>NC_090927.1:1163786700-1164425264 GCF_040938575.1 Ambystoma mexicanum | reverse complement strand
CAATACAGGATGTTCCCTTGCCTTGCGTGGTATGGTGTTTACAGATGCCCAGAGCCATTCGCCCATAGTTACAGGGTGAAAATGCCATTTTCCAAAGCGACCCATTGCTTGCTCTTCGACTCCCGAATGTGATCAACCAAGACACGAAACACTGCTGCCGCAAAGTAAGAAAAAATGTCTGCATAGGCGAGGCCCGCCTTGTCTTTGGCTAGGATCAGGGTTTTATATGCGATACAGGGTCTGCCTTTGTCCCATAGAAATGATAGCAGAGCGTTCTTAATCGCCTTTAAAAACGTGCGCGGGAGGACAATTGGCAAGGACTGAAAGAGAAAAAGAAGTCGCGGAAGGACATTAATTTTAATTGCTGTCAATTTTCCATGACAACTTAAGCTTACTCCAGTTGTCCAGGTCTTTCAGGATTGTAGCCCACAGCGTTTCGTTATTTGCTTGGAACAGGTTTCGAAGGTTTCTAGTTATTGTTATTCCTAAATATTTCAGGTTTGCTTGTGACATTTGAAAGCCCCATGTCTGGGGAGTGGCTGCGGGAGGTAGGCCCGATTCTTTGAGGGTGAGGATAACTGTTTTGTGTTGGTTTATACTGAACCCAGATTGCGCCCCATATTCCTTTATATCAAGCAACAAGGCTGGTATCGACTGGTCAGGGGAGGTGATGTACGCCAATATGTCATCCGCAAATAACGCAAGCTTGTATTCGGTTTCATATCTATCGAAGCTTTTAATGTTGGGATTTCGCCTGATATTTTGAGCCGACGGCTCCATGACAAGAATATCCACTAAGGGGGAGAGGGGACACCCTTGTCTTGTCCCTCTAGCCAGCTCAAATTCATGTGATGCAACTCCATTCACCACGACTTTCGCTCAGGTGTTTTGGTATAGGGCTTTGGCTCCTCTGATCCATTCTGGGCCCAAGCCTGCTTTTTAAAGAATGTCTGTCATAAATCTCCACTCCACGCGGTGAAATGCCTTTTCGGCATCGATCGAGACCAGTGTGGATTCGATTTCGGAGGTGGGAATGAGGGTCATGAGATCTAGTGTTTTGCGAACGTTGTCTGCCCCTTGCCGGTTTACGACATATCCCGTCTGATCGCTATGGATCAGTTGGGGTAAAACCTTGCTTAGCCGTCCATCCAGAATGCTGGCAAACACCTTAGCTTTTATACTTTTTAATGCTGTACACGTTTCTGCACCCATCAAAGCCTGGTTAGGTTTGTTTTCCATGGGGGTTGTTTGTGTCCAGTGTTTGCGAATGAACAATGATGGGACTTGGCCTCCCTCTGTGCTCAGGATGCGCTGGGAGGATCATGCTTTACTTCATGGCAAGCCACCATCTTGGTACCTGAAGTGCATCATTGATGCTCTGAGTGGGGTCTGCGTTATCTATTCAATTTCCTGCTATAACTACAGATTAATGGCCAGATTCACAAAGGAATAATTGTGCACCTGCAAAGTGCAATAGCCATACTTTGTGAGTGTGTGCGTGCCTGTTCCCAAACTGCATTTTCACAGCGATTCTCAACCAGTGCTCAATTCACTGCGTGCACAAACGTATTCTGATTTACAAAAAGGGAGACACCCCCAACTGTGCAAACTGTATTTTTGCAGTCCAAAATCACTGCAAAGTCATTCTGTACTGCAAACATGGCTGACAAAATAACATTGCACTGACTTTGCACTGCACAAACATACTTTGCAGTTCCATGAATCAGGGTTTGTGTCGGCAGTGCAAAGTCACTTTTCAGCAGTACAAAATTCCATTTATCGGGCCCTCTGTCTATGTTTGCACGTGTGGTCCTCATTTGCATTGAATGTCCATTGGCACTCCAATACCCCCACCCAATCGCATATATACGTGTTTGCACATGCAGTTGTGGAATATAGACGCAGTACGTGCCCATGCAAACTGCGCTTTTCTGTGAGCGTAAAATCATTTGCACTCATACAAAAACTATGAATCCAGCGCCATCTGTTTCTGGTGTCTTTAGTGAACCGCACCAAAGCCCGTTGATGTGTCCCTTCAGTGGACAAGACATTCCTTTTTTAATCACACAGCAGTTTTGCAATTTCTTGGAATCTCAACATAGTACCGAAGTAACGCTTGTACTGCCTTATAACCTTAATATTTCCAATTTTTCTTCCCAAAAAGAAACCATGAAAGGATTCCAAGACTGGATGTCCAGTGCAAAGAATGAAGGGAGGGAATCCTCTGACCGGTCCGGGGACAGTAAAACCTTGGAAGCCAAGCTGCAGTGTTTGAAGGTACATAGTGTGCACTGTTTAGGATATGGGACTGCTAGTAGGAAAAAGGTGAAGCTGGTTTATGTTTTTTTAAAAAGTTGAATGTAATGTCATGTTACGGCAGGGAGGATAGCTCAGGGGCAACGTGCTTTCCTTGGAAGCAAGACAACGCGGAGCAACACAGGTTCAACCCCCCGGGTCTGTGCTTAGAAACCTCTGGGTATTACGTGCGTTATAAATACCCAATTATAAATGATAATGTAACAGTCAATTATACTTGGCTAGTCACCACTATTGTGGTCCTATTGTGCAAAAACTTGCCAGAAGTACACATTGTTGCCTTACCTGGGGAGCCAAGCCTGCGTCTGTGGAGGTGAAAAGCAATATAGCTTAAGGCGGGTGGTGGCGACGGGATCAGAAAGGGCCGATGACCCTAGAGGGATGGAATTTACCTAGATCAGGAAGATGTGGAAATGCTGGCATTTACTTATTTTATTTATTGAATATTTATAATGCCCCTATAGACAAGTGTTTCAAGGCGCAACAGAGCAAGGGGGTAGGGGGGGGTACAGGGATGACAACAAAAAAAAAACAGTCCTACAAGGCCTTGTGACATTTGGCTCGTGCAAGTGCAGTAATAGGAAGTGTGTGGGGGGGGGTTGGGGTGGAAGGAGGTGGAAGTGCCGGTCAGGGCAGAAGAGCCAGTGAGAAAGCGAGTGCCAGGTGGACAGAGGCAGGGGAATGCAGAGAGTGCAAGGGAAGGAAGGTCCATTAGCTAAGTGCGAGGTAAGGGATAGGAAGGGCTCAAGGAGGTGCAGGCCCAGCCAGACTAACTGCAGGAGGAGGGGGTCTGGAAGGGCATGTGCAGGGTGAAGGAGGGCGGGGGGCAGGGGAGACCAAGTGCAGGGGTCGACTAGACGAGGAGGTCCTGGTGTCCTGTAAGCATCTGAGGAACCAGGCAGCCAGTCAAGAGGCAGAGGGGGAAAGGGAAGGAATAAGAGAAAAGGAAGGCCTTGAGAAGCTTCCGAAACTTAAGGAGATCCAGCTCAAGTCTGAGAGGGGCAGGGAGGCCATTTCAGGAAGAGACACCGCCGGAGGAGAGCGATCTACCCCCCACTCTCTGCATCTGATTGGATGCTTGGGATCTCACAGCTGGTGCATCGGGTGAGAGGTGTTGGTGAGGAAATAGGATGTCAGCGGTAAGCCAGGAGTCAGTCTGTGTTTCGGGCAGGAACATGGATATCTTTAAGATAAGGGTGAACAGTGATTGGTTATGTTGTGAGCTCAGGATGTGCTCAAGTTGACCATTGAAGCATGAAAGCTGTGTAAGATGTGAGTATGTATCCATTATCCTAGAGTCTACGACCAGTCTGTGCAAGCTTTAAATGCTGGTAAAGCTTGAGACTGCCATGGCTTAACCTGTGGAGAGCACCTGAGCCGAGCTGGCTGTGTGCACAAGTGAATGAGTGAGGAGGTAGAGAGGAGGGGGTGCGGGGATGGGGGATGGCAGGGTGATGATCCCGGGACCAAACATGATTGTTAGCCTACGGGTATAACCTGAGTAATCAGGAATAGAAGAACAACTAATTAATGGTGAGGGCTATGACGTTCCCACTCCCAATGGCAGTGGAATAACAATGTATAACATGAACAACTAGTAATAAAGTGTAATGCCAGCGAGTACATGGCCGGAGACAGTCAATCTTGCACAGGAGGTGCTGCTTTGCAATGAAATAACACATCATGCATGTTCCCAGGTGAAACAACTGTTATACTGATGAACTGATGACACGCATGCCCTGGGTCCCACACGGGGTATAGTGAGCTTAAAGGAATAGTGCCATCAAAAATTGTATTGGCTCAAAAGATGGGTCATGATCAAAAATATATATAAAAAATATTCATTAAGAAAGTTCCTATGTAAACTTTTGAGCAAATGATGCTCAAAGTCACACATTTATAGCACTAGGAGGCATCCATTTTGTGAAATGGATGAGCCTCCTGTGCTTGTGTTAATTTCTGCCTTTGCGGCCCTAATGAAGCAAAAGCCAGCCAGCTGTAATAAACAAAAGCTACCAGCAGGTGGCTTTTGCTTCATTATTGCCGGAGAGCAAGATTAACACAAGCTGCTGCTGGTAAGTGCTTTAAACTTCACTCTTTTTTAAAAGCACTGCAAAATAAATGCTGCGGTTTTCTTTCTAACTTAGAAAGAAAACCGCAGCATTTATAACGTTGTATTTCTGACTGTGGCGGCTTCAGCTTTGAGTCTCCTGGGCTCCCCCGGGTCGGAGGAGCCCAGGAGACTCAAAGCTGAAGCCACAGCAAACCTAAATATTGATTGATTGATTGATTAATTGTTTGTATAGCGCCTATACAGAATGTGATTAAAAGCACTTCAAGGAGGGAGGGAAACAAGGGAAAATACAGTTACATTCTTACAGGTCCTTGAAGCAAATCAGAATGTGAGAAATAACTATCATTTCATAACAGATGGTACAAGTGCATGGAACAAATAATGGAGAGGAGAGGGAGGAAAAAAGGAGACAATGCAAGCAGTAGCATTACTATGCCTGACGGCAATTTTTGCAGTGCAAAAATGACAAAAGGAGGGGGAGGAGGGGAGGAAAGTGGGGGAGGAGTGGAAATGGGAGGGGAGAGGAACAAACAGGTGACTATCTTAAGGGTCAATGAACAATCAAGGTAGTGCTAGGGGGAGGGGAGGGGAGGAGAAGACACGAAGGAGGAGGGGGAAACAGATAGGCTCTTTATCAGAGGTCAAGGACAGTGATAAGAGTAAGTGCTTATAAAATAGAAGGAAAAAAGGGGGAGGAAGGGAGGATGGAAGCAGAAGGCAGGAGCTACAATTACTATGCCTGATGGCAATTGGGGTAGTGCCAGAGAATAGACAGAAGGGGGAAGGAGGGGAAGGAAGGAAGAAAGGAAGGGTGGGGTGAGGGGAGAGGGAGAAGGAGGAGGCAGAGGCAAGGATGAAAGAGCAGGAGAAAGAAAGGGGAAGTGAGATGAACAGGAAGATAAGCAGGAGGGGGAATCAGATGGATACAGGGGAGCACAAAGATGAACATGTGGCAGGGGGGGCCTACAATAATAGATGCAGGGGCAAATGGAGGACCACATGAAAGGACGCAAGGGGCAGTGGGGGGCAAACACAGATGGACATAGGGGCAGGGAGCCAACAAAACAATGAGGAGTGGGCTCACAGATGGACAAAGGGGGAGGAGGAGGGCACAGATACAGGACTATATCTTGACTACAAGTGGGTAGGGGGACACAGAGAGACAAAACGGGGCATAGGAGGTGGGGATACAGAGAGAACCACATGGACAACACAGGGCAACATAGGAGGGTGGTGGGTACAAAGAGAACACAACAGGGCATCATAGGAGGGTGGGGGGAACAAGAGGATGACACTGGGCATCAGCGGGGGGTGGGGGAATAAGGGGACGACACAGAGCATCAGCAGGGGGTGGGGTGAACAAGAGGATTACACAGGGCATCAGCGGGGGTTGGGGGACAAGAGGACGACACAGGGCATCAGCGGGTGGTGGGGGGACAAGAGGACAACACGGGGCATTGGCGGGAGGTGGGGGAACAAGAGGACGACACGGAGCATCAGCAAGGGGGTGGGGAACAAGAGGACGACACGGGGCATCAGCGGGGAGGTGGGGGGAGAAGAGGATGACACGGGGCATCAGTGGGGGTGGGGGAACAAGAGGACGACACAGAGCATCAGCAAGGGGGTGGGGAACAAAAGGATGACACGGGGCATCAGCGGGGGGTGGGGGGAAAAAGAGGATGACACGGGGCATCAGTGGGGGGTGGGGAACAAGAGGACGACACAGGGCATCAGCGGGGGTGGGAGGAACAAGAGGACGACACGGGGCATCAGCGGAGGGCTTACCGCAGAACCGTCACCTTACAGGAAACCAACAGGAGCCTTAAAATCGAGCCTTGGAGGCGGGCGTTGTTGTAATTAAAAACGCAGTGGTTTTCTTTCTACGTTTACCGGAGCCCGACAAACATAGAAAGGAAACCGCAGCATTTACAAATGCAATAATGTTGTATTTCTGACTGCGCCGGCATTCGCTTTGAGTCTCCTGGACTCCCCCAAACCGGGGAGCACAGGAGACTCAAAGCAAAAGCCACCGCAGTCAGAAATACAACTTTGTTGTATTTATGATTTCTGTGGTTTTCCAACCACAGAAATCACAAATGCAAGAATGTTGTATTTATAATAGCTGTGCCTTTACTTTTTGCCTTTCATTCGACGTTTTCTGTGCTTTCCTGGGCTTGGGGAGCACCGGAAACGTAAAATGAAAGTGAAGGCAGCCTCCTCAGCTCATGTATAGCTATGCTCTGGCTACAGTAAGCAAAAGCTCTCAGTAGGGGGCTTTTGCTGCTTGTTTAGTGCCGCTAGGGCCGAGCTTAACATGAGCTGAGGAGGCTGCCTGAAATGGCAAAATGCATGCTCCCATGTAAACGCTTTGAGCCTTGTTTGCTCAAAAGTTTACATAAGAACTCTCTTTAAAATTATGTTTAATGCATGTTTTTGATTATTGCCCATCTTTTGGGACATATAATATTTTTGAGCGCACTATTCCTTTAATACAGAGCACAATGGGAGAAGGTGCTTGATTCGGATCAACTACTTTGCAGCAAGTAGATGGCACGTTTCCAATGACATTGTCAAAATCAAAAGGTAGTTTGCATTGTGCACATGGTATCTGCCCTTTACTTTGACACAGACTTACTTTATCATACATTTACTTTGCCAGACACTTACTTTGTCATGCATTTACTTTGTCATGCCTTTACTTTGTCTGCATCTTCACATTGTGATGATGATAATGGACGTGGTTAGGGATAGCACGAAGTTAGGATTGAGCTCAGGGGATAGTGGGGACAGGGGGAGAATATGGGGTACAAAAGAAGGGAGGGAGCAAGGGCTCTCCCCGTGAAATGACAAAGTAAATGTCTGGTGAAGCAAATGTGACAAAGTAAATGTCTGACAAAGTGAAGGCTGGCAGAGTAAAGACATACACTCTTGCACATTTGCAGTACTGTATCCTTATACAAAAGTGCTGCAAGAACACAGCTCGGGTCCCTGACAGTCCAGAGAATTTAGGTGGATGTGCCCAGGATGCCGATCAGCTGTATGTGGGCATTAGCAGATGTAAGTTAGGGTTGAAGGGATGGTCCACACAGGTGGTGCAAGCTTGTCGCTGCTTGTAGTTTGCACTGAGGCAGGCTGTGAGCTGAGTAGTGAATGCAGTGAGCAGTGTATTGTGGCACAGCGCTCTGGTAGTGGGTTCCTCGCATCCTCATGTGAGCAATGCCCATCCAACAGTGTCCAGCATGAGTGCAGACTGGCATGGTTGGGGTGCCTAGGTTTATCAGTGAATTGTAATAATGCAGCAACAAATATGAACCGTAGAAATGAAGAGGTGTAAATGAAGTGTAGCCCTGGCTTCTTCAAAATCGATGCAATTCAAGTCACAGATGAAATATCACAGGTCCCCAGCCTCCTCCAAAGTTGTGAGCATTGTTATATTGGTAACACTGTGTATGTTGGTGACATTGGTGTAGAATGGTTGTTTCCAATGGCAGGGATTCATGGAGTTGCATGCATGCCTTTTCCCTGCTTATGCAGTCTACGTCAGCAAGCTGGCATGAAGCCGGCTCTATACTATTTTGGAAATTGCATGATCTCCGTCCTATATTCTCTATTCATGAGGATTCCCTGAGTTCTTATTGGCAGAGCGCAGTTCTAGTCTGGCCTGTATGTGAGTCACATAGATGAATTTAACCAGAAGTTGACTACCTGCTCTAATGGAATGTGTCTTTTTTTCATTTGCAGGATGTGATTGATTCCCTTGGCGATGGGCAGAAAAAGTTGGAGGCTGCTGCAGAAGAAGGGGAAAAGCTTTATGTGTATCTCCCCAAGCTTGTTGTCAGCACCATACAGGAGCAGCTGGCTAAGGCCAACAAGGAATTTCACACATTTAAGAAACAATGCATGAAGGACAGGAAAGCGCTTCAGGACAGTGTCACAGAATTGGGAAGGTCAGAGAGAATTGCAATTGCAGGTTTATTTGACGTTCGATAAGAGCCTGTGGAAACCAATCCACTTTGGAGCGTGAAGGGTTAGAGAAGGATAGAGGAGGCGCATGGAGGAGAAAGGTAAGGAGGGAGGCAGAGGTGTAGACAGCTGGGGAAACCCGAGGGAGACCAAAGGAATGCAGCAAAAGATACAAGTCTGAGGAGCATGCCAGATGGCAGGAGATCAGAGGGCAGGATTGGTGAGTTTTCAGAGGAAAAGGAGGCGGTATTATTCAACTCGAGCAGATGGTGGTAGAGAGAGGTAACTCATCCTCAGCCCCTCCCATCCCCCCCGGTACAGTTTGGTGTATTTGGAAAGGTGAATAAAAAGGAGAACCGTTGACCTGAAGATTGTCCTGAGGGTCACGGATGATATCTCAGATGCATGCACTTATCTACGCTGCTTGTAAAGCACTTTGAAGTTCTAGAGGGGAAGAAGACAGAATGAAGCAAAGAGGGGAGTAGGAAAGAGGAAATAAGGGTGGAGGAGGATCGGGAGGGGTTGGAAGATAAATTGAGATATGGCAATCATGTATTAGTTGCACGGTACTGAGGCATAGTTGCCACAGCAATATAATGATGTGTTGTTTGTTGCTAGTAGCACTGAAAAGGCATTGGACAGACATAGCCACAGTAGTAGCATAAAAGGTGTGAAGCTTGAAACCAAGTAATGTCTGCATGCAATAATGTGGTCTTGCTCCTTGGTCGATATTGATTCACCCGAGCAGCCACACTGTGAGAATTTCATAGATTTCTGTGCGTCCCTATTGAGATTCTGTGTATTCATCTTTTCATATAGCTTTGAGGATCAGCACAAGAAGCTGAATCTGTGGCTGCATGACATGGAGGAGAGGATTAGCACCGAATCCCTGGGCGAAAGGAAGCAGCACATTCCTGAGAAGAAGGACGAGATGCAGAAGGTGGAAACATTCCTGGAGGAACTACAGGCGTCAAGGTACAGATGTCCGCGTCTACCTGCACCACGTGCACCGTGGACACCTTACGCAACACAGGCCTGTCTTCAGAGGCAAAAAGTGGCCACATTCAGCTCATGGGTGTTTATTTCTGAATTCCGGCTTGTGTAGGAAGTTTGTAATTGCCACAGCTGTGGTAGCAGACTATGCGAGTTGTCTGTAATTTTTCCAAAATATTTGACATACATAGCTTAGAATTCTGTTCTAGTGAAGCCCTTTACTGCCACTAGCGTACAAATGTATCTCTGGAACAAACTGGGATTCCGGTGGCATGATTCGGTTCTGTCAGTACTTCTCATGCGAGATTCTATTAAATATTATGCTTTTAAAAAACATGTAAAAAAAGATACATTTTGCAGGACTGAATGATAGTCTAAATATCAAATAATCAGGATGAGAGATCCCAAATACAGCTGCGTGGTTTTGAACATATAATTTTATTTCAAACCAGATTTCTCAGATGATTTCTCAATTATTTACAAGACTTTCGATGAGCACGAAAGTTACAACGGACAGATGAAACTTTCGTGCTTATCGAAAGTCTTGTAAATAATTGAGAAATCATCTGGAAAATCTGGTTTGAAATAAAATTATATGTTCAAAACCAAGCAGCTGTATTAGGGATCTAGCATCCTGATTATTTGATATTTATATTTGTACCCACCTGGGTATATCGGGACCCTGTCAGGCGCCCTGTAGATTTACTTGAATGATATTCTTACAAAAGAGACATTGGCAGGATTTCTTTGAGGTAGCCAACATTCCTGGTTCATATTTGTTTGTGGGATTTTCGTATGATTTTTCCATTGGGAGTCACTAATGGCCCGAGCCGTTTAACATTGATTTCAGACTAGGAATTGGGGCAGTTGATCCCTGATACAAAGGGCAGTTGAGCTCTGCCACGCAATATTTTTTGTAGTTCACAGGCGGTCCACATTTGGAATTAACTATATATAGTTTATGAATCGGCACCAGTGTACACCTCCCTAAATTTGCAACCATTTTCTTTTTACAGTTGGTTGCTCACCATATGTATGACAGTGTTTACAATGGACTGCGTTATTACTTGTGCTCTGTGAACTGTTGTAAACCCTCTTGCCGTGCTGAGCCGAACAATCGCAAGAGAGGCCTTAAGCCCGGCAGTATTTTCTCACTAAAATGCGACACCGGCAATTATAGCCAAAGGTTATAAAATCACTTGCGCTCCGCGCTTGGCCAGTAAAGTTCACAATAATTGTCCAAATAGACACGGAGCATCTGTGAAGTGACTCCATACAGGATACCTCACCAAATCTTTGACTCCAACGAGGGGGGTGGCTGGCTTTAGCATTATCCATATCATTTAATACTTCAAAGGAATGCTCCAATCTACTTATTGATAAACTATAGAAAAAACCCATTTGCCTTGAAAAAGACTTTAGTCGAAACGCGTGTTGGCTATTTCTGCTAACTTAAATACCAGACAATAAACTGTAATACCAAGCAGTTGAAGACTTTGGGACACTTTGTATCTGGACAATTATTGTGAACTCTAATGGCCAAGCGCGGAGCGCGAGTGGTTTTTTCACCTTTGACTAGTGTATGTAGTGGTATCAGGGTTAATCACATACTACTCACCACGCAGCGGGCACACAATACTCCCATCTCCCCAGTGCAATAGGACACAGTCTATTCCTGTTTCAGGTTTCTTATCTGCAATTGTAGCAGTTGTTACTAGGACGTAGCCAACCACGTCCTGTGCAACAGACAGGGAAAGCCACGACTTGCACGGCTCAGCAATTATTTAAGAATGCAACTTTTCTTTGACTTAAAACCCAAGAGAGGAGACCCTCTGGGCTTTCAGCTCTCTAAGCTGATAGTTTCATAGGAGATACCTGCCATTGTGTAGTGTGGAGAACCATGTGCGTCATCCACAGTGAGCCTGCGTATTGCAAGTAGCGGGTGAAGGCACAGCGGCAGGACGGTTTCCTCAATTGGGCCTAAATAGGTGGAGAGCACAGCCAGTCTGCTAGCCTTACATAGTCATTGCACCTCCCTATGGAAGATGGAGAAGTGGGAGGTGGTCTCTGGCCCTAGCCATAGGCAGCTAGTTCATTTATTAATCCCCAAACAGAGATAGGATTTGGGACATTGTGCCCTTACTGAAACACAGCTTGTAAGCTGGCAAGAGAGACAGAAATCCGTTTGCAATAGCACTATTTTAAGGGGAATTGTACCGCCAAGCAGACATTGACTGAGTTTGAACTCTTTTGCACGAGTGGTCTTCTGGCTCAGCATCATTGTTAGTAACTGACTTCATACGAGTTCACACCTGCTCTTTTGTAACTGTCAATTTCATCTCTGGTACACCAGAACAGGTTCATAGTCTTCCTGCCATCTTTGCCTCGTCCTCCGCACTGTGCGCCACACAGTGTTTGTTTTATTGCACTTGAGTGCAGTTGGCAGATGTGTACATAGAAGTGGAGGCAGGTCTTCACCAGTCATGGTACAGTCATTGAACTCCCTTGTTCAGTACTTTTAGCCCGAGGCTAACATAAGAGGCTAAACAATGGGCCTTTTGATAAAGGCCCCGGAATCATGTCATCTTGGTGTTTACATATGCCTAAGACACCTTGGCTAAGTGATGACATGTCTTTGATGATTTTTCAGAAAACCATTATGACAAATATTTTTAAAGTTATTTCTTAGAATGTTTTTGATGATTTTCCTAAAGATTTTTTTAAAGCTCTCTAAGGCTTTTTTTGCAACATTTAGACCACACACTGTCTTTCAACATGCCATTATAAAGTGGGCCTCCCCACAAGCCCTCCACCATTGCCGCCTTCATTTTCCCTACTTACTTAATAAAGCCACTTTCCTTTCTGTTGCTATCCTTGAATGGCCCACATTCCCTTATTGTCCCCTTCTGCCCTCACCCACAATCCTTTTATCTCCTGGCCCCCCCTAGCTCTCAACTCCAAGCCTAACCTTATATCTGCTTCCCCATCCTTCCAAATGAATGACATGTCAATTTTAAGAAAATCGTCATAAAAGTTATTTTCGGTAGTAACACTTGCCAGTAGTATCAGTGTTTCATTAAAAATGTGTTCTAAAGCTTCCTGCACACAACACACATACTTTGAAGCAGGCTATAAGGCATTGCATATGGCGTTTAACTTTTCATAACTGCATACAATGAATCCAACATATTATGGAATATTGGCAAGGCTTACCAGGAATGTGGTGAAGACCTTGGGGAGTAATGAAAAGGTCAGGAAATGGTCAATTATCCATTTGGCCAATGTTCCAGATCCTCACTTTGTCAAGGCAGGTCCTGGTGCAGCCTGCCACATAGCACCCAAGGCTCCAAACCTCCCAGCCCTCACTCTCTACGAGTTGCAATACACATTCTGAGACCATACATTGGAAATGTTGATCCAATGTTGGAATCTGGTTCTGTGTAACAATTCACGCTCTACAATTTATGTCCTGGTATTTGACCCCAACACGTCCCTGTTTTCAACTTTCCAATGTTGAAACCTTAGGTTCATCTCATGGTGCCAGAGCTATGTCAAAGCATGGCGATTGCATTGGACACATGAAGAGAACCCATGAAGCATTCAAAAAGGTGCTGAGGTTTTCCCCTTGGTGCATAAACATTTAGTTCAAGTAGCACAAGCTACCATGGCTGAAGTGTGCTCCTATCCCGGAACATAACCAGACAGTCATTTTGCCACCTCTCTGCATAAGGCGCTTGCATCATCTATTTCCCCGAGCGTGCCGATTAGCTTGGGTCATGACCAATGATTAGCAAACTCAAAACATCTCCAGCTTAGTGCTGTTTTTGGAAGAGAAGAACAGCTAGACTAGGGTCTGAAAAAGTAAAGACTGTCAGATGCCAGGTCATTTGCACAGCATTGAGAAACTGTAGTAGCTTCCAGGAGGATAAGTGGTAGTCCAGACACAGACCAGATGCGAGCCCTTTTTATATAAAACTCCAGGTAACTTTAGTACACCTGGATACAGCACTTAATGGGTTCCAGTTTCTCTTGACTATATGCATACAGAGACCATCCACCACTGAGCGAGCAGAACGCAATGCAGTAACCATCCAGCAGTCTTTATATTCCATGTATATTTGAAGTAGCTTTCCACTTCTGTAATTAGCTCTCGCCTATTAGAGGAAGGTGACAATACTAGACTGAAAGGGAAATGGCCACCACAATAGCTACTCTGGCAAAACGGTACCCTGCGGGAGACTACAAGCAGCCTACCCCCTCCTGTGAGCTTCTATCAGACTACTCTTTAAAATCTTTATCAAAACCCCTGGCTGAAAACCTAGTACTCCTCCAAAATGGCCCAAAATGAATCTTACACTGTCCAAAGCTTAGTTCTTTTTGGTCGCAAAGCAAGAAACCTAGCCACATGTCAATCAAAATCAGAGATAGAATAATGGAGATAGAAGTTCTGCATTCATCAGTGTTTGCAGAGGGGCGTGTTATTCCATACGAAGTAGAGAACAACTTCCATAGACTTCAATAGAGATATTGCACCAAATGGAAATCTCAGCATCAATACATTAACATAAGGATCATTGAGAGGCCACTCCAAAATAAACCACTTAGACAAAATGTAAAAGTAACACGAGCTGGCATCCTGTCGATTATTTTGAAGGCATCAGACAGATGAGTATTTCTTTCAAAGAAAATTCATAGCAGTGGGCATTTAATAAAATAAGGCTATTAAAAACCGGCATTGACATTGTAGAAAGGTTTGCTAACTGGGAAACATTTCAGCTTTGGTCAAAAATATTTTAAAGGTAGCCTAAACAGTTTGATGACCTCCCATAGTCTAAAAGCTGGAAAGAGAAAATGGCCACCAAGGGCTAGCTTGAATGCAAAGGGGCAGGGAATTCCGCAAGATCACTGTGATGTCACAGTAGCCGCTGACGCTACCATAGAAACCGTGTCATGAGCTGTCCCATTCAGCTCCCTCTCCTGAGAGGCAAAGACTGATCACACTAGTAGAAAGCCAAGCCACAGACATCTCCGAAAAGAAAAATGGCAGGTCTGTTGTTTGTATTTATTAGCCACACAATTTCAACATAACCATTTCTGTGGGGATTTTCTAGAGTACATTTGTGGATCACAGTCTGTCCCCTGTGATATGTGCGTAACTCATTCCATGACCCCTTTTGAAATTCTCCCCTTTTCCGGTTTGTTTGCGTCATCTGTCCTTTCATACCTGAATTGGCAAACACCTGCAGCAAATATGGAGGAGATTATACAAACGAGTTGAAATATTTAGCCCAGGAGAATGGCACGTACATAGGATGGCATCTTGCAGCCATGCCACTTGTCTCACCTTAGTATTGGTCCACCACCTGGGATATAGATTAGCCCATTCTTAATGGGTCTGTCTGTATTGTATTTATTTGTTACACATCGGTACACCTCTATTTCCTTATTAACCTTTCAAATTGAAAAATTCAACATTTAGTTTTCCCTCATTTTAATTTTTCCCACAAATGTGTAACTCATCCAATATCCAACTCCTTTCGGTTTTTCCAACCTTAATCATGACATTACATGATTAAGTGAATGGAATGCGTTGGTCAAACGTGTTATGCATTAGTTGGATCAGTGAATCGTAACCTAGAAAGCTGAGCAGTTCTCTTCTGTTGGTCTTCACCTGCCACTTTGTTTTCTGCACCAGGCACGGATGTTGTCTCAACATTCCGGTGGCGCTGCAGCCGCCGGTTGAATGCAAAGGTGGGTTGTGTTTTCAAATTAAGAGTTCCTTCACAGGAGCATGGCTTTTTTCTGCGTTATTTAGAAGCTGGGGCATGCACACGTTACTGTACATGGACGTGGACGAAGGTGCCCTGGGCGACTTAACGAGTGTACCTAATGAGCGCAATCTATGGGGATACAGCTGTGTGATATGTGTTTCTTTACTTTGAAATACACCAATTTCTCTTTTTTTCTTAAATCAGGGAATCTTTTGACAGGCTGTCCCAGCGAGCCCAAGCTTTGAATGAAATAGGCTGCGGTGATGGTAGCGAAGTGCGCTTGGCTTCCCAGCTTCAGAGCGGGTATCAGAATCTGGTCAAGACGGTCAAGGAGAAGCTGCGGGCTTCCCTGGTCGCCTTGCAGGAGCACCAGTCCTTTGAGGTGGTGCTGCAGAGCACATGGTCCTGGTTGAAGGATGTTCAGGACCGGCTGGCAGCCGCCGAGAGTACCGTCGGGAGACGGGACCTGCTGGAAAAGCGGCTACTTCAAATCCAGGTACTGTGATCTCAATAGGAAAAATAAAGCAATCTATTTATCAAGAGGGCTCTGAAGTGTATTTCTAAGAGACTCCTATGGATGTGTGGCGCCACTCGAATCGTTGCTGTTCATTGAATTATCTATTATCGACCTCAGACACCTTTTCCATTACCTCCCCATTCATCTCTGGGTCTATACAGACTACTGAAAATCACAACATTTAGGATGGGTATGTTAACAGAATTAAAGGTTGACTGACTGGAAGAAAATCCCCTTTGCTAAATGGTTCCAAAACTGAGTAACCTGTTGTATTCTGCTGAAAACACAAGTCAAACCATCTTGTATTCTTCCTGGTTATGCTCCTAATCTTTTCATTCTCTTTTCCGTTGTCATCTGGCATCATGGCTAACACTATTGAAATTGAACTATCTTCATTGCATTTGTAATAATGATCTGATTAAAAGCACTGTATTAGCACTGTATACTTTCCTTAATGAAATCCCCAATTTCATAAAACACATTCTCTGCACATTCCACCTGTTTGGGATGATCCACTTGATGGTATTGTCATTCTGTTTTATTTTCCAGATTTTGAAAGCAGTGCTCATTACGCGGATGCTCTTTTATCGTTAGTCCTCGCATGCTTTTCTTCTAGAAGTTAAGTCGTGTCGTCAATAGGTTCAAACTCTGGTACGCCCTTAGAGCCACATAATATAGCAGAGATCTGCAACCGTTGGCTCTTCAGATGTTTTGGACTACAACTCCCATCAGCTCTATCCAGCATAGTCAATGCAGAGAGATGACATCATGGGAGTTGTAGCGCAAGACATCTGTTGAGCCACAGGTTCCAGACCCGTGAAATGTCGGAACCTCTCGTCCACCAGAACCAAAACGTGTCATTGGCTGCATGTTGTCTTAAAAGCTCTTTGCCTAATCCACAATTGTTTACTGTGAGGCTGTGAAATAATTACTCTTAACGTCCCATCCCCTTTCCTCTATACTGTATGGGCATCCCTTCCAAGGGACGGGAGACGGAACCTTTATCACCAGAAAAAACCTTCTTCCCCTTTAAATTTAGAGGCGCACGGGTGAGGGCACGGCCCAAGGCGCATGCGCTGCCCTCACTCCGCCCTCTGGCGCCACACCCCAGTCCCCTTTTCCACGTCGATGGGAACAGGTCGAATTCACCAGCGCTCCTAGGTTTGGCTTCGGCCATGTAATTCCCCACGCGGATACTTCTTCTCTTTTTTTTGTCTTATCTATCATTCAGGTACTCGGTCCTCAAGCGTCACGCTCCTCCCCAGTGCATGTCGACTTCTACAGGGTTCAGCAAGTGTCCATCCTGCAACAGGCTCTTCTCAACTTCAGACCCCCACACCCTCTGCCTACGTTGCCTTGGCCCAGACCACGGTTGGCAATCATGTTCGCCGTGTGACTCGCTGTCCTACAAGGCGCTGAAGAACAGACTAGACAGGTGGTGGGAGCTCGTCCAGAGGTCGCCTCCAGAGGATCTCAAGAACTTTGTGAAGAATCAAACCAGACCCAGGGTAGGGCCGATATTTTCCAGCGCACCCCGCAAGGGAAACTCCTTCCTAGGGACTCTCCCGCGTGGGAGGGACCGACTAGGTCCTTCTACCGGCACGTGCACCAAGGCTGCTACAGCTACCGGCCTTCAGGTCGAGAGATCCACGGATCCTCCCGGGCGCAGTGTTGAGGGACCAGAAGGTTCTTGTACCGAGCCTACACCCGAGGGCCTACACACTTTTACCGGCACAATGGCCGAGGGGCTATGCCCTAACACCGGCAATGCGTTCGAGGGGGCGCCTAAACGCAGTTCTACCGACCCCCGGGTCGAGGGTGTCACACCTACCGGGCCGAGGCCCGAGGAGCAGGGTAGGCCTAGTGATCCAAACGCAAGAGTCTTGGACGAGGCCGGGCCCAGCGGGCTGAGCAACACGTCGCAGGCACGTGCCAGGAAGCTCGACAAAATGGCTGCCGCGCCAGAAAGGGGCACCCGTCTGATGCCATTCCACAAATTCGGCGAAGAACGAGTGGTAAGGTGGGACTGGCCTCAACCAGGTACATGGCCTACAGTCTACCCTTCATTTGTGCAGGGCAACTTTCCTTTGTGTCCATATGGACAGGGTACACAGTGGCTCCAGCAGCCCCCCGCTAACCTGTCGGTACCCCCTGCCACCTCTTTGGCCAGCGAGGAGGTGCTCTTTGAGAAGTTTCTCGGCCTCATCAGGTCTCCTCAGATGGGGGTTATCATCAAAGACGCAGTAAGGGAAGTCCTCCCCGCCATGCTAACAGCACCACAGACACCTCTATTGGGCCCCCAATCCGCATTGCATCCGCCTCCTCTGGCTCCAGAGCCAACTCTGCAACCTCCGCTGCCTCCTCAGCCTACGGCTGCGGTCCCTGTACCCCAGCCTCCGGCACCATCTACTCCTCCTCCTCCACAAGATCCTCCAGATCCGCAGGATATGGATGAGGAGGAGGATCCGGACACACCATCCTCCACCAGGGCCTTCCATGAACGTCTTGCTGGCCTGGCGGAGTACCTGGTTCTCCCCAACCTGTGGTCGAACAGCTGGCAGAGGGGGTTCTGGCTGAAGTCCTCACGAGATGTCCCTCTGCCAACACGGGGATTCCACTGCAAAGAGATGTAGTCTCCCTGGCCAAGAAGGGTTGGCTCAAACCCCAGTCGGTCCAGCCGGTCAACCGACGCCTGGACGTCAAGTACAGGCAGATGGAGGGGGATACACTCTTGCTCTCTACCCATCTTCAGCCACACTCCTCAGTGATCGCTGCAGCATCACTATACTCCAAGCCTCAGTCGTCCTCAGCCTCCTCCTCTGCGGCGCTGCTAGGCAAGGAGGAGATGATCTTGGAGGCGTACGGCAAGACGATTTACTCCAACTCCTCCTTGCACCTGGGTCAGGCCAATGCGGATGCCATGCTGGCTGCCGCCAACCAATGGTTATGGCGGGAAATTGAGGACTTCCTCCCGGAACTCCCCACCCAGTGCCAATCACACTTTAAGGCGGGGCTAGCGGAAGCCAAGCTCGTGGCACATGACCTCATGGAATCCACAGTGGCTCATATCGATACCTCAGGCCGTGCCATCTGTATTGCCACAGACATAAGGAGAACAGCCTGGCTCTGCGCAACAAAATTCAACCCAGATGTCCAGGAGCACATTCTGGATCTACCGTTTGAGGGGGCGGGCCTCTTCCACTCCTCTACGGACAAAGAGCTGGACAAGAAGAACAGCTCACAAACGGCGAAGTTTTTATCCATTCTTACAAAGACCACGCCCAAGTCGTACACCCAATCTCAGCAGCGCTCGGAAAAGAGTCGTACATATGGAGGGTTCTGTGGCTTCCTGGAACACAGATCCAGACAACCAGACCACTCGCTGTGTCGGAACTGGCACAAACAACAAAAAGGGGGGGGAGAAAGGGCTCTTTCCAGTCCCCCTTCTCAGCGTCAACCTCAGAGGGAAAGAAGGCATGACACGCCCCTTCGGGTCTATTTGTCTTCGGCAGGGGACAGGCTTGCTCTGCATGCACAATTCTGGCACCAGGATTTCACGGACCCCTTGATCCTCTCCGTAGTTTCTTCGGGGTACCGCCTTCCTATCCCAGCCTCTCCTCCCTCCTCCCCTCCACTCCCACAGGTTGGGAGAGCAACTCTTTTGGCGGAGATCCAGTCGCTCATAGAGAGCCAGGCAGTGGAGGAAGTCCCAGCCGCCCAGCGAGGCTTTGGCTTCTACTCCAGGATTTTCGCCATTCAGAAGAAGAACCAGGCGGGCCTGAGAGTGGTGCTGGACCTTTCCACCCTCAACCTCTCCCTACCTCTGCAAAAATTCAAGATGGTTATGCCAGCTTTTATAGCTGAGACATTGGACAAGGGAGACTGGATGTGTTCCCTGGATCTGAAGGACGCGTACCTACACATCCCGATTTGGCAGCCCCATCGTTGTTGCCTATGGTTCAGGATCATGAGCTACCATTTCCAATACAAAGTCCTTCCATTTGGCCTCAACTCAGCCCCAGGGTCTTTACCAGACTCATGAACGCTGTGGCTTCCCTCCTCGGAGCTAAGGGCCTCCACATCTACCCATACCTCAATGACTGGCTCGTCAGGGCTACATCTCCGGAAGCGGTTCGCCACTCTTCCCATGCCCTTATGAACACACTGCACGACCTGGGCTTCTCCCTCAACCTCAAGAAGTCACAGCTGCACCCTACACAGACTCTGACATTCCTGGAACTCATTTGGGACACGTGCTCCGAGAGGGTTTTCCATCGGAAGACAAAATCTTGGTTATCAAGAGGGCCACCGCCCACTTCCTCAGCAGAGGGGGGACCTCGGCATGGTGGTACCAACATCTCCTGGGTCTACTAGTGGCAGTCCTGTTAGCCGTACCGCACACAGGACTGAGGATGAGAAGGATTCAGCTGCACTTCACGGCCTCATGGAATCAAGAGCGGGGCTTGCAATCCGAGATGATCAGCGTTACTCCATCTCTCCACCCAGACCTAACTTGGTGGTCCATGGACTGCAACCAACAGACGGGCAATCCCTTTCGGCCGCCCTCTCCGCAGGCCACCATCACCACAGACTCCTCGCTCGAGGGCTGGGGAGCTACCCTGGATGATCTCTCGGTCCACTGCACCTGCACTCGACAGGAGCAGGAATACCAAATCAATTGGTTGGAGCTGAATGCCATCTGGCTAGCACTCAGAGCATTCCTACCACTTCTCAAGAGAAAGGTTGTCCTCATCCAGACAGATAACTCGACCAGCATGTACTACGTCAACAAACAGGGAGGCACCAGATCCCCTCCTCTGTGCAGGCTGGCGATCAGCATGTGTGAATGGGCCCTGGAAAACGACATTTACCTTGCGGCAGTCCACCTCCCAGGGGAATCCAACCTGGAGGCGGACAGGCTCAGCAGGCTTGGATTGGACAATTACGAGTGGCAGCTAAACAACCTTGTTATTCAGGAGATTCAACAGGTGGGATCATCCCCAAGTGGATCTCTTTGCCACCTGGCACAACAAGAAGTGTCCCCAGTTCTCATCCTGGCAGGGTCAGGGCCCCGGCTCTCTGGGCGATGCATTTCACCTCCAGTGCACCGGCATGAAGGCCTGCGTCTTTCCACCTACTCCCCTGATCCACAGGATAATTTGCAAGCTCAAGGAGTCTCATCGACTCCTCATCATTCTGATAGCTCCATGGTGGCCGGCCAGGCGATGGTTTTCATAGTCTTGGGCGCCCTGGCACACAAATCATTGGAGCCAATGGCATCCGTGGACATTAGGCTGGCCACCATCAAGACGGCCTTAGTAGTCGGTCTTACCTCGGCTCGGAGAGTCAGCGAGATCCAGGCGCTGGTCGCCTCTGAACCATATACCACCTTTCACAAGGACAAGGTAGTCATGCGGACGCACCCGGCATTTCTGCCCAAGGTTCCATCTGCATTTCACTTGAACGAAGAAATAATCCTTCCTACATTCTTTCCCAATCCCAAGGACGAAGCACAGAGAGTGCTGCACTACCTGGATGTCAGGCGTTCCCTGAAATTCTACTTGGAAGGACCAAGGGCTTCCGCAAGTCGGACGCTCTGTTTGTCACTTTCGGAGGCTCAAGGTCAGGCTATCTGGCCTCTAAGGCCTCCATATCCCGCTGGATGGTCTCTGCCATCAAGGAAGCATACGAGGGCCAGCACAAGCCACTCCTGGCCAACATGCATGCCCACGCAGTCAGGGCCAAAGCAACGGCCATCGCATTCCAGTGCCATGTCGCTTGGCAAGTCATAAGCATGGCGGCCACTTGGGCCTCTCCCTCAGCTTTCTGCAAGCATTACTGTTTGGATGCCGGCTGTAGATCTGATGCAGCTTTCGGACAGGCAGTTCTCAGGAACCTATTTGCTTAAGGAGGGTCTTCTCTCCACCCTTGGGCTATAATCAGTTGTAATCGCCCATACAGTATGGAGGAAAGGGGACGGGACGTAAGAGTAATTATAAGTTACTCACCGTAGTGACTAATGTACTCTTAGTCCATAGACTCTTTTCCGCCATACGTCCCACCAACCTCCCTCTAATAATACTGGTGTAATTAGGCAATGTTAAATCTATTGTTGACACGTCAATGGGGACTGAGGTGTGGCGCCGGAGGGCAGAGTCAGGGCAGCGAATGCCATCTGGGCCGCGCGCGAGCACGCCTCTAAATTTAAAGGGGAAGAAGGTTTTTCCTGGTGAGAAAGGTTCCGTCTCCCGTCCCTTGGAAGGGAAACTCATACAGTATGGAGGAAAGGGGTCTATGGACTAAGAGTACATTAGTCACTACAGTGAGTAACTTATCATTTTCAACAATACCCAATCCAATATCCCCTTACAATCTCCACAGTCAGCCAACCCCAGTTTCTCATCCATTACAAAATTCTAAGTCTTATGGGTGGGGATTGCAAGTAATCTTATTGAAGTCTATCAATTTTGAAGGTGATCTGCAGTCAAATTACAGAGATAATTATTGCTGACAAATTTACAGGGTGGCGGCATCGGAGTATCCCCCATTAAAACAAATTACCTCCTCCTGTGAATCCCTCTGCACTCCACCCTGAGCATCGGATGTTGGACCACATCCCTGATCTATGCCATATTTCAATGTAAATAGCCCCCATTCCACCATGAATAGTAGACATGTTATCATGCACCATATACATCAACTTCTTCATCAGATATACTTCCCATTCCATCCACAGCCAGTCACCATTACTGGGTATTGTGGGTTCTCTCCATTTCTGTGCAATCGCTATCCTTCCTGCACGCAAGAGGGCTTTCCACATCTTTGGAAATCTATATGCATCATACCCGCTAGGTGAGATACCCAGGAGTAACGTAAGGGGTTCCAGCTGCAGCAGGGACCCTGTAATATCTTATCCAACTTAACAGCTGCGCCCAAACGAACCATATACGAGGGCAGTACCATAACATATGCACTGATTTACCCTGTTTACCACATACTCTGGTGCACCGCTGTGATACTCCAGGTAACATCCTTGAAACGTTCACTGGGTCCCTATGCCATACGTGTGGAGTACCTTACAATTATGTTTAATAGCGTGGTTAGAGAGATTCCCATGAAAATACCTTGTACATTTTTTCCCATAGATCATCTGGTACCATGTAGCCCAACACCCAATCCCAGTAAGATTTACATTTCCTCCCCACTTTAGCAGATTGCATATCCACGGCTCTGTACATTTTAGAAATAATTCCCTGCCTGGATTGTGCAGTCTCTAAAGTCTTCTCAAACGGGGTGAGGTTGCGAGCCAAATTGACCCACCACTTAAGGTCTAAAAGCACCCCATTGACTCTGAGATACTCAAACATTTCAATATTTTCCCCTCCCAGCATCTCTCACACCGCTTGCAACTCTTTAAACTTGCCATTCAGGAAGACATGTGCTGCTCTTTCCAGACTCATGTCTGGCCATCTTCGGGCACCTCTAAACCCCGGAATCCCCAACATAAGTGGGGGAGCCCACAAAGAACACAGAGGGGACGAACAGGAAGACAACTCCCTACTCACCTTATTACTCCACAGTGTCCACAAAACTCCCAATGTGGAATATTCCCAAATGTCTGAAAAACCCTCATCAATTCTCTGAGAGGCCCCCGGTCTGTAATGTAGCACAATACATCGTCCGCATAGAGAGACACTTTAAATTCAACCCCTTCATAATCAATCCCTGTGTCCCCGGGTTTACTCTGATTGCTGCTGCTTGGGTTCTATCACCAGGGCGAAGTGGAGAGAGGACAAAGGGCACCCCTGTCTCATTCCTAGTTACAGCGGGAAGTCCCCCGACAATACCTCATTCACTGCTACCCTCTATGTCAGATCCCTGTAGATTGCCTTCACCCATGATGAAAAATGTTCACCAAAGCCAAACTGAATCAACACTGTGTTCAGGAAACCCCACTCTACTGTATCAAAGGCTTTCTCAGAGCCCAAGGACACCAGGTAAGCTTCACCTATGTGTTTTTGTGCCCAGTACATAAGATTCAGTGTTTTATTGATGTTGTCCGCGCCCTGTCTCCCCTTAATGAAACCTACCTGGTCACCATGAATAAGTTCGGGGAGAAATGTGTCCAGCCTATACCCCAGAAATTTGGCAAGTATTTGAACATCAGTGTTAACCAGGAAGATTGGCCTATAGAATGTGCACTTCTTAGGGTCCTTAACCTCTTTGGGGATAACTGTAATGAGGGCCTTGAGCATTGTTTTCAGCAGTGGTTTCCCTGTCAACAACCCTTTACAAACCTTCACCAGTATGGGTGCTAACATGGATCGAAACATTTTATGGAACCTTACTGTGAGGCCATCCTCGCCTGGGAACTTACTGCTCTTCTTCCCCTTTACAGTCGAGATCACTTCCTTCATCTCATTTGGTGCCTCCAATACCCAGGGTCATCCACCGAGATCCCGGCAAGGCCCACTCCCTTTAAGTAGGTTCTAATCCCTTCACTATATTCATCACTCTCTGATGCGTAAAAAGAATAGCATAAAATCAGCCAAACTCCTCTGAAATTTCTCCATTGCTTCTCAGCATTGCCTCATCTTCAGCCTGCAGAACGTTAACTGTCCTAGACCTAGTATGAGTCCCCAATATCCATGCGAAAAGCTTACCCACCTTTTCCCCTTTCTCATAATACCTTTGCTTAAGGTGTTTTAACGCCCAGTCTGTTTTATGAGCGAACAGATCCTGGAGTTCTGCTTACACATCCTAAGCTTGTTGAGTCCCCCCAAACTCAAGTTCTAATCAACACCCCCCCCACCCTTGTGGGTCACAGTTTCTCAATCATTCCTCTCAGTGCTTCCTCCTATTTAGCCCTATCCCGTTTAGCTTGCGACCACATCCCGATCAATTTCTCCCTTACCGTCACCTTAAATCCCTCTCATACTAACCTCCCCTGTATCGTTGATTTGAAAATATTCCTTGTGGCTTTTAAGAAGGGATTCTCCCACTGCTTTTTCCTTCAACATGTAATCATTGCAATACCACCGCCCTCTTTGGGTTTCTACCTGCCTAACTCCCACCACCGCTGTTACCATATCATGGTCTGACCATGAGACCATAATGGTATACATCCTTCTAACCCAGGGAAGAGTACTTGAATCCACCAACAAGTCAATTTGTGAGAATGATTCATGTACCGCTGAATAGTAATTGAACTGAGCCTGTGGTGGAGCCCCCCTCCACCTGCTCGAGTTTGTGCCCCCCATACATCCACCAGTCCCAGCTTCTCATTTGTCTCTCTAAATTTATTAGAATCCCCTCTTCTGTCCATGTCTTCACCACCACCCTTAGTTCTCAACCTATCTGATTGGGGATTCAAGACCATGTTGAAGTCTCCGCCCACCACTAAGATCCATTCTACTATTTGTAGTCCCTTTTTATTTTTTGGGAGTATTTGCCTATTTTTATGGAGTAAAAGTGGCCGATACATCCCTTATCTGTAGGGCTCAGGGTTGGAGAGATTCCAGTGTGACGCCAATCATAAGAGCAACATTGTATGCAACCCACATTGTAATTAAAACTGTACATGTTGTTCAATTTCTTTGAATTTCTTGATGTTAGTTGGAACTCATCAAAAGGAAAAATATTTCCTGTAAATATATATATTCTGGAGTTGACAATCCAAAGATTTGCAAAGGAGAAGTAGCTGTAAATAAAGACTGTGAAGCCGCCGAAAGGTTTGTCGCAGCTAAAAGCTCCTTATGATAACCTGTAGTCACGAGGCTTAGTGAAGTAAAGAACCTTGCAGCGTGCAACATTGGACGGGCGCAGAGTTTGTCATTGCCTTGGAGACAAGGGAGGCTCGGAGCGAGTGTAAGTCCAAGCGCATGGTGCACAGTGATACTGAAAGGAGCAATTCTAAAACCAAGCGCAGAGTGCTCAGTGATACAGTAATGCAAGAAACGGATGATTCAAGTGTGGGCTGCATGCGATTTCAGAAAAAGTATTGGCATCATTGAGAAGCGCGGGAGTGTGGTGAAGTGCTAAAAAAAGAGGAGGCATCCTTAGCCACGCGGGCCGCGCAGAGTATCTGGAGACTCATAAATCATTTATTTTTTAGCACAGGGTGCACAGTGTTTGTTTCTAAAGGAGAAGAACTTAAGAGCGTGAACTGCACAGGGATTACAGATTTTTCCAAACAGTACCCTGGAGGAAGTGCATGATATCCAGTTGGGTATACACAAGCAGAAATAAACTTCCACTCACCTCCAAGCAGAGGTGTTTCTAGGGTGTGGGGCTGAGGGGGCTATAGCCCCGGGTCTGTTGGTTGTAGCCCTGGTTAGAAACACAGGGGCTACAACCAAAAGGCCAGCTAGCCCTGAATCCTGACAGTCCAGACATTAGTGTAGCCCCAGATCTTTTCCAGACCTAGCAACACCCCTGCCTCCAAGCTTCTAGAGGAGGCAACCTGGTATAAGGGTTACATTTTAGGTGAGTGTTTTATGGTCCAATGAATAGAATGATGAACTAATGGGTTCTTTCTGTTTGTATATAATGACAAGCTAGCCACAAAAGATCTGGTGTATGTGATGAATCCTGTGGAGTCATCACTGATCCCCAGCCTGAGATCTCCAATGTGGCCAGGGGACGGCAGCTGCTACCTGATCCTGCCCTTCGAGGTGGTTTTATGAGGGAGGATCACAAGGGAGGAGATGGCTGTCGGGGAGATGTGGTGACTCCATCGGGAGAGTTGTGGTATTCTCCCCTTATAAAGAAGGAAGAACCTATAATTCCTAAATTCCTGATGGCATGTTGCCACTATACAAATTGCTCTAGTTGCAAAACTCCCCAAACCTTTCCTAACAAGCATCCTAGGATAAATACCATTCACACCTCATATGTACGTAACACATGCCTAACTTCTCCTATCTCTGATGGTTTTGTAGTAAATATAAATCCCAAACAAAATCACTTTGGAAGTCTTATTAATACTATGGACTCCAATGCCCATAACTCCTCAAGTACTGAGCCAAGGAAGACGAAGAAGGAGTCAGTATGGATTGAAAGAAACCCTAAGATGAACACATGATCTAGTTGTTACAAGATGAATCAGCTGTGCGGGACATTTAAAAAAAACAGAGGAAGCAGAAGCAGCTCGGGTAAAGCGAAATGCAGAACCGCAGAGGAAGGCAGACAGACAGGAGTGAATCGGGCTGAAGGAGGCAGCTGCTCTCAGGCTGCCAGTTGTTGTAAACCCCTCTTACCGGAGTGGGGACAGACCCAGTGGAGTGTGGCAGGCTCCAGGAAAGTGCGGCGAAGGAACTGGCAGCCGTAGAGAGGCTGTCAACAACACAGTCAAGCCAAAGAGCAGCAACATTACCAGTAAGTGAACTTGAGGCCGGTGGAAGGAATGAAAGAGGGTTTTTCAAGTGGGGGAGACCATTCCTGAATTAAGACTTCACTGCAGCAACATGCCACAGGTCAGAAGTGCTATGACACACTGGTGAGTTGGTCCGTGATAGTGATAACCCTGGGGTGTACCGACAGGCACATGAACAATTAAGTGTGCATTTTGAGTAAAATAGAAAGACAGAATTTTCACAATTCCTCATGCCTGAGATGTCAATATGGGGATAGCTAGAGCAGATGTTATTATAAATTAATGTTAATGAAGAAGCTGAAAGATGACATTTGCACAAATCTCTATATATGAGTAGTTCATATGGGAAAGGTTGGAGCAAGCATTGCCATCAGCAAAAGAATACTTTTGAAGAAATTAAAAGGCCGAACATGAACAAGTCTTCATATGTGAGAGGTCCACATGGGAAGGCTTGGGACAAGTTGTATCTAAAGTTCATGAAGTATAGACGGTGCAGGAATACAGCTGTGCTATACTGGGAAACAAAGAGAACATTGAAAGAAGTCCTGGTAAAAGAGATTTGTCAGGCAGTGAGCAGCCTTGGCGTAAGGCGCTTAATAAATCAATAATTAATTTGTAATTTGTAATTTGTAAACAAATAAATAATTACAATTACAATTACAAAAGATACCTGATAGGAGAGTATACCAGGGAATCTAAAGAGACATTTTTGCCTTCCTTGAAACAAATGTAATAGTGACATTTTTGCTATCTTTGGAGCAGTTGTGTAAAAGAGACACTTTTACCAATCCTGGAAGCAACCATTGTGTAAAAGAGACAATTTTGCAAACCTTGAGAAATTGCTGTACGGAAGAGATTACCCTCATTAAGGAAACATTTTTGGTGAAAAGACAATTTCTTCATACTTCCTGAAATAATCCAGGGGAAGGGATCTACCCTCTGGGTCAAAAGACATCTCCTTGAAGGAAACCATTTTGTTGGATTAATGTTTTTTGTTTTACATTTGAACGCTTTTTGGCTAAACCTCAATCAGACAAATGTTTCCATATACTTCTGAGTTGTTCATTTCTAGTGTGAGAGTCAGATATGTTTTGGACACAATGACAGTTTATATAATTTTGACCACAACACACAGACAGATCTTTAGTTTTAGTTTCCTATGCAGGAAAACTCTCTTTAGGATAGGGACATAGATGCCTTTATCCAACCCGTTTCTTTTAATAGAGATGTCTGATGTTGAAAACCCTACCACTTTGTCCGCCTCTCATTTCTGACTCATAACAGGCACTAGCTGAGGAAGAGGGGAGAGTTGAGTCCTAGAAGCAGAAGGGCCAACTGTCAGCTTCCGATTCTACCACTGGTGTAATACCCTTCTTTCTCTCTTCAACCTCCTCACCTGTGGAGTCGAAATCCTCTTCAGCTGGACTGAGTGCTCGATGCGCCGTATAATCCTTTTCCTTTTTTTCGAGATTGAGAGTGTCTCCCACAAGAGGAAGCCACAGTGAGAGCGTGTAAATGCGCCCTGACCGTGTCCCCCTCCCGGGAGAGACGGGAAGGGGGAAAAAAGCCAGAGTAGGCAAAAAACCCCTTGGACCGGTAAGTATCCTGATGGCCGCTGGACGTGTATGCAGATGAATGATGGGAGAAGGCAGCAACCGGAACCAGGTGGAATTATAATGCAGCGAAAAACGCCAAAAGGTAAAGAAAACAAAGTAAAGGCAAAGAGCTGGAACTAAGGAATGGAGGTAGAGAGGAAACGAAAGACTGGGACCGGAGTAGGACCGGTAATAAGGACGGAAAGAGTAAGAGTAAGAATGCTCGAGGAGCAAAAGGTAAACAGCGTGTAGCAAGACCGCGGCAGCGAGGAAAAGCAGCTGACCGTGGAAGGTTGCAACGCGCTGTGCTCAGGGAGAGGAGTGGTTAAATAGCGCTACGGCGGAGAAGACTAGACCGCATAGAGAGAACGTAGCGTCAGCGTGACGGGAATCAGGAAGTCCCTAAGCGGCAGCGGGGCCAAAGACGCCAGGTGCGGAGGCGGCGCATGACAGTATGCCCCCTGCCAAGGCCCAGGCCACCCGGTTTGCCGGGATGCAAACGGTGAAACTTCCGGAGAAGGATAGGAGCGTGGATGTGTGCAATTGGTTCCCAAGAGTCCTCAGTATGTGAAAAACCTTTCCAATGCACCAGGTATTCCAGGCGCCCTTTGCGGTATCTGGAGTCCAGCAACCCGGACACTTCATAATCAGGAGCATCAGGTGAGTGAGAAAGAGTGGGGAAAGGACGAGCCCTTAATGACTGTTCGGCACTCTTCAAAAGAGATGCGTGAAACACTGGGTGAATCCGCCTAAGAGAATGTGGCAGCTTAAGGCGGAAGGCCACTGGATTGATCTTGGCAGAAATGGGATAGGGACCGATAAACCTGGGGGACAGTTTAGATGGGCGAGACCATCTAGGAAGGTATTTAGTAGATAACCATACCTTGGAACCAACCTCCCAATCAGGTACAACCTGCCGGTGCCGGTCAGCTTGCCTTTTGTAAGCCTGGAGGCTATCTCTGAGATTCAACTTGGCTTTGTCTTGGATGTCCTTTATTCGGATAAGTGTCTCTTCTACCGCCGGAAGTGCAGGTTTGCAGAAAAAATGTGGAATGATGGCTCGGGGATGAAAGCCATATGAACAATAGAATGGAGACATTTTGCTTGCGGAATGACTGGCATTATTATATGCGAACTCCGCTGTCGGCAGCATATCCACCCAGTTGTCTTGTTCCATATTGGTATAGCTGCGCAAATATTGTTCCAAGGTGGCGTTTAACCGCTCTGTCTGCCCATTGGTATGGGGATGATATCCTGATGACAAAGCGCGCTGAATATTAAGAGCGGCGCATAAGGACTTCCAGAATCTGGAGACGAATTGGCTTCCTCGATCTGATACAATCTTGTCGGGGAGACCATGGAGTCGAAACACATCTTTAATGAACACTAATGCCATACCATCGGCAGTTGGTATACCAGGGAGTGGAGAAAAATGAGCCATCTTGGTGAGAGAGTCGATGGACACCATTATGCATGTACATCCGTGGGACAAAGGTAAGTCCACAATGAAATCTGTAGATATATGACTCCACGGACGTTCCGGGATGGCATCTTGTTGTAGCAGACCTATGGGTTTCTTTGTGTTGTTTTTACTCTGACAGCAGACTCTGCAGGACTTGACATAATGTTTAACATCTTTAGACATATTAGGCCAATAAAAAGCTCTACTAATCAAGTCCAAGGTGCTGGTTTGTCCCCTATGGCCTGCTGTCTTGTGATCATGGCACCAGGACATTATGTCTTTTTGAAGAGGTTTGGATGGTATCCAGATCCTCTGTTTCTTCAGGAACAAACCATCCTTTTGGATCATGTCGCGAGGTTCTGGATGTAAGGAGACAGCTTCTTTTATCCGTTGAAACAGGGAAGAGATAGTGGCAACAATGCGGTTCCTGGGAAACAACTTTTCCGGGCAGGATGAGGCAACATGGGAGGAGAAAGCCTTTCTGGACAGAGCATCTGCCAAAGTGTTTTGGCTTCCAGGAATATATGTGATGGTAAAGTCATATTGTGAGAAAAAATGCGCCCACCGGGCTTGTCTGGAATTGATGCAATCCATTGACTGTAAAACTTGTAAATTCTTATGGTCGGTCCGGATTACAAAAGGGTGGTTGCACCCCTGTAAGAGGTGTCTCCAGACTTCACAGGCTTTTTTCATGGCTAGTAGTTCACGTTCTATTACTGAATAATTCCGTTGACTCGGAGTGAGAGTTTTTGATAGATATGCTATTGGGTGTTCCGCGTTGTCATGCTCTTGTAGTAGAACTGCTCCTATTGCTGCGGCAGAGGCATCTGTCTCAACAATAAAAGGTTTGCTTTGGTCTGGCTGGCATAGGATGGGAGCGCTGCAGAAGCTCTTCTTCAAGAGTTGAAAGCTTTCTTCAGCCTGTGGGCTCCAAATGAAAGGCACAGATGTCTTCTTTAACAAATTGGTAATTGGTAGGACAGTGTTGGAAAAACCTGGCACGAAACGCCTATAAAAATTAGCCAGGCCCAGGAATCTCTGAACTTCTTTGACTGAGGAAGGAGCCTGCCATTGGAGAATGGCCTCAACCTTCTTTTGATCCATTTGTACTCCTTGTGGTGAGAGGATAAACCCTAAGTAAGGGATCGAGGATACCCCAAAAACACACTTTTCACGTTTGGCCAATAAATGATGTTTTTTAAGGCGCTCCAGGACCTCAGTGAGATGTAGTAGATGTTCTGACATAGACTGTGAAAAAACAAGTATGTCGTCAAGGTAAACCACAACTGAAATAAACAATAAATCAGAGAATATTCGGTCTATGAACCTTTGGAATATAGCGGGAGCATTGACCAGTCCGAAAGGCATAACGTAGTATTCGTATAGGCCGAATGGTGTCCTGAAAGCCGTCTTCCATTCATCTCCTGGACTCACTCTGAGTAAATGATATGCATTGCGCAGATCCAATTTAGAGAAGACTGTTGCTCCCTGTACAGATTCCAAAATGTCAGGAATGAGGGGCATGGGATATCTATCCTTACAAGTGACTTTATTGAGTCCCCTGTAATCGATGCATGGCCTGAGGTCCTTAGAATCCCTCTTTGGAATAAAAAACAAGGGAGCACCCGCCGGGGATTTAGAGGGTCTGATGAGACCGTTGCACAAGTTGTCATCCAGATATTTTCGTAAAGCGTCCTTTTCAGTCTTGGATAAAGCAAACATTCGTCCAAATGGGACCAGGGCATTAGGTATTAGCTCGATAGAGCAGTCCTCCGGTCTGTGAGGTGGTAATGCCATTGGAGCGGATTCAGCAAACACCATAGGGTATTCTTCCAATACCGAGTCAATGGAAAGCACCCCTATACTCGTGGGGAGAACAGTGGGAGATATCTTTACCTCCTGGTAATGTGCTTCTTTAAAGCAGTGTGTCTGGCAATAGCTGGAATTAAACTGCAAAGTGTTAGACTTCCAGTCGACATGGGGATTATGTTGTCGCAACCAGGTAATCCCCAAGATAAGAGGAAAATGGGCTGCTCGAATGATGTCAAAAGTAATGACTTCTGAATGTTGAAATATAGTCAGAGGAAGGGGTTCGGTTGTCTGAACAATGAGTCCTGAACTCAAAGGTGTGCCGTCTACTCCTTCTACTTTCTGACCGTGGCTGCGGTCTATCCGTGAAGCACCCACTTTGTCTACCCAAAGGGTGTCAGCGAAGTTTCCTGCGGCACCGCAATCCAAGAGAGCCAGCGTCTCTACGGGGCTGCCATTGATAGTAACCTGGACCGTTATAACCATCAGGCGGGAATCTTCAGAAGGGTTCGAGGAATCAATAGACATAGTAACGTAGGGACTGGAAGATTGCCCTCGATAACCCGTCCCCACTAGGTTCGAGGGTTTGCGTTTTCCGCCGGTTTCTTGGTTAGTTCAGAACAATTATGCACCGTGTGGCGATCAGAGGCACAGTAGGCACATAGGCCCTGTTCCCTTCTCCTCCTTCTTTCTTCAGGTGTTAAAGAACGGCGAGTAGTGCCGATTTGCATGGGCTCATCGTGAGGTTTGGGCGCTGCCGAAGGAGGTGAGGAGGTCCTTGAAAAGGAGGTACGTGCTTTTCTTCTTTCTTGACGCCTTTCTTGCATCCTGAACTCCATCTGAAGGGCGGCCGTCATAAGATCCTGCAGGGAAGTAGGCCGAGGAAAGTGAGCCATTTCATCTTTTAATTCTTCTCGAAGACCTCTGCGGAACAAAATAAATTGAGACTGTTCAGACCAACCCGTCTCCATGGCCAATCTCTTAAATGAGGAGATATAAGACAGCACATCAAACTGTCCTTGACGAATGTCCATCAAGTCTTCAACAGCTGCCATTGAGACTTCGGGTCTCTCAAAGGTTTGTTTAACAAAAGCAATGAATGCATCGAAATTCTGAAGGACAGGGTCATTTCCGGTGACTAGAGGGGTGGCCCAAGCTAGAGCGTTCCCTGTCATATTAGACACCAGGAATCCAACCTTGGCATGATCTGAGGCGTAGGTGCGGGTTCTGAAGGAAAAATACACCCTGCAAGCGTCAAGAAATTCTTTTAGGGTCTTGGGGGAACCATCATACTTCCCTGAAGACAAAGGCATAGGGGGCAGGTCTGTGTTGGGGGGCTCCCTTACTGCCACCATTTGTTTTAACAGATTGTTTTCAGTTTTCATATTCTGCATTTCTAGAGAAAGGCTTTGTACCGCAGCGATTAGTTCCTGCACTTGCTCAGGAGTAGCCATGATTGGTGTTTGTAGGCGTTGCAAACTGTCAGCTTCCGATTCTACCACTGGTGTAATACCCTTCTTTCTCTCTTCAACCTCCTCACCTGTGGAGTCGAAATCCTCTTCAGCTGGACTGAGTGCTCGATGCGCCGTATAATCCTTTTCCTTTTTTTCGAGATTGAGAGTGTCTCCCACAAGAGGAAGCCACAGTGAGAGCGTGTAAATGCGCCCTGACCGTGTCCCCCTCCCGGGAGAGACGGGAAGGGGGAAAAAAGCCAGAGTAGGCAAAAAACCCCTTGGACCGGTAAGTATCCTGATGGCCGCTGGACGTGTATGCAGATGAATGATGGGAGAAGGCAGCAACCGGAACCAGGTGGAATTATAATGCAGCGAAAAACGCCAAAAGGTAAAGAAAACAAAGTAAAGGCAAAGAGCTGGAACTAAGGAATGGAGGTAGAGAGGAAACGAAAGACTGGGACCGGAGTAGGACCGGTAATAAGGACGGAAAGAGTAAGAGTAAGAATGCTCGAGGAGCAAAAGGTAAACAGCGTGTAGCAAGACCGCGGCAGCGAGGAAAAGCAGCTGACCGTGGAAGGTTGCAACGCGCTGTGCTCAGGGAGAGGAGTGGTTAAATAGCGCTACGGCGGAGAAGACTAGACCGCATAGAGAGAACGTAGCGTCAGCGTGACGGGAATCAGGAAGTCCCTAAGCGGCAGCGGGGCCAAAGACGCCAGGTGCGGAGGCGGCGCATGACACCAACCTCAGAGATGTGGAAGTTTTTTGTTTTGTCCCATTTCCCTTTCCCCGTCAGGGGTGTCTATCCTGCAGTGTAGTAATACACTCAGGTTGGACAGTTCTAGCAGGGTTAGTGGGGCCCTCAACTTCAACCTCAGGTAGTCCCGGCAGGTAAGCTGGGACTTTATACTTAATTCCCTGAAAAAGGCCCTTCAAAAAGATCAATCATCCCTCCCTGTCCCACTCTGTTTCATCCACCCTAAATCTACAGGTAGCCCCCAGTATGGCCACCCAGCATTGTCTCTCTGCCCCTGAAGACACATAAACATTAGAAATACGACCACCGTTATGAAGCTGCTCCTCCCCCTTCACAAAATGGGTTTCCTGGACACAAATACATCCAGTTTCAGGTTTCTGAACTCCCTCTTCACCAAAGACGTTTTGAAGGGTGGATTCAAGCCTCTCGCATTTAGCGAACCCATTTTTTAAAAAAATCTGCTCCTCTACCATTTCAATCTTGTATTACTTCTTGCAGTGCCCTCCATTCTGGTACAACCTTCCAACCTGCCAGAACCTCTTACAAAAACAGTGACCAACATCCAGGGCAAAAGTATGCAGAAATATCAGGGAGGGGAAAGACAAAAAACAAACACACTGATCAAATTGCCTATTGCGTAACTCTTCACTGATTCCCTGCACCCCTTGGTTGTGATTATGACCAGCTAGCCCATCCATACCATAAGGTGTTTGGCCTCTTCCATCCCCACCCATTCAATGGGAACGAACTGCCAGGAACCCCCCCCATCCCTACCTTATCAATATATTGTCACCACTACAATGCGCAATTTAGCCAACCTCACCCTTCTTCTCCAAGCCCCTTACAAACCCAACACTAGAACCCCTGAAGCCAATCCCACACTACTGAGTTCCACCTGAAGCCAAGCTGATCAACACTTCCCAGAACCCCCAACCACTCCTCACACAGACCCCTCCCTCAAACTCCTCTTCTCTAAACGCTCCCACCAAGACTACCCAGTCCTGACGAGAAAGCAGAAACATTGACCCTGAGGGCCGCCGTGCATCACCCCAGTCAAGTGATCTGCTTTCTCAGTGAGGGCATTTTGAGCCTCTGAATTTTCTGTGCGCCCTAAATCCTGCAGCGATCAATGCTACCAATCTCTCTAGTGCTGTCCTTTTGCCTGCTTCCCATGGGGTCTCTCTCGACTCCTCGCCTCCCCGATCAGTTCCGCTGTAACCCTCTGAATGTCATCCTCGGTGACCAACTGCTATTTCATCTCTTACCATTCAAAATCCAGGGAGAATGGGTATCCCCTCCTATACCTTGCACCATTGTCTCGCAACCATTGAGTGAGGGGAGCACACTTATTTTGAACCATCAAGGTGTAAGAAATGAAATCCTGGTATATTGCCACCTTTGACTCTATATAGTCGAAAGACCCCATACTTCTAGCCTTGTCAAGGATCCGAGCCTTGCCGGAGTAGTAATGAACCTGACCAACAGAGAGCATGGGCCCGTTTGGCCTCTGCCTGCCCTATGGGCCCTATCGATAACAACACAAGGACTAGCCTTGTCCTTGAAGACTAATTCAAGAATATCCTAAATCATCTTTTCTATGCTTTCCGGGGATTCTCCGTCTTTCTCTTGTATGCCAAAAATCTCAAGTTGTTGCATCCCTCCCAATTCCCAATGTCATCAATCTTGAGGTGCAGCTCGGCCTACTGCCTTTCCACTTCTGATATCCTCATATCCAATTGAGTTTCCAGGATCTCCATAGAGGATTGAGTCGTTTCCAGACCCACTCCTCCATGACCTCCACCTTACAGGACAGTTTTGCTATTTTTGCTACAACATCTGCCCTTATCCCCCTGATCTCCTCAAAGATCGCCTGGATGTCTCTCTTTGTGGCTCCAACCTCTATGCATAAGGCCTTACCTAACAGGTCTCCCTTCAATGTCTCTGTCCTCGCTTGGTGTCTGTAGCCACTCAGCGACTCCCTCCAGCTCATTCACCTCCTGTGCCTTGTCACTGCTGTGGCCCACTTCCACCTTCTTCCTCTCACACCTCCTGGGTACATTGACCCTGAGGGCCGCCGTGCATCACCCCAGCCTTTGGGCACCCCACCATTCCATTCCATCTCCCCAGCGTCCTACCTTATCACTTACGCAGGAATTACAACTACACCACGGGTGCTCGACCCCTTACCATTGTAGTGTGGATTGTCTGTGTTATGTTGAGTTATGTATCTGGGTTTTTTTCAGGCTCCACTTCATCACATCAGCTGGCTCCCACAGCCTCTCAAATTGCCTTCAGCCACCTCTGGTGAACTCCCTGCTGCTGCTATTGGGCTGATCTGTTGGGGCTAGGGGACTGCAATCTTTTCCGCCTGTTGATCTTACGAACTTGCTGCAGGGCTCACCTCCTATGAGAATATTGTGGTGTGGGCACCCGCAGTCTTGCCTTCACTCTGCCAAACTCTTCCCCATTTCCATGCCCTCACCGTGCTCCAGCAGAGCCCTTTTTATTTCGGAGAATGGAGTGGGTCCCTGTGGATTAATGGGTTGATAGGAGGCCTGTAGGTTGCCTTTTAATAATGGGCCACTTAACATGTGTTTACCCCTTCTTCCCAATTAAAGGGCATTGCCAATCTTTTGAAATGTATAAAGAAGGCCCCTAAATCCTCTCTTTGTTGGTAGGGTTGTAATATCCCATAGAGAACAATTGGTGTTGTGTGCCTGTTCTTATTTGGTGTAGTCTGTCCTGGAAATGTTGGTCAACCTGGATCTGATGGTTCATCATCTGATGCAGGAGGGTCTTTAGGGTGCTCGTGTCGGGACAGCTGCACCCTTTGGCGAAAACGTGTATTCGGTTTATTTAGAATTCAAGGGACAACTAGTGTCTTGTGTCTCTGCCAGGGGTGCTACTAGGTCTGGAAAAGATCCGGGGCTATGCTAATGTCGGGACTGTCAGGACTCGGGGCTGGATAGCCTTTTGGTTGCAGCCCCTGAGCTCCTATCCGGGACTAAAACCTAAAAGACCCGGGGCTATAGCCTCTGTGCCCCCCACACCCCTAGCAATGCCTCTGGTCTCTGCTAACTAAGAGTGTGCTTGCCTGCGATATAAGAAGAACAATGCTGCTGTTCTCATTGTTAAAGAAATGTGAGTTCATCATGAGGTGTTCAGTTTTGTCTGTGACACTTTACTCTTTAACCCAATAGGAACTCCTTTTGATGAAAGGTGAAGGGGAAGTGAAGTTGAATTTGGCCATTGGAAAAGGCGAGCAGGCGCTGAGGAGCAGCAATCAAGAAGGGCAGAAGGTGATTCAGACGCAGCTACAAACACTCAAAGACGTGTGGGCCAGCGTCATTCAGACCTCAGCCAAAAGCCACAGGTGAGCTCTAGCTGTGCAATTGGGTCTCCTATGATACTGGGGAGATTAGACCCCTGCTGATCTGCTCTCTCTTGGCACTGTGCACCTAGCCTACCTTCTGATTTCCGGGCCCAGGTACCTGTTCACCTTGCCACCCACCCGCACTGCCTCCTGGCAATCCCTTGCACTGGGGCCTTTATCTGTAACCATACAGTACCCCACTTTTTCCTTCTGCACTTACCAGACTCACCCTTTTCTGTTGCCTTAAACCTAGCACTTGCCACCTGCTGGCTGCACTTACACTGCTTGTTGCTTGTCATTATTTATTTATTTATTATTTATCTGTTTTCCTTTGCTCCGCACTTTCCACTTCTCCCCCCTTTCATGCACTTTCCCTTTTTTCCCCCGCTACCATGTACATGCGCGTTCTCAATGTCACTCGACCTGGTAAGATCGTTGTTTTGTTTTGTTGCCTTGTCGCACTCTGAAGCACTTGTGTACGAGCGCGATATGAATAAAATATCAAAATCAATAAAGACACCACTTAACAAAGAATAAAGGACCGAGTACAATAATTGAATTGATTGCTTTGCTTTGTTGGCAAAATATCGGTTTCAAAGCGACAATTGCTGTTTAACACCTTTTGTAGTGTTTTTGTTTTTTACATTTTAGACCACTACTTTTATTGGCAGTCGCTGATGGGTTACAACCCTTGTAACTTCCTTTCACCAACCACATGCAAACTTCTCCAAACGTACCCCTTCTTCACCTGCCTTTCTCCACCTCATTCTAAACGAGGAGTGCGTGGAACAAAACCACTCTGCATCTGATACGCTCTAAAGGATTTCTTGCTTAGTGAAAGGAACACAGCGTGAGAACTTCAAAACGGAGTTTCATTAATTGATTCTCGCGTCAAGCAGGGAATCCTGGGCCATGTCTGTTGGGGTTAGTTAGTATCTTAATTCGCCATGGAGGGACTTGATTCCTGCAGACTGTTACCGCTTTTCTTCCACTAGCAAAAAGCAGGCCTAGCCCTTAGGAATTCCAGGCGCAATGACAGCGCCATGATTGCCATGGCAGCTGCCATTGCTGTTCCCACTATGTTCCCACTATGTGTGCATGGCAGAGATCACTGTGGAATCCCGGCATGCAGCAGTGAAAAGCACCAGGACCTGCTTGGACTGCCATACTTTTCAAAGTTACATGCAGTGAATCGCCAGAATTGAGATGAATGTGCCAACAAAATGGTAGCCGTTTTCTTTATTCACACTGATTCTCCTGGCACTATATAATGAGCTAGAATGGTCATACATAGGACTGCTACCCATCCCCCCGCTACACACACACACCAACACTGCCTGCTGTGTTGTGCTTCTTTTGGAAATTAACACAGACCCAGTGCCCGCCGCCCAAACTATTCCTCCACCAAAATTAGAATGAGACATCCAATGTAGCATTGCCCAATTGCAATGCCATTTGCTTGTTCTGAATTTCACCTGCCATAACATTCTTTACTTGTACCTGAGCCATGTTTTCACCATCAATGAGCGATTACTGCATACATTCTGTAGCATGATTTAAACAAACATATCCTTACCAGACAATGGTTAAATGATTTGATTTCAAGGGTGACTATATCCTCACAGACGTAATTGTTGCACTGATTTCTGTCTGTTTTCATCCTCTTTGTCACTGTCCCCATCTCGTGGGTCAGTCTATAGTGCCACAGGATTGTTGAACTCTTCCTCAATTCCCCAGGTCATGGTGGGAATATGGGTGGGTATTTTTTACAGAAAGCAATCCTATACTCATGTCTGTCCCCCATCGCTGTCATCAAATCCAGATACACTTTTCACCATCTGCGTGCCTGATGACTCCACCCTATTGTGTGTGACCATGCTATGGGGGTTCTGGGTGTCTCTTGTTTGTTTTGTTTGTTTTATTAACATTTATATAGCGCACATCAGCCCGAAGACATTGTGGCACTTGTTACAGTACGGGCTTAGTTACAAAGTCATGAGCACTATATATACAAAGTCACAATAAGGTTATATTACATTTCTGATTGAATTCCAATTATTATATACAATACTACAATATACATGGCATGGGTAGAGGAGGCAGTCGTGGAGCTAGTTGAGGAATGTGGACTTGAGGTTGTTGTGGAAGGCATAGATGGATGTTTCAGCTCTAAGGGTGGCAGGGAGAGAGTTCCAGAGCTGTGGTGCAATATATGAGAAACCTAGGCCTCCAGCAGTAGCTCTCTTGTTGCGTGGTATGTGTAGCTGTTTGGTGTACTGAGCTCTGGTGGGGCGGGTGGAGGTGGTCCTTGATATTGCTTCAGATAGGTATGTGGGAGCAGTGTTGTTGATGCATCTGTGTGTGATGGTAAGGATTTTCAGCGTAATTCGGTCTTTGACCTGAAGCCACTGTGCTGCGCGTCTGGCATGAGATATATGGTCCCTTCTGGGGATGCTTATGGCGGCTCTGAGGGCATTGTTTTGTGTGGTTTGCAGTCTGTGGATGTTTTTGGCGGAGGTGCCAGCTAGGAGAGCTTTCCAGTAGTCAAGTTTAGCGCCTATAGTTGCTCGAGCTATGGCCATACGGTTGGGGGCGGATAAGTAGGGTTTGATGGCATTGATGAGTTTGGTGCTGAATGCTGATGCAGAGGCTATGGCGCTGACTTGTTTGTTCATTGATAGGTTGGCGTCAATGTGAACACCTAGGGTCTTGACGGAGGATGATACAGGTATGGTTGAGTTGTCTATGTTGAAGTTGGCATATTGGGGGCCAAGTTTCGTTATAATGTTTTTTTGCACAAGAATGAGGATTTCTCTCTTCTCTCCATTGAGACAGAGGCCATTGATTGCCATCCATGCTTGGATTGTAGCATAGCTATTGTTGAGGTAATTGGCGCCTTGGTGGTAGAGTCTACTTAAGGGTATGAGTACTTGAGTGTCATCTGCATAGTTGGTATATGCCACGCCGATGGAGTCAAGTAAGTCGAAAAGGGGTTTAGTGAAGAGGTTATAGAGGGTATGGGCTGTACAGGAACCTTGGGGGACACCGCAGTTTATAGTAGTGGGGTCAGCATTTGCTGTGCTCTAGTGACTGAAACTTTGCAGACGGTGCTCAGCAGTATGTTTCTGCTTCTAGGTTCAGGGCATGCATCGATGCCCAGGGTCCCTGGGCCTCTAGCAATCAATGGCGCTAAAAAGATAAACGTTTCCGTAGTAAGACTTCAAACCACTAAGTAACCCGTGGGCAGAGTGCCAATGATTCCTTCTTTCACTGAATAGGATTCGCCACTGGCCACAAGGCTCTCTCTTGGTCATAGCGACACATTGATCCTTTGATAACGGTCTTTCTCTTACCGCCTGGTTCGACTTTGCTAATTTAGAAGGCTTTGTGGTCGCTCCCCTACATTGATCCTTTGATAACGTTCTTTTGCTTTCTGTTTGGTTCCGCTTTGCTAATTTAGAAGGCTTTGTGGTTGTTCCCCTACATTGATCCTTTCATAACGTTCTTTCACTTACCGCCTGGTTCGGCTTTGCTAATTTAGAAGGCTTTGTGTCGCTTCCCTATATTGATCCTTTGATAACATTCTTCCACTTACTGTAGGGTTCGGCTTTGCTAATTTAGAAGGCCTTGTCGTCGCTCCCCTACATTGATCCTTTGATAACGTTCTTTCTCTGACTGCCTGGTTCGGATTTGCTAATTTAGAAGGCTTTGTGATCGCTCCCGTACATTGATCCTTTGATAACGTTCTTTCTCTTACGGCCTGGTTCGGCTTTGCTAATTTAGAAGGCTTTGTGGTCGCTCCCCTACATTGATCCTTTGATAACGTTCTTTCGCTTAATGTTTGGTTCGGCTTTGCTAATTTAGAAGGCTTTGTGGTCGCTCTCCTACATTGATCCTTTGATAACGTTCTTTCGCTTACTGTTTGGTTCGGCTTTGCTAATTTAGAAGGCTTTGTGGTCGCTCCCCTACATTGATCCTTTGATAACGTTCTTTCGCTTAATGTTTGGTTCGGCTTTGCTAATTTAGAAGGCTTTGTGGTCGCTCCCCTACATTGATCCTTTGATAACGTTCTTTCGCTTACTGTTTGGTTCGGCTTTGCTAATTTAGAAGGCTTTGTGGTCTCTCCCCTAGCATTTCTCCATCTGAGTCCCTTGCCTTACTGATCTGTGGGGTACAGTTTGGACAGAGTTAATCGCTACCATCTCTTAACGCCTCGATGCAGGGTTGCCAGCCCTCACCTAATTATTTGTTGCCTTTCCCTACAAGGCAAGGGGCTTTAAAAGAATACAAGTCCAATGTACTCTTCATCACCTTCCACTTTAATGTTTTGCAACTGAGCAGCGCCCCAACATACACCGGACTGGACTTCCTCGCCATCTTCAGGTCATGCTCCTGATCAGGCAGAAGCTCTAGATTTTTTCCACATTCAAGAATGGCTGCCCCGAGCCTGAGAATGGAAAAACATCTCAGGGCGACATTCAGACCGTTCAAGCTTTTTCAACACGCTGTGTTATGTTATGCTATGCAATGTTACGTTAAAAGTATTTCTTTAGGGGTCAAAACCGTAAGGCTCTAGATCGCTCAAGCAGAGGGCGAAACACACTATTAAATCAATTTCCAGCAGATTAATGATCAAGACGTGAATGAAACAACATCGCTTTGAGGCCTTTTTCAAATGTAGGTGCTAATCTAAGGGCACTCTGAAGCTCATTCCCAAATCATGGCTCCCGGCAGAGACAAGCTCCTGCCACGTGCAAAGAGCACATCTACTTGGGTTGGGTGATATTGTATGCAAATATGTTCTATGTAAAGCACATAGGCGAAAGCGCTATATTAATAACATATAATCATCATCATCATTAAATCTCATTTTGGAGGTGCCAGGATATGATATGATAGGTTATTTATAACGCGCTTAATACACAGAGGTTTCTAAGCCCGGACCCGGGGATCGAACTTGTGGTGCTCCATGCTTCCAAGGCAAGCACGTTGCCCCTGAGCTATCCTCCCGAGACAGAGCAAAGAGGACGTTTTGTCATGTGATTCCCAGACTACTTACCAAATAGCGGGGAACGTTCCTATAAATGCATTTAAGCCGCTGCTACATCCTGGCACTTTTCCCGTTTATTTGCATGGGTCTATGAGGCCCAGACTGCAACGTGGCTAACAAACACAAATTGAGCTGAACATGTCACACAGGGCCTAATCCACGAAGCATAGATCAAGTGCTCTGTCAGTAAACATAATCATTCAGAATCTTCAAGGCCTAAGAATGATTACTGTATTCCCTTGTTCCCATCCTGCCTTAAAGCGCTTTGAAGTACTTCACCTGTGTATAAGCACTACATAGAGACATGGTACTCTGCTCCCATCCGTTCCCACACACTTCAAGCACTGTATAAAATATAACAAATACTTGTTGATAACCCATCCCTCCAGTTTAGCCCACAAGGTGGGACGATTTAAACAATCAAATGCTGCCATGTATTCCACGAAGCATGGATAAAGTGCTCTGTCGGTAAACTTGATCATACAGAATCTTCAAGGCCTAAGAACGATTACTGTATTCTCTTGTTACGATCCTGCCTTGAAGCGCTTTGAAGCATTTCACCTGTGTATAAGCACTATATAGATAAACAATAAATAAATACCACTCAAAGCATCAGTGGACAGCAAGCGAAGGGCCCATATGGCCGGTATAGTAGAGCACCCCTTCCTGAACCCAAGCTCCTGGGGCTTCAGCTACTGTTTCTCCATGACCAATAGTAAAATCGTGGCAAATGTTGAACTGCTAGTATCTAGTATTGCTAGTAATCTGTAGTTACTATGGTCTAAATGGGTTCCACACTTATGAACACCACATTGGTAACAGCTCCTATTAAGGTTCGCCTGGCCAATAAGGGACACTTTCGTCATTCTTTTGATTGCATTTTCTTTTGGTCAAAACACTAAAAAAGATCCATTCATCAAAACAACCATTGTTACTAACTCTTAAGTTTTAATTTACACCACAGACCATCGTCGGACTGCCAGTGCAGGGTCCCAATTTCCCTCCTCTACACAGACAAGGCTCAGTACTTTAATACCACTTTAAAACCACTATGGAGGTGATATGTGATAAAAGACTAACAGCATGACACATAAGGCCAAATTCACCCCCTGTTCCTTTGTGAATTTTGCCACCTTTGAGGGAAGGAGTAAACAGGGTTGGTTCACACTTGGAGGGTTTTGGAGGTTTGGAACAGGTTTTGAGAAGGTATGAGGAATTGGAGCTGTTTGGTGTTTATTTATCTAGTTTCTTAGTCTTTAATATGTTTTTGTAGCAAATGTTTGTGGCCTCTGGTTTAGTGTTTTTTTCAGTGTGTTGGTAGTGTATTGTTAGTTTTCCCTATATTAAAAAACCTTGCTGTTTCCTCTTGTGATTTTTCCTTTTATGTCCCCTTTTAAGTTTTTAAGGCCCAAAAGAGTTTCCTGCCCCTCAACACATCCGAAAACTCACAAAACAATAAAACCAATCTTTACCCTTTCCCAATTTCCCCCTGTGTGTTTGTTGTTGTTGTCGTCAAATCTCCACACTTGCTGATCTGGTGGTCTGTCATTTAAAGGTATGGTCTAGTAATACATTTTATTTAAAAAATAGATAGGCAAAATAAAAAAAAAAAATACTAGCATTCTCTTTTTTAAAACTTCCTATGTAAAATGTTGAGCTATTCAAGCTCAAAATTCGCAAAAGCAAGCACATGGGCGCATCCATTTTGTGAAACCGGAGACCCAAAGTGAAAGCCACAGCAGGCAGAAACACAACTCGGTTGTGTTTACATGCCGCGTAGTTTTTCAGCCTACAGCTGATTTCCCATTTGGGGCTCTCGGGCTCCCCGTGGTCATGGGATTGTGCAGGGATATCAGGATCTCTTGTGGACATACCAACAGAGGCAGGGGAGGCTCATAGCGTGCTCTGTGCTACTCGGGGGGGGGGGGACTTGCTGGCTGTCCCTCTGTCTAAATGCCTCTCTTGGGCACTTCCAGCAGAACTGCGGAAAACATCATCTATAATCCCCTTTTGGAAAAAACGTAAAACATGCCTGTTCCAGTGATTGATGGGTCCTGTGACTGTGTCCTGATGTGAGCAAAGAATTTAAGCATCTGCGCCTAAATGCAGTTTATTGCTTGGTTCCAAAGGGATATGCGCATTATAAATCCCTAATCTAATCTAATCTAATCCCTATAGAGGCACAGGAAGCAAGGATTCTTGTGTATGCCGTAACAACCAAAGGAAGGCGCAGAGAAATTAAGGACTTTGGGACCATTCCCTGAACTGAACCACCAATAGCAAGAACCAGAGATCCCAACAACTTTATACCGTTTCTTTAGACCTCAGACCAAATCATAAGTCAAAATAAGCGTGCAGTCATTTAGATTTGTAGAAAGCCTCTGTCAAGTAGCAAACTATAAATTCATTATCAGTAAATTCACAATGTTAATTAAACACACAATATTAAAAATACATAAAAATCAATCAGATAGCAATTACAAAGGGTCATTAAAGTGTCATGTGCTGTGCAAGACCTAATACACTGAATACTATTACACATAAAAAGCGCATCAAGAGAACAACATCAAGTTTTAAACTTCTCCGCCTCTCTCGTTGGTCAAAGCTAGTGGTACCCTTCGAATCACAAGTGTACTCTGCTAGTCAGAAGTATTCAACTGTTTACAGATACCTATAACCATGTCCTAAAACAACTTAATATGCTTATTTATTACACTGCTAAATATCACCGTGGCTGTTGGGATCTCTGGTGTTTGCTTCTTGTGTATGCCCCCATAGAGACTAGAGAGGCAGGGCCTCTAGTGGATGTTCCACTGAAGCAGGGCCAGTGGGGGAGCAGGATGGCTCTTTCCTCATATAGTACAGTGGTCGGCCACAGCAAGCACTGGAAAATATGGAACAGCTCCTGTCTGGGGCTGGTGTGGGGGGGGGCTCATTGAGGGGGAAGTGGTCTCCACCCAGCAAGGTAAGGGTGCTGCTGAGGATGATATCCATCAGGAGGAGGCAGAAGTAGAACCAGCCTGTGGATTTGCTGCAGCAGGTGGTGGACCTACCTGTGGGAAGACCAGAGACAGTTGCCAGGTGCAGGCCCTTGTTGCGGGTACAGCCCCAAAAAGACCTTGGCGGTGGTATGCTACCAGCAGCACCTGTTTTTGGCAAAACCCCCTGAACTACACCCTGAGGTATGAAGGCACCTACAGACTTTATTGTGGGCTGTCTGTTAGTCAGGGGAGCTGGAGAAAGCTTGAGCTGAAGCGTAGGAGGCACAAGGAGCTCACCATATTTCCCCCATGTAGGGCGTTTTGCAGAGAGAATGAAATTAGGTGATCTTGGTGGAGGGACTGGCCTCGCAGGAAGAGTGGCAGCAGTCTCTAGGAGACCCGTAGAACTTTAGGAAATGCTCTGTGGGAGAGCATGAGAATGTTAGCGGGCGATTGCACTTTGTGAAAGGGCTTGGGAACCTTAATGGGTGTCTGTGCCATGAGAGGGAACCTGAACATGTTAGTGGGTGGCTCTGCTGTGAGCGGGAATCCAAGAACCTGCGGCTGGTGGGTGCTATGGTGAGTTGACTGAACTCATGATGTTATGCGAGTGGGAGAGCAGCAAGGGAAAGGGTGGGTCTAGTTGCTACCTGGTGTGCCTTCCAGAGGTTTGAAGGAGTCAGATCCTGTAGTCTTGCCAACTCCTTCAAAGCACACTATTACGCCATCCAGGGTGTTTAAACCCCCCTTCCCATCAGAAACCTCTAAAACCCTACCATCCAAAGCGTTCAACTATACACCTCCCAAACAGGAGCATTTTGCCAAGACCATACTGTGCGCCGCACTAATATTTATTTATTCACACATTCACTTCATTTATACACACACTGTGTTCGAGGATGTTTGAGAAAAGAGTTCCAGAATTTCCTTGAGGTCCAGTGCAAGGAAGAGAAGGGACTGCGGACTGGGCTGTCAGATAGAGATACTGCAGATAGCAGCGTGTCACTCTCAGGAAGATGTGGAACCCAGCCACTGAATAGCATCTGCAGGAGACGTATGGAACTCTCCAGGTGCTACTGCACACTATGGTCATCTTTTCCCATAATCCACTATATGCCAGTTTTTCCACAAAATAGTAGGGAAAGAGATCTATTGCTATCTTTATATCCAGGTTAGCATCAAGCAAGCAATGTCTGTCGTGCGACTTGTGATCGTTTTGGCCATGCTGAGATGCTTCCACAACACTGGTTTAAATGCAGTGGGGGATTACTCCTATACACTGCTGGTGTACAGGGGTGTATGTGCTGGATCATACATTCAATTGACCACATGCAATTCTCACCTCCCCAGTGCACACAGCAAGTGCTTCTGCAGGAGGGTAAAGGCTACAATCAGCACAACTCCCCCACCTTAGGCTTGTTTGGGTGCTGATAGGTTGTTCCAAATGTGTTGTGCACTCCCTAACTGGTGTGTCACCCGCATCCCCATATCTCTGCCGCTCCTTCCCAGCAAAGATAGAGAAGCGTGTCACTCCCACAAGCTGCCCTCAGGGATTCCTGTTTCCTCCCCGTCGTCATCCTTGGGGCAACCCAGTGGCACGTGTCTTATCCAACTGCATCAATAGTCAGGCACTGACCGCTGTGTCACCTGCTACCTTGAATCTCTGTTGCACCCTTCTGACCAAATTAGGTGAGTTTGTCCCTCCTAAAAGCTACCCTGAGGGATTCACAATTCTTCCCCATTATCCTCCCAGGTGTCATCTCATCGCGCGTGTCTCGTCCACTCGCGTCAAAAGACGACACTGACTGGTGTATCATTCGCCTCCCCACATATTGGATGATGGCACTTGTTTTGTTTGCCCACCCCAAATCACTGAATATTTTATACTGCACTGTGTACACAAATAACAACCCTAAATCTAACTTTCCATTGTCGTTCACAACCTCTCTGTACTTCCTACTCAATTACTATAAATGCACACCCGTTTATTAACCCTTTTTTTACTCCAGCACCAACTTCTGCTTCTCTGAAAGCTGCCTGAGACTGAAAAGGAGGCCCAGCCATGTCTCCTTCTTTAAGCCCTGTAATAAAACTTCAGAAGAACCTTTTGAAATGTTTGTCTGAGGTTTGAGCTGGTCAACTCACCTGAAATTCTGGTGATTCAACGTTCGTGAAAGAAAGTTCACAAGGCCTAATAATAAGTAAAATACTGCTGTTATATGGAGTGCTGGGAGTAGGCATAGCTTCATATAATATGGTGTGTGTTACCGTTATTTAGCATGCAAATGTTTGAAGATGAAAGAATGTATATTTTTAATCTGCAAAATTGGTTTCAAAAGTAGCCTATTGTCTTGTTTCATCAACAAGCTTGCATTTCCCTTTATAATTCAAGCGCGCTGCAGTCTGTGATTAGCCAGTGGGAGGATCACATTGAGAGGAAGAGCCAGCTGGAGCAGTGGCTGGAGTCGGTGGATCAGAAAGTGGAACAGCCTTTGCAGCTGCAAGCAGGATTGAAAGAGAAGTTTTCCCAGTTGGATCACTTCCAAGCTATCTTATCAGACATAGAGGATCACACCAACTCATTGCTCCGGCTAACTGAGAAATCCAAGGAGCTGTACGAAAAGACAGAGGATGACTCTTTCAAAGAGGAGGCCCAAGGTGAACTGAAAACGCAGTTTAATGACATCACAACTGTGGTCAAGGTAATTGTTCATGCTACTAAGGCCTTTGGATACCTTTGTTTACACGCTAGGCCTATGTTTCTATATTGGGCTGTCAGGGATTGATTGCTTTCTTCTAGAGTGAGCAATGGCAATTCAATTTCTTCTCACTCTGTCTAAAAAAAAATGTGTGTCCAGAAAAGTTGCAAATGTCTCTAATGTGGGAAAGCCAGACCATGCTGTCTTTTGTTTGATGCTATTTGGAAGATGGTGTCATCAGTTTAGCTTAGTGCATCACAAGCCAGGCACTGTACTACAGAGATTATAGAATCAGAGTAAAGATTTATTTTGACAATTCTTTATGTGAAAGAGGAAGACAAAATGTAAACACGATAAGCAGTGCACTAAAGGCGATCTTTAAAATCATATTCAACTACTTGTCCAGCTCCCTGCCACCTTCCTGGACTTCCCCATCTTCTCAAGAGAGGACAGCCACACCATTCCTTTGGGACCCCGGCCCTGCACCTACGATGCCTTTGTTGACAGGCAATGTCGAGTCTTACCTTAAAAGCCCCTTGATGACTTGAACCCCTCCACAAGACCACCGCACATAGCTCACAACAGTGAATGTGGCAGAAAGATGAAATACACTATTTTCCCATGCTTTGCTATCTGCTGAGTGTAACAGGAGAATGGGCCTCCCCATTGGCGGCTTCTGAGCTTGGATAGCCTAACCCAGAGTGCTCAATCAGCTTCCCCCATCACCAGGAAGAACTATATATCTTGGCACTGCCTTGCTCATGGCTGCAGCCAGGTCTATCCGCACTCCCTCCACTACTTAACTTGCGGAATCTTCATGATCAAGGATGGCAATCCGGGAACTCCCTGCAAAACACAAAGAAACATGAATGCGATCTATCCCTCTCTACCCCGCAGGCGGCTCATCTAGCTCTTAATTAGTTCAAATTACAATGGATTTTTGTTGCTTCATTTAAAACTTCCTTTCTTACTTTTATGGTTAAAGTGTACACACATTCCCTCCCTATGCTCCCCTAAGGACTACTAGCTTTTCCCCAGCCATTACTCGCTCTACTCCCCTCCAAACACCCTATTCAAAGCGTTTGCCCCTCCTCTTAGCTGCTAGAACACTGTTTCAGGGTTGCACTTAAGTTTCCTAAATGTATACTGGCCTTTGTCAAGCCCCACATTCCAGATAACACCATTTAAGTGTTTCATCATAATCACAATACACAGTCTGTAACTGAATGTGGATGGATATTACCTTTGAGTCCCACCCAAGCTCTAACCCTATCTAAATGCTGCAGAGTCAGTGCTCTGGGCTATGGAGCAGCTCAATGAAGACCATAACAATCACCAATAATTAGGTTTTTTACAACATCCCTTTCAACTCTGACCTGTTGCTCCAAGTTCATTAGACCCGATTTCAATACTGAAGTCTCAGTGTCATGAAGTTGGAGTCAGAATTCAGTAGTGGAGTCATTCATGCCAGATGTGATGCATAGGTGCAGTTGGCCAATCCCTGACTGAAGGAAGTTCAAGCAGAGCTCACAACCTGACCTCCCTACTAAAGTCGCGGTTACAGTCAACTCTTGCCCCATATTCCAATCTATAATGGTTTAGTTGGCTGCATCTCTCAAGCTGGCCTACTGCTCTGTCTTTGCTTCTGTCTGTTGCGCATGACACTGCCACCTAGCAGCACACCACTCGCACTAGTCTAATGCATGGTGCTGTCTGTGTATTTCCTCAGTCTATTCAAGCTGCACCTCACCCACACCCATACTGAACGTGCACCACTCATCCATTTTACCCGAGGAGAATCCTATCCTCGACCACCTGTCCAAACAGGCAGGATCATCATACAGGTGGAAACATTTTAATCCACCCCTCTGACACATGAACAATGTACATTTTAAAGTCCTTCACTTTCACCCCATGTCTGGGTTTTAGTCATCTTATCCACCAGTCTAATCTAAAACCTAGAACAAAGGGAGACCCAAGCCGAATTACCCCTCATGAAAACCTCCTCCGCCCTCATTCCACCAGTGATTGCCTAACATGAAGCCACACCTGCAATGTAATGAGCTCTGAACACATAAATAACGATCTCCGCCAGCCCCAGGATTTTCTTGGTCCTGCTGGCTGTGGTATAGGCGTAGTGTGCATAGGAGGCCTGCACAAGCTGATTGAAAATTCTCCAGCACTCTGGGGTCTAATATCTTGTATTTCTCTAGGTAATTCAAGGAGGACCACACACACAACAAGGACTCCCAAGTCTAGACAGGGAAAAAGACAGGAGAAAAAAAGCCCTTTGTCTGACATGAGATTTATTGCAAAGCAATGTTTCTAAATAGTATACAAAATTACAATATCAACTACAGGTAATATATCCAAGAGGTACATATTAAAACACAGATATTGCAGAGAATAGCACAACACAGCAGTGTCACATAGTGCCAGTTTGTTCATTAAAAGGCATTTCTAGTTTTCTATTTTGGAGACGTTCCCACTTTTCTTTTCCTCTTCCCCGAACGATGCAAATGCATGAATGACCTTCACTTATAATCCTTATTTCTTCTCTCCGGAATCTCTCTAAGGCTATATTAATAACTTGAGCTGACATCATGATTGACTGACTGAGTGTTAGCTCTATTGATCGCCTACAAAGGAACCGTGTCCCGCAGCAACACAACCCAGGAAATAGCCATTGTGGTCAAATATGAGGATCTTGGAAAGCCGAATGGGGCACATATTCCTGATGACCTCTTAGTAAAAAGGGACGTATTTGGGCAGAACCCCTTAAATAAAGGTCAAAAGCACCTCATGAGTCTGATTACGGTTGACTGCTGAACTGCGAATGTACCTGGAACTGGAACATGGTCTGCCAAGATGGACGAGCAAAAGATATTGTCATAAAAATCAAGCTCACTTGAAAAAAATGGAAATGAAAATCAGTTCCCTCTTTTAAGGATGTATATAATTGATTAATTGTCCTTTTCTGCACCAGGCAGACCAGCCCATGCAGCAATGTAAGCCCTTTAATTTACCAGTACTATTATGATCCACTGAAGCAAATGGTCAGTGAGTTCCCAAAAAATCCCTAAAATTCTCGAAGCTGAGAGATCCCAAGGACTCCTGCAGAGGTACCTGATGCAGGATACTCTTCACATCCAACAGCGTGCCGGGTGCTCATGGAAGGAGCCGCTAGTGAAGCGACGTCAGCATTAGAAAATGAATGCCTTGGCTCAGCAAAACTAGCATCCCAAGCCATTGCAGCATCACTGTCCATACCGCAAGCAATATCTACAACACCAGAACATCTACATATTACCAGATCCATTCTACATGACATCACCTTTCCATCAACTTTACCCCTGTCCCATCCACATAACAATCAACATCCACAGACCCATTACATTTCAACCCACTGATACCTTTGTTCTCCCAATGGACATATTTGAACCTTAACCAAGATCAATCACTGATTTCCCCACTGCTACTGCCAAAAATGGCATCCCCATAACTCTCCTCTCACGTCAAGAATCCATTTAACCACTTCTTTCCCTAACTTATCCTACTACTTATGTCCATCACCATAGAAACATAACACAGCACACCTCATATACCACCTTCCAAACTCGCTCACCGCACAGACCTCTTCCACCTGGCACCCATTCTTGAATGGAGGACAATTTTAGCTTAAGCAGTTGGCACTCTGCAGGTTGCAGCTGTCTGCAACCCTGAATATTAAGTAATACTAAGTAATGAGAAATGAGGGTCTCTGTTTATATATCCTGGGTAGCTATTTCTCTTAATCAAAATGTTCACCTCTCATAACACCTAGCTGCCCAAAGTCCTAACCCACCATTCTTGGGTCCTTTTTAGACACTGTGCATATTGTGGGGCGCAGGAGGGGTGCGGCTTCTGGGCAAAGGCGTGGACACTGTACATGTTGCACCAATAGGTTTCATTGGGGCCCACTTGCCATGACCTTTGGCATAGAGACCCAGTTTCCGCTGCCTAGGAGATGTGATTACTGCTGGTGTAAAATTACTTTTTTTTTATCTCTCTCCCCATTCCGGTGGGATTCCTCCGATAATGGCAACAAACTACACATACAGCGGCATTGAACTACCTATGCCTGTGGGATTCCCCCATGTATTACCCCCGATAACACTTGAAAAATCCAAAACTCTTCCCTGTCCTCACAGGCACTCACCAAGGGCCCCCTCCTCTTTCCATTGTCCCCCAACTCTCCTCAACTGCTTTTTTCCTCCCTGGCCATTAGCCCATTAACCCCGAGCACTGTTTGGATCATGTGTCGCATTTACTTCTCCGAGCTGGACTTGATTGAAATGGGTCAGGGGTTTTGCTGCATTAAATCTGATCACCTTAACTCTCTCTTAACAAATGTTTTTCATTGAATTTCAAGGGTTTTTCTATAGCTTAGTTTCCTCAGGCCCACTAGTCATGGCCTTCTGTCGTGGACACAGTACATGTTGTGAAAATAGTTTCTGTTGGGTCCACTAGCCATGGTCAAACATGTTGCATAGTTTCTTGAGGCCTCACTAGCTTTGCCTTCAGCCGTGTTCTCTGTACGTGTTGCATCAATATCCTTCTTTTGGGCCCACTAGCCATAGCCACTGCCATGTGACACCATTAATTTGTTACCAAACGCCAAGTGTCCCCTCTCCTGCAGATGTAGGCATTTCAGATGTTAAACCTTTTTTTTTCGAACTCCTTATTGCCATGATAATTTTACAGTAGTAATTTACAATAACAGAAATTGATGCGGTAGAGTGGTGGTTTGCCAATTCCGACAATAACAGGAAAAATTGCTCTAAATTAAATAATCTTCCACATCCTCACAGGTACAGGTGGCCCCCTTCTTTTTTCCTGGTCCCCTCATTCCACTCAATTGCTTTTTCTCTCATTAACGCTCTGCCATTACCCCATCTCTCATCGCTTTGTGTGACGCAAATTTATTTCCGAGCGCGTCTTGTGGTGTTGCCGTTATAATCTCGTGAGATTCATGCAGTCACCTGATGAACTGAAAAATGTTTACCTGTAACTGGCTCCCCAACCCACCCTCAAATCCCCAACTTCACATGGCGTCTTCTTTCCTTTCCCACTGCCGACCTCTAACCTAATGTGATTGCTATTGCTATTGGTAATTATATAGCGCCAATGGCCAGGCCATCTAAGCACAGTTGTTCAAAACGATCAGTGTTCCCCTCGGAGTGACTACATAAACAAAGTGATGAGTCTCTTTCTGATGTCAAGAACGTTATTAGACTCTATAATGTCATGGAGGAGTTCATTCCAAAGTTTGGTCCAAATCTGCCCATCGGTTTTCACGCTACGTCTGTTAAAAAACAGCACTTTTTTGCCATAGAAAAATGAATGGGTTTAGGCTGAAAACTGTGTTTTTATGTTTTTCTAATAGCTTTTTCATTTCTTAATGAATTGTTAACAAAATGTCCAGTTTGGGGAGGATGGGCCCACTATAAACCTTTTGTTTAAAACATTTCATCCAAACCCATCCTGCAGGTCAAAGGGCTTTTTTTGTTTTTTTTAAATATTTGTATTAGTTTATTTTCAGAAACTGACCTAATGGTCTATCAGCAATCACAACAAATCAATGTTGTCACATTGCAACTATGAGGGTCGCACACATTCTTCTGGTGTATCGGAGTAACCTCACTTGCACCTGCTCCAGCAAGTCAAACGTTATTGCCGTCTCTCAGCCTCACTGCTGCAAAGTACCAAGATCGATATAAAGGTTTTAAGGAGCCTGGGGCATCCCGTACTCTGTCTAATAATTTAAAAACTACTGGACCCCAAACCAATCAAGGAAATTAGGTCAAGGCTTTGTACCCAAATTGTTTATTTGGTCCAAATCTGTCAAGCGGTTTTCACGCTACAACTGTTAAAAAACTGCACTTTTTCTCCAAAAGGAAAATGAGTGGGCTGAAAACTGTGTTTTGTTTTAGAAATAACTTTTACATATTTTAACGTATTGTTCCCAGTTTGGGGGTGCCCAGGATAAACTTTTGGTTTTAAAAATGTCATTCAAATCCATAAAGCAAGTAATAAGTTATTAGCAATAGAATTTTTGGGGGAAAATTGCTGCTTTAGCATTTCTGATAAGCCCCTCAGCCTCTCTGCTGCAAACTTGCGGGACAAACCTTTTGTTTGCAAAATATCAGCCAAATGCTTCCTGCAACTCTCCAAAGTTAGTAGCATTTCAATGTTTGCCTTTCCTAGGAAACTATGTACACACCAATAGTACAACTGTCCTTAGTCCTTCCCTTTCTTCACGACCAAACAGTCAATCATATTCTCTGTGATTTATATGGCCCCTCACATCTTTCTTGGCTTTTGTTAGATATTTCTCGTCCATATCTGAGGTTGTCCAGATCTGGGGGGTGTTCACCTGGACTCTGTTACCAGGTACTCTATCTGGCCCTTTTGGTCTTCTGGCAGGGTTGAACAAATGCAAAGATGGTACAACCCTACTGGCTAATTAGCCCTTGACCCTTTGTTTAGTGGTAGTTTAGGAACCTCATCTTGCGGCCTCTGAGGTCTTTGCTAGTGACCTTAAGCCTGATCAGCAACAATGTACTTCCTTTAAATTGAATTTCTGGGGATTATTTCTTGTTGTCCTATCATCCCTCCGTCCACCTCACTTCATTCTTTGCCACCTCTTTCTTCCTCCTCTCTTCTTTCTCCTGTCTCTATCCTTCTCCTCTCCTCCAATCTCTCCTTAATATTCTTTCATTCATCCTCTCTCCCCTTCCTTTCCCTTCTCCACTGTTCTTCTTCTGCTGCCCATCTTCACCTTAGTTCACTTCTTGCTCATCCCCTCTGTAGCATTCTTTCTTCCTCTCCTCTACTTCTCTGTTCTTCCCTCTCCTTTCCTCCTCCCGTCAGAGGTCAAAGTGGGTGGGAACTAAATGGTACAATGTTCCCTTACTTTTTGGCGGCAATCGTCATCGTTAAGTTACTTTGTGAACAGGAAGGAAACATTTATTTTTAACTCCTCCCCTACTGGGGATTCGAACTTGAACACTGCTGAAAACAAGCCAGTCTCACTGCGCTCTCTCATAGGTTCTGGATTGGTGTTGTTTTTTTCAATAGACTGCTTAGGACATAAAATCCATTCCCAAGCAGCCAAAAAGTCCAGCTCAGCAGCGATCTGCGTATGAATTGCTATAGGGGCAGTGTTGTTTGCAGGTAATGGGAAGGGTGTGTGTGTAGGGCTAGAGTCATGGACATGTCCCTTAAGACGTGCAAATGGTGGGTGAATGGAAGGGGAGACTGCAACAAGCCACATGGTGTGGGGGACAATGGCACACTAATAGTGGTGATTTTCTTTCACTGTGTTTTCTTCAGTCTTGCTAAACTGTTGTAAAACACAGCAGTTGCCGGCTGGAGTGAAGGAAAGAAAGGACCCAGGCATGTGGTTTGATTTGGGAGGGCGGGGTGGTAGTGATGGTGAGTATTGGGTGGTAGTGGGCAGAAAAGGGGGTCAGGCAGAGGGAACATTGTTCCACTACATTTTTCTTTTTTTAATCTTAGACCACTGCCCCTCTTCTTCCAAACAATTCTTAGATTAAACAGTGGGGTTGAAAGCTCAATTGTTATATTTTTAAGAATGTTTTAGATTGATCCTCTCATTCCATTCAATCGCTGCTAATTGGGCTAACCTTAAAAATGTTGGCCAAGCTTGCTTTTTGGGCAAATAGAAGTGCCCTTTTAAATGTTTATTATTCTATATTGTGTGATGACACTGTGAAAAGATCTAAGAATGCCCATGGCATTATTTCTCTGTTGATGAATAGGAAAAGATGAGAAAGGTGGAGGACATTGTGAGGGACCATCTTCTCTATCTGGATGCTGTGCAAGAATTCACAGACTGGCTACATTCTGCTAAGGAAGAGCTCAATCGTTGGTCTGATACGTCTGGAGATGCTCCCGCAATACAGAAGAAGCTGTCTAAAATCAAGGTAAAAAAGAAAAGTGGAAAAGATATGTTAAGTTAGGTTTGAAACCTTTGCTGAAGCTACAGTATTATCAATTAGTGTCCACAACTAAATGATCAACATTTAATTGAAGCTGCACATCATAGAAGATGATCCAACCTTATTCTCCCTCTAAAGCTATACCAACTCTAGAGGACAACTGCCTCCAAGTGCTTTGAATTGTCTTGAGACCACTCTCAAAATGCACATAGGTATGCGCTCTCCCAATTTGTCTGTGTCTTCATTCCAACCCTCCTTCAGTTTTCTCACACCCTGCTCTGGTTCCTCCTTCCCTTGCTTTCCGTCATGTGCTTTTTCAATTTTTCTAACTCCTTCCATCCATTTGACCCTTTCTCCATAATTACTGCTCTCCTCTTACTTCCACGCTACCTTTATACACCTCTCACGCTTACGTCTTCTCTCTGTTTCGCTCCCACCCACTCACACATCTTGTTTCTCTCGCACTTGTCCTCCCTCGCCTTTTCCCATGTCGCTCTCTCTTGCTCAGTTTTATTGCTTTGACTACATTCTATCTATCTCTGTCTTTTTTTCTCTACCCCTCACCTGTCCATCTTTATTTTCTATCTTCTCTATCTTGTGCTCCCTCACCCCCTCTCTGTCACACGTCGATCTTACGCTATTTCCTCCTTTTTTCTCTTCCTCCCTCAGTCTCTCTCTCTCGTCTGCTACCTTTCTGTCCCCTCTCTTTCCCTCGACTTCCTCTCCTCCTACTTTCATTCTCTTCTTCATTGGTTCCCTCTTAACCCCATCTCCCTTGGTCTTCTCCCCCTCTATATCTTTGTCACTCACTCTTACTCATTACCTCTCCCATTTCTCTCCTTTTCCTCTCCCTTGCTCCCTCTCATTCTCTCTCTTGGTCATATTTTCACTTTCTGTCTCTTACACACACTTTAGTGTCTTTCTCCCTTCACTTTTCTCTCTCAGCTGGTAGTATTAACGTTGAGGCAACTGTTTGCATTCATGCCTTATGGGGGTGCATAAGGCTCTAACAAATGTTAAATATGACATGGCTCTATTTTGAGAGGTATTAACCAAGGACCTCATTTGATGGGGGTGAATTCTAATAAAAGAGACAGATTAATTGCACATCTGCCGGGTTAAGCTATTTCACTGGTTTCTGATCCATCGCCACGCATGCAGCAGACTTTGACCGATACCGTAGATTTCACCTAATACAATTTCACCTACTTAGAAATCACCGAACATTTTTTTTCTTTGAATTGGTTAGGTAAGTAGGTAAATTTAAAAACACATATGGGGTGGGTAACGGGATCGGATAAGGTAGGGGGATGTGGGGGGTTGGCCGGGGTCTCCCCTGCATAATAAAAACAATTGAAGAAAAACAAATTCGATGATTTCTCCTTTAGGTGAAGTGGATTCGGTGAAATCATTGATATTCGACTATGACAGTCTGGATTGTCCTGCCTTGCACATGATTTATACAGTGAACTTCAGGTAATGTCTGCCCTGGTCTAGGCAGTGCAAGGATGCAGGGATCCTGGACCCAAGCTAACATTCCGCAAGGCAGCGGTCCTTGAAATGTGCAGATGCGCATGAAAAGTGGTGAAAGCTGTTTTCCTGGGTCTCGTGCTCATCTACCTGTAGGTATTGCATCAATGATTCCACTTCTAAAAAGCTTTCCACATTCTGTAGAAATATCTATATTGCGAAAATAGTACAAATGCCAGACAATTCGAAACACTGAACACATTTGCGAGTCCCAAGGCTGTATGGCTCCATCTGATAGGATTTTTGTCATAATAATTCCGTCCAATATTTAAACATAGTTAAGAGGGAGATTTTGCACCATAAAGGGGGTTTATATTTTCCTCCATTGACTTGCATAAAAGGAAAGTCGATTTTCAGCCGGAGTAAGTTCTCCAATGAAAACCGGAAGAGTTGTTGGGTATGGTCAACATCCTGGCTTGCTTCCTGCTTCCAGTGTTTACCAGCATAAGAAGCTATCACCAAAAATGTAATAACATGCACATTTCGGGGTTTCTTCATCTTATTCTTCTTAGTCATGCCTCGGCAGGATAGCTCAGCGGCAACATGCTCGCTTTGGAAGCAAAACGACAAGGGGCAACACAGGTTCGATTCCGCGTCCGCGCTTAGAAACTTCTGGGTCTGTTTTCACAATGACACATTGGCTTACACACTGTGCCTGTGCTTCAGTTTAAATGGCCTACTTTGCAAAATTATGATCCGTATCCTACTCTACAGTGAGTCTGACTACTTGTTAGCCAGCAAGGATCATACAAATGGTTAAAATTTACTGTATTTCTGCCAAAATTATTTTCTTCCCCGGCCAAAAATAGACGCGCGTTTCAAACTTGGGCAAAGCAAGCTTTGTTTTCCGTACTTAAAAGAAACTGGCCCCTTTGTTTACTTCCCATTGCATGACAGAACTGTGACGGCGACAGAGAACATTCTTAACATTTCAGGAAAAAGAAAAGAAAGTGTATTAGAGACGTTTGTGGGCGGAAGTGCCACAAACTAGGCACGCAACATGTGACCATTTTGTTTTGAAAATCCTTGTATGGACTGTGGCACTGCACGTATATTTATAACAGATTACACTAATCTTCTAAAGTACTTTTCAGCTGTGTGGAGGAGGGCTTGCTTGATCGAAAATTGTAATGCCGCTCTGAACGCACGCAACTCCGGACTGCCCCTATGATAATATTTTTTTTAATGTATAGACTCGTTGCTTCAATAAGTTTTTCACATTTGACACCTGTGGAGGCGGCACGGCGTGAATGCTTGTGTGTGCGCCGCCGCTACTCTGCAGGAAGGCACCGGGTCCAACTTTCTGGCTATAGGACATGGTGCTTTCCTGCTGCAAGAGCGCCGAATGCATTCAGCAGAAGTGAATCACAGTCCCCTTGGTAACCATAGCAACGTGTGTTCCATTACAGGAGTTGATAGATTCCAGACAGCTTGGTGCAGGCCGCCTAAATAGAGTGGAGGCGCTGGCTCCTGCCGCGAAACGCAACACGACTCCCGGCGGCTGCGAGCTCATGGACGGCGAGATCCAGGCCCTGCAGGCCGACTGGAAGCAGTGGGAAGAAAGCGTCTTCCAGGCCCAGAAGAGCCTGGACAGCTTGGGAAACCAAATGGCCATCTCGGAGCAGGAGTTCGCGGCGCAGGTCGCCCAGCTGGAGCAGGCCCTGCAGGAGTTGGGTGCACGCCTGCAGAACTGGGCACAGAAGCTGTCGCTGTCCGAGGGCAAGAACACAGATAAAGAGATAGTGGCGAGCTGGCATCGCGAGCAGGTGAGCACACATGCATTGTTGCTTGCGGGGTGAGGAGGCGGGTTGAGGGCTTGGAAAGGAGCTTTCTTATCAATGCATTTTTCTTAATGGGAAGAAGGCTGAGAAAAAATCGTCAGCTGCCAATTGCAACTGTTTATAACCGTTTTCACTTGGGCGAGGAAGCCGGCAGAGTTGTAAACAAACGAGTACAACACCAGAGTAAAAGTGAACATTTCTACTGTTGTCAATAAAACGTCACAGTGTTATGTTACATACACAATGTAAGTTTGCTGAAAGTAAACTAATGTTTATTGCAGTGAATGGACCCCAGTGTCACTTTCACCCCGGCACCTATTCTCTGTGTTTATTTCGTGCAGTAGTCGTTGGACTTGCAGCGCGAATAAGGTCACGCAAGTGTCTGTTTAGTAAGCCTCCCCAATGTCCAATCGCATCAACACAGCCATGGTCATTCTCCAAATAGTGGCAAGTGCATGGAGTGCACTGGCAACGTGTGCACGTGATACTCAGTGTACACATGTTGCCAGTACAATCCATGCAATGTTTTTACTAGACACGCAAACCCTGGTGGCCCCGTTTTAAATGCACTATTTGCATTTTATACTACAAATAAGTGTAAATGCCTCCGACATTTGTACATACATGTATATGGAGTCTTTCCTTATTAAAAGTTATGATGGGTTTACATCAAACCTTAGATAAAACCATTTCCAAACAAATGTAAATCATATATAGAAATCATAAACACATTCTCTGATATAATCTTTAAAATACAAAGTCCTGTGAACAAGTCCTATGATACAATCTGTAAAATTAGACCATCCTTGGGATTTACGCAACTTCACTTTCAGTTGATCTTAAAGAGCTGCGAGAGCCCGTGTCAGTGAGACGGGTAACTCCGCCACCAGGGGGTCCCGGAAGCTATTCCTATAGGAGAGCGATTTAATATTGTGCGCAGTGCAGCTGAGTCGGGAGTTGTAGCTTTACAATTCATCAACAGATGTCTTAAGGTTTCCGTCTGGACGCCTTTCTGCGCAGCCTAGAGACTCTTAACTCTCGATTGATCTTGTTTCTTGCCGCTATAACTTCCATAGTATTCAAAGCATTCAATCTAAAGTGCATACAACATTCTTTCACCGCTACTAGGAAAGCTGTGAATATATTCATGGGTGCTATGAAATGGCAGGTACACTTTAACATAATTGTATGATGATTTTTCACTTCCAAGTATGGGTACTTTTTGTACTAATCATGGAAATATATTTTCTTTTTAATTTCATGCGTGATTGACCCACATGGTAATGACCAACTTATCTCATCATTAATATCATGTAGAATATATTTGAAACTTAAGTCTAATTTGATCAATACTTAGACTTAAGTCAAAAATTGCATTTCTTTTGGAGTTCTACATGCAAATCCGCCAAATAAACATTGAATATAAAAGAGGCAAGGATACACCCTTTTTGGACTCCTACATTAGTAAAAATTTCCTTAGTGAGTGTTCCAGAATGATTGTTCCTTATCTTTATTGTGGTGTGACTGGCAAAGAATGAACGTTGTCAGTAGACCTGGTCTATGCCCCGATCCCTTATTCCCTTAGTTTAATCCACAGCCTTATCCTTATTTCGCTGTCAAACGCTGCAGTAAAATCTAAGAGCGTGGCAAAAAGAGGGCATACATTTTTCCTGCGTTCTTGTCCTATCAAAAGCTTTGTCGGTAACCCATTTTTCATGGTATTCTGTCCACTTCTTAAGCTGGAATTTGGTGAAGATATTCTTAGTGTATACCGTAAATGTAATTTCTGTAGTAAAAGGGCAGCAGCGACTTTTCCAGAAAAGTTTATGTGGGCTAAAAACCGAGTTTTCCACCATTTTACACATTACTCCTTTTATGAATGGATATGGTTAAGGACTTGACCAGGAGGCAGGAAGTATGGATGTATTTAGAATTTCTTCGGGCAGCTTCTCAAAGATCTTTGCCCATACATGTAGATTCCTTTTGATAACCATGTTAGGTAATCCAACAGGGCCCAAGGCCCAGCTGATAAAAGATCTTTAATGGTTGATAACATAGCACAATAAACAAAAGAGGTAGACCAATGGAAACGAGGAGAGGCTTCTAGCTTGGATATAGACATATTTGGGTTGTAGAAAGTTAATGTCCCATTAGCAACCAACACCTTAGCTGAAATTGGATTTATTTGTGCTTGAGCTGACAATGTAAATCCACTTCAAACTAAATACCAAATGCCTGTTATGACCTTGATGTCCAGACTACATAGCATATGTTGACACTTAGATTTAATTTCTTTGATATTGTGTCTTTTACAACAGTTGCCATGGCTGCACTGTATCCGATGTCTGGCAAGTGGCCCTTCCCTCGCACTTTGATTCCCACTGTATTGGATTTTCTCAGCATTTGATGCTTTCACCTTTTTCTACTCACTTCCATATGCTTATTCTTTTTAAGTACTCTATTACAGAATACCACTAAACCTCTGTCACCCTTAACTGAAACAGTTGATATTAATTGTGTAATGCTATCAGAAAACCTGGAGGAATCAAGTCATTGTGTATACATGATTTGTTTTAGGAAAATGTACATACAATGATTAAGCAATCGATCAGTGGCTGTAATATTTTTTTTGTGATAAGTTTATCGTACTCCTTTCCCTGTTGATCTCAATTTCCCCCACTGGTCTTATGACCAAATCTTCATCAACATCCACTGCGTAAGTTATGGATAACATGTAGTGGTCACTCAAACAGGGAGTATCACTAGATTTACAACTTCTTTCACATAATCCCAAGAAATGAAAATATAGTCTAAGTAGCGTTACTGCATTCACCCGGTATGTCACCTTTAACACAACCATTTACCATGATCATGTGGCAGTCTTCGAAAAATGTACTCCATTGGCGGCTACCAGATCACTTATTTTCGATTAAAAATGTCCATCAGGCCTCTACCCAAGACCTCCATTATCTCTGGTCATTTGAAGTTTAGGTCACCCACCAGTATAACACAAGCCACTTCATTTCTAGCAGGCCATTCTTCTATAAAAAAAAAAGGTGATTCATTTGTTTGATATTTGTGGACTCATGCCTATCAGAAGGCTCATAGATATTTAATATTAATGTCATCTCAGGTGTATTCCTGGCTGTAGATAAGATGTGTAGCTGTCTAAACAGGGAGGCGTCATCAACCAGAACTTCTGTAGCATAACTATATCATGATCTCTTACCTGCCAACCCATTCCCTTCAGACGGACCTTTTAAAACACCTAGTTTTCCAAGAAAGCTCTATGTCAAATCGTTTTGCCCTGGGACGATTTGTTTTAAGGGGTGGCACGTAGGTTGATAGCTCTCGCCAATCCTCATGTTCCTCTTCAAGATTTCCTTTTTAGATCAATCTGTTCCACTCAACGTTCCCTGGGTTTATTTATACTTCTACTTTTAATGAGGATATTGACAAACTATTACTGGAGGCCCGGGTTGTAGATTGTGGATTGTGTAAACTTCTTAAGGACACTGTGCTCATTCTGCTGACTTTATGAGATAAATGTGGAATGTATAGATGACATCCCATCATTAAAAAAGCCTCCCATTCAGCGAGTAGCATTCTGCATCTATAGCCGATCATAGAGTCACTATTACCATCTTTGGATTGCCATATTTAGCAAATTCTGCCAACGATAGGTCATCTTTAGATAAAAATTGACAGTCGGTATTTGCAGGAAACACGTTTAAAAGATGACTTCTATTAAGAATCAAATTTAACTAATGGATTCTATAAAGAGGACTTTCATATCCAAAGAGGGCTTGGTCTTCATTTGCCTCAATTCAATAAGTTTTTCGGGAGCAAGAACCTCTTGCAGAGTTGCCCGTTCTTCCTTACTAACTTGGACAAACCACTGCAGCATCTGAGTCCTCAAAATCCATGCCCAGTGATACTGCTGTGTCACTTGGTGCCATGTTCCAGGAAGACTCGAATATCTTGATATTTATTATGCAAAGATCCCTTTTTCTCTTTTTTGGTTTCATATGGAATCGATAATACATTACTTTTTGGAAAGTAGATGGGCCAGGCATAAACATACATTTTGTTCCATGTCCAGCTCTGGCGCATAACAATGCAAAAGTATGTTTTTGTGCTCTGTCCAAGGGGGGTATCTTGATGTTATACAAAGATACAGATTTGTATTATTACACATCTCATTGGTACGCATTGTCGAGCGCAGAAGGATAAAGGGCCCAGTGGACTTTGCAGGATTCCAACCTGTGGCCATGGTGTCAAGCACAGATCCCTGTAGTGGATCCGTTTGGCTAATGAACCACAGATCCAGCTAATCAGCCTGTTGGACCCTTCTTAAGTACTGTCCTTTGTGTAAGCATTTGGTGAAAGGCCTGGGATGCAAAGGATGTATTCCACCACTGTTACTCACATGCACTGTAATCATTAGATTTCAAAGTGAAATGGTCTAATGGTTTAGATTACAGTGTAAAACCTCTGGATTGTAAGTGTTCGATTGGAGGGGAAGTGATAATGTTCTGGGTTTAAGTGCCACTTTTCAGCATTTAGCCCTCTATTGTGGCAAAAGTGTGAACAAGAATGGTGTTATACACAAGGCCAAAGCTTTCAAAATAGTCTGGTGTCCCAAGACCTCCTTAAAAGTACCCTTAGTGTACGCTAGTGTAGCATGGACCAAGCTCAGACCGTACTCTATATGAGAAGCTAAAGTGTGCAGGAAAGCAAGGGAGATCTAGAAACACTGACCAAAGATATACAAATTAAATGGCTTCAAGAAAGTCCTTGTGGGGATAGACGATGCCCAAAAAAACCTCTTTCTTTCAAGAACAGTCTCAAAGAAAACAAGAGAGAAATGTTCCAAAAAACCCCCAAACATCTGGATACATTTCAAAACTCTTCGCTTCTCCATACATGCTGTATGAGCTGGTGAGAGATAATGACAGGCTAATTTCATGCACATGTTACTACTGGCTTCTGTTCAGATAGTGTTTTGTACAAATATCACACAGTCTTTTTGAAGCGAACACGAAAGCATTGGGAAATGCAAGATGCTGGATGAAGAAAATCACTTGCAGTCCTGGTTTACAGTTGCCTCATCAACTTAGTAGTTTTTGTTCTCCCCCTATGTAAAAAACACAGAACTCTGTGTAATCTGCACTCACCAAGGAGGTATCATTAATGACCGATAGACCTCTTGGCTTGTTACACAATCACTGCCTGTCTTTCATGGACACTCATCAGAGATCCAAGCAGGCAGAGCAGCGTGGCCCTTCAGTGAAGGGCCCAAGAAAGCACAGAGATAAGGGTCGCAGCTCATCTGCATGCAGGGTGACATGGTCACACAAACACGATACAGGGACAGAGCAAATTGCTTTTTGACCTTAGAGGCAGGTAGGAAGGCAGTTGGGTTTTCCACTTATAAATTGGTGTGTTTTCCTGGCTCTGTCAGTTATACGAAATTCCAGCTCTAGGATTTGTCTGTTCCAAGCCTCCCTTAAACTGCCAATCCTAAATTTGCCCTGAGCCAACCTGCACAGCCTCTAAACCACAGTGTGTCATCACCAACTATTCAGAGATTTGACTAAGGGCAGGGAAAACTTACTTACTTATCCTTTAGCCAAAAGAGCTGGAAAGAATGTTGCCGTAATTACCTGTGAGAGGTAGGAGAATTTGTGTGTTATTGGCATAGTTGGTGTAGGAGATGCTGATGGAGTTCAGGAGGCAGAATAGAGGTTTAGTAAATATGTTGTAAAGTGTAAAGTGTAGGGGAAACACATGAGCCTTGGGGGCGCTCAGCAAGGGATAAGCGAAGAGGGGGTGGGGGGCACAGGCGGTTTCTGCGAAGACTCGTATTGTTCTGTCGGCCAGGAATGAGGCTGCCCAGGACATTGCTTCGTCCAGAAAGTGGGCTACTGAGATGAGGTGATGGCAGAGAATATAATATGGTCAAGCAGGTCCAAGGCAGCAGAGAGATCTAATAGCAGAAGGAGGGCAGGCTTGCCTTCGTCTCTGATGTTGTCCAGTTGATTTTTTTAGGTGCAACAAAGCTGATTATGTCCTGTGACCTGGTCTGAAACCCGATTGGCATAGACCAACTATTTGGTTGGATTCTGGATAGTGCTGGATTTGTAGATACGCAGCACTATCTAAGATTTTGAGCAGGAATGGGACTGTCGTGATGGGCCGATAGTTGTTTTGCATAGCCGGGTCAAGTGGATGTTTTTTAGGAGGGGGAGGTCCCATGTTTTCTTCGGTGAGGTAGGAACTGAGCTTGAGGAGAGGGAAGCATTGATAAAACTGGTGATGAAAGGGGTGACCACTTCCACACACACTCTTTGATGACAGGGGCAGGGCAGGTGTCCCCTTTACATCTGGAGGGTTTGAGACTTTTAAGGATGGAGGCCAGTTCTGTTTTTGAGAATTGGCGGAAATGAAGCATGTCTTGGTCTAGGGGGACAGCTTGTGGCATATTGGGCAGCTCGGCTTTGATGGTAGTTTGTATGGTGACCATTTTATCCTGATGTGTGGATACTTTTTTTAAGGAGGGCCTCTTGAATATTTGCACACCAGGTTTTGTCTTTGATGGTACCTGGGGGTGGGGCTGGTGCTAGGGCGTCCAATTCCTTGAGTATGGTGAACAACTCCTTCGTGTTTGAGTTTGCTCTTGCAATTCTGCCATTATAAGAGGTGGCCGTGGCCTGGTTGATGGCTAGTCTGCAAGTCCTATAAATATAGTCTTACTGGCAAGGTGCAAAAAGTGCAATTGCCACTAGCCACTTGCTACTTATATTTGAATGTTGTGCTATGTGTATGTCTAGAATTGAGGTGGCGAGTGACATTTTCATGGCTGGCTAGTAGCTTGCAACTTGAATTTTGGTCCCCCGTTACTAGTTTCGGCTGGATTTGGTGATTATCATCCTTCTACAGGACTGGCACTTTCCTCTATTGGCAAGGAAAAAGGCACATCAATATTAATTTCGTAAATATGGCTTACCGTATGGTCTTGAGGGCTTTCCACCCCTCCTTCTACTAGGTAACGAGGCATTCATATTATCTCTCCTTTTATGCATTATCACACTTATAAAGAAGCAGCCAGGCGTACAACTTCAAGCACACTTGTCAGTGAACTATTGGTGCTCACATGTACTTTAGGAGCTGGACTGGGGGTCCGGTTTACCACAGGTTTTCTGTGAATAGTACAAAACACCTTTTATTACAACCTTCTATTCTTCATTGTCATCGTGCAGAAAGGTTCTGAAAAGTTGTATAATGAAAGAGCTTCAACTTTGGAACGGAAGGCTTACCAGTATTGCCAGCTCTCGACATTTGCAGCAGCGGTGTTCATTCATGAAAAACCTGAACGCCATTCTACGCATCTCTTTAAGCTCATGTATGGAGAGTGGTGCGATCGCCACGTGTTTTTGGGAACAACGTAATGGCATAAGGGAGTCATGTTAGTAGGTCTTCCTAACTAACAACATAGCCAAACCACGGAAGCCATAGCCTGTCATAGCCTGACACTGGCTAGACTACCCTCCCTGCATAGTTAACATATTTGTGGTGGCACCAAGCTGCAGTCATAAAACTGAGATAGAAAGCGGGGTAACTGCAGGGATCTCTACTTCCTATAATTAATGCTGCACTCTCACACGCTAGGAGCAGCAGCTTCTGTTGTTTCACTCTGTATGTGAGACCCAGGACATGGATACTGCAAATTAAAGTCTTGTAATCACAAAAACGTAACTAAAAACAGTTGAGGGTTAGTTCATGGGCCGCAGGCCTTGTCCACTGGTAGGCACCAATTCTAAGTGTGATCTAGAAACCTCAGCCCAAAGTTAATATACATGAGTTCTTCCTGTGCTATAAATCGCCATTTTGTAGTGGAGTGCCGTTCTGCAAGATGGGTCACACATAAAGTGTCACAAACGTCTCTCCCTAGCTCTCTCGTGTCATCAGTTCCCATAACACGTAAAGGGCCTGATTCATGGAACGTTTTTCCTATGGGATTGCGCCATAATTAAACACTTCCATGAATCAGGCCCAAATACTCCACAACTGACCATCACTGCTGATAGTTTCTCCCGCTACCATGCATACTAATCCTCCCAATTTAGGTGGAAAACTCCTGATTTTTTTAATCAAAAATATTGCTCTTTTTTTACTTTCTCTTTACTAAAATAATCCCAACCCCAATGCAATTGAATAGGAACATTTTATTCTCACCCTTGGTAGAATATCTCCCAAGCGCTGTAAACTGTTGGCATGTGTGTTGTAAGAGGATTCAATTCAACACTACAGCTAAGTCAATGCCTAGTCTGGGATACTGAATGGAAACCCTTATTAATATATCTTTATGTCCAGTTCATGCGTTCTGGATGACTACCCCTATATAACACCCCTCTCTTTGAATAACCCTGACCCCACTGAGCCGAGAAGTAGTTCTGTTTTGCAAGTTAAAAGGTTTAATTTGATAATTTAAACAATAGATATATATATGTCACACCTTATAATAAATTAATAATTGAATATCACACTTAATCTGATATGATAAATATTAACAACGGAGAATCTGGCACTAACACGCTTCTCTATAATCAATGAGGAGTTGACATGAAATGGATAAGGTAGCACACAGGTGAATAGGAACAAAAGAAGAAGGTGGTACAGAATGCTTTATGTAAGCTCAGGTGGATGCAATATTCAATGAATGCAGTACAGAAAATACTCAATATGATTTCAACCAAACAATGTAATCACTTTTCTCTGGCTATTCACTCCCCCCCTCTTTATGCAATGCAAGGAAATGGGAGGAAAGCACACAGTTCTCAGAAATGCAATCAATGTAATTCAGTTCAATCCCCCCCAAGCACGCTTAAAGAAAACAGATAGGAGTTTTGAAAACACAGGCAAAATGCTTTGATATGTGCTGGCAATGGAGTGAAAATATGTTAAAATGCTTTTAATTCCCTCTAGAAGTTCAGGGTGAGTGGTATCTAGTTAATATTAGTCCAGGCTCACACTAGCAATGATTCAGGGATGGTTTTTATGAGGCAAACGATTTTCTTTCAGAGGAAAGCAAAAGCAGCTATCTTTTTGCAAGTGGAGAAATTTGCAAATCGTGGTAAAATTCGCGAATGCGCCGAGCGCTATTACAGAGGAACCGCAAGGACTATCACTATCGTTTGGGGTCCTAGGAAAGCCTAGGATCTCAGCTTCCAAATGAAAGTTACTGCAAGTCTCTAAGACAAACGGTCGCGGAGATATGAGCGATTTTGTAAAGGTTGTTTTTCAGATTTGAAATTTTAAAAGCTCAAAATGACAAGTGACAGATTTTGCAGCTAGAATGACAGGTGACAGATTTGGAGTTATCATGCAGTTCTACTTAGGTTAAATAGATTGAATTAGATGAATTTAAACTAAGAGCTTTGGTTTGGTACAGTTTGGCGGTACTCACAAGAGATTTTAAACAGGAAGGCGGCTTTGTCACGATCTGGTCAACAGGTCTGGACTTCGGACGGTCTCTGGGCACAGCGTCTGGTCTCTGGAACTGCTCACAGCATCGGGGTCAGCACTCTGGATACAATGGCCTGGTCTCTGCTAGGCACCGGTTCTCTGGGTCGGGTCCTGCCTTCTCTTTGGATATTTCTGTCACCGGGTTCTTGCAAAAGTTCTTGGCAAAATTCAGACGGCTCGCCCGGCTGTCTGAAGAGTTCAGTTGCAAAAATATTTTGAGGCCTGCTGACAAATACTCTTGCTGGCAGTGGCCTTTCTGGTTAAGGTTCTGAAGTCTCTGTTTATCTTGGAGTCTAAGTGTTGGCTCTTTGAAATTTGATGGAGGTAAGTATGGATTTTTCCGGCAGAGCTTCCAGCGGCAGATGGAATTGAAGGTCTCTACCTAAGTTTCAGTGGTCCATTTATATGTTCTGCAAGTGGGTGTGTGTGTTGGTCATAACTAAACTTGCCCCTCTCCCTTGTCATTGGTCAAATTTCCATTCCTCACTTGATTGGGGAAGGAACTGTGAGTCAGAGTGATGTCATTTTATGGCTTGCAGATAGGACACTCCCCTGTCAGATTGCACATATTCTATATTTGATAACAAAAGACATATTTCACAGTTACACAGTTGCTTGAAATTACATATACATGGTGTGGCTGAATTTAGCCATGTCTCTGTCCAAATCTGCTGTTTCTAAGAGCTTGCATTCAGAAATGGCACATAATTGACTTTTTAACTGATTTTTCAATTTCTGACATTGACCCAACTTTACATACATGTGCGCAGGGAGTATGGACATTAACTGATGAAGTTTCAGATTTTTAACATGCATACATTTAGAGTAATATCCACTTTTCCGCTAACACCCCCCTGAACATACCACCGGTTCTAAAAACCTCTTAAACTGTGGGCAGAAAAATCACAAGAATTATGGTATCATTTATAAAATTTTCACATGTCCGCACCATGAGTTATTCATCTTTTTCTAAACAATATTCTGGCTACAAAGGGGTGTGGTTTCCCAGGTCACATGGTGGAAATACTGGTTTATCCAGTTCTGCCAAGCCAGCTTGCTCTCACAGGCAGTGCCCCTCCCAGCTTCTGCCAAGAGGAAGCTACATTTTACGACCGCTGTAATAAAACCTTTGCCTGAGTCAAGACAGGCTTTGTTCAGAGCTCCTGTAGAGCACAGGTAATTCAATTATCAGATAGATGGCATATCCTTAGTGTGGCCAGCAAAAGGCAGATAGGCCTGGGAACACCGTTGTGACTCAAGTTTCACTCCTGATGGGGGTAGCTGTCAAGCAAAATCAAGTTCCTTAAGCCAGACTTTCAGCTAACTGTCATGTTTTTTGTTGCTTTTTAAATTAACTTGCAATTTTACACATGCAGTTAGAATGCTGATTCTAAGTGCAAAACTATGACATTTCAACAGTTACAAAGGCATGTAACACCAAACATAGGTCACTCATTTAATCTAAACATTTTCGATTTTAGTGTCTTTAAATCCAGTGCAACTTAAACTGCTGACTCCATAGCAGTTTTGTTATAAGCATTGTTTTGGGCTCTTCATTTCCCAGATTTTGTAAGCACACAAAACCTCATTCTGCCAAATGTCTGCTGGTGTTCAGTGAATATTTTGCACATGTTGCAATGTTTGAAAATAGGCATTTTGAGCCTGCCTTCAGAGAAACACAGGGTGGTTTTAAAACGCCGGCTTTTGGATAGTGGTGAGTACTGGTACTGCACCCATTTTTGGGATTTAAGAAATGAATTCCCCACAATTCTAGGTTGCATTTGGCAATCAGCATTGCCATTCCCAATGGTTTCAGACTACTGTGCGGGTAGTCCAATGGTGGTTTTAGGCGCTTTGAAGCTAACCGGCGCTACTGTTTTTCCTTTGGCAACCCATTTCCCTCATGGCAACCCGGCCTTTCATTCTCGCACTGGTGGGTGGCAAGTGAGGCAACCATTTTGGTGTGCGCACAAACTGCACAGCTTTCCTGGATTTCGGCGCACATGTGGGTTTTCCGCCATCTTGAATTTTCTAAGCCCACAGCACCAAATGTTGTAGCATGATAGCTTAAACGTGGGTCAGGACACCCAACAGTGTGCTACACTTCATACTCAATGAATTGGAAGCCCCGGCACCAGCCCCCACCCCCAGGTACTAAGGGCCTAATTCACAGAGGGTTTTCCAATGTGGTTTGCCATTATAAAATGCTTCTGTGAATTAGACCCTAAGATATCCCGACAGCTCTTAAGAGTGAAGCCGGACCGCTCAGTCACAAGAGCGTTGTGAGAGTTAGGCAGTGATGGAAATTGAAAAAATGTACTGGGGGAACCGTCACCTCTTAGGAGGGGTGGGGCTGTGGGAAGGAGGGGGCGTGGCCAAGGAGCATGGCCCCCAGCCAGCTTGTGCTGCACGGTATCTCTTCATAGAACCCAATCCTGGCGATTTGCATAAAAGCAGAGAGCATTATGGGAACATCATATTGTCCACAATTTTAAATGGTACATGTCTTCCAGTGATTCAGTAAGAAACCAATTTAAGCAAATAATGGACTCTTCTCTTTTGATAGGTCACAATATTTACCCTAGTAAAGAGATGTCTGTAAATTGCAGGATATATATATCAGTTTGGACATCTGCAACACTGTGTATAAGGAATTGGCAGTTTTGTATGCAGTGCCCAGTGCAGTCTTCTGAAAGCTTGTTGAAGAGCAGGTTGTTCATGTGTGCAATAAGTGCCCTTCAGAGCTGGTTGGTAGATTTCTGTGTAAACCCTTGGGCTCTGTGGCACACGTGTGCAACCTGCTATTCGACAAGCATACTGGTTTCAGTAGACTCTTCTGAAAGTGGTCTGCTCATTGAGGTGCAGGATCTAGGACAGTCATGTGCTAGCCCCTGGATCTGGGGTATAGAGCATCCCTCTGGCAAGATGTTTTTTGACGGAGCACCGCTTTGTCTTGTTCCGGCCCATTCTCTGTGCTGGAGCTAGGACTAACTGAAGGGAAACCCTACACGTCTCCTATTGTTTGGTCCCCTTAACAATTACCCAAATCTGTCTTGATCAGCTCCGGAGGCAGTAGCAGATTTAGTCAGGGTTTGCACCCCTGAGTCCTCCACCTGCAGAAAATGTGGGGCTTAGTCTCAGCCATCTCTTGGGCAAGTAGGACATGGCTTCAGTGGGACCCTCATGTTCCACAAATGTTTTCAGCACAAGGACCAAAGTATGTTGATAAACACGCATTTGCAAAATAAATAGTTTTGCACTAGGCCTGAAATTAGACAGCATTTTGCTCAATGTTTATCCTCGCTTGATATGGAATGGAGCAAAGAGGGTTTGCAGATGGGACATGTTACGTTAAGATTTTGCAGTGAGCAAAAATGGAACAAAGGGATTTTGCACTGCTTTTGCTTTGCATGTAGAAAAAGCATGAAAAAGGCTCATGTGGTCTAAAGTTTAATTCCATCGTTCATATATGTAAAGTGGGTTTGTTGTATTCACGACCATATAGCCAGCTAAAATACTGCTAAACCAGTTTGTTACATTTCTAGTAGTGTGCAAGAGCAAACATAACATGATCCACATCATGTTTGCAGCAAAACCTGATTGTGATAATCCTGCATTGCTTATTACTCAAGTAGTAATAACAGTGCAAAATGTGTTTTCTCAATTCATGATCCTGGTACAAAATGTCATTGTCCTCTTTCTCTGCGTCTCCACTCTTACTGGACAGGAGCATATTCACGGTGGAAGAGCACCCAGTGCTTTACATATGCACTTCTTTCGATTACTTCCATGGCTTCCGTAACTAAATGAACACAGACCTTCTTGAACAACAGTAGAAAGTACAGTCTCCTGAAGTCTTTAAATAAAGTTCTTGCAAAACAGCAGAAAACGCATAATCGTCTCTGAGCGGGATGTCACGCAGCAGGCACGTTTCAGAGTGGTGGGCTTTCCAGTCATGGGTACATTTTGCAACCTTGAGGGTACCAGTCCTGAATTGCATGAATAATGTGCGTGCATAGGCTGGTGATATTAAATCAAGGTATTTTTCAGCTCCGTGGTCAAGTTTCAGGGACAAATAGTCCAATCCTACTTTTAGATGTAGACAGGAGCTTTCAAGGTGTTCATGCATAACCCATCGGACAGCCGACTTCACCTCATTTTTAGTACTGTGGATTCTGCCAAGTATCACTTAGGCGCAGTACACTTAACGTCTGCCTTACATGTTTAGCCCATGGTAGTGAATGCCCCCCTTTGTAGCTAAGTAAGCTAGTAAAAGCCTCTTGATATTTTCCAAGGTCCGGAGTCACACAGAGTCTTACCCAGTAGAGTACCAGTTTGTAGGCAATCTAGGAGACAATCGGCTCTAAGCTGCACTACATCAATAATGGGGCATTGGGGAAACTCCTTGGGAGCCTAAGCAGCATTTTCAAAAACTTGCTCTCCACAATCCCAGGTTTCTGACAATTGCTATGTCCCCATAAATCTGCTCCATAGAGAGCCGCCAAAGCAGTCTGTATCTTGTAAATATTAATAGCAGGAGATACAGCTCTCTCTCCATGGCCGTCAAAGAATTTTTAGAGACCACCACTGTTTCTTTCCAGGATGACCTATGATTTTTCAGACTGGGTAGACCATGCCCCAGTATCTGTGGATCTTACTCCAAGGTAGTCATAGTAATTTACTTATTCAATATTGGTTCTATCTGCTGCTAAGTAGCATACACTGTGCTTTGATCTTGTTGGTCTGAATACCAATGTTTTGATCTTGTTCTTATTTAGGACCAGGCCCAATTGGCAGCATTTGGTGACAAAACATTCCAGGCAACTCCTGATCCCCAAAGGTGATGTTGCTAGAAGCACTGTATCGCTGACAGAAAATAATGGCGAAAAAAGTCAGTGCCAAGCTTTGGGGGATCAAGCCTAGCCCCTGAACATTCAGACACCAATTCCAAAATAACCTCATTAATGTAGAGGCAAAACAGGGGTGGGGTAAGGGCACAGCCTTGCTGCATGCCCCCGTCGGCCCTAACCTGGTCTGTGGTTTCTCCTACGAGGCCGCACCTCACCACAGCTGTGTTGTTGGAATAGAGTTGACAAATGACTGCTACCAACGAGCCAGGTACCCCCCTGTTTCTTCAATATGTAAAGAAGTGGCAAGGTCACTCTTATAAGCTAGCCCGATTACCAGCAGGAGGGTACTTTCTCCCCAACAAAATCCCAGCTTCAAGAACGGAAGACTCAACCATAGGGTAACGTTTACTGTCTTTATTATCAAACAAAGTGAACAGGGATCACACTAGAGCAGCATAGCAGTCCACAGGTTCTCGTCCTCCATGTCACACTGTCAAGTCCAGTCTGTCACACTGTTTTAACCATAAATGATGTCAGAAGAACACGTTGCATCCCCCAAAACCTATCAGGGCAGGGAATTGGTCAGTTTAGGAAAACTATATATGTAATCCATAGGGGTTAGTCTGGTTATTGGATCGCCATATCTGGTGGCTCCTCCTAAAACCACCTCTAAATGTAACAAATACAAAGCTGCAGGTTAGCAGGGAAATGATTTGCCACTGCGACATAGTGTTCCTTAACGTGAAAGGTAGCTAAGGATTGGACAGAACGTGTCTTCCCAGCCTTGGGACCTTGGACAGCTATCAGGCTGAGTGAAATGATTCAAGGCAATGGAAACGTTCACAAAGGTGCTGTATGTTCCCATCATGTTGTAATCTCTGATCGCCCAAGTCCTGAGAGCGTACATCCATCTTTGAACCTGTGTAGTAATTGTATCTTTCCACTTCTGGTTCGATGGGAACAGCTTTCCTCCATCTGCCTCAAATGAATAGACACTGTCCTAGACTTGTAGGTCACATGTGTGTGGACCACAAAATGGAGCTCTACTGCTTGCAATTATGAGGATTTTAAGCTATATTCCTTGCAGGTGTCTTATCGCCTTCGTAAACTGGAAACCTTCCGTCCTTGGCTAGGATGTGCACTGTGTCTGTGCTGGAAGCTCTGTCTGTCTGCCTTTAGCAGAATCAGGCTGCCAGCCTCCACATGTATTCGAAGTCCGCCTTGCCTTCCCCATTCAATTCAATGCACCCATGGCTTCCAACTTTGTTCTCATGGCCGTCCATGTTAGCCGTAATTAAGCATGTGCAAGCTGATTGTACGTATTCTTGACATCTTGCTGTTTCTGCGTAGCTTAAGATTTGCTGGTGTAAGTGTGTTGGTCCCCTAACTACTGTGAGTCATAAGCATTTATTTTGTATCTAGCAGCAATTAAATATCAGGTTTGTGAAGCTTTGTGCATGGATGCCTGAATGCTTCATGTGTCAATGCATCTATGTTGTGATGTCTGTAGTGATGTCATCACCTTTCGAGTTTCGAGTCAGTCGACTTGTTCGATCGATGACAACCCTATCTCCTCCATATTGTCAGTCGGAAATCATATGTATTTTTGCAAAGATAATATTCAAGCATTAAAATAATATCGTCAAACAATATACAGTTCCCAATATTGGCGATAATGTAGTTGAATATAGTCCTAGCATCTTACTCTTCTATTCACCTCTGGAACTGTACAGCATGCTGCAACCAATCAATAATGCGCTCTTTCAAAGGTGGCACTAAAACTTAAAATTGTACTCAAAGTAGTGCTGTCAGGATTGTCGAGCCAGTAGACAGCTGAGGTTATACCACCCCCTGTAAACTCATTACATGGCAAGGGCTTAAAACATTATCAAAAGTTGATGGCTTCGAGGGAAAGTTACCTAAAACATTCCAGAGCAGTGAGTTAAAATGACGGTTAAAGCATTTTAAATCAAACTGTTTGGATTCTGCTCTTCCTTCCAAAAATGCTTTGTTGGGTCCACTTACCCTGGCAAATAAGTATGAGCGGGAGGAAAGGCCTTAATGCCCTACCCAAACTTGTACCACAACGAATTCAGTATCTCAGCAGCTCAAAGACTAGTCAAAAGCCTACCTGACAAACAAGCATCATGGTTTATCTTAATGGTTTAAACACAAAAAGAACATAGATGGCAAAAATGGGTTGGCTCCACCACCAAAATATTGAAGCAGGCAAAAAATGAATTGGGATAAATTGTCAAAGTGCCAATTTTTATGACTTAATCAGATTTACTCTGCCATGGTGAATGCATTAGAATCGCTCCTTGCTACTTTTTACACAAGAAGTCCAGCCGGCGGTTCAGATATGTCTCTCCCCTATGTGCTTCAGCTCTGCCTCCTAGCATGGTCTCTGAGCTGGGCCTCCCAGCTCGTCCCCACTCAGCATCGGTTCACCAGGAATTCTGGAACTCTATGGCACTCATTATGAGTATTACCTGCAGGATACTGGCAAACTGCCCTTACCATCACCGCTGCCCTATATTACAGGTGTCGGAGAGCCGGTAAGTTCCCATTTCCATGGTGAGATTGCCTGAATCACCGGCACCGGTGTCACCAGTGCCGGTTATTCAGGCCTTTCTTTGCCAATAGGGGCCTGATCTACTGGTCGGTCAGACCTGCTGGGAGATCCGTGGCCCCCACTGGCAAACTTGAAGTGTGCTGGTTCGGAAAAAATACCGGATGCGAAATTACCAGCATTTTTACCAACATTTTTCCAGACCGGCACACTTGTAATGCACCCCATGTCAGCGTAGCGGTTAAGCTTGTTATATAGCCTGAAGCCACGTTAATCTAAACCGCGCCTATTTCCTTGTCAGACAATAATGATTTGGGGGTGGCAGTGTTTTAATTTCTCGTTTTCATCTTTGAAAGTGTTGACATGTCTATATCTCATTGACTTGCCATTGAGTTCAAGAATTAACAGGGCAGACATCAATCATGGTCTGTAATGTGGATCTCTTCCCCAGAACTGTATATTTTCTTGCCCACATTTGAGCCTCAGAGATTAGACTTGCCCATTAGCACAAACTGAAACCTCCTGGGAGTTTTGCTTTCCGTAGGTTCTTCATTGATTTTGCGAAAATGACTGTTCACTTATCAGTCATAATGATGTCAGAGGCTAATGTATAGTATTCTCCCATATTCATCATAGCCAATCGGCTGTCTGCTTCATAAGATTAACATTTGCGAAGCACTCTATTTTTCATGCAGCTGAATTTGCAAAATGGCAAAAATTCTAAATTAGATTAACATATCTGTGTAATGTGAATTCCAGTTCATTTTAAACCATCGTTCAAGGACATATGCTTAAAAGAAATAACAATGATGTTACATTGTATTTAATCTGAGCAGTATGCAGTTAATTCTTTTCTATTTACATGTTCTTCTTTTAAACTGCTCTGCCTTGTGAACACCACAGACTCTGTATGGCAAACACATTTGTTAATGTAACCCTTACAATATAAATCGCATTTCCAACGGAATTTAAAAAAGTCCAAAACTTTTCAAATGGCACGTGAAAAGCAGGACCCAATTTCGTTTTCAATTCTGTGAACATTCTGTATAGCAATTGCACCCACGCACCCTACGTCACTTCTACTAACCTGGACTGCGGTCCCGAGGGCGTTCAACCTACCAGCGCTTTGCGATCATACCAATGATATATAGAGCGCTATATAAATTCCAAATAACATAACATAAGGGCGAAGAGTGCATTTTCCTCCTGGCACCGAGCATGTAGCAGTGTTTTTCTATTATGATTTTAACAGCAGAGAACATGTGCAAATGACACATTTAAATCATTGTGTGTGCTTGGTGGAGCTTGTGTGAAATATGCATTTTGAACTGAGTAGAGCTTTTCAATAGTTGTGTGTTTTTGCAGCTCCCACATGTTTCAACCGTGTCCAGTGCAATAGCAAATAGATTACATAGACTCAGGCTTAAGTAGCTTGCATTGGTCTCTAAGCAATCAACACAGTCCCATACATAACAGTCAACAACTAGGCTGATGACACCCTGGACAAATCAGACATGGCCAAGGAGGCAATGCAATCTATTAGTCAGTCTGTCCGTCAACTCGCTGTTGACCAAAATGCCCAAGCTCACCAGGGGGTGTACCTAGGATAACCCAAATGGTAATCCCACCATTGATAGACTCTTCGATCAGCAGGAAGCCGTACAACGAGAGAAAGAAGTAAGGAACTGTATTTATATGTCATTGGGTTCTCTCTCCACCTCGTAGGGGGAAGCTGCAGGATTTTTAACAGAAAACATTCCTCTTCGTGGTACACATGTTGGGCTCCCCTTACCAGAACCTCTGATCACACAGTGCTCCTGTCACTAACTCGCTTCTCTCCTGACAGAGATTTTCCTCACTGTCCGAACTGTCAAAAACACCCCTGTCACTGAAAGATGGATCCTCCTAACAGACATACCATTTCCCAGCACAACACAGACTTCTTAAGTGAAGAATGTGCCGCCACAGTGCTAGTATGTAGTGAGTGTCACTGCTCAAACCAGGAAGAAAGAGAACTGTAACCCTCCCTGTTCACCAACAGCAGCTCTCAAATGAAAGAACACAGAGACACCACAAACAACTAGGCTGCTACTAAACCTAATTTGAGCAATGGGTTACGCATGACTCTTCAATTGTTTCGATAAGCCAATTTTAGTGTATTTCCCGAGCGCCAAGCCAAACCTCACTGATGATGCTCAATGGAGCCAAAACCTTTGTGACGTTTCGTCTCGCGCAGAAGGGATTTGACTTAGCAATTGGGTCCGGACTGCCCCTTTTGGGGCGGGACCAAGCCTGATTTGCTTATCGTCTTTTCCCTCCTCTAATGGCGTGGCAAGTTGAAAAAAAACAATGGGTTGGAGCCTTGCCCAGAGCAACGCCATTGGTTATGATTTATTGAAAACCTTTCAACAATCGGCCTTCAGTTTTGCAAAGTCCAGCGCAACAGCTTGTCTCGGAATGTGATGTTTTAATATTGTATCAGTAAAAGGGCATAGCAAAAGGTGTACAATATATGACTGGTCTGAGTACTAGCAAAACGATAAATGAATATGTGAATACAAAAACTCAAGCATGTACAGCATGCCTTAGGCTGATGAAAAATGGCAGAAATTCAAACATTAGATTAACATATCTGTAAGGGGAATTCCAGATAATTTTAAACCAGTGTTCAAGGACATATGCTTAAAAGAAATAACAACAATGATGTATTTAATTGCAGATAAGGCAGGGAGAGGTGTGCATGTTCCTCCTAGCACCGATCACCTAGCTGTTTGTTTTTACATTATGATCACATATGGGGAAACAGGAGCTGCAGAGGAGAGCGCCTGCCACCAGGCTGCTTTTCTGATGTCCATATGCGTGCCTGTTAAGCCAATTGATTGCCTTAGTGTAATCTTCACAGCATAGGTTTGTTTTCGGTGGCGAATGGCAACGCTGCACGAGCCACCGCCAAAAGACACACTGCAAATTAAAAAGTATTGTCCGCAGCAAAAAGGCATGGCTTCGGATTCGGATTGAGGTGTGTTGTGTTGTCAGTGCTAGTTTCCTCGCGGACACGTGGAGAACAGTGTGCAGCGTGCATTCGAAGGGCGGCCTTCCCTAATTGGATGTGTTGTGTCTGGTGTGGCTCTAATAGGACACCCTGGGTGCACTGACTGAGGCCGAGCACCTGACGGACGAGCTGAAGACGCAACTCAACGACCTCTGCAGGTTCCCCCGGGATCTGAGCGTCTACTCAGTGAAGGTTTCCGGCCTCATTAAAGAATACAACAGGTAATCGGTTCGTTTTATGATAATCTTCTCCACTGCTGTTTGTGTTACTGCGATGAAGCGATTCTTATTATTTTTAACAACAAAAGCTCAGCATTTCAATCGACCACCAAACATGAACGCGTTGATTGCTCCCCAACATTTTGCTTTAGATGACGAATACAAAGAATGCTGACCCCTACTCACAACCCTTTTTTTGGCTGGCTTTTCCCGCCCTCCCTGGCTGCCATCTTGCTGACCCAGCCTGTCTCCATTTTCTGTTTGTTCCTTTTTTTATTTTTACAACTCCTTTCATTGTCTTTTGATTTGATAGTATGCTTTTAGCAGCTGAAAAGCCGAATGCTAACCAAGAGATTCGGAAATAAGCGCACGTGGAAAGGTTGAATTTGGCTAGTTAACACTTGTGTAGGGAATTGTGGGATCTCACAGTTGCCAACTGGGAGATAGTCAGATGAAATGGCACAGCTTCAACTCATATCCCTGTTCCGCGTTTCTCTCTTGCCCTCCAGACTCTGCCTGCAGGCTTCCAAAAGCTGCCAGAGCAAGGAGCAGGTCCTGGAGCAGAGATTCCGGACGTCGTTCAGGGATTTCCAGCAGTGGCTCATCAGTGCGAAGATCACCACGGCCAAATGCTTTGACGTGCCTCAGAATATCACCGAAGCATCCGCAAGTCTGCAGACGATACAGGTGAGTGTGGCGCAAGGCGTGCTAAGCACCCATTTACCCTGCAAGTCTGTTTCCCCTAAAATATGGAGGAAAAATAGCAGGTTCAAAGTAGAAGAACTACATTAGCAGTGGTTTCCTATGTAATCCAGGATGAAAATCTGCACCTTAGCATTTACTGGGTTTAAAATATCATTATTATCTGAACACCAGGTAGAGTTTAGTCACACACTTTGTGAATCTGGGAACAGGGGCCTCATTCAGGATTTTGCAACCTGAGGCCAGATGTTTAGACTACAAATCCCTTAATCCCTCACCATTGACTATGCTGACTAGGGCTTGTGGGATTTGTAGTCCAAACGATCTGGAAAGCTAAATGTTGCAGACCCAGTCTTAAACCCGAGTGAATTCCTACTGCCAGTAATTGTAGGTTGTACGTTTGTATATTGATGTGCATTAGTTTCATTGGGTTTTATTCATTTTAATTGTAGAATGTCTATTGTGCCTTCTGCTGATCTTTTTTAATCCAAAAAGTGATCTGCCGTAACTGGGGCCAGAAGGAATCCTTTGGAGTTGGTGAATAGAAATTTTTGCAATGGAGTCCAGAGTCGAATAAAATGTAATTACACAAATGCGCCAGTGCACATTTGTAAGTAGACCCTGAATGTTACGGAAATAGAGAGCACTGGTCGTGGCCTCATGTCGAGCGTAATAACTCTCTTTGGCTTGCCTCTATATACCACGTAAGTCTTCCGAGCACCACAGGTGCTCTGAAAAATCATTAAGTGGAATAACATGTTTGCAATCTATTTGCAAACTTCTATGAACTCCCATGCATATGCTGTTGATTAAGAGCAGAATAAAGAGAGGATAGTGCACAGTGGGATTCCTTTTCTTATACAGGGTTTACCCAAGTGAGTAGTGATCCCCAAATTCCAGAGGGGTTCCCTTCCTTCCACAGTGTATGGTTGCACAGAGCTGGATCTCTCTGCCCCGCTCACGGATAATCTGCACGCTTGCTGCATGTACATGAAAAGGGCCGATAGTTCAGCAGTGGGTATTTCTTTTAATTCAAGTGAAGGAAGGATCATTTTGGTCTTGTCATCAACTCTACCACAAATGACACAATTCGCAAAAGAAGCCCCTTGGCTTGGGTAACCCTTTGTGGAGCATTTTATTTTAGCATGGCCCGTAGGGTGGGCACACAAACCCTTCCTTTTTCTTTGCGCTAGCTTAAGCGGTCACCCAGTGCTTCTTTCTGGTGCCTTTGTTCTAGCATCTCACATTGCCGTGTGGCGCAAGCGGTCAGGTCTTGGAAATCTAACTCCTTTGTTGGGCCAATCGGGGTCTTTTCCTTTGAGATTTATTTACCCCCAAAAGAAGAGGCTTATTGTGACTATCAAACCCATTCTTGCCTTCCACCTATTTTGGTGGCTCTGTGGCCTTCTACACGCCAACTACTAAAACTCTGATAGCTCCATCATGAAGGATCTAATTTAACATACGCTAGTCCTTCTAGGAAGAGGCTGTAGCAGCTTTCCAGTATCAGCTCATGAAATCACTGTGGTCATGAGCCCCAAACTTCCCAGTATCCATGACAGTCACATATCTCACTGTACATTTCAAGACCAAGCAAGGCCAGCATTAAGCGTTCACCGAAAAGTAATGAATGCAACCAGAGGTGTTGCTATTGGGGGTTGAGGGGGATATAGCCCCTGGTCTTTTGGTTGTAGCCTCGGATAGAAGCTCAGGGGCTACAACCAAAAGGCCAGCTAGCCGATACTCCCGGCATTGGCCTAGCCCCAGATCTTTCCCAGACCTAGCAACACCCCTGAATGCAACATAAATGCCAATTGCCTGTGAACATTTAAACAGGGATTCAAGGAGGAGATACCATTATTCCAAAGTGGGGGCCTTGGGGGTCACAGGGTGAACAGCCAACACAAATATAGGGAATGCTATTTCAGACACAAGTAAGCTTATACAATGTTGGGGTGGCGGGTGCAGTCCAGCATTTGGGGAAGTATGTTTTTAGCACAAATAATGTAACCAACTCCCCAGGCTGCATCTGGCTGGCACACCTAGCGGGGGGCTGATCATCTAAGCAGTGTGTATAACAAACATGTCAGATGCTAGAAGGCACAGCGTGCAACTAATGGCGCTCTTGTGTGTGCAGGAATTCTTATCTGAAAGCGAAAATGGGCAGCAGAAGCTGCACAGCCTTGTCACCAGAGGCGAGCATCTGAGCAGCATCCTCTCCTCGGAGAAGGCGAAAGGGGTCCAGGCCAAGGTCAGCACTGCCAAGGAGGACTGGAAACGATTTCTTTCATCGCTTCACCAAAAGGAGTCTGCCCTGGAGGTAAAGAACCACCAACAAAACAGGTGGATTGTGGCCTTCCCTCTGCTGCCTTGGCTGCCCTGTCATTCCGGTGTGCCTGTTCTTTTTCATCTTTATTCATGGCATTTGGGCACTATGATGCAGAAGTGAGTGTTGCTTGTTGGATGCTGGGGTTCCCCTCTTCATCATAAGCACACAATTAACCATTTGTCTCTTTACTCATTAAGGACCTCTGTGGGACTGTATGCCGATTTCTCTATTGGGTTCTTAGAAGGTTTGTTGTTGTGGTTGCAGTACTTTAATTTTTTGGCTGATTGAGGCTGCAGCTATGAGGTCTTCAGAGGACAACCGTGATTGCATAGTTTGTGGAAGATCTAATGTCAAAGCTGTTGCAGAGCAGCGGCTGTGCTGTTTTGTCTAGTTTGGTCAAGGGTGATGTGGGCAAAGCTAGGGCGGTATAACCCAGGAAGCCATCTTCTGCCTGCCTCGCAGAGTGCAGCGGGGACTAGTTTAGCGGTGCTATTTTCTCGAAAAGCGACTTGAAGATTCTGTGAATGGTCTTATTTACATGATTCCTGTCCTAGCAGAACCTGAAGGTCCAGATGAAGGACTTCGAGGCCGGCGCTGAGCCCGTCCAGGAGTGGCTCAGCACCACCGAGAGGATGGTGCAGGAAAGCAGCAGTCGGCTCCATGACCTACCTTCCAAGAGGAAAGAACAGCAGAAGTTACAGGTGACATAGAAAGCTTCACCTTCCCGCTTCCCTTGCTCCATCTCCCATGGGCACGAACGCCTCATAACCTACGTGAGCCTTTGGGATTGGCATTTATATGGTCTGCAGCCATGCCTTCGCGTGCTTGCTGTTTATATGTTTGGGGCAGAGTTCTTGTCTTCACAAGTATTCCGAAATGATATGTGCCATGCTTTTTTTGTATGTGATCTACAGTGTCGACCAGCCGTGTTTAACACTTGCAAAGCTGCTCTAGGGAAGTCTGCAGGGCTCAAATAGCAACCCTTGTTCCTCTCTGTTATATGTGCTGCTGTGTTGTCAAATTGCTTCCTCCTCTCCTCTCTAACATGCTTGTGCTTTGCAGTCTGTCCTTGAAGAGATAAGCTGCCACGAGCCTCAGCTCAGCAGGCTGAAGGAAAAAGCTCAGCAGTTGTGGGAAGGGCAAGCTGCCAGCAAGAGCTTTATGCACAGAGTTTCGCAACTGTACTCTCAGTACCTAGCGCTAAGCAACCTAACCAAGGTAATGCACCACAGCACTGCTGGGTGTGAGCATGCAGGGCGTGTGTGGGTGCATGCATACGTGAAACTAATCTGTAACATGTCAGAGAGCCAATGCTGCTTGCTCTTGTCTCACTGAATTGCCCTTTGTTTAGCTTGGTTGCGGCTCATTTCCAAGTTGTGCGCTGTCCCTTCAGTGGCTGGAAATGAGGTGATTCCTGGTATAGTCGTTCACATATTGGCTGTCCCGACTCGTGGGATGATCTTCCGGCCTCAGTGATAGGTCACTCTGAGTCCATGGAACATTTCCATCTCTAAAAGAGGGGAGTGTAAAAATGGCCCCGGATCCCATATTACTTAAGCACGCATGTTCATGGGAAGCCTGCAGTGGTGTGCTGTGCTCAATGTTGCCCATGAGAATCTATTAGAGGACTCCTTCTACAGACATTAGGCAGCAACTTCGTTTTGTGTTTACCATTAAGTCCAAGAGAAGAGAGGCTCTGGGAGTATGCATCTGAAATTTGGTGTGTGTGTGAAGTGGCCTACAAACTGGGTAGCTGGTCTGCCACCGGGGGCCCAAAGGTTGTCCAAGAGGGGCCCAGACTCTTCGAAAAGGGATTAAGATGACTGTTGTTAATATAAAATATAAGCACATTTTCTTCTATTAAAAAGGGCCACTGTAATCATTTTTTAAAGAGCCTGGGGCCCTCCTCGACGCTCTTTTGCTCCCTGGGGGGAGGGGGGTGTTAACCCATAGGTGGAGGGGGAGGAGCAGAAACAATATTGTTATTCAGGAGGATAGATCACGGACCATGCGCTCGCCTTGGGAGCAAGACGACGCGGAGCAACACAGGTTCCATCCCCGGGTACATGCTTAGAAACCTCTGGGTATACCTCTGGATAACCGCGTTATAAAAAAACAATTATTATTATTACACAACAGGGGCTTGGTATAAAAACGTTTGAATACCACTGGTGTGGTATATGCACATCCCTAACTATCTTTCCATTGTCACCCTCTTTCCGCTGACATGGACTCCAGGTGAAGGTGTCAAAGCTGGACAGGATAGTGGCAGAGCATCATCAGTTCTCTCAAGGTTTGAAGGAGCTCCAGGACTGGATGAGCGACGCCATTCATATGCTGAAGTCCTACTGCCACCCCACCGCTGACAAAAGTGTCCTGGACAGCAGGATGTCCAAGCTAGAGGTATGTCTCTGCTTGCTGGCTCGATCATTATTATCTTAAAGCTTGGGTTGCGCCATGCGCAGGCTGAGTGTGCTGTGCCAAGCACAGCCCTGTGTACAGTTAATACGGCTCTAGGTTTTAAGCTTGCCGCCATTACGGTATACAGAGACCCCTTCCACGGTGCTAAAAATGGAAAACAATTCTTCTTCTTCTTAATTATCGGGTGCCTGGGCGGACCCACGCAGGCGCTTCCCATCCTAAAGGATGATGTGCACCAAACCCACCAATCAATACTTAGCTCACATAAACTCACAACTCCTCCCACCGCCCCGTCTGCCTCACAAAATCCAACAGCACACTGCTCCTCCTCCTGCCTCTCACCCCGTCACCTCCCAGCAAAGCCTTCCCACTCAGCTCAGCCACACCCAGCGCAGACAACCGAACCCTCATCAATTCTCTCTCCTCAACATGTCTCTCACACCTAAGCAGAAAATGTTGCACAGTCTCAGGCACCCACACACCGCACAGTCCCTCGACTCACGCTTCCCCACTCGAAACAGACAGTCATTCATCCCCACATGCCCTATCCTCAACCGATTCAGCATCACCTCCTCCTCCCTCCTCCATTCCAGACTCCCCGCATCCACCTTCACGGACACTTTCCCACGAACACCAAACATCCACCTGCCCTTCACCCCACTCACCCACCTCTCCTGCCACTCATCCATGACCCGTCTCACCACCACAACCTTCACCTCATCCACACTCAAAGGCAACAATTACTCTGGGATTCCGCCTATGGGCGCGGGAGGGGGCAGGGAGGATAGGGGTGGACTCATGGCAGGCAAGTGACAGGCTTGTAAGTAATTGTAAATAAACACAGGACTAAAATGACACTCCGTTTTAGAGAGAGGATTTGGAACATGCACAAATACCATAATAAAGCACCTTGACAACATAGTTGAGAAAAAGGAGTATGATTTTAGCATTATTTTCTCCACCATGAATAGAAGACTGGAATCACAAGAATGCAAATTAATGCGAGTCTAAAAATATTGCTTATGGAAAGAAGCCCACTAAAAGAAAATGCACCTGATTGTGGTCAATGGTGTTACACAGCATGCAGATTTATGCATCCCTCTAGTTTTTATTCATCCACCATTTGCAACTCTTAAAAGACAACGGCCACCCCACATATTTCACAGTCTCCTAGGTCTGCAGCCTTCTAACGTTAATTGTACTTTTATGTGGTTAAGTTTAAAACAAAACAAAAAATCTGCCATAATAGACCACCTTTGTGCTTGAAATGTCTCTGGGCACAGGGAAAAGTTGACACCTGCAGGTACAGTCTATTAAGTCGGTGGGGCATGGGCTTTTCAGTTACAGGATTTGGAATCGGTGGAGAAGATTTTTACCGGATTTGGGGAAATCCAGCCAAATTCCAGCACTGCCCTTCCGTGGTCCATTCTAACACACCTTCATGAACACAACTTATAAAGGTATCTTTAGTTGAGTTGAGAACATATAATTTGCATCAGATTTGGTGAGGAGTAATTCCGATGTACACCCTTTGGAGCAAGTGTTGGTATTTTATCTCCAGAGTGTTTTTCCTTTTCTGGATTTAAGAAAGCTAAGTCTCTCTCACGATACGTGAGTCCAGGCAGCAAGTTGGGCCAGGTTTGATACCATGATCATGCAGTGAACCTGCTTGATTGTTTTGCCCTTTCTGGCTGATTTGTTAAAAAATAGATTCCATGAGTATAACTCTCAAAAAATGATCCCAGTGGCTTGTTTGATAAACAAATCAGCCCTTATTTTTTTTCTAAGAGACAGTTCAAGATGGCTGCAAGCTGGAGGGCCAGATGGGGAATGCTTATGCATAGAATAATGTTTTAAACGAAGGAACAGAGACTGAGCACTAAAGAGAGAAAAGAGCCACAGCTATAAAGGGTACTCCGCCAAACTGAGTTCCCCCGGCCCCCTTAAGAAATGACAGCCTGCTTCTATGCAGTAATTCACACTCCTTCTCTTTCTGAAAGGACCATCATAGCCTTTCCCTTTGGAAGACCTGGCACTACTTCTCGCCTCAAAAGTTAGGAACTTGCAAAAAAAACTCCCCCACTGCCAGGTATGGGATCACCCGCTCTCACCAATGGAAAGAAATGGCATCCTCTTTTGCCCTGCAGGTAGTGGCACCAACTTTCCACAAGAACTTCCACCCCCTTCAACAGTGACCAGCCCTCCGCTTCCTGAACTCACAAATACCCTCCTCTTCCCTTTTAGGCACTTACAGCCCCTTTACACGACAGGGGTTTCTCATCCTCCCCCCAAGCTCTTAGTGCAAGTGGTGACCCTTCTCAGCAGTGACTGATCCCTGCTTTCTATTGGCTGATTCACGTTTACCCAATCAAGGTAAACATGGAGCGCAGTCGAGGCTATTCTCAGGAGAGTGAGTGGGATCAGAGGTCCTCAATGAGTCCACACAAAATGTAATACACAATAATTCAATTTAGACAGGTATGTATAGAAATACAACAATTTATTCTAGGCCTTTACACACACACACTAAATAAATGAAACTATCAAGGGATATTATCGCACAATACTCGTAATAAACATACATACATTCACCATAGTTTAGGTTATTAAAATGCATTCAAATGACTTAATCGACACAGGAGTTAAGTAAATGAATGCAATAAAGATGGAACCAAGTCACAAGTAATTCTTCTAACTTCAGCAGTCCAATCCCTAAGAAAAATGGGGCCTTGTGCCCAAAGGTCACAGGAGCCACAATGCTTCCCGCCAGAATGTAGTTCTGTGGGTAAGTTCTAATTTTACCTGTGTCGGTGATTGTTCAAAGAAGATATTCAACAAGGCTACTAGGTAAGTAAATTGTGTTTTAATCTTTCAGAAAAGATAACTGTTAGGGGAGTTTTCCTAAAGTCTGCGAACAGGTGAGGCACAATAAAACTATCCCTTAGTATACAGACCCCAACTCTTAGTATAGGTCTGTATTACCCGAAGGTTTAGTAGAATGGCAGAGACACCAGGCTTATTTTAGGAGGAGGATGAGAGCTGTAGGTAAGTATAATGAACTCACTAAATACATAGGCCCAAAGAAACTCTCACACACTTGTAGTTAAAGTACAATAGACATTTATTTTATATACACAAGGCAAAGTTATATTCAGGTAAGTAAGTACTATTTAAAATAATCAACACAATTATTATTATTACGGAATTTTATTGAGTGCAGACCTAGCTTTGAGAAACAACAGAGCGCTTTACAGATGTATACACCAATACAGATGCATAACAGAGAGCTTTACCGAGGTAGCAACAGAACAGACATACAGCAGAGGGGTAGGATACAAAGGGGGACAGAGGAGGGGTACACAAGAAAAAACATCAGCAATACCTCAGGTGAGTAAACCAGTAGTAAGGAAGTAAACAGATTGTGAACACAATTCATTGGTAAGTGAAATCAATTCATTGGTAAGTGAAATCACTTGGTATAGCAACTCAGAAAATGTTCTGTTGTTGGAACGAAAAGGGCTATTCAGCACCAGCAATAGCAATTCAATACTTTCAAACACTTGTAATACGTTTCTCTGGCTCGATATGAGTTCTTCAAAGTCAGATTGGAGGGGCAACATGTAAGGCACAGCAGCAGAAAAGACAAACGTTCCAAAGGATTCCATGGTTACGAGTAAGTAGGATGCTTTTGTTGGGCAGAAGGTTATCAGGGACTTTGGGAAAGACTCCCTATAGGCGCACAAGCATTAGGCCTGGGCGATTGGTATGGGTGAACACCAAACATCGGAATCAGCACTTCAACATCACAGGAGCGACAAAAGGATTGAGGTAAGTACTACCCCGAGTCCCACAGTACCTGAGGAGTGATGAAGAAGATGCAACAGCTATGGATTCGACCTCCAGGTCTTTGGTCATGGTGACAAAAGGAGGCACTCTGGGGATGTTGCAGCAGCATTGGAGAGAAAGGAATCTCAGCAAAGGATTCTTCATGCTCCTACTTCGGTCCCACATCGGTCTGTGGTTTTGGTGCCTTTTCACAAGCTCCAAGGATGAAAGTTTACCGCCCAGTCAATTCGCCTCAATTCTTCGGTCCTGCACTCTGGTGAGGGGACTTTGAGGAGAAGGATCTTGCCTCTGGAGGTCCAACTGGAGCTCACTAAAGTTCTGGGAGCATTCCTTCATGGGAGGACGATGCACTGCAATTATGTCAGAGGTCCCATGGTATTTCGGTGGTTGCAGCCTAAGAAGGTCAAAGCACATCGGGGGATGGTTTGTTCTGTAGGTTGTCTTATGGCTAGTTGGTCCCACCAGCCAAAGGGAAGCAGTCGTCCTCTTTGGAGCTCCTCTACCGATTCTAAAACAGGGTCTGGACAGCAGTGGTCTCTTCACAGTTGCACAGTCTCTGTTAGTCTTCTTCTTCAGATCTTCTGTTCCAGTGGTTGACTTGCCTTCTGCCTCAGGAACCTCACCTTTCATTAGGATTGCACAATCACCCTCTGCAAACCCTCCCTGCACTTTAGAGAAAGGGGTGGGTGGCTGTCCAATTAGGACAGCCAGCCCACTAGTGGGAACCGGTTCCATTCAGACACAACCAAATACAAAGGATAGCAGAGGTTCAGGGTCCTCCCATGCTTCCTGTTCCTGCAGACACACTGGAGCCTCGGCGGGATACACAAAGGGTTCCCGCCGAAGACAAAACTCAGTACCTCCCCCTCCCAGGATGGTAGAAGAAGGATGAAGAAAGAACAACCACAAAATAAATGGAAAAAAAAGAAAGGAGCTACCATGTTGGAACAAAGGCGACTCTTCAGTGCATAGCCGCAGCTGTGAATACAGCCTGCAAGCAAAGATAGCACAAACGTCGGTAGAACATGTCCACTGCCACCAGCCAGAACTATAGGGTTGTTACTGTAACAGAAATGTTTCAGTGGCTCAGAGAAAGGGGCTGCTAGGTGACCCCTCAGCACTCCACATAGTCTCAAGAGGAAAAGCTAAGAAGGCTTAAAAGTATACTTCTAACCTTGAGAACAGTCATTCTGAAGGAAAATAAAATAATTTTAAAAGGAGAGCCCGAGGGGCTCCCAGCAACACTGCACATGGGGTGCTGTCTGTTGCAAAAGTGAAACACAGAAGCCTTTAAAAAGGTATGGAGGAAAGAATGACCCCATAGAATAAAGTAAAACACGATAAGCAGGGTCTCCATGGTCAAAGCAAACAGAATGAATGAGCGGAAAAAGAATCCCCTTATTTAGAAGAACAAGGAAAAGGTCCAGATGTCCAGCAAAAAGTGCTGGGGGTCTCACAAGGAGAGGGGTTTAAGCATACAATTGATAAATCTCCCTAACACACCCTCCTCCCAGAATAAGGGACAGAAGGATCTTATCTGCTCCTGGATGGATCTCTTTTTCCAGTCGTTCATACTTTCTGGAGAAACCATCAACATTGTTATGTTGGGTACCTTACTGATGCTCTGTGCTGAAGTGAAATCCCTGAAGGCTAATTGACCATGTGAGCAACTTTGGATTCCCCAACCTTCAACTGCATTAACCATCTCAATGGTTGGTGGTCAGTTTGAATTCTGAATGTAGATCTATACTTGTATGGTCTAAACGTCTTAAATGCCCACACGGTGGCAAAACATTCACGTTTAATGCTTGCCCACCTTGCCTCTCTATCGTTTAATTTTCTACTGATAAAAGCAGATGGGGTGCTCCTTACCTTTTGCTATCCATTTGGCTCAAGACTGCCCTAATTTCTGTATTCGATGCATTAGTCTGCACTAAGAAGGCTTGAATGTAATCTGTAGCTCTCAGCACTGAAGCCTTAAAGAGAGCATCTTTCAGCCCATAAAATGCTTTCTCACAATCTTCCTTCCACTTCAACCTCTTGGGTATTTTGGAGAACATATAGTATTCATAGGAGAAGCTATGTCCCTCTATGACATTTCTATATTAGTGAGGCCCAAGAAGGCTGTCACTTGTGTTTGAGTAGTAGGGATGGCCCAGTCTTGTACAGCTTGTACTTTTCTAGGCAAGGGCTTGATCTCACCCTCTCCTGCCTCATGCCCAAGGTAGACCACTTTACTCTGACCAACTTGACATTTGACTTTATGGTCAGATGGTCCTGGTGAACACTTGTTCAATATGGAGATGTTCTTACCAAATGGGGCTGAACACTGCCATGTCATCCAAGTATGCATGCAGAAGTTCTCTAACCCATTCAGAACATGATTTACCATTCTCTGAAAAGTAGCTTTCAGTTCAAAAGGCATGACCTTAAATTGATAGAGGCCTTCTGGGATAGAAAAAGCTGTTTTTTTCCTGGCATGGTGTTACGCTCACCTGGCTCCCACAGAGGCGTCGATTGGAACTGGACAGCTGCGGTCTCCACCAATGTGACGCGTAGGGCCGAGATGACGGACTGGACCGGCCCACCTAGCTTCGTTTGCTTGGCCTGTAGGAATATTCTTCTGCAAATGGAGAAAGGGAATTAACCACCCGTGGAGTTGAGCGTAAATCCCCCCACCCCCGCTGTTCTCCCCACAGATCACCTTTGATGTCCCCTCTTATAGTCTCACCTGATGGTTTGAAAAGATGAGCTCTCCATCCTGCATTGAGCGCAGGGGTGCGTTGATAACCAGTTGCTTCACTGGCTCGAAGGAATTGGTGAGTTCCAGAACAATATTGACTCCGAGATTCCCGGCAAGACGCCGCAAGTATAAAGTTCGCAAGAGTTCAAATGCTTGACTTTCACTCTTGTCCGATTCCTTGCAGGTTGCAGCTTGACCCTAATGAAGAGTTCCTTGTGGCAAGCGGTAGTATTCTGGTAAGGATTTGTATTTTCCAACACAGTTTCGATAAAATAATGTCAATATGTAACCTGTTGCTTTCTCCCTTATTCAGGCGCTGAGAGAATGTATGAAGTCTCGGGGAATAAACCTCTGCCGGTAAAATCAGGTAAGTCTATTGTGGTGAGGAGGGTTCCCCTTGTTAGTCCCTTTGTTTCACCTTGCTGTCCTTTTGTTTCCCCTTAGGGGCCGGGGTTCGGCAAAGATGCAGTGGAAGCTGCGCCGACCCGTGAAGAGGAATAGTACCCCCGGTGGTAAAATCAGGTAAGTCTAAGGGGGGGTAACTAATATTCCTCTGTGTATTCCCTTGGCTCACCTTGCTGTTCTTGTCTTCTCCTTAGGTGCCGGAGTGCGGCAGGAACATGCAGGAGGATGCGGTGGAATGTGAAGATGCTGCGAAGGCCGGTGAGTTCAGCGTGGCGCTGCAGCAGGCGAGGTGACACGCATAAATAGCTTCTTTCTTCCAGCTCGAAGGCGCGATGGATCGGGAATTCAGGGAAGGATCAAAGGTATTGCTCTTGTTCTAACCTTTCTCCTCCTTTCTCCCTTTTTCTAGGCGCTCCAAACTCGAGGCGGGCGAGGCAGAAGGCTGGATGCAGACTTGCAGGCACGGTGAGCGTTACGCTGCTTGATGCAGAATAACGCGAAGCGTGTGCTGCTCTTCGGGGGTGGTTTAAATAGCCTCCAAAGTAGTCCCAGGTAAGTATTCCCCAGCCCCGCCCGAGTAAAAAAATAGTCCCTAAGTAAAGTAGTCCCTTCCAAGCCTCTTTTGGCTTGGAGCTCTTGCAGCATGGTCTGCATCAGGTAAGTTTGCAGCATGGTCTGCATCAGGTAAGTTTTAATCTATGAGCCTGGTGCCTATGGCGCCAGGACTGACTCTTCTTATGAGCCTGGCGCCATAGGCGCCAGGACTGGACCCAAATAGCCCCTAGCAGGGGTTGTTGGGCTTGCTTGGGATAACTTGATGCCTGCTTCCGGGGTTGCTGGACTTGATCTGGGTCCCCGGGGGTAGGCATCATGACACATGGTCAGACATGGCAATCTGCCAATAACCACTTGTCCAGTCAAATTTGCTGAGGAGTTTAGCTGATGCAAACTGACTTTACAGAGACTTGCACTCCTGCTGTTGCTGCAGTGTCACATTAGAAGAGATTTTGGGCCTCATTATGAGTCAGCCGGTCTGGAAACAACGGTGGCGGTAAATCCGCCGCCAACGTTGTTTCCCGACCAGCTGATTCCGAGTCCTGCAGGCGGGAGGTGTCACTCCCGCCAGGTCTGACCTGGCGGAAGTAACACCACCCGCCTGCAGGCGTTCATGGAAATACTGGCTCTGTCATAGACGGAACCAGTGTTTCCATGGTCCCCATCCTCATGGAGTTCTATCGGACTCCATGGGAATGGGGATTCACAGAATTCCGCCTCCGGAATTACCGGGTCACCGGGGTTGTAATGCCCCGGTGATTCCGGCAATCACGGAGGCAGATTTGTATTACCGGTCCGGCGGCAGCCTGCCAGTTTTTCCGGCATGACTACCGCCGGACTCGTAATGAGGCCCAAATTTGACTCCTTCTATAGACCCAACTGAAGAGTGTACTTTTAGAAGATCTGGGAGAGGCTCACTCTTCTCATCTTATTGATCAGAAGCTAGAAGCAAAGCTCCTGTCTCTGGTCTGGGGACATAGGTCTTCAGGCGGTTGCTGTGAAGGACACTAGGGGCCCCCTTTGGGTTGCCCAAGTCCACCACATGTTTGACCTCTCCAAGTTTGGCTACAATCTTGAAGGGTCCTGTCCAGTTGTCCTCTAAAACTCTTTTTTTTATTGGGACCATAACTAGAACTAGCTGGTCCGGAGTAAACTCCACTATATTAGTGTTCTGGTCATGCTAATGCTTGACTAGAGCTTGACCAGACTTCACATTTTCTGAAGCTTCTGTCATCATGTGTGCCATCCTCTGTCTGAGGTCTAGCACATAGTCAGTAATTCGTACTGGCTTTGAGGGTGGAACACTCTCCAGTCCTTCTTTAATCGGGGCCAAATGGCCTCTGACTGGATGACCATAGGGGAACTCAAAGGGCTAAAGCCCAATCCAGCTTGAGGCACCTCTCTGTAAGCAAAAAGAAGGCATGGCAGTACAAGGTCACACTTTCTTCTCAGGCGTTCCTCTAAAGCACCTATCATGCTCTTCATGGTTCTGTTAAACCTCTCTACCAACCCATTGGTTTGAAGTTGGTTGGATTTTGAGAATGTGTAGGTGACCCCACAGGTTTGCATGTAGTGAGACTTAAAATGTGACCCACTGTCGGATACTACCTCCTTAGGAAAACCTACTTTCGTAAAAATACCAAGTAGGGCCTTAGCAACTGCCTGAGCAGTAACAGTTTACATAGGTATGGCCTCAGGATATCTAGTGGCATGGTCCACTACAACTAGTATAAACAGTTGCCTGAGGAGGTTGGAGGGCCAAAGGGACCAACAATGTACATTTCCCCCTTCTCAAAGGGACTCCCACAACTGGCAGGGGAACTAAGTGTTCACATTCATGGTTCCCCTCTTGCCAAACAATTGGCAAGTGTGGCAGCTTCTGAAATGTTTTTCTACTTCTACTCCAATCTTGGGCCAGTAGAAATACAGTGAGATTCTCTCTTTGGTCCTTTTCGTACTCAAATTACCAGCCAGGGGGACCTCATGGGCTAATTGCAGGAATTGTAATCTTATCTCCGGGAGAGCACCAGTCTCCTGAGGTCTCCTGGAGTAGATTCCATAGGCTCATTGTAGAGGAGACCATCCTCCCAGTATAGTCTGTACTTCCCCGACTCTTGTTCTTCATACTGGGAAACTTCCTGCTGACGCAATCCTTCTAGAGAGGGACCGACCTAGAGGGTCCACCTTCTGCAAGCAAAGACTACAGCTCAGGATGTCTCTAGGATCCAGATCCTCTAGACAGGGTTGAACCTCCTCTACTTGTTTCACTAGTGGTGGGACTTGCGTACAAGAAAGCCTGCATGCTAACTATGTATTGTATGCTTGTCCAACTGGAAACTCATAGGTATAATCTGAGGAAGATCAGACTTCCAGCCAAAGATCCTGCCAGTGCCAGAATGCCCTAACTGGCCAGTTTGCCTCCAGACCCGATGGAAATCCAACATTCCCAGGTTCACAGTTATCCACAGGACATGAATAAGCAGCAGGTAGTCCAGGAGCAGATAGTGGACAGAACAATTGATGTTATTGCCAGCCTCCAGCAAACTTGTAGAAATGTAAGGAGGTTTAGCTGGCACCTCAGTCGCATCTACTGCCTGCAAGCAGAAACCTGCAGAACGATTAATGTCCAAGCCGTGTACACCTAGGAGACAACTGACACTATGGAGCAGGGGTTTGGTCTGCTAACTGCCATCCTAGAGCAGCTAAGCACTTGTTCTCATTGGTGAATATGCAGGGGCATCTTCCTTCACCACCATACCATGTTGTCCACCTCTGCATCCCAGAGGCCACACCACTGCTGGCCTTCGACCCCCTTCTCCCAGGGACCAGTGAAATAGGGGTTGATTGTTCCAAAGAGATTCACTTGATATGTGTTGCCCAGGGTGTTGGTTTAGGTAGATGGTAGGATGTTCCACTGGGGTCAGGGGTGTGTTTTTCAGTGTGTTAGGCAGGTGATGTGGGAGGGAGGGCGGATGGGTTATAGGCATAGCAGGAGAATGAATCACTAGGCCAGATGTGGGTCTTCTAGACTGTTTGTCTAGAGGTTGGAATTAGGATGTGCCACTAGGGCCATAGAGGTGTTTTTTCGGGAACTATGATAGGGAGGGGCAAGGAGGGTATTTGTTTTTGTATAGGCAATAAACATATTTTTTCACTGTCACTATGGACTTTATATCTTCCTGTGGTTTGACACAATATGCAGGTGAGACATAGTGGTGTGAGTTATGTAGTTTGGCATGTGTTGCCAGTTACTGTATTTGCTCTAAGAGGTCTAGCTACAGGTACGCCATGCAGGTAATGTGCCCTGGACATCCATTGTGCAGATCATTCCCAAGGGGTTTCTTTCTCTGACATTGCTAATGGACGATGCGGCATGTGTTGAGTGACATCCAGTATTCAATGATCTTTATCAGGCCTTGCCAGTGCAGCACACTTTTTTCACTGTATTTGTCCACATGTATTGCATCGTTTGTGGTGTCACCTTTCCCCACCTAATGTAACACTTCTGACACAGTAACCTGCAGGTGGAGTGGAAGGGGGGTTGGGTTCTATCTGTGGATGTCTGTGTTGCCAGCCACACTCCAATGCTGTTTTTCGGCATGCGTCATTAATTGGTTTCCATTGTATTATTTTCATGTAAATTAGTACCACAAATGCCATGAGGCTATTGGAGAGCCATTAGCGTGTCTGTACTGTACTGTGCCTTGTGTCACTGACTCACTGCCTCCGCGAGTGATTGGACAATGGGGGTGGTATTTCAGGTGGTGAGGGGGGCAGATATGATGGGGAGGGAGAGTCCAGAGTAAAGAGGGCATGATACTGGTCACATGAAAATACCAAGATTCCATTTCCTTCTGTGTGTCCAGAGTAATCGTAAGGCAGAGTGATTTAGGCCATGTCATAAGGTGTATCTCAAGGGAACTTGTCATTGCCCCTCTATGTTCCAGTGAGTATGTGATGCTGTCACAGTCCTATGTGATCAGTTGCTTGTCTGTAGGGGACCAGGGTGAGTGTTGTCCAGGGTACATGGGCCTGCACCTTCTCAGAGGGGCATATATCCTGTCTCACTGTCTGCCCTGCTTCCTAGATCCTTTGAACTGCACGCGATGTTCCCATGCTTGTTCTTTCAGCAGTTGTTCTCCTACACTTGTTCTTTTGGCACATGGATTATTTGGCATTCAGAATGTATATTTTATTGTTTGCATGGGGCATGAAGGTGGGGGTGTGTGACTGTGTCACTTCCATCATGGCTGGTATGTGTTTGGGTGACTCCGTGGACTGTTGACTGCTAGTTTTTTCCCTTAGCTGTTCTCTGACTATCATTACCATTTCCCTTTTGGTTGGAGGTATTTTCAGGTGGACATTTGGGTTGAGTTCATGCAGATCTTCAACTTGGAACATGTGGATTTCAGCAATGGGACGATTTAAAAAATATTGCCACCCGTGGGTTTTCCAGATTCTCTGCCAGTGGATTTCTGGAGGAGGAACCACACTATAAGCGGGCAATCTGTAAAGACAGTAGTATTTGTCAAATACCACCAGTTTTGCCGTTACTGTCTAACTCATAATGTCTCCCTACAAGATGGAATAGATTCAAAAAGTGGGATCATAGATGACCTCTAAGGAGTTATTTCTTCCCCTCCCCATTCCCTTCTTTTTTGTTTTTCCATCCTCTTATATTTCAGTTAGTAGGAGGAATGCGGATGTTTGTCAATAAACCGCTGAGATCTTGAGACAACCATCATAATCCTCTCCTGTTTCTGTGCCCTTTGCAAAAATGTTTTTAAATGATTAAAGTATTTAAATTGCAGCGAGTGGGTACATTTCACAAGATAGGGTGCATTAAAACTATGCGGTGAAGATTCATCCTGACCTTTCAGAGAATAATAATGTGTAAATAATGGTAATTAGGTGCACATATGCATGCTCACTATATGGAAGGCACCTTATTAGGATTCTCCTTCAGTGGTGAAAGATGAAATGGGCAGAGCTGATCATTTGGAGTCTTTGCATGATATGGTTAATAATTGTAAGCAGGTGCTGATCAGTGATCCCAAGTTAGTCTGTTTTGCTGTTTCAGTCACTTATTAGGAATAGATTACAGTGCAATGTGCTTTATCTCCAGGCACTGCTACTGGCCAAGCAGGAGAAGGAGATCCAAATGAAACTCCTGCTGACGAGAGGGGAATCTGTTCTGAGGAACACATCCCCTGAAGGGGTGCCGGCCATTACTCAGCAGCTACAGGACCTAAAGGAGGCTTGGGCTTCCATCCTCTCTACATGTATCCAGTGTAAAAGGTATGCAGTGCTGCTGAGCATTTAGAAAAACAAGCTCTGTATGTTTGCAATTGAATTGTGGGTTATTTTGTAGAACTATTCCTCCAAAGGTATACATGAGATCTGAGATGTAGCACAATATGCTTGAAACATCCCATGCATTTATTAAAAGAGGCTTTAGCTGGGCATTTGCTCAGCACTGTACATGAGACAGTGCACACAACATTTGAAATCTGGCAAAGATATGAATGTGCAATATTTCTCTTTGAGCACACCTGCATCTATTTTTTTTAGATTTTTCAATATTTTCGAGTATAAACGTGAAAGGTGAAGACAATATTGTACTTGATATGGAACATGAGTAACACATACATTTAATTGCCACCTAAGTACATAGTTGTAAAATAATTCATTGATTTTCAACAATTCACGAGAGTGTTATCATGTCTATCTACATAACCCGTTCGGAGAACGTGTACTTTTTGCTAGTAATTCAATCAAAGTATTTCTTCCAACATTAAGGATACCATCACTTTTATTTTTATAGAAGGGCAGCTAAAAGTACCTGAAGTATATGTTTATTTTCATTTGGTGGTGCAACAGTATTGCACCTCTTGGCACCTTGAAGCCACTTTAGGGTACTGCCTGCTTAAAAAGAAGAGAAACAGAACACTAGGGAAGAGATGAACGTGCAGTACGTTCACCTATCAACACATCCACCACTACTTTTTGAAAAGAGAGCCAACCTTTAGATTTAGAAGAAATCTGCCCTCACCTCATTCCGCTCATGGAACGAATCACGTCCCTGAATGATCATTATATGCACACCACTGATTTCTCTCTAAACATGCTAAAAATGTTGTATTTTTTTAAGTCAACTGGAGAGTGCCCTATCCAAATGGACAAGTTATCAAGATGATGTACGACAATTCTCTAGCTGGATGGACAGGGTAGAGGAACGGTTGAATGCATCTGAGCGACAATATGCAGAACTACGGTACAAAACAACTGCATTGAGCAAAGCTAAGGTATGTACACTATTAAGCCTTACCTGTTTTCACTTATGATATATGCTATGATGAGTCATTTATAATGCGCCTGTACACAACTGTTTCTAGGCGCGACAAGACAAGGTAGGGAAGACAGAGAGAGGACAAAACAAACGATCTTACTAGGCCTTTTGTCATTCAGATCGTGCAAGTGCATGGGGGAGAGGGAGAGGAGAAGTGCAACGGGGAGGGAAGGGGAAAGTGTAATCAGGGCAGTATTGCTTTGCATAAGTGCAGCCAGGGCAGCAAAGCTCTGGGTTAGTGTAAGGAGGCAGGGGACTGTAGGGTTACATATAGAATTCAAACGCGCGGTAAGCCCAGAGGCAGTGCAGGGGCTAGTGGTAGTGGAGGCGCCTGGTGCCCATTGAGATTCTGAGGGTAGCCAGGCAACTAGTCAGCCCAGCAGACAGGTAGGTCAGCAGTGGGGAGAGAGAGAGAAAGCAGAAGTGAAAAGGAAATTCTTGAGCTGCTTATGGAACCTCAGGTGGTCCGGCTCAAGTTTGAGAGGGGCAGGGAGGCTCTTTCAGAGGGAGGCACCTACAGGGGAGAGAGATCTACCACCTACTCTCCCAGTCTCTGCCTGGAGAAGCGTCTGTTCCTCAAAGAGTTGAGGTGGCTAAGCGAAGGGCCGGAAAAGGAAGGTGGTAAGGAAAAGAATGTTGGATATAGTGCGGTCCCCAGCGCCAGAAGGCCTTGTGGATGATGCAGAGGGTCTTGAACTTGATCCTTGCAGTCACTGGAAGCCAGTGGAGAGATTTCAGAGCTGGAGAGATGTTATCCTTGGGCTTGAGGCCAAGGACAAGTCTTGCAGTCCTGTTCTGGATTAGTTGCAGAGAGCAGAGAGTAGAGGCAGGCAGATTGAGAAAGAGGCTGTTGCAGTAGTGCAGCCTAGATATAACCAGGGCTCTGAAGACAGTGAATTCTGGGGAAAGTGAGAAAAGGAAGAATGCCTCTGAGGAGGTGCAGCTGGTAGTGGGACTTCTTATCGAGGTCTGTGATGTGAGGAGAAAAAGAGAGAGAGGAGTCGAAGATAACATCAAGGTTTTCTGTCTCACAGGAAGGGGCAGGAAGAGAACCCCAGGAGGGCGGCCAAAGGGAAAGAGGGAAAGCGTAGCAGGGGTCCAAATAAGAAGGATCTCAATCTTACTGGCATTAAGGCAGAGATATTTGGATGCGCACCACACCTGAATCACGGATAGACGGTTGGGAATGAGTGAAAGAGGAGGCTGAAGGGAGCCTGAAGGAGAGCTGAGTGTCATCTGCGTAACACTGAAAGTTAGAGGAGAAGGAAGAGATGAGGTGGGACAAAGGGGCCAAGTAGACTTTGAAATGCCAGGGTGGGAGGTTCGAGCCCTGGGGAACACCACATGTGGAGAGAGAGGTGGTGGAGAGAAAGGACCCAAGTTGGACCTGGGAGGATCGGTCCAGGAGGAAGGAGGTCAACCAAGACAGAGCCTGATCCGTGACGCCCGGGTTCTCAGACACAATTGATCAGGATGGCATGATTAATTGTGTCGAAAGCAGAGGAAAATCAAGGAGTTTGAGGGCAGAGGGAAGAATAGAGTCGAGATTAGTGAGCACTTATATCTCAAAGTGGGGATAAACCTAATTTGGTATGTAGGGCACACACACAATGTTTTGAATAACACAAGTATACATAAATTAATTTGCAATTGTGTTATATATATTCAAGTGCATAAACTAGCACTACTAACTAAAAGCTAATGCATGCCCCATCCCCTTTCCATGGTACTCATGGGACATCCCTAAGAACAGGGCCGGAGCGTGTTGCAAAGCAGCCTTATAGACTATTCAGCAAGGTCTGAAACACTTGAAACACTTGTGTACGAGCGTGATAGAAATAAAATATCAATATCAAAAAGTTATGCACTGCATTATATCTCCTATGTGCATCCTGCCCAACTGTCAGTCACTTTCTCTGCATTGGGCGGGGTGGAGTGTCACGCTAGCAGCTGCGTCTTGTTGTTGTGACCTAGGAAAAATTGATTATTTAATCTTCGTGTTAGATATGGGGCCTTCCACATGTGATAATAGTCCTCATTTTGAAAGCCATGAGGGAAGGGTAACAGAAAATAATAACAATAACAATACCAAATGAACATTTTTCTCATGCTCTTGATATTGTAATTTGGCGTAGTAGGTTAAAAGGCTATGCACTGTGCTTGAAACCGCTAAACATGGCAGCAGATGCACAAGGTTGTACACTTTTGTAAATTTGTAAGGGGTTACAGAAACTAAATTTGTGGGGATGTAATTCACATTTGACTAAGAAGCTTCCATCGCTTTTTCTCCAACCACAGTAGCATTATTAAAAAGTGGAAATGGGGAATTCATGTGACTCACTGATTAGTGAGAGGGGTGTTCAGATCCCGTTCTGTATCTCCACTTAGTTGCTTTTTGTTTTGACAGTTTTCTTACATGGTAATATGTACACATACAAATATGGTGTCAACTCGTGTTTCAGCCCAGCACTGTAATTCTAAAACATCCATCTTCAGGATAGCATTTTGAAGTCATATGCCACCTTTAAGTGACTGCTTTCACCACTGGGGCCCTGTAAATCGGCTATAATTAAATACTATTGTATAAATACTTTTTTTCACAATGATATAAGTTAGGTAGCAAATCCGTCATTATGTGTTCCAAATGATAAAAATACAGGGACATCAGAATGTGTGGGAAGGCTGCCCTATTGTTGCAGGATTATCAAGAAAGTATAAAGGCTTAGATAGTTCACATTGGCATATCTGAACAACCTTAGAAGTCCTGTTAATACAACATGTTTTGACTTGTGTCCTCAAGTAACATCTTCGGGATTCTAGTAGACAAAACACATAACTCTAGAAATAAAACTGGCAATGCAGTTGTACATTTCTATTTGAGAAAGACAAAATGTCAAAGATGGCAAACCTTTTACACATCAACCATTGATGGTGTTGACACATAGATAAAGCACAAAACGTTGATTCAGCATTTTCCTGCATACAACACTTTTTATACATATTAATGAACTTATCTTTTGCAGTAAGTATATCCAACTTGGGACGTTATACTGATGAAATGATCTGTATTAATGATCTGTATTAATTCATTATTTAATTTTTACTAACAAATGGGAAGCACCCATATTTGTTTGTTTTTGCTTTATTTTTCGGCAATTACCATAAAAGCCATACATAACATACACAATACAGGCAAATAAAAAACCAACAATAAGAGCAATATAATGTAATAAAACAAAGTTGACATGTGTAACTAGGCAAAGCTCCAAGGCATGGAGAGAGACATGTTCTGAGTTTCTAATGACATGGGTCAAAATAAAATCTATCAAAGTGCAAAAAGTGCTTTCAATACATCAGAACATGCCCCTAGAATGGTCTTGCATTCTGGTTGAGCAGGGATGCATCATTCACAGTATTATCCTTAAGTACATATGTGATTTTAAATGCATTCAGTGCTAAAAGAGCCTCATTCTCACTGCTGTCCTTATATAATGCACAGATGCGTATAAGTACTTTCAATTCTAAAAGAGAAAGAAAGACAACACAGTAATAGGATACCATACATGAGCCATGAAGTACAGTTAAGAGCTCACTGATGGATATTGTGACAATGAGGAGAAAACACAGACGGCCTGAATAAAAATGTTTTCAAAAGGAAAAGTAGAAGAGCTTCTTTAGTCACAGAAACTCTTGATTGTTCTCAGTCTCTTTGCAACCCCTTTTTCTTGGTTTTTCTATAATGAGGATGAACAGAGAGGGTCCGGGGGTCAGTCCTCGTAAGCCCAGAGTGTCTCTGATGTTGTTCCCTCGTCTGCGGCACGTCCGTTCTGAAAGAATCAGAAAAAACCTCTCTTAGTCTGTCTTCTCTGTCAGGCTTATGAAGGGGCTGGTGCGGTTTCAGCCAATCCGGGCCCTGTGATCGACAAAACCCATTTAAACCCCTCTAGGCCCTGCACCCTTTCGCATAGCCCGTGGCTTGCCATGATGCCTCACACCATGGCCCCTGTGTGTAGGACCGCACTCCGCTTCTGGGAGAGGACGACACTCCTGCAGCATAAGGTAAGCCTGCGAAGTTGGGAAGGGAAGTTTCTTTCCGCGAGTGTCCTTAAAACAGAATGGGTAAGGCCAGCTCCTCATGATTCCTCACTTCATGCGCCATGGCAGAGTCCACGTGGTCCTCTGGGCTTGGGTTAGCGTGAACGGACCAGTCCCTTACTGCTTCGGTGTCCACCGCCCCCTCCGCAGTCTTGCAGGTCAGGTCCTGATTCCTGCTATTGTCTATCAGCGGCGAGTTCTGAACAGGCGGCTGCGTTGCTTGACAGTGCAGGCTTCTTTCTACGTGTGTCCCGACACTCACTCGGCAGCGCATGTTTTGGATGGGCTGTGTCCCACAGCAGATCTGGCTTCCTTGCACCCGCATCTTTACAGATATGATCAAGCTGATCATTCACTGCCCTGCATTTCCAGAGGGTTCCAGCCATATTAATTGCAGGGAAGCATAGCTAATGTGTGCACTATAAGTTCTGCAACACTCTTGCTAACCCCCTCGAGGCGCATAACATAATTAGAACTTCTCCTTCATGCCCTCATTAAATTTCATCCCTTTGCAAAAGTTGCAAGTCTATCTTTCGCTGAGAGGCACAGAACCATATCCTCGACAATAGTAGAAACTCTTCGGGTCCTGAAAATAGAATTAAAAGATCCTCTTCTCAGGACTCCATTGTATGGGCAACACAGAGGAAAATGGGTCATATCCTCAACTACAGCGGGGACAGAAAGGGCATGCAGGAGTGATTTGATGGTTCCATTTGTTCTTCACAGCTGCCATGCGAGCCTTGACGAATGAAGATCACATTTGTTGTTGGTACATTAAGTCCAGGTAATCATCATAACCCACAGTCTGTTTTAGCGACTGTACATTAAGAACTGATTGGAATGAGCCAGCCCCAGGCACATTTCATCATCCCTTGCTAGTCTCAGGGTATCAGTAATACAAATCTTGGAGCCACTGCTAGTGGCATCAGGGTTGTCCCAATAGTCAACAAGCCCAAGGATCCTGGAATTCCTTTCTCGGGGTCCAAAACCAGCTATACAAGTGGCTCCTTCCTGTGACCTAATATCCCTCAAGGCCTGTCTATACTTAACTAGTTATTCTTTGGTCCAAAGTCTTATCCAATAAAACAGTGGCTTAGACTTACAAGCTATCCATTGGGCTGCAGGTAGAGGATGACAGATAAATTGGGTGCGGAAGTAGGTAAACCCAAAAGATTCTTCAGGAATGTATTCTCTGTCACAGACCAGAGTGCACTATTATTCCCATTCCAGAACTCCACACGATAGAAGGCTGCCTGTCTCACCTTGGCTCTATAGGCCTTAAAGGCAACCGTTGCAGCCCCTCCTCATGCTCTCTGTTGAACTTAGCAAGTTCACTGCCATACCTTGCAAGTGTCAGGTTAGTCTTGCCCAAGTGCTCCTTCCTGGTAGAATGCTCTTTTATGCATATGCCCAGATAGTCGTAGACAGCAACCTGCTAGTTTCTGCCAGCTACTAGGGCAAGCCGAATTCTGGGATGCTTTTTTGCCTTACTCACTCTCAGGACCATGGCCATGGTCTTCTGAACGTTCATCTGCAAGCCATTCCTCCGGCAGAAGCCTAAAAAAATTTCCAGCTTGCGACGCAGTCCCATTGGCGTTAGTGAGAGCAGGACCGCGTCGTCAGTGAACATGAGAATCGGAATCCTATCGCCTGCAAAAAAGGGTGCATCTGTTGGGACATTCACCAAGTTGTTAATTACCTCGTTAATGAACACACAAAATAGCAAGGGGGCCAGCACACAGCCCTGGTGTACCCTCATTTCTATTTGCACTGTGCCGGACAGAGCACCATCGATCCCCCCACCCCCCCAGCGGATCTTAGTGCCATTGCTTACATATAGTGACTTAATAGCATTCAACAACTCCTCTGCGATGCCCAATTCCACCACAGTAGCCGAATGTCTCACTCTCAGGACAGTATCAAATGCCATCTATAAATTAATACAGAAGACGGCATAAATAGATATTTTCCTGAGTAGAATGTACTTATCAAAAAGGAGGCGTAACCTTAGACACTGGTCTATCATGCTGACTCCCTTTTGAAAACCTGCCTGCAGATGACTTAGAACACCATCATTCAGAGACAGAACTGCCCCCATCACCAGCCTCTGAGACACCACTGTTGCCACAGCCAGGTTAGAAACATCTGCCTCGACAAAGCAAGGTTTTGAAGAATCCGGATGAATCCGAATCGGACTGGAAATAAAGAAATTATTTTGCGACTGGAAAGCCTTTTCAGCCTCTGGGTCCCAAACAAACTTCACCCCCTTTTTGAGCAGTTTAGTGATGGGTGTAACGAGTCGTGAAAAACCCTCAATAAACCTCCTGTAAAAGTTGGCAAAGCTAAGAAAACTTAACACATCTTTGACCCTTGTTGACGAAGGCCAGTCTCGAACAGCCTGTACTTTCCTGGGATTAATTTCCAACCCATTTGGAGGAATAGTGAACCCTAAAAACTCCACCGAATCCTTGTGAAACTGTTTTTTTCTCAAGTTTGGTGAACAAGTGATTTTCTCAAACCTTCTGTGGCACCAATCGCACATGACTTTGATGTTGATCCGAATCTCGAGAGAAAATAAGAATATCATCAATGTAAACAATGACAAAAACATCCAATAATTCACCAAGCACCTCATCAATAAAGGATTAGAAGTCCGCTGGAGCATTTCAGAGACCAAAAGGCATCACCTGATACTCGTATAATCCGAACCTGGTCTTGTAGGCGTCTTTCACTCGTCTCCCTGCTGTACTCTGACCAGACGATAGGCCTCACGAAGAACTAACGTGGACAAAACTGTTGCTCCCTGGATCTGATTCAACATTTTAGAGATTAAAGGGAGAGGATACAGGTTCTTGACTGTTACCTTATTACTGCTCTGTAATCAATAAAAGTTGTGAGAGTTCCATCTGGTTTGGGGACAATGAACAAGGGAGAAGCAGCTGGCGACTGGGAAATGATGGATAACCCCCTTTGTTAAATTCTCAGCCAAATTCTCTTTCAAATACTCATTTTCTTTTTCTGTTAATGCATACACTGACCCCCGGTTCCAGTTCTATCTTACAGTGAAAGGGCCTATGAGGAGGCAACTCCCCCGCAATCCTCATGAAAAACATCCCAAAAATCCTGATAGCCCTCTAGCAGCTTCCCCAAGAGTCCTCCTCAGAAGAGACTCAAAGCCCCTTCTTCTGCTAAGAACAAAGGTGCAGACCCAACCTGTTTTTGAGGAAGTGTCTTGCATTGGACGCTTAAATAGTGTTCCAAACAAGATTTGTACTGTAACTCAACCACCCGCCTACTCTGGTCTATCTTGGGATTATGCGACCTAAGCCAGGGCATGCCCAGAATTATCTTCAATTGTGGAGCATTGATCAGTTCAAAAGAAATCTCTTCCCCATGACCGCTTGCCAAAACCATAATCAAAGGATTTGTGTAATTTGTGATAGGCTCAGTTGTGAGAGAAGTCCCATCCACCGCCCACACCTGCTTCACCATTTCTTCCTGCAGAAATGGAATACCCAGGATCTTGGCCACCCCCAAATCCATGAGATTTCCAGTTGCCCCGGAGTCAATAACTACAGGACCAGAGCCCTTCAAGCAAGCTTTGAAAAACAAGGATACGTTTACCGTAATATGAGTTACTGCTGCATACAGGGTGTTTGCTACCTGCTGCACCTTGGTCGTTGGAGTCTGGAACCTCTTTGGGGTATATGGGCAGTTACCTAAAAAGTGACCACTCTTGCCGCAATATAAATACAAATTGTTTTCCCTTCTTCTAACGTTCTCTTCCTTGGTTAAAGTCCCTCCACCCTAGACCCCAAATCAGTACTTCTGTCCTTAAATTCTCTGTTCACGAATTCCAATCTGGGTCGATCCCATGTGAGAGTGATCCTACCATCTCCCTGGCTTCTCCTGCGCTCTGCTCTCCTTTCATTCAAATTAAAGTCAAGTTGAATAACCAAATCAATCAGTTCATCACAGGAAGGAGGCAGATTCACAATGCCTGATAAAGTATCTTTGAACTCCTCCCGCAAACCCATGTAAAAAAGTGAAGCTCCCTTTTCCTCCGGCCATCTACTTTCCAAAACCAGAGTCTTGAATTGAGTATTATAAGAGATCAGGTCCCGATTTCCCTGACGAAATTTCAACAACTCTCCATCCACCTCTAATGAAACCTGTCGTCTGTTAAACATCTTACCAAATTCCTCCAAGAAGAGCCTAACTTTCCTAAAGCTGCATGCTTCTCGCTAACTAACAAACCGGCCCAGGTTGCTGCTTCCCAAGACAAGTAAGACAAAATTAACATTACCCTCACAGCCTCTGTAGGGAAGAAGAGTAGAGGACTAAGAAAATGTAATTTGCATTGAGTTATGAAAGTCTGAAATTTCTTGGACTCCCCGGCATAATGTTCAGGAACAGCCAAAGGCACTGGATCAATAAGGACCTAGCCCCTCCCTTAACACCCTTAATCCCTGTCTCTGGTCTTTCCTCATCCACTCTGATCAAAACTGGAGGGTTCTGACCTTCCTGGAGACCTACTATCAGCCAACCTACCACCTGGCTCCTGAATCTGGGTGACCTTCACACTCAACTCTTCCACTTTCTTACTCAAACTCACATTTTCTTTGTGTGCTACCCTTAACTCTTCCCTAAGATCCCGAATCATATCGCCCAAGGCATCCACCGTGGTCTCTTCAGGGTTCTTGACAGCTTGGGCAGACTCAAATATAATGGCCTTTCATACTCTCAGGCTGAATATTGTGGAAACATCTGCAGAAGCTGCTGAACCCCGGCAGACCCTCAAGAGTGTGACACACTCAACTACACTGTATTCACAGCTGAGCACGGAACACACCTGGTGGAAAGGGGAAGTGGATAAAATAACAAAACAGATTTCTTACTGCAATCTCACAGAAATCTGCAGGGACGACAAGAAGGCTACAACATGCTCTGATTTCATAAACATTCATTTCTACCCTCTCTAAGTTCTCTTAAACACAGTTATCAGAATTTAATTTGTGTACCTGGATCTCCTCTGCAGACAGCCCAGAGGAAGTTTACACTTTGCCTGGAACTTGTCATCAATAAATAAATTCAGTCGAGATTATTCTTCATACTTAAAATCCTCTTCTCAAGAAAGAATGGGGCCTAAAACTGCTACTCAGCTTCTTAAACTTGTTTTCCTCTTGTCTGACTCTTTTGCTTGAACCGTGCTTTTTGACTTGAAATTACTTTAGAAGTAAAAACAAACTTTAGCAGCTTACTCGCTGCACTGCTATGTTGAGTTCTTAAAAGTCTACGTAGTTTAAACCTTTTTTTGTTTTACAAATAAACACTGCTGCTTCAATGCGCTGCCCGCACTATATACAAGTCACATTGGCTGGGGAAAGTCAGCCCGCTGCCCGCACTCTCCTGTCACCATAAATTCCTAAAAACTAGTCGCATCAGTTCACAGAAAAAAGCCATGTTGCGCTGCTTGCGCTAGTGTAACTAATATCAGCCACGAGTCGCGCAACTAGCGCTAGACACTACACTAATTGCGCAGGAACTGAAAGCTTTCCAAGAGGAAGCTCCGAAGCTTGCCGTTCCTAGGCAGTGGAATGAGCAAGCGAGGGCCTTTTCTCAAAATGGACAGTTCAGTGGAAACAAACAGTATCTTAAACAAAACTAGGCTCGCAAAGGAAAAGGAACAACGCGCAAGTATATTTTAACAGTGTTCACATGAAAATAACATGGATTATCAAATCCTTTAAACCAGAATATCCTTTCACAGGAAAGTTACTCACTACAGAATCCTTCCAAGGAAAAAACCAAGATTAACAAACATTTTCACTTAGCTTCAGCCTGAATGTCCTTGTTCTCCTGTTCTATTTTCACAACTTTCCGCAGTTCAGTAAAAATCTTCTTATTTACTTCTTGATGGGCCCCTAGGAAGAGATAGTTCCATGTTTCCCTGGATCTTCTTTATTCCTGACCTTTTCAGCTGGGCAGAAGACAATGAAAGGCAGATGAGAATGTCCAGCAAGTGACTCATGCACTCCCTAGCCAATCGGGGCACGGGATTAGAACCATCATCTTGGCCAGGGATACTGTCCACATGCTGAATGGTACCAGTTAAGGCACTACTACCCAGAAAACACTAATGATAATGAAATTAATAAAATATTCATACCACCTTAAATACGGAACCTTGACACTGTAATGGGGCCAAAGGTAGGTGTGGGAGTTCTCTGGGACTTATGCCCTGGGCAACAGGCTGAGGGATTCTCTGAGCCACTATTCCCTCTAGCAGAGGCTTTGATCTCCCACTAACCCCAATAACCTAAGGTCTCTCTCTCTTCTTGCTGGAAGACATGATCTCTTCCCTCATGGGCAAAAAAAAGTTATTGCTATTTCCAACTCCAGTTGTGGGAGGACCATTTTCTCCATAGCCAATAGGCCCTCTAACAGTAAATTTGATGCCACGTAGACTTCAATGTAGTCTCTATCAGAGGAGACTAGAACACGAAAACAGGCCGCAATGTCCTCTGTGATGATGGAGTAGCAACCCCTCTTTACTCTAAGCCAGTGAATCACTTTATTTGTTAGGCTATCCTTTGGTTATTCATACTTGGTTGTAACCCTAGGCACGTTAGACAAATAGAAACATGACCTAAAGACTAATAAGACTGGGCTATTATTTCTAGAGTTAGTGGACAAAAAGTTAGCAGTTCCAGCCAAAGCACTAGGGGATACGGATGGTCTTGCAGGTGGGCGTCTCCCATCATGGGCCTTAATTACTTTAACAATACTTTGCAGTGCTCGTTTTTTACAATGGAAACAATTGTGTTATCGTTGAAGGAGTGTTAAGATTAGTGCTCTGTGAGTCAATCAGGGACCTCTGCACCTCTCTCAGTTCCCATACGACAGATTTTAAATTATTCATTTTAGTCCATAAGGCCTTATAGTCAGCCTGTAGTTTCTTAATCACAGAACCCAGGAGAGTACAACTCAAGCAATCGGCCCCCTGTGACAGCCTGCACCCAGCTAACGTGATCCTTGTTCAGGAATTCACTATTAGGCTTGTCTCTGGTTGGTGGTATTGGGCCCTTTGCTTCACCCTGGCTATTTAAGGAGGTGGGTAGAGTAGCCAGATCTTGCAGGGGGCCAAAGCAATTTGAGATTGGAATATTTGAAACATGGGCAGGATCCAGGGAAAAGGTCACCAGATTTAAAATTTCAGGGGTGTTGGGTGTATTACCAGCATTCATAGATGTATTAATTAGCTTCCCTATGCACCCCCAACCCCCCAATGTAGGGACATTTAGTTGCACAGGAATATTATATCTCTTCCTTTCCCTTCTCTTTGTATTGAGGAATTAGGAACTTTGTATCCCAGCAAAATGTGACCCACATCCACAAGGGCAGGAAGGGATGCTTTTTAAACCCATTTAAACTATCCTGTGCCAATTGTTTCATCTCCACAATGGTAACATGGGCCCTAGGAGCAGAGGCACTCAGAGCAGAAATTGCCCTTGCCACCGGGGGGATCGGGCTGTGAGCCCAGCTATATGTGCTCGCCAATCATCCACAATGACACAGTTCGTGCTGGATGGCCTGGCTTCACTCTCCTTATCAGCAATCTTCCTGCATAAAGAGGATTTGGCATTGGTACTGCCATCAGAGCTGGCCGATCAGGCCAACGCAGGGTAAATGTCATATAATAAAGACGCTATTTCATCAATCATAGCATTTGCTTCCTCGGTATGAACAGATGAAACAGACAATCTTTTTTCCAAGCTTCGCATTAGGTGAGGATTTAGTTGCCTTACGTTTCGTCATAGATTCTGGTGAAACAGCCAAGTTAGAAGGGATCTTTCTCCTCTAGTTTCACCACAAATACTGCTGTTCAAAGGAGGTTCAAAGTCAGAATACTTTTGAGGAAGAGCTAAAAGCACATGCCAGGGGCCACAAGCCAGTGCTTATGCATAGATTGAACTAAAACACAATTAAGACAGCACTATAATTCAGAAAAATAAAAAAATAAATGGCAAAACAGTATAGTTCAGTTTTCTAGAAGCCCTGAAGCTTTCTAAACGTTTTCTAAAAGCTCTAAAGAAATAGTCATAAGTCAGTCTTAATCAGTCTCTTCTTACACTAAATACCTCTAGGCACGCCCGACAGCTCACAGGGCACCCATAGTCCGACTCCCTACTCCAGTGGTACTAGTGTGTCACAAAATCGTTAAAGATCCAGTAATCCAGCAGAGAATAATGCAGTCACCTCTCTGTAGAACACGCACAACTTGGAGTCTTTCAGGGTGGGGACAGCAGTACACTTGTTGGCTGGCAGCCGGAATTGGTGGAGCATGAACTCTTTCAGGAGTGGTTTCTTACACAGTGGGCTTCCTTGGAATATATTCTTCATATTGCCGACTGCCGATCCCTTGCTCCGTCTTGACCACTTGTCAGTCGTGCTTGCACATGGACAGCCGAAGCTGGCACAACTACTTAGCCTGGGGCTTCCATGGACACCCGGTACACCTGTAAGGCTGTAGGGCTGTAAAGCTCTGACACTCTGTGCCCTTGTCTGTGCCCTTCTCTCCCATAGGAGGTCTCTGCCAGAGGAACATTCAATCAGTCAAAGAGTTAGAGTCAGCCAAGGGTCAGCTGCTGTTCCTGCAGGAACAGTTTGAATAGCCTCCCTCGCTGAAGCAGCGTTTTTAGCAGCAGCAATGGTGGGTCAGGTCGATCCTCCTACTCCTCTCCTCCTCCCTCCTCTTCCTTCTCTCTGGCCACAGCAGTACTGGGGAAAGACAGTGCGAACAGCCCACCTCGCTTCCTGCTTCCATGGAGCAGCGTTATTAGCAGCAGCAGGTGCAGGCCAGAACCGGCCCCTCACCCTCCTCCTGGCCACAGCATTACTGGGGGAAGGCAGCCTGAACAGCCCACCTTTCCGCACGCATATTCAAAAAGCAACCAAGGCGAGGGATAGCACCGAATGCAGCCACCCACTAATTAGGGAGCCCTGGGGATTCCTCATGTATAATTAAGAATTGCGTGGTTCGATGCATGGAGGAATAGGGAAGCCTTCAATATCTGTAAAATATAATAATTCACATTGATTAAAATTGTTTGATTTTCTGCTTTTTTAAATGTTGAAAATTCTTCCTGTGTGAAATTATAATTTATGCTAACATTTTGTCTTTGCCTGATTTGTGTGTGCTTTATGTGGGTGCGTGTTATATCCCCTAATGGCCTGTTCCCTAATTGGTAAGATGGAATCAACATTTTTTTGTGTTTCCCTCTCATTCATAGCTCTTTCCTGACACAGGAGTGAACTGTTGCCTTTTCTAGATTATGTTTCAAGCCCTCTAGGCAGAAGTAAGAAAACACCTCCTTTGCAGCCTGTCCTATTGCTCGAAAAATTAAATTCATATCATAATATACAAACAAAAGTAGACTCAGGAAAGAAAAGCAGAGTTTTATTTTAGTTAAATATATTTTTCATAATGAAGAACAAACCACAATAGTTTCTAACATTACGTGAAAAATCTGTGTTGTTTTCAAGTTGATTGTTCAAGCCTTTGCTGAGGGTGGCCCTTTTTGTCTTGCTTCTACCAGTTGCTGAATGAAGAAGTCTTGAGTCACAGCACCTTACTAGGGACCATTGAGGTGAAGGGTGCTGGCATGACCGAGCACTATGTCACCCAGCTAGAGCTGCAAGACCTCCAGGAGCGGTATGGCACTCTTCAAGGAAGGACCAAGGTACTGCCTCCAACCTTCTTGAAATCAAACTCTTCTTCTTTCAAATATGTTCAGTTTGTCAATTATACGTCATTACAAGAATGTCTTAAGATTGAATCATTTTGCAATGTTTTGTGTGATTTTAAAAAGTGGCCTGTACGCTTCTAGCAGGGACATAAATGTTAATTATGACTTCTTTAATGAGAACGAGATGCTCTGTATTTTTAAATAGTGCTAAGAAAGACTTTGGCGATTTTCAAAGGAAGCCTTATACACGATGTACACCATTGTCACTCCTTTCTGAGGAAGGTTTACAAAATGTGTAATTGTAATTTCTAAAATTAGATACAGAGAATGAACTGGGATGGACACATGGTTTTAAGTTGTTCATCCTCGCTATGAACGGATCCACCAGATTGCAATTGCTGATCATACCTGCCTAAAAGGGAGAAGGATTAGGTGGCAGAACCTTTGCTGTTTCACCCACTCATCTATAGAACTTCCTACCTCTCCTGATGCTCCTCTTAGACAATCATTTGCACTTGAGGAAACCTTTGAAAGTATTGTTATTTTCGTTAAAATTGTGCCTTGTTAATTTGGTGCTTCCCCACCCTTTTCTCGGTTTCCCAGCACCATGAGGCATCATTGAGGCATCTGAGCGCTCTTACAAACTGCGTTTAAATACTTAAAAACACACATGCTCAGCATATGATACTGCAACCAAAAGGGTAGCCCACATTTATCATGAAAACAATTATGTTTCTACGAATCTAATTGACAAATGATAGTTGCACTCCTTTGCCCAAGTACCTTCTTCATATTTGATACTGTATTGTTTACAGACTCTGATGTAACAATGAATTGATTGCTGTCCCTGAATCAGATATTCATTCTATAATTCCTTTCAATAGCTTGGGGTTTCCTTTTTTAACAGTATTTTCTTTTTTATCAGCTGTTAATTCCATACAAGTATGAGCTTAGTTTCACATTCTCAATTATTACTATGCCAAATGGAGATAATTTAGGGTTTTACCACTTTAATGCCTCTAAGTGATCAAATAAGGACATCTTGTTGAAAAGAAAAGGTTATATGACATTTCTGGAAATGGTATCTGGTTCCGATGCTAATTACATGCATAATTTAATCACGCAGGATGCTGTTGTCAAAGCTGAGAAACTGGTTCATTTACATGAGGAGTATCAACGGGGGTTGAAGGTGTTTGAAGAATGGCTGCAACAGCAAGTAGAAAAACTTGAGTGCCTTTCTCACCTTGAAGGCGACGCTCAGACACATGAAACTACACTCAGAGATTTACAGGTAAGTCCCTCCGTAAACATCTCCTTTCTCCTATGGCACTATTTTGGTCATTGGTCTGATTTGCATCACCTTTTTTGAGTTTGGGGGGGACTGAGGCATAGGGAAAGGAAGTGGTGTTCCCTGGATTGTGATGAGTGCATCAAGTGAGGATGCTGAGAATACGCTTTACATAATAAGAGGCACATACAGCCACCCACATTAAAGCGCATTTACTGTGTGACCAGAATTGTTAAGTAGCCTTATTGTAAGTAGGTGAACGTGCAGCAGAGAAAAATGTAAGGATGAATTGGGGAATGAATATGGGATGTAAACTTGTACATAAATGAATGAACTATTAAAAGGAAACCTAGAATTCTTCGAGCACATTGACCCAAGATAATATATGACGTGGCATGATGAACATATTTATATTTTTGCAAAAATTGTGTCTATTGTTTTATGAATTACAAGTAAAAGGTACCCATACTCCGAACGGTTTCTGTGGACAGACATGACAACACTGTTATAAAATGTTGGAAATCAACGATTCTGTAGGTCGCTGTTCCGATTCGCTTATCGCTTGACGTACTTTGCACTCTGAAGTAATATGCACTTGGAATGGGCGTGTGTGGCTGGCTGTCATAACCTGCTGTAGACGTTGGGGGGAGGCGAGAGGTGGCGTGCTGCTGCATACTGGGACCTATTGTGCTCCCTCCCCACCTGTTGCCTCACCCCGACGTGGTGCAGTTCGTTGTGGTGCATATGTCCCAGAAACCGTACATTCCAGGGTTGAGGACCGGTTCTTCTATGACCACATTAATGTTTTGCCGATTTCATGCAACCGTCTCATGTGTGAAGGTGCTGAAATCCGGGGAAAGTGATGGGGTGTCCAAATGTCATGTAGCCAGTGTTGGCCAGAGGGCCCTAACATGTAACTATACATATTTTGGTGAAGACTGGTGAAGCCGTGTGGAATTGTATAAGAAAAAAGGCTTCACTGACCCACAAACCCACAAACACATTTTGACTTTTGCTGAAATCCTGGGAAGGGGATGGGGTATCCAAATGGCATGTAGCCAGTAATGTACAGAGGGTCCTAACAGGTAACTATGCGAAATGTGGTGCAGATTGGTGAAACAGTGTGGAATTGTATAAGGAACAACGCTTCGCCAAGCCACAAACAAACCCACAAATGTTCACTTTTATAATTAAAGATTACTTTGCTTTGCCTGGTTACCTTTAGGGGTGAAAGAAGATGATGTTCCACTGAACGATATATTTCCTTTGTAACCCCATCTTTGTCTTCAGAAAGAAACATGGCAGATGCATTTAGGGATTGGCAAATCGTATGGGTTTAAAAGTAGCCTGGGTAGAATTTGACATATTTTTGCATTTCACTGGAGCAGTTACATCCCCAAATATTCAAGTCAAGACAGCACGCAATTGAATTGTGACAAAATCATATTTGTACCAGAAGCGCATAATTGTTTGTCAAAATACAAATATTCATTAAACACACACTAATAAAAATATTTTTTTTAATATGTGAATCAGAATGTTGCTGAAAAATATTTGAGGCACACCAGTGTACTTGCAGAATTTTAAAGCCATATCACAGTTGTTTCAGTCAAAGAAAGAAAATAGCCAGCCATATTTACACGGCACTTAGAGACATACATCGTATTTCCTTCTGTGAAGCTTTGTGGAATCGGAGAGCAGCCCAAGCTATCGCCTTAAAACCAGCACTGTCCTCAAGGTCTGCTTCTTCTGCCCATTAGTGTTCATGCAATGGATTTAATAAAACGCAGCCTCAGGCCTGGGTCAGATCTCTGGACCTGAAGACAAGGCCTTGCCCTCGCTCCTGGGCTTCAAAATAGGCTTTTTCCATTCATGGTTGGGACACTGTTGCTTGCGCTCTAGCCACACATAGACTGTGGTGTATAAGAGGATGATTTCTCAATCCTATAACTGGGATTTTGAAATCGGTTACCTGTGCGACATAGTGGGTTCTTGTCCACCCACTCCTAAGTATCGGCTCCCTCATGCATCTGTGGTGGCAATATATTTTGACAGCTCAAACATCTGTGTGAACGTCAGAGGTTCTTTACTACTGGTTTGGCATCTTCAGTGGTTAAATTATGACACTAGAAAGAAAAATCAATATGTGTGGGCATTTTCTGGTGAGAGCATGCAGATTGCTTCCTTCAATTATTTAGTCCCAAAACCACAATATCAGCCGAGCACGCAATCCAATGTGTGAACATAGGCAAGATTATACATAGGTCAATAACAGAGAAGAACACCAGTATCCTTAAGCAAATGGTAATGTACCTTGAATGAATGTCACCATGCCTGCTCAGATAACTCAGAGTAAATAGAGAAATCTTAATATTTTACGGAACTCATTCCTTGCTTGTGATATGGACATTCTTTGTGAAGCAACACCTCCCCTTTATCTCTACACCCAGGGACTGCAGCCGGTTTTGGCTATAGCTCCTACGAGCCATCACCATTCACTATACTTGTAAGGCTTGATGGGAGTCATAGTCTAAAACATCTGTAGAGCCAAAGGTTGCAGACACCGAGTCTACACATATACACCCCTGTGGCCACACCTATGGACATTCAGCAGGCGGACAAGGTAGGAATCGATTTCGAAAGCTACGAAATTAAATGGTAAAGGAGAACCTATGTGTTCCCACTTTTTCTCCTATGCAGTTGGTTGTAAAATATTGTTTACAACTGCAAGCTAACAAAGATTGTGGTAGATGGAATCTTTATCCTGAAAGACAGCCAGCTTGCCACATGAATAAGATATTTTGTTCTGCATTCTGGTAGTTGTCTAGTGCTGCAGGCATTTGTGTTCAAAGCACTGTTCTAAAAAATATAAAATTGGCAATGACTTACCATTGACCACTGGCATGTATTCTTCCAAAGAGTTCCAGGCATGTTCTAAACGACAGGAGCACAGCTTCAGTTGCACTTATAAACTAGCAATCAAAAAGGGGGAAAACACCTGCCTGCTGCTGGTGAAGGTGTGCATACTATGTATGCTTCCCTCCTGGCACAACCGCACGTCAGTTCGTCCCATGTGCATTGTATGACGAGGTCAGCTCTTCAGCCGTTTGGCAGAGTCATGGAGTATTTTTCCTGGTGTGTCCTTGCACTCTCGCACGCTTATTTAATCCCCTGAAAACAAAAAACCTAGCATACTACTAGTTTCCACCACTTCTCAATGGGTGCCCTCATAAATGTAGGTGAGATACCTTGTATCTCCTACTACATCTCCCATTACTCAAGGGTCTTACTCTTGTCCCACACCCCACGTCACGCCTCATAAATGCATATCAATGGCATAGTGTTTCGTGCAACCATGCGTCACATTCGCCATGACTGTCTCCAAATGCCCCAGAGATATGCAATATACAGTAAAAGCAAAAAGGTCTGGGGTGGACACAGGTCAGGATGATTTATCACTGCTATGAAAATCTTACCTAACAGTGACACCCAACATGCATTCCTCATGCAAACAAACTACCCAGTGTTCACTGACACACAGACACAACAACTTTTAGACCATATCCACCAAAACATAGGTGAAACAGAAAGGACAGATAACTATGCATGACAGCTGCACCGAGCAATATACCTGCTTATCCCAGGTTGCAGAGACTCCGAGGGAGGTGGAGGAGGCAGCGGCATAAACACATGATATGCAGAAAGGAGCAGTGGAAAGGTATTTTGATGAATATGACATCACCTTCATGAATAACAACTAGTGTTGTCATGTGTTGCGTCACAGCTGTGTACAAGATTCCAGTTCTGCCTCCTGTATTTAAATGTGAGGATTAAATACAGAAAGGTATGTCTGTTTGTAAGATGCGTGATATGAGCCAACAATAGAAACATGGCTGTAAGCCAGAGAGAAACGGTATGTGCCTGCCTTTGTGTTTGGCAATTATCAAAATACTAAAAGTACTTTTGAATGATTTCTGATGGAGATTGCATACCCAAGTATTCCCTCTTACACAGCTGTACAGTACAAGAACATATTACGATAGTAAAGAGAATAGAAACCTATCTAATTATTTTTCTGCATCTTGTTTATACGCCTGGAGAAAGCGTATTAACACTGTGGAAATAGCTCGCCTAGAATTGGAAATCCTCTACTGAAATACATTATTTATTTGTTGCAACACTTGTTTCTCTTGCAGGAGTTGCAGGTGTGCTGTGCAGAGGGCCAGGCCATGCTGAATTCAGTGCTCCATACCAGGGAAGAGGTGATCCCTTGGGGGATTCCTCACATAGAAGACCGGGAGCTGGAATCCCTACGGCAGGAATGGCAAGTGTACCAGCACAAACTTTCAGAGACCAGAACGCTGCTGAACACCTCACTGAGCAGGTTGAGGCTGATGGAGCAGAAGTTCCAGCATGTGAACACGTGGCTTGAAGGTCTAGAGGAAAAAGTGAAGATCAGAACAGGACGCCAGTCTGATAGGGCAACAAAGGAGATACACCTGCACCAGATGAAGGTAAAGGCAAATGTGGCAAATCCGAGTTGCCACTTTTTAATGTTTTGCCTAACAGAGCATCCCTTTTCCAAAATGGGACAATTATTCATGAATCATGCTGGTTGTTATTAATTGTAAATGTCTTTTGCTTTTTAAATTATAACATGCACGTATTATCGGATTCACACAGCATAAGTAGGTTAACACTAAACTGGATTGCAATATCAGATCAAGATACGCCATTTCTTATACCCGCCCATAAATATACATGTGGAGCTCCCCAAGGGTCAGCCCCATCTCTCTGGCTCATTATTGCTTCTATGTGCCCCTTGTTCTACTGCATAGACCAATACATCCCATCCTCCAGCTGTGTGTGCAAATGACATTCAACTGGTTTTCAACCTAAAGAATTATTCCAATGTCAATATAGACACACATAACACCTTGCCTCTCAAAGGGTCTTAAATGGCTTCAGGACACCCAACCACATCTTAAGTGGCAGTAAATCCGAAATCCTCTTCATCAGCCTTCCCTGCCTGAACGGTCTGTGTTTTATCTGCATGCATGATTCAGTGTGTAAACAGTAGGCACCATTAGGAAAGGTAACACAATAGGAATTACCCCTGATTCCAAAGTAACCTTTCCAGCAGCAGGCGAACAAACACATAAGGTCATGGAAATCCCACCTCCAATTTCAAGAATTCAAGGAATGCTACCCTTTGTGAATCAAAACCACTGAATCGAGATTATCTGATCCATAATCCTATACTGCATTGACTACAGCAATGTTACTTGGGTTTCCCCTCAAGAAAACTATTAACTAGATATAGATGATCCAAAAAAGCAGGACAGCCTACATGGAGCCTCAAAGTCGGAGACCATATTGCCCCAGCACTTAAAACCACCCATTGGCTTCCCACAAAAGCAGGAAACCAATACAAAGCAAAACGGGCCTGATTTACAAAACATTTTTCAATGGGATAGTGGCATGAAGGTTTCAAATAACTAGCCAAGCACTTCACAAGGTGTATAACAGCAAGATCCCACAGGTCTACACCCGCTAAACAGATCAAACCATTAAACAGCTTCACGTCTAAAACTGGAGCCATGTTGTGACCTTGCTCTGGCCCCAAGCTAGTAAACAACAATTGAGACTTTAAGAGGACATTGTAGTTCAGAAAAGGCTTAAAAACTGAATTTCCTACAGAAGTATAAGGATACGTCTAAAGCACAGGGAATTGCCTTGTACTGTCTCCTCGTGCACACTTAGGCCTACTGGCATGTTGCACTCTACCAGAACCTTAATAATAATAATAATAATAATAATAATTCTGAGAACCTCTGGACCTGCTTCTGAAATATTTTGATCTGTTTTTCTTTGACGATGAAATCCTTGCCTCAGCAAAGTTTTGAATGTGTCTATATGCCCCCTTTCTCGTCCATCTTGCTTTCTCCTCCACTTCTTTCCGTATATGTCACCTTCCTCCCAGCCACCTGCATTAATCCTTTGCGGTCTGAAGCCATTTAACCATTGTTGGTTGTGCATTGCAAACCACAGACAAATTTAGACATTGCATTGTTAAATCGTTGTGATTTTTGCAGCCCCTTGACCCCGAATAGGGGTTGGCATTCCCAGAGAAATCACTACAGAACGAGTCTCTGACATGATTTTGTCTTTTTCTGTCCTTGATGCCATCAGTGTTTGGAAATGCATTGTCATTGCAAAATGCTAGACATGACAGAAATAACTTTTGCCTCTGAAAGAAACAGCTTCTCCTCTTCTTGCCTGTCACATGATCTTGCTGTGTGTTTCTAAATCATCCATGGAGTTGAGACTGTACGAAAAACAGTATTAATTTTGTACACTTCAGAAATGGCATGATGAGGTGTTAGTCTACAAGGACGAAGTGGAGGAAGTCGGAGTGCTAGCCCAGCAGATACTGGAGGAGAGCCACAGTAGCAGCAGGATGGGCAGCCAAGCCACTCAGCTCACTTCTCGATACCAGGCCCTTATCCTTCATTTATTGGTATGTAGAGAACATCAGAATACAAGTGGCAATGCAATCGGACCCCATTTGATTGAAATTGAATAATGGCACTTTGTGTGTTTTGTTTATGTTCCTCACCCTTAGCAGAAGCAATAGTGTGAGCCAACACACTCCTGTTCCTATCAAATTATGTAGAGGGAGTCGTGCCTCGCTGTTTGTCATGCTTATTATTACAAGCTCATGCTTGTCTACTGGCTTTTTGACTACAGTAACGGTATAGTTTATGTCTGCATCATTCTTGCAAAATGAGTTCTGCATAACAACACTGCTTACCCACTTTTCCCCTCACTGTACTATTCTGCCACATGGTGATACTGTATTACTGTAATTGGGACCCAGTGAAAGCCAAAAACACATCCCCTTCCCCATTTTACCTTGCCTTAGCTCCTTTATTCATCAAAATTTTGTAAAACTAGCACAACATAATTAGCTACATCACTGCGATAGGAAGTCCAATACAACATACACCTTTTATTTAAGCAGTAAACCCTGACATGCAAGGGCATTACCAGTCAAGTAATGGCCCAGTGCCCCAGTTACAGTCCAGAGTGAAGCAAGGGCCTTATCTTGGGCCTTGGGGACATTACCTTACCGGTAATGCCGGCCCACATAGTGGATTATAGCTATTAGCACCCTGTATGTTGTCTGTGGTTGCTGCTTCTCAACTTAAAAAAAACCCCTAGAAAACAAAATTACCGCCATGGACATAGGGAAAGATAAACTACATGTAGTCGCTTCTCCCTTTCCATTGTGGTCTTTGCCATGGCAGAGAAGCACTGGAACAGCAAATGTCTATGGCGTCGGCGAGGGACCAGGTAACCGCCGTAAGTGGGACAGGGGTTGACGTAGGGGGAAGTGGTCAGGAGGGTAGAAATTGGGAGGAGCAAGGGAAACAGGGCACGGAAGGACTTAAATACTGCCCGGCAGGGAAGATGGCGGTTCTGTTTCTGAGCAGGTTTGGATCTCGGACAACACCTTGAGGTATATCCTGCCTTTTGAGCTTCCTGATCTGCTGAGAGAACCCATGTCCACCCTGCTGGGAGCTAAATCAAGTTATCACTTTATATACCATAATATAGCACTAATCTTGGGGGTAGCATCTTCAGTATGCTATTGAATCCAGCCTCACTGTTATGCAGCTGAAGGTATTTTCATACTGCATGATATATGTCTCAGATTCCCTTAGTGTCTCAGTATATGGTGGTCGCTAAAGGTCTTTTGGGTTGAATGGGTGCATTTAATAAATGTTATGTTGACCTTGTAATTCACTGCCATAAGAATTTACTGCAGACCACCATATGTAGGAATATAAAACTCTGCTGATCTAGTAACCTTTTCTCATAAATTGCAGCATCGTTTTTGCTCCATAGTCTTTGTAAATCTTTGAGCTGACAACTAATTTCATGTTATTTGTAGGTGTTAAAAGTTGGCTAAATATGGGGCTTATATTCTTATTGCAACGCCTAAAATACAGTCAACAATAAGCCTGTTTGTACTATATACTGTACATTTTAAAACATAATAACCACACGCCTGTTTCAATCAGGGGTATTGTTTGATGAAAGGTTGAAATTAAGGGTTGTCCTCCCTATCGGTTTATAGGTACGATTGCCTTGGAATACTGAAGCCTTTTTTTTATCAGACATTTGATGGGCACAGCATAGCAGGACTGATCCTGCCGTGCAGACTATGGCATGCATCTATTTCTCCTTTCTGAATGATGCTGGCCCTCGCCATTAATTAAGCAGATCCTTTACAGTACAGAGTCTTCAAGTGATCTTGTGCTTTCCTCGACCACTCAGCACTTACAATTATATTTCAGGGTTTTTCTCTGAGTCACAGTAAATGCAATATTTGAGGGACCAGGCTAAAGACTACAGCAGTTGTATTCACTGGGAATGGGGAGCTCATCCTGGTGCAGATATACACAGGATTACATGCACAGTGTTTTCATCCTCTTTGAATTTCACATGCTCTCCCTGGAGATATTGGTACACTTGGCTTCAAGGGTGGGGAAGATACTACATGCAATTTCTTCCAATCGCACACGCCTCACCCAGCAGCCAGGAGGTGTACATGAGGTGAAATGTTAACACTTCCTCTTGCTGTGTGTGCAGTGCACAAATGACCCGTACTTCAGCAGTGCAATCTATTTGTAAGCGCATGCCTATCAGCCATAGTAAGTATCTAGAGCTGCTCCATTGTTGTAAATAATTTGTCACACAAGTGGAAGTCATGTTAAGTGTCTCGATTGACAAACATTATCTAGCTTCTAGGTTTATGTTCGGACATGCAACGTCAATATTTCTGGAGGGTGTCAAGTACACGGGCATTAAATATGTGTGCAGGCTTAATGGTGCAGTAGATACTAGATGCTGGGCACCATTGATGATGGTATGCTTCCCTTAAAGGGATGATAACAATGTGATGTGCATACATTTTCCAATAAACTGTTTCTTGTGCATTATTTCTTTCATAGGAACAAATAAAATGCCTCGACGAGGAGATCAGGAGTATTGAGGAATCTGAAGTAGCGATCAGCTCCTATTCAGACTGGTACAGAGAAGCTGAAAAGAATTTAAAAAATGTGGCCTCCAGCGTTGAAGGAGTAGAGAAAATTGCAATGGAGAAAAAGACAAAAAAACTTGAGGTTAGTCCTTTGTATAGTAAAAGAAGCCAACGTTTCCCTGAAGCTGGATCATTCACCTGATCATAGCCACACAGTCAAAGAATAATACTTAAGAGCCAGTCCATGGAATAATTACTTGAGCACTAGCCTCCCACTCCTTGCTTCAGTTCATCTCTAGTTAATGCTTAAAGGGGAAGATACAAACCATTGCAAGCTAACACGCCCAGATCACTGGGACCTGATTCCATCTACTTGGGTTCTCATTGGGAAGACAATGGTTTGAATCCATCTATGTACTCTTCCTGTCACCGAACATGATTTATTGTGGAGCTGACTTTTCTTCGCTCGCACGTTAAAGTATGCAGAGGGAGTCAGTGGCAGCAAAACCGGAGGTACCGGACAACATATGTGACTTACAGAAAGAAGGGCCGAGGGGTTTAATGCGAGCTTATACTTGGCATTCACCAATTACCTCCAAAGCCTATACTTCCTCCTTCGGGCCTCAGCAGTTTGACTAAATAATCCATGGAAGGACCTAAAGGTGCATTGGTGTTTTGTTTTACATTTTTAGGTGGGAATTTCTCTTGAAACACTGAAAGCATTCTTTGTGGATCTGGTGAGGAAAGAATACATAAGTGTCATCTGGAGGCAGAACATATTATCTAGTGATTACGCTGTTAGGAAACCACAATTTGAATAGCTAACTCACACATTTAACACAGTTCAAAATGCGCGTGGGAAAATCAGGTCATGGACCTGTGACCTCATTGCTCCTTTGTAAACTTGTGGGTCCACTAATAATGTTTGCAATGCATGATGTGCAGGTGCATCCACTTCTTGACTTCATCTTTCCCACTGAACTGGGCACTCTTATCATAGATAATGTTTTGCACAGACCTGTAAAGTCTGTGACTTACTCCTGTGTTTATGAAATCTGTGGTGTTTCTTGTTCTGTATGTGTGTGTTTTGAATGATATTGGGCTAGACAGGTTTGATGAATCCAGTGGAGTCATCATGGATTCCCTGGCAGTGACATCCTCCCATGTGGCCAGGGGACGGCAGCCGCTACCTGATCCTGACCCTGGAGGCAGGAGGGAGGGTCACATAAGAGGAGCCAACTACTGGGCAGATGTCATGACTTCATTGGATGAGGTGTGGTATTCCCCATTTCCCCATGAAGGCGACCCCTTAATATCCCACACCCTAAGGGGCTATTGCCATATATCTGTTCCCCTGTTTACGGAAAGAAAACCACCCTTTTCCCAACATCATTCAGACCAAGCTACCCCTTCTGCTCTAAAAAGCAAAAGCTCTAATTCCCCTTTTTATGGAACTGATTTATAATGTGGAATTAGTGAGAACAAGGTTCCAAATGCTAAACATCAGAAACCGTCAATGGACTTCAACACCCACAACCACCTAAATCACAAACCATCAGTGGACATCAATTCCCACAGCCACCTGAGTACTGAGACAAGGAGGATGAAGGAATTAATGCATAGCAACAAGCGCAGCGAGCATGCTACTTGTTGGTTGATGACGCCTGTATGCAGGACCTTCAAAAATGGTAAGCAAACCTGTAGCAGGGAGAGCTCGGGAGAAGACGTGGCTTCTCCAGTGAAGGCTGACAGAGGCTGGAAGCATGAACCGTGGGCAGAAGCTGGAGGCACGAACAATTATGCAGGGGCTGGAGGTGTGAGTCGGTGTAGCCAACAGAAGAGGACCGAGAAGTAGTGCGAGAAAGGCAGGCTGAGGAGACACCGGAACTGTGAGAGGAACCCGAGAATCCAGCAGCCAAGAGAAGTAGCATGGTCCTTACCAGGAGCCAGAGAAAAGCCAGCGAGCAGGAGCAGAACCATGGGAGAAGCCAGAGAAACGTCAGAGCTGGCAAACTACAGAGTGAATGGCAGAGGAATGCTCTGTAAGCGCGAGCAAGACAGAAGATGCCACACAGAGGCGGTGAGTCTGCTGGAGCAGAATGGGGATCCCAGGGTGTATCGGCGACCACGCCAAAGAGGCTTTAAATGCTGTAAAGATAAAGAAAGTTAATTACTGCAAGAATTATTTGAGGAAGTTACGGAAAGTGAAATACTTCAAGAATTGTTTATGAAGCAAAAGGGCAGATTGCCAACCTGAACCCCAATGAAAAGGAATGCAAATGTGGTGGAAGCTTAAATGAGAACAAGAAGATATACCATGCCAAGAGGGGTAATTGCTGCTAGTTGGAAAGAGAGACTATATCATATGAGGAAGCCCTGGCAAACATACACCGGGCCGTTGAGAGTACAAGAAGAGAAAGTCCTAGAAAACAAAAAGGTCTGATTGTGAAGTGTAAGAGCAAAGTGCTAAACCCGAGACCTCAAAAAGTGAGTACCATTGTGGGGAAAATTTGAATGAGAACAAGCAGATAAACCAAGCCAAGAAGGGTATATGCTACTTGGTTGTAATGACAGACTATAACAAGAAGGAAAGACCTGGCAAGCATACACCAGGCAGTTGAAAGCACAAGAAGGGAAAACCTGGCCAACTTACACCAGACAGTTGTGAGTGCAAGAGAAGTCCTGGCAGGAGAGTATGCCAGGAATCTGCAAGTATATAAAACGTCCTGGCAGCATAGTACACCATGCAGTTATGAATGCAAGAGGGATCCTGGCATGAGAGTATACCAGGAAGTAGGGGTGTCACGGTATTAGTTTTATGACGGTACGATAACCTTCTTGCCAAATGACGGTATATCATGGTTATCGCGGTATAGCAGGTGGAGTTAAATAATCTTAACAAATATTTTCTAAAAGGTCATAAATTGACAGATTTAGCATCACAACCAAAACCAGGCACCCAGGGCCAGAATTGGGCTTTTCAACATACTTTCCACTGAAATGCCTTGCTTCCAACAAACACAAACACACGTGTGGAGAGGAGGAGGGCGGGGGGCCCTGCTGCAACTGGAAAAGCAAACTGAATAGCTTTTCTTAAGTGGTCATTTAGGCTTTATGCTCCCCCACTGGCTACTGGTGAAGATGAACATGTTGCCATCTTGATAACCTGCATGCCACCGATCAATGGAGGCTGATGGTAGTATACGCTTGTGCGCATATACACACACAGACACACACACACACACAGACGCACTCTCTTTACGTTACAGCCTTTAGTTTACTTGTGGGCCAAAAGGTGTTCAGTAATCACGGACATGTTACCCTTTGGTATGGCAGCAGGGAATACCCACAGAGATGAGTGAATTTCGCAGTATGACTTATTATATGTAAATTCAATGATAGAACCAGGGAAATCCCCCAATGCCATATGTTTAGAGAACATTATCCATTATAAATATATAAACCCCAAAGCCGCCAACCCAAAGTAAACCCTTTTCCTTCTTGGCACTGTATCTATTCTTCCTATTGCTAACATATTGATTTTGTGTCAGGCACGTGTGGTTTATGGAATGGCATTAAAAACTGCTCCAACTGAAACTACTTGGCAGACGGCACATCCAACAGTGCAAGACCAAGACTGCGCAGCACTTGCTTACTGCAGCCTTTCCAAATCAGATTGAAAAGCACACTTTACGGTATGAACGGTATAACGGTATAAACAATGTGACGGTTATTATTGTTCAATTAAGTGGTTCAGGGTATCTTTAACAGCATTCCGTTATACCGTTACATCCCTACCAGGAAGTTGCAAGTATATGAGAAGTTCTGGCAGGGGAGTATACCAGACAACTTGCAAACCTATAAGAAAGGACAAGGCAGTGTTTGTTAAAGAAGGAACTTTTGTCGAAGAAGAACCTATAAGGTTAAACTGTTTTTATTTACCTGACAGGATTGTTGTTGACCAAGAAAAGACACAAAGAACTGTTAGTCCAAGAGACATTGTTGCACCATTGCAGAATCCAGGGAAAGGGAAGTTCTCAACCGGAACCAAGCCCTTTTCATCCTGGAGAACATTTACTTTGGAGTTGTGCTATTTCTTTTATGAACACTTTTTCAGGTTAAAGACGTTTCCTTTTTCACATTATTATTTTGTTTGTAGTGTGAGGGTCAGAATAGAATGTTTGGATACAAAGGCGGCTTTTGATTTTTGAAATTCTGACACAGTTCCTTAGTTTTTGGCTATATGTAGGTAAACAGAGAGACATTTTCCCAATCAATTCATTTAACAAAAGTCTTTAACCAAAAACATGACAACTTTGTGTCCATCTTTCATTTCTGACCCCTCACACAGGCTGTTAACAAATTGCTGTGCTTCTGAGAAAGTAATAAGCACTTGGTAGACAAATATAAGAGTTACAGTGGGAGCATATTTTGAAGTACCAGTGACATAATTATCTGTTTTACTTTAAATTTGCAGATCCTCCTCAGTGACATGGACAAGGGCCAAAGTTTACTGAAATCCGCACGAGAAAAGGCAGAGCGGGCTATCTTGTACTTGGAGGCAAGGGAGGCAGACCAACTGAGAGATGACATGCACAGCCATGTGGAACAGCTTGAAGAGCTGACAGGCAGTATCAGGCGAAAGCACACAGCCTTGGACAAATGCCTCCATTTAGCAAAGGACTACACAGACAAATTCAAAGTGCAGTCTCGTTGGCTAAATGAGTATCAAGCCATCTTGCATGCCCCTGTGGAGCCTAAAACTGAATTGTATGAAAAGAAGGCACAACTAGCCAAGTACAAGGTAAGCGCTGTATATATTATTATTGTCCCAACCTTTTGTCCCAGGACAAGGAGGAAACAACTACTTTGAAACATAAGTTTAGCTTTGAAAGGATGGGTGATAATATGTGCTAACATCTGCATGATCATTTTAGTTTTTGTACATTTATAAAGCGCAATGTTTACCCAAAAGCATCTTGGTTCCCAAGAACTGAAAAACCATCTTCTAGCAAGAGCTAAGAACATACAGTATGACGGGATCATACAAGCACCGAGACCCCAAAAATGCAGAATCTGAAAATGTCTGAGATTTTTTTTTAGATTTCGCCACAATTATATTTAGGGGGTGGGTTAGGTTAATACATAATGTAGGGGGGTATGACAGAGTCTATTAACTTATGCCATGGATAACCATCTTTTAAAGAGTCTTTGGAAGATGTGATTTTCATTGTGAAACTCATTGTAAGTGAAAGGGAATTGCAGAGGCCAGCTACCACAAAAGGCAAGAATGGCCGCCATTCAGTCAGCGATGTATAGATGTAATAATTATCTTGTTTTGAGAGTGTTTGTGATATTTGTTGGATTAGGATAGTGAAGAGGGAGATAATAATTTGAATTTTATTTCATCTAAATGGGCTATATCACAATTATTTATACTAATGTGGTTTTGGCCAATGAAGGGACATGCACGGGAGGTGCTCTCTCTTTGTACAAGACTCTGACAGATATGTAAGGAAGGTGGAATTTTCCCTTGGAATTTCCTACAGCTTCAAGGAAAGATCCCACTCTCTCCCAAACTGTCTGGGGAAAGTACCTGCTTCTTCGCTGTGGATGGCTGGTAATGGGACTGCGTCAATATGTAAAAGGATGCACAAGGGGTGGATTTGGGGAGGCGTGCATTCCACACAGGAAATGTACACTTCTGCTAGAAACTGTGCTGCTGGTGGCTACCTATGCCTTCTGTCCTAAAGTCATGCTTCCCTCGCTGGCCGCCTGCTCCTCCTTCCCCAAATTGATAGTGGCACTGTTAGGTCAGTTTTTCTAAAGTCCAACTAAAGGCTTCATAAAACCATACATCTGAGGAAGTAAATAAATCCACTCTTAGTTTAAGGCTGTACCACCTGAGAACATTTGATAGCGTAGACAGAGCAGCCAGGCTTATCTTAGGAGGTAGAGAGGGCTGTAGCTTAGTACAACTAAATTGTAGCATACATATGGTCCAACGAAAAAACACAAACACTATGGCCCTCATCAAGAGTTGGGCGCTAACCCCGGCGGTAATAGCCCTACCGCCAAACCCCCCGGCGCTATTAGCGCCCGATCATGGGTTTGGCGGAACGGTTTGTTCCTATTCCCCATTGGGCCCATTCGGGAATTCTGCGGTATTAGCGCCGGTGGTAATAGCGCCGAAAATCGGCACAATCGTGGCGGATTTGCCCCCAGCTCAGAGCTAGCTAAAGTGTTCAGGGACTTCACAGAAGGCTCCCTATGTGTGTTTCAGCATTAGGCATGGGCAAGTGGTATGGACAAACCCCCAACCACACAAATCATCCCCACAGGATTCACACAAGACTTAATCTAAGCATTACCCAAGCCCACACAGTACCTTAGGAGAAAAGAAGAGCTTCTGGGTGGATGCCTTGAAGATGCAGCAGCACAAGACCCAGTCCCTGGATTCTTGGTCTGGAGATGAAAGAAACGGACACTGGGTGGGAACTTGCAGCAGCAGTCACAAGAGGAGGCGTCCAGCAAAGGATTTTGCTTGGATGCTCGCGGCTCTGCAGATTTGCCGCCTTTTTATAGCAACCAGATGAAGAACGAATATTGCCGGCCGCATTCTCTTCACTCTTTTGGTCCCCCTCTCTGGTGTGGGGACTTCAGGGATTCGAATCGTGTCTCTGGAGATCCAGCAGGAGTCCACCAAAGTTTCGGACAAATTCGGACTTCAGTAGACCATGCCCGACACTCAGGTTTGAGGTCCCAGCGTATTGGCGGTTTGGAGGCCAGCAAGGTTGCAGCACATCTTGGGATGGCTCAAAATGCAGGTCTGCTTGAGGCTAGTGGATCTCACCAGACTCTGGGTAAGAGTTGTTGCATTCGGGACACCAAGGTCGATTGGAACGAAGGGTTGCATCAGGCTCCGGTTACACAGCAGACTCTCCGGTTTGCTGGAAATGGCTACAGATGTCTTTTTTTCATCTTCCTCTTCGGATTCAGCTCCAGTGGTCGACTTGTCAGCAGCTTCCAGGTTCAGAGAATTTATCAGGAACTACAGCACAACTTCTGCAATCTCTCCCTGTAGTTTACAGAAAGGGGTGGTCTGGCTGTCTAGTCGGGACAGCCAGCCCCCATTGAGACTGGGTTGCTTTCAAGCAAGGTGAAAGACAAAGGGCTACAGAGTTTTGGACTACTCTCTCACTTCCTGCCTTCTCAGACACTCTCCGAGCCTTGGCAGGGAATACAAAGGAATCCTGTTGAATGCAAAACTTCCACTGAGGTTGTTCCCACCTACAATGGCAGGGGAAGCCCTCAGAAAGAAAAAGCAAACGAGAAATAGTGGGGAAAAAAAGTAGCCCACCATTCTTGCAGAATGGTTGCACTTCTGTGCATTACCGAGGTTGATTTCACAGCCAGCGAGTAATAAAGACTAAAAGTCATAAAGGTAAAACAACTGCCACCAGCCATTCAAGTAAACTTGCAATTGTAACAACATTTTTTACCAGGTAAGTAAGAAAGGGGATACATTGTATCCCCCAGCACTCCACATAAGGTGGGGTGGGCTGGCTCCCTAATATCAATTTATAGGGAATGTGAGTCCCTTTTTACTTCTTGTGAACAGTAGTTCACCCAAGAAATAATAAGAGAACTAAAAGGATGCCCCTGGATTTAAAATACTGTGTGCTGCCATAGTATATTACGGCCTGTCCAAAGTTTTATGATTCTATAACTCGATTCATACACTAGAGGGTGATATAAAAAGGTCAAACCTAAAAAGAGTATAAGACTATGTGAGAGGGGAAAAAGATTACCACTCACCAAGGGACAAGATCAAATAATTATCAAGTCCAAGCGAAATGTTCTGGGGTTGACATGTCAGGAATATTTATCATAAAGATGAACATCTTAATTAAACAGCACCATTACTGCTGGCAGCACAGCAGATGCTGGTGCTTCACTGTGAAAACTGCAATTGTGTGTAGGCTCCAGCATGAGAGAAAAGCCCTGCAAGGAGCTGGTTCACAATAGCCGTATCATTTAATGACATCCAGGTCGGTAGTGACCAGGTGTCTCAGTTTTTCTTTGGGTCCCTCTGAGTCTGACCCTGGGCAGTATCTACCTTAGGCTGCGCTGAACCTCTGTAGAGAAGAGCAAAGGGAAGGGAAAGAAAATCGGGGCTAGAAATACAACAGAGGAAGGCATGAAATTCACAAATAAAGTTGACAATGAAAAAGAGGAAAACCAAGGCCAATAACTTTAACTTGTGAGAGAAGAGAGGGTCCTCGGGTGCGGGGGTGAAATGCTCACCATAAGGTAAACTCCTATATTGATACATTCGGTAATAATAGGCACCCGTGTGATTCCTTACCATGAAGCGAACCATGCACAGTCAAGGCAAGGGTAAAATCACTTTGGGGCAGAACCAGCGGTACCACGAGAATGGGGAGTCAACAGTTATTTGACAATGAACATATTCTAAATGGAGAGGCCCTGACATTAACAAGATAAAGACATGTTTGATGCATATGAATTCTGAAAGTCTTGTTCGACTGTGTGGTCACTTGTATTTCATACACAATTACACATATAACTAATAATTATGCTGCTTTCATTTGAAGTCGATTCAGCAGACCGTTCTATCTCACGAGCCTTCCATAAAGCTGGTAAATGAAAAGGGACAAGCCCTCCTTGAACTAGTTCATGATGCTGCAGTGGGCAACAAGATCCAGAAGCTGCAGGCCGATTACCAGGCACTCTGCAATTCAGCAAAGGTAAACACATTCCAGTCTAAAGATGAACGTATGTGATGGTTTTGAAAGAATGTGATGTAGTTGGAACCTGTTAAACTTGCATTGTCTTCTTTGTGTGTATCTAAGTTTTTCATTTGTTTTGAAGAATACCCCATGATCACTTTTTCAAATGCTCATTGCATATTTCTGTGCCATATTGCATCACAGTCCGCATAATTATCATCATTCAGTCTGTTGTATGTTTGTATGCCCATCTATCTTTCTGCTAAGCATCATACGTCTGGTGTGTCTGCACTCTTCTGATATGTCTCTGTCAAGACATCTAGCCGGGCATCAACTGTCGGTCATGATTGCTATTGTACATAATTTATGTTTGTGTTTGGTTGATATTCCAAATATGGCTCTTGCTGTAGTTGTGGTGGATAAAGTGTAACTAGTATTAATATTAGCAGTATTAATACTCCTATTAATACAAATAGTACCAATGCTACTTGCACTATTAATATCAGTACCATAGCTAATAAAAATCATAATAATAATAATAGACAGTCTGACAGCTCTGCCAGAGCTAGGCAGCAACATTAGATGAGGTGACAAGGGACATGATACATTCCATCTATTCCATCTTCTGAGGCGTGTCCCCTGACCTCACAATCTACTTGGAATCACTTATTACAGGCAAGCAGTGACGTAATGTTCTTAGTACAAGGGATTTTTGATATGAGAACTCACGTGTCATAAGGAAATGATGAGCATATTACATGCACATACGTATTAAAATCCTACATGACTTTAAAGTACTGCTGAAGTTCGGGGAGTGCTTATGTATCGGGTGAGCCATAACTGAGTTCAGAAGGCTGAGGGTGCAGTGAGTACACACGCATATCTGTGCCTCTAGGAGACCAGTGTTGCATTTGACTGTACACTCCACCCACTGACCCTTTACAGAGGCAGCAGGGTGGTTTAGAGAAAATAATGTTCCAGAGAAAGCCCACCACACTAGATAACTTATCAACGGGCTCGACAATCTGTGGATCTCCAGATGTTTTTGACTCACCAATGATCGCTCACTGTAGACTGTGCTGACTAGGGCTGATTGCAGTTGAAGGCCAAAATATCTGCGAATGCAAAGGTTGCAGATCCCTGCCCTATTTGGGGCATGCTAATGGCTTATACTGATTCATCCAGGCATATGTTGGGATCCTGGAGGTGCAAGTAAAAGAGCATGAAGATTACAACACTGAGCTGCAAGAAGCAGAGAAATGGCTGCTGCAGATGTCCAGCCGACTCGTGACCCCCGACCTCATGAAAAGCTCAGACATGGAAACAATAACTCAACAGCTTGCCAATCATAAGGTAGGATATCTTCAATAACAAATTGTTAAAGTCACATACAGTCATTTATGGGGGTGGGGGGTGACTAACAGCAATCCAGTGTTTGAAAGCTAAAGATCAGGGATTGGTGGTATCCATGCCTTAAGTACCAGGGCAAATGCTAGAAACAGAAAACAGATTGCCTCGAACTGTATCCAGTGATGGGGAGTAACAGTGCACTACAACTGTTTAAAGGCACAGCGCACATCATTGTTTTGTGGTAACGGGACATGCTGATGTGCTATTTCCTGGGCAATGCACATGTGGTATGTACACACACACATTAGTATGTGTAACATATTTATAAGATAAATTATACATAAGCTTTAAGAGTGTCATATGTCTATTATTTATTTAGTACACATATCACAAAGCTACTTTGCACATGTAGCTTAACTCAATGTCTCCAGAGCTCTGATCCTCTCCAAGCCAGACTACTGCAACAGCCTCTTCCTCAATATGCATAACTCCTCCCTTCGTCCCCTGCAACTAATCCAGACCAGGACTGCAAGACTAATCCTTGGCCTTAAGCCCAGAGATCGCATCTCTACAGCCCTAAAGATCTCTTCACTGACTCCCGGTTGCTGCGAGGATTTAAGACCCCCTGCATGACTCACAAGGCTGTCTGGGGCCTGGGACTCCACTTCATCCAACTCTCTCTCCCTGCTAGAGCTGTTCGGTCGTCTAGCTCTATCTCTCTGCAGATCAGGTGTTTTTCCAAGCAGAGAGTGAGGGGTAGATCTCTCTACTCCACAGGTGCCTCCCTCTGGAATGGACTCCCTGCCCCTCTCAGACTTGACCCTTACTCCTTAAGTTCTGAAAGCTTCCTTTTCTCTTCTTCCTTCCCTCTCTCCCTTCCCTGCTAATGTCCAGTTTGCCCTTGACTGGCTGCCTGGTTCCTTCAGAGTCATACAGGCCACCAGGCCCCCCTAGTCCAGTCTTCCCCTGCACTTGATCTCCCCTGACCCTCCAACCCCCAACCTGTACTTGCCTTTCTGGGCCCCTCCCCCAGCACTAGCCTGGCTGGCCCTGCCCCCTTGTAGCCCTTCCAGCCCCTTACCTCACACTTAGCTTGTGGACCTTCCTTTCCCTGCACTCTCTGCTTTCCCCTGGCTCTGTCCTACAGGCCTCCCCTGGTACTCGCTTTTCTCACGGGTCCTTCCATCCTGACCGGCACTCCCCCCCCCACTCCACAAAAGCACTCTACAAAAAAGAAATCTACCTGGCCAAATGAGTCTCCTTTGACTCTCGCATATCCCAAGCTAAATCCAACATGAAAGAACTCTTCTCCATCCTTAAAGAAATAGAAACCCCCATAACTCCCATTGACACGTGCACCAAAGATAAAAACGGGTGCTCTGAAATCCAAAATGCCCTAGCAAATAAGATCATGACTCTACAAAGCAAAATCTCCAGCAAAACAGCCACATTGAATGACACCCTCAACTCAAAAATGTCAGAGAAGCTTATGTCCACAAACCCACCCGCTTCCAGTTCTCTAAAGTCAATACTTTGGAAGTTGAAAAAATTATCCTGTCTCTGAAACCATCTAACTGCCAGGGAGACCTATGCCCTGCACAGCTCATTAAAGATGCTGCCCGTTATCTCTCACCTTTTATCACAAAATTAATAAATGCCTCTTTCGCTACTGGATCTATACCTACTAATCTAAAACAATCTTGGGTACTCCCACTACTGAAAAAACCCACACTTGACCCAGCCATACCCACAAATTACCGCCCAATAACGACTGTTTCCTTTTTACTAAAAATTCTGTACAAGGTTGCCTATGTACAAATACAGAAGCACCTGGAAGAACACAACCTACTACGATCGAGACAATCTGGATTCTGTCCCCAACATGTGACCGAAACTGCTCTCATTGACCTGAAAGCTCAGATTGATCTGCTCAGAGACAACAGACAAGCGGCCCTACTCCTCCTCCTCGATCTATCTACAGCTTTTGATTTGGTCGACCACTCTGTCCTATGCTCACACCTCCACACTTCAGCTCACTTTTCCACTGAAGCCATCACCTGGATCACATCCTTCCTTAACGGTATGACCATGAGGGTCTTTTCTACCACAGCGGCAGCTGACCCTATACCCATCACCTGCGGTGTTCCTCAGGGCTCCTGTGTCTCCCCCACACTATACAACATATTTACCAAGCCCCTTTTCGATGATTTGGATCATCTTGGTATCACCTACACTAACTATGCAGATGATACCCAGATCCTCCTTCCGCTTTCAGGAGATTATGAAAAGGATGTGGCCTTGCTAAATAGGGTGTACATCATCATCCAGGCATGGATGGCCACCAATGGACTATGCCTGAATGATGATAAAACAGAGCTCATCAACTTAGGCACTACATTCAGCATAAAGAAACTTGGCCCGGCCTATAACTCCTTCATGATTGACAGGAACAATATCAAAGTCGGACTGGAGGTCAAAACACTGGGTTTCTACCTAGACTCCACTTTTTCCCTTAAAAGACAAGTGAGCTCTCTTGCATCCTCCACGGCTTACACGTGTAAATTAACCCGCGCAGCCAGCCAGACCCTTAGTATCGGATTCTAGCTGCCTGACACTTGCCAGAACCCTCATATTGTCTCGACTTGACTATTGCAATGCCATGTACTTGGGGTCCACCAAGGCCACCACCAGCAAATTGCAAACCCTCCAGAACAACGCTCTCAGAGCAGCTCTGGCCATTTCCAGAAGAGAGCACATTACAGGATTCAGCCAACAGAACAACTGGCTCCCCACTAGAGACAAAATTCTCTTAAAAACAGTATCACTCACCCACAAGTCCCTTAATAACTCTGCCCCCCATCTACTTGATTAACAGATTCCACAGACAACCCTCCTTAAGACCCATTAGAACTATATACAAAGACTGTTTATCTGTTCCCCACTACAAAAGGGCAACTATAGGGGGCAACAGTTTCCCGGTAAAAGCTGCCAAGCTCTGGAACTCGTTGCCTCCTAACCTCAGAGCAGACCTACCCTACCAGAACTTCCGATCCATGGTGGTTTCTTGGCTGAAACTGGTCCCACTCAGACAATAAAATGCCCTGCGTTACCTGCACACTTTGTAACCACGTGCGCCCTCTTGCTTACTTGTACATTATGGTCCTATAATATGACTGCTGATTTGTGTATAACTCTTTGCACCTATTTTGTATTTTGTAATCATGTATATTTTCTGTGTATTGTAACCAAGCTTTGAAATTTCTTGCAAATGCTGCACCCTGATACCCCCGGGTACTCTCGCGCATTATAAATAATAAAACAAACAAAACAAACAAACTCCCCTGTCCCCTGCACTTCTCATTACTGCACTTGCATGATCACAATGCCTAGTAGGATTGTTTTTTTTGCCCTCCCTGTACCCCCACCATCTTGTCTTTTTGGCCTCGAAACACATTGTGTATAGGCGCATAATAAATACACAATACATGTAAACCATATATCGAACATCTATGTCACCAACCTCTACCAGTTTTGACAGTTTAAAGCCCTGCCTCTTCTCCCAACCCATTTCCTCCATTCGGTTTTCTCCTTGCCATGTGCTTTGAGGCTTCATGGCGATAAGGGCATCTTAAAAGGAGCCTAAATGTAATCATTAAATAATATATTTATTGATTTTATTACATATATTATATTGCGCTGAAAGGAAATTGATTTTGTTATGGTATTTAGGGCACCATATAGCTACTATTCTTACCTATATGTCACCCTAAACCTCTTTTTGCCGCAACAGCAAATCTGAGATTTGTGGCGTTGTTTTGGAGTTTTACTAAAGTCCACCTATGGTAGAACTGTAGAAGACTCTCCTCTTAGTATAGACCTGAACTACCCAAAAGGTTTGGTAGCTGTGCCTGAGCAGCCAGGCTTAGTCTAGGAGGGAGAAGGGCTATAGTAGAGTACAAAGACCTTTGAGCACACAAACACTCAAGAAGACACTTACACACTTGCAGTTATATATACATATTGTTATTTATTACACATACTAGGCAATTTTAAGTTCACTTATTAGTTCAAGGAAGTAAGATAAAATGTATACATATATACAATAGGACTTTTACAGTTGTAACTCAATTCAATAGTAAACCTTAAGTGAGGGAAAATGTTACTTCAGGTTAGCAAAAGTATTCATCAACCATAAATCACAGAAGGATAATACTGGTAGGTAAAATACTCACTTTTTAGATTAGTTGGAAGCAATTCAGGATAAGTATAAGCATTTGATGATCACTACTTGGAATCACTATTTCAAGAAAAGCATTATGAATCAAAACCAACACAGAGCAGGTAAGATTTGCTTTAAACTCACAGTGACCTTAGTCCTAAATAGGGATGGACTTTCTGAAGCCTGAGTGTCTCAGAGTCAGATTCGGGGGCAAAACAAGCAAGGCACCAGCTGTATAAAGTCAAGAGTTCCAGAAGAAGACGTGTAGCAAGTAAGTAACACTCTTTGTTGGGAAAAAGAGTTCAGGGACTTCAGAGAAGGGTCCCTGTAGGCACATAGGCGTTCGGCCTGGACGAACATGTATCGGCAAACGCCCACAAACACGAATCAGCACTCTAGCAACACAGAAGCCGATCAGCAACTCCAGGTAAGTTTTACTAGGAGTTCCACAGTACCTTAAACATGAAGAAGAGGTTGCAGCACGATATCCCCGCAATGCAGCAGCAGCAGACCCAGCCACTGGATTCTTGGTCAGGCAGATGGACGTTGGGACACTGAAATGGATCTCGCAGTAGCAGTCGAGTGGATGGACTCCCAGCAATGGATTCTTCTTGGTTCTGTGGTTTTGGAGCCCTTGAAGAACGGATATCGCCTGGTCGAATCGGCTTGCTCTCTCGGTACAGCACTTCGAAGAGGGGACTTCAGTGAACGGAATCTTGCCTCTGGAGGCCCTGAAGGAGTTCACCAAAGTTTTGGGAGGATTCAATCTTTGGAAGGCGATGCACCGCACAATGGCCGCAGGTTCCGGGGTATTGGTGAATTGCAGCCGGAGAAGGTCACAGCTCGTTGAGAGATGTCCCAAAATGCAGGTCGTCTTCAGAATGGTTGGTTTCATCAGTCTATGGGAGGAAGTTGTCCGGTCCGAAGCCTCCTTGTCGCTTGGAAAAGAGGGCTGAAGCAGCAGCGGTCACTCAGATGGCTCTCGCGGTGACTGGTGGTTGCTGCAGATGTCCTCCTTCTCCTCTTTGGAATAGATCTTCTAATGGTTGACTCTGGCTTCAAACTTTGGGTGGGGGCTCTCCCCAACGGTAAGCCAGGCACACAGTTTGAACTCGATCCATGCAGTAACACTGGAGGACAAAGACCTGAGGAGTGTCTTTGCCCTCCCAGTTTCCTGTCTTCCCAGACACACTGGCGCCTTCGGGAGGTGGGCTCCACAAAGGGATCCCGGAGACAAACAAGGACCTCTCCCACCCTGTATGGCAGAAGAAGGAACAAGAAAGAACAGACCATCATGAGTTGGCAAAAAAAGGCAGGAACCATTTTGGATCAATGGTGCATCATGTGTCCCTTCAAAAGAAAAGAACAAGAAAGGCAATTACCCGACCTCTTGATTTCGAAATTTTAAGGTGGGTGTAACTTCACAAGTCAATGTCATATCATAAGATATAGGTTAAACAATAGCCTATGTTTTAAGGAAAACATTCCTAGTACCCAAAAAGTAATACAGGTGTTAAGCCAGCATTATGAACCACAATTATCCAAACCACAATGTGAAAGAATCTTTTTGTTTTGTTCAATTATCAATAAACCTCATAATATAAAAAGAACTGAAACAATCTGACACGATTATTTCAAAAAGTTAATTAGAGATGCTGACCTCAATACAAATAGTATTAAAACATTTCTAACGTTTTTAAAAAAAGTAGGGTTAGTACATGCATATGTGTATTTTGCATGATACAGTTCTTTACATAAAAGAAAGCAGAGCAATACTGTTCAAAGGACAACACTCTGTCAAGAGAAAGCTTTTCGGAAATCTCAAGCTGTAGTGATGGTCGACATATGTTTCGTGCTGAAGGCAAAATAAGAGATCAGGCAAAATCACCAAATGTATGTCTTTGCTAGTGTAGCCGTCTTCAGGACAGGGAGAACAATATAGATATAATGAACTTGTGTCGAATCCTTCTGGGATGTTCGTGACTATTTCGGTTTTCAGCTCATTTAATAATTGTGAAAAGACGAATCAGAGAGAGGAGCGTCGAAAATAGATTTCCGCCCTATGAAAGTACAAACTTCACAACTTTTTAAAAATTCAGTTTTTTGAGAGGTAAATTCTCCTCTTCGTGGATTTAAATCAATATTGAGGAAGATAAAAAGATCTTCGTTTATTCAAAATTAGCAGAACCTTGCTAGTCACTCATGGCTTCAAAATGCCTCTTCATTATGTATTTAGTGATCCTGATTAGTGACTGTAAAGATGGTCTTGTCTCCTTAATTGCTGTAGTTAGGAAAAAGAGCCGTAAGAAGAAGGCTTCTTGGATGTTGTTCTTACTTGCCTTTTTTAAAATTTATTTTTCTCTCTCTCTCTCTGTCTCTCGTTCTCTCTCTCTCCTGCTTTCAAACACAATCAATTCCCTTTCTCTCTCCTGATCTACTTCTTCAAGTAGCTTCAAACACTCACCAAGCATACAACAAACATTTGTACCACTCTCTCAGTACACAACACCTTACCTTCACTCTTTCCAAACATGCCAGAAGTCTACTCCAAGTCCTCCTCCACCCGCTGCACACTCCTCTCTGGTCTCTTGGTCATCGTCCTTCTCCTCTGACATCATATGGGTTGTGCAGTACATACCACTGACATTTTCCTTAGTAATCAATTCTCCGGGGCTAGTTAGGGGACACTGGTGATCTTCATTCCATGGACCAACCTAATACCTCAATGGCCTCTGCAGTTCTCCCAGAGGTCGCTGCTTTAAATGTAGATTCTGACATGCACTCCTAAAATAATATGCATAATTCAAAATATTGTAAGCCAGTTGCAACATAAATAATTTGGGATGAGCAATTAGAGAAAAGCAATTTATCTTTCAGGTAGTGTGGATGCCTAGTGAGAATCTCGTCTGGAAGTTGTGACACAAAATATCAAAGTTACCAATGAATGACAGCCTCAAAGAAAAATAAATTAATTATTGGGGAAACAGTCCAAGTGATATATTTTCTTTGATTGTTTCAGGCAATGATGGAGGAGATTGCTGGATTTGAAGATCGCCTAAATAGCCTCCGAGGTAAGGGTGACCGCTTGATCACTGAGTGCCCAGAACATCTACAAGCCAGGTTCAAGCAAAACATTCAAGGTCACCTGCAGGGGACAAGAGACAGCTATTCTGCCATCTGCAGCACAGCTCAAAGAGTAAGCAATGATTTAATGTTCATGAACTTGTTTTAAACCACCCGAAGATGGTACTGACTCCAGAGGTTTGGATTTATAGTGACTGAAATGATGCTACCTATATGGTTAGACTGCTGAATGTGTTTTTATGTGAAAAGGAGTTGTTCATCAATGCATTAAAAAATAATTCTTCATCTAGAAGATAGCGTAAATTCAGATTTTAATGCCACTAAGAGCAACTGCGGGTTATTTGTTAGGAACAAGTAACAAAATATGTTTCTCTAGATTCAGAACACACCAAGAAGAATCGACACAATCAATACACATATGTCTGTCGAGCACTTTCTTGTCAAGTATTACTCCCACGTGGTGCCTGTGTGCTTCTAATTTGTTTGATTCTCAATCCCAATCAAGAACTCATCAGAGGCACAAACACTGTTGGTGCCCATAACTGAAGTGCCTCGGGTCAAAATACATCCTATACCATACACCCTGTAACATGTTTTCCAAAAGCAGGAGAACCTTGCACAGCTTGCTGTGATGCAAGGCAGCACCTGTTTCATGGTTTTAGGTGCTAGAATCCTGTAGTAACACGGGTTGTGCTTGCTGGCAATCCCGTGTAAAAACATGGCTTGGCAGTGCCTCAGTGTTAAGACATGTATGTATTTTGGCGTCAGAGCATCGGTGCAGGGATATTGATTTTTTTTCAGGGTGCAAGAAAACAGATAAGAAAAAAGAAAGGGACATGGTAAACCAAGAAAAGGGTAGGGAAACTGAGGATTATCTTAAAGAAAAGAGAGTGGGCACAGAGACTTGTCTTAGCGCCAATTTAAAGACACAGAAATGTGTACAATCCATTGGTTGGTTCGGGTCTGAATGCCGCTAACAAAAGACCGACCTTGCAGATTCCAGGTCAAAAAAGTTGCACCTGCTAGGTTGGTCTTTTGTTACCGCCCCTCTCACCGTTCCTTTTTGGCAGGGTCACTCCTGCACCCCTCACAGCTGTGTGGACCCCAATCCAGCCCATCTTCTCACCCCTTGCCTGCTGTTCTCCAGTGCACTCTTCCCGATGCCGTCTAGGCTGTGCCCCTACAGTCCTACTAACAGGAGGTAGCCTTATGTTTGTTTTCCTTTTGTATGTAGGCCTTTAGGGGTGCAGACAGAAAACACATTGTTCTTATGTGAGCGTGAATGGGATACCATTTGTCCATATATGGTCCAGGATCTTCTGATCTTGGAGGTCCAGGGTGGCAGCAATGGCCATAACTAAATAAAACAGGTTTGTAAATGATCGCTTACTTCTACCAGTGAGACCAACAACAGTCCTCACTGCCCTTAATTTGGTGACACCAACATTGCCAGAAGGCCTGAACCCACTTACCACAAGAACCCTTGCTTGCCTGCTCCCCAAGTGAAACCAGTGCTGTTAAGCCGAGATCACTGGAACCGAGACACACTGTGAGCTGACAGAGTCTGACACCTGCAACTGGCCAAGATAACACTATGAACCAAAACAAACACCCAAAGTGCCTGCACTCCAGGGAGTTCCTACCTCACCTGGAGTGCCATTACAGGAGTTCTGGTGCTGAAAATTCCACCATTGACAGTGTGACTCCATCAGCCCAGACTGGTCTGTATTATACTATACTTTCAGCACTTATCTTACAAGATGCCTAGAGGCTTATGAAATGCATACACTAACCTTAATTTTCATTGGCTCCCAGCGGGGATCCATCTGCAGCTGTTGACCAACACCACTGTAACATCAGGCCTCTGCTCCTGCTGTCTATCACCCCTACTTTATCAGAGCATCTCAGAGCTCCAGTCATATACACCTGATACTTAAATTCACTGAGCTCTTGACAATCCGTGCAGAGGATCCAGAACGACCTTTCTGAGTGCTGGGTAGCTGAAGACTTGACTGTTCTTATAAAGATGCATGAATATCTCCAATCAAAAGTCCTATTCCCATTGAGTGAGCACATTTTATCTTGCCTTTCCAAGCACATAAAGACGTGACTAGATATAAATTATGCAAAATGTACCTCTGTGCATGGGCAGTCCTTTAGTCCACTTATTAAAGTATTGTATTCCTTTCCACCCACTCCACTGAGATAAATGTCTGTCTGACATATATCAGTAGTCTGTAGAGCCTACACAGGGGAAAACTCCCAACACCATGAATGCAAGGCAATTATGGGAGGTTAATGTTCTGACTTAAACATTTGTAAATTTTGATAGATATTTGCAAGCACAAACATGTGCAACCTAATAAACACTTTAGCAGGTAAATAAATATTTAAGCAATAATAACATGTTCTGGGGGCTTCACTGGCTGGTAGCAGCCTGGGGCCTAAGTTTCGCTTGGGCCTTAACACTGGGCTCTGATTCCGTTACCGGGCCAGTGAAGCCCTAGAGCATGTTATTATTGCTATTAGCACCCTGATGCAAACCCTTGAGGTGCTAATAGCAATTGAAAAGAAACAAAAAACGGCTGTGCTACCTTCGTTTGCAGCAGCGGCCGGGGAGAGTCAGGATTGTCATGGAAGGCAGGTTTCCTCTTGGAGCCCCTCTTCCATTTACATGACTTGAATGGTGTGGCCTGGGTGGAGGAGCCCTCTTCAGGTAAGGAAAGAGGGGGGTGGAGGTGGTCAGTGGCTGGAATTGGAGGCAGGAGGCAGGGGAAGAGAGAAAATAGCAGCACCGGGTTTGGAGCAACCTGATTGGCTGCAGCACCCACAAAGGGTGTTAAACAAAAGTAATTGATTTGTATCTATAACGTGAAACTAAGAACCTTCCGCTGGTAGTGTCTTCCACTTATAATACAATTATAATACAGCACATTGCAGTAAACATACTCAACATACTATGCATACTGTAGGACAGACTCTGATTCTGCCACTTTGCATTAAAGCTTGACTCCCTCATTTGTAGTAGATTTGTGAATTTTCTGTATATTATATCTCTTTGTTCTAGGTTTATCAGAGTTTGGAGAATGAACTCCAGAAGCATGTGAGTCACCAGGACACCCTGCTGCAGTGCCGTGCTTGGCTTTCCACAGTTCAGCCCCAGTTGAAGCCTATTACTCGACCACCATTTAGCCTCACAGAAGCCATTAAACAGGTACATTGATGAACAGGCAATGCTTGGTTTGTAAAGATAATGGCTTCCTGACTGTTGTCATAAAGAGTTTGTTTTATGTCAGGTACTGTAAAAGCAAAAGAAACGACCTGGCAGCGCTCCTGACCTGATGAGGGAACAGTGTTTGGTGTATCTTTTCAATGTGTACTTCAACAAAATGCTATTTTGATATTGCAAAGAAAAAGACAATGTTATCAAATAGTTTATTACGCGCACCCGCAGTTTTTACAGTCCTTAGGGTAATGGATTTACTCTGCAAACACATATAGTAAAGTCACTTAAAGGTAGGAAAATGGTTAGTTAGTGTAACATTAGCCTGATTCAAGGTTCTAGAGAGGGTTTTTTCGCCCAGTAAGTCTTTTAAGTCCCAAAACGTAACCGTAGCTGAAGGCAGTCAAAGTCTTGACAAGCAGCAGAATACGAAGAGTTCCTGTGGATTTCTTCCAGTTTCTAGTGTTAAAGAAGCAGCAAGTTAACAACTAACAAGGGAGACCTTTTAGAGGACTCAAGGACTTGATGAAGGAACACAAGCAGCCGCTTGAGTCGGAGGTAAGAGGGGGTTTTATCCTGGGCACCTCTACGTGCACTCAAACGGTCTGGATCGACTTCTTTGAATCAGGTAAGCAATACCCTTTTCCCCACAGTACCTTAGGTTACAAGAAAATGTTCATGCTGGATGCTCCGCGATGTTGTAGCTCTGGTCCCGGCCTCTGGATTCCTTGGTCTGATGACTGAAGGCAGGACAATGGCGGGATCTCTCAGCAGCAGTCTCGAGGGAGGACCTTGGGCACGACTTTCAGCAACTTCTTGGTTCATTCACTCTGCGGTTTTGGCTCCTTTTCTGCAGCACCAACAAGGGATATGGATTGCCCGCTCAATCTTCTTCTCTTCCTGCAGTCCCACACTCTGATGAGGGGTTCTGGGTGAGTTGGATCTAATCTCTGGAGTGTTGTTATGGGCTTGGCACAGATTTGGACAGATTCAGCCTTTCCATGACCATGCACTCAAAATGGGCAGCAAGTCTCCTTGTATTGGGGTTCCGGAGTTCTGGAAACTCCTAGGACCTTGCGAGATGGCTCAATTCAAAGTTCGTTTTGGGACTGTTTGTACTAACCAGCCAAAGGGAAGGAGTCATTCTCTTCTGAGCTCCTCTGACACACAGAAAACGGGGTCAGGACAGCAGTGGTCGTTTCACGGTGTTGCAAAGCGTCTGCAGGAGTCTCTGCTCATCTTCTTTGGTTACTTCAGCTTTCAGTGGTCGACTTGCTTTTCACTTCAGAAGCCTTACCTTTTATACAGTTCCAGCACACACTCCTCTTCAATCTCTCTCAGCATTTTACAGAAAGAGGCGTTTGGCTGTCCAACCAGGACAGCCAGACCCTGTGTGGGAGCTGGTCTTATTCAGGCACTCTGGCAGACAAAGGACAGGGGGTGGAAAACTCCTCTACCACTTCCTTCCCACTTCCTGCCTGCCCAGACACTCGGGAGCCTAGGCAGGGACACCCAAGGGTTCCCACCAAAGGCAAAACACACACACCTACCAGAATGGTAGGAGAAGAGCTAACAAAGAACAACCATGCTAGTAATGGTGAAAAAAGAAGGGAGGCCCCAAATTGGTACTTGGTGCTCCTATTGTGTGCTTACTACTGAGGCTATGGACATAGGCTGCGGTATAGAAACTACACAATAGTTCGTAGAACACGTCCAATGCCACCAGCTATAACTACGAGATTGTCTATGTGACAAAAACGTGACAGGAGCCGTGAGAAGGGGGATACTAGGTATCCCTTTGGCACTCCACTGAAGGTGGGGTGTGCCAATCTCTCAGATTATAGAGTCTTGGGAGAGTTACTCAGTATCTCTCTACCCTTAAGAACTGTAGTTACTTGAGGATATAAAAAACAGAATCTTAAAGAAGGGCCATAATGGTCCCCAGCAACACTGCCCATAAGGAGCTGTGTGCTGCAGTAGTAAACACAGATGCATTTAAGAGCTATGGAGCAGACACACTCCATAGTAGAGGTAGAATACAAAGAATAGAGTTCCAAAAGACAGAGCCCACAAGAACGAATTAGTGGAAAAAGGCTCCACTCATTCAAGATTGACATAAAAAGGTCCAGAATTCCAGCAGAGAGTGCTGGAGGTCTCACTGGGAGGGAGGATGAATCATAAACATGATACATCTCCATAACATGCTTCTCTGCCACACCACCAAAACCTTGAGTGATACAGGCCTATACTAGAAGTTGGAGCACAGTATACCAAAGGGACGGTTTTGTAAATTTCTACCACAGGTGGACTCTAGATAAACTCCCTAATAGGTTGTTTCCAACATTTATGGTGCTTATTGAAGACCACACCAAAGCACATTTGAAAAGTGGTACAATATTTTGCACCAGCCTTTCTCAGGTTGGCAGGACCAAATTCTACTAAAACAACAGCTACCAAGCTTGTTAGGCTGCACTATGGAGCCATCTCAGCCCAGTGTTCTTTGAACATCCTGCGGTGAGGGTCATGGGGACATTTCTTTCTTCCATTGATGTCTTTTCCCAGCTTCTGGCTGCTCATTACACCTTTGTTTGTGCTTTTTATCACTTTTTGTTAGACTCTCCTATGATTTGTTTGTTCTATGTTTGTTCTACAATTGTCCCGGTTCAATCTCTAGCTTCATTCAGTAAATATGGTCCACCTGCGCTTGTCACTGACAGTGATTGATCAGTAAGTATCAGGCTTTGTTCGCTCTGATCCCAGAGCATTTCATCGTTTACTAAGACATGGATTCTTATTGCAACAGATAAGCCATGCAGCTATTTTGTTATCAACGGGAAGCATGTTTACTTGAATAAATTAATTTATCTGCAAAGCGTTTTTAAATCAAAAAGAAAACTGATGTTCAAACAATTGTACATTTGTTATCATTCACCCTTATGCCATTGACAAGTACTATTACTCTTCATCTCATAAAAATAAACAAAAGACAATGTAAAAGTTGTATTTGAGCAACCTGTTCTACAAAACTTAAGTGAAGAATACAGATCAGACGATGTTAAATCATTTAAGGGGAAGGATTGAACAACATCACAGTCTTTACAGATTTGCAGGAAGTGGCACATTCTGTTAGGATGTTTTCTCCTGGCTTGAGGGTATACAAGAGATTGACCCACAGCCAGGCAACTATGTTTTCTGCAACTTTCCCTCACTCACCTAGTTTAAGCAATGGGTGGCAGCCACAGTCAACTCTTAGGAGGGGAATGGCGTAACTTCAGATACAGCATGACATCCGATAAGAGATTGTTCATACACAGATGTTTAAGAAAACCATTGGTTAAGGTAACAAGAATTGTGCCTTTTACAGGTAGGTAAAGATTTACTCGAAATAGTCTTTTCAGTTCTCTGAAGTCATGACTGTACCAGTTACGGGTTTCCAGAAAAATTCCAAATGTCTAGGGCCAGTATCCTTGAGGATAAAAACCCAGTTGTGTCCACTTGGTTAGGAGAGGGTAGCATGCTTATTCCCAAAAAGATAGATCTCGGCTACCAACCTGTGGGGCCAAAAATGAACTATGCAAGGTTGCTTGCATAGGAGATAGGTTGCTTATGGGACACCCCAACTGGGGCCAAGGGTCTCTGTGAGAAACCAAAAGGTGTCTCGCCTGCTAATCCTCTGGGACTTGTCATTCAGGTGGGCAGGATACAGCCATCGCTTTTGGATCCAGTTCCTGGGGGTGGACCAGTGTGGGAGGATCACCTGGGTGAAGGGTCTTTGGAGAGTGGGGGTGAGGCGGCCGATGGTGAGATGTGGTATCCCCCCTTTTTTGTACATCCAACCCCTCCTATATTTTAGGATCTTTTGTCCCAACTACCCTCCTCCCCCATTTTCTGCACAAACACTAGGCCGCGGAAGAGGGCGATTGAGAGTAACAATACTAACTCTTACAAATCGTACTGGACATGTCCCGCTAATCGGGTCAGGCAAAGTCAGGCACTTGACTTCAAGTGCATACACCCAATCCCAATGAGCTCTCCTCACACAGATAAAAAGCGTAACCTAGAGAGACACTCTGAGCAAGGTGGAACACAAGTACGAGCAAGAGTTCCGGGGCGAAGGCAAACCTACTGACCAAGGGACTATAGCAGCGGGTCGAAAACCCCAAGAGTTCTCTACAGGAGGTCATTGCCTCCACAAAGCCGCGGAAGACACGTGGAGAATGCCAGATCCCAATATTGAAGACTGCATTGTGTTTAAAGGCAACCAGCGACTTTTCCGGGTGAATGACAAAGTTTGTAAGTGGAGTCCAAGCTCTTGGTACTAACCTTTATTAGGCTATTGGGAATCGAAAAGCAGAACGAACCGCACACAGCCGGTGAGTTGGCAAGCGACCAGAGAGACCATTGTGTGCTAAGAAAGAATGAAGTTTGCAACCATATATCTCAAGTGAAGGTTGCACGCGTGTGAATGAGACGCGAAAAAAGGCAGACCTGTGAAATAACTTTAAGATAAAGACAGCTGTGGAATCAGGGATACTGAGTAACGGAGTGGTCCGGCGAAGAGGAGTAGCCCACTCGAAAGTCTCCATGAAAGGTGCATTGTTTGAGGCGATAACAGTGAATGAATTGAAAAAGCAAAAGTGAACAAAGTTAACCCAGAGAGAAGGGGAGAGAAAAAGCTGAGCGTTGAATTTTCAGTTGAAGTAGGCCTGCGGTGGTCTGGAAAGGAAGCCCCACACATTCAAATGTCTTTGACATTCGAAAAACAGTCTGAGCCGACTAATGGAGTCTGGAAATGTTAATGGCTTGGGGAAAGGAGCACCAGCAAGTGTTGTTGAACTGGGAAAGGTCTGAGTCCAACAGAGGGGGACCAACGTTGAACTGTGAAAAGTCTGAGCCCGGCAGAGGGGGACCAAGGTTGAACTGTGAAAGGTCTGAGCCCAGTAGAGGGGTACCAACGTTGAACTGTGAAAGGTCTAAGGCCAGCAGAGGGGATCAATGTTTGAACTGTGCAAGGTCTGAGCCCGGCAGAGGGGGACCAATGTTGAACTGTGAAAGGTCTGAGCCCAGCAGAGGGGTACCAACGTTGAACTGTGAAAGGTCTAAGGCCAGCAGAGGGGATCAATGTTTGAACTGTGCAAGGTCTGAGCCCGGCAGAGGGGGACCAATGTTGAACTGTGAAAGGACTGAGCCCAGCAGAGGGGGACCAACATTGAACTGTGAAAGGTCTGAGGCCGGCAGAGGGGATCAATGTTTGAACTGTCAAGGTCTGAGCCCAGCAGAGGGGGACCAACGTTGAACTTTTGTTTTGTTATTTGAAGAAGACTGGAACAAAAACCTTTAATGTGGAAGGCCAGGCAAGCCTTGATCCACCTTACAAACTGTTTCAGTGTTAAAATCAGAGTGTGTCATCCTGCCTATAGAGACTGCCTTATTCCGTGCTGCCCAAACGTGGGGATGAGAGCTGATTTGGCCACATTTATTCTTTGTCGAACCCTGATTTTCTTTTTATATACATACCTGCTTTACACATTTTTATGTACAAGGGTTAAGGCAGGTATTAGGTTTTGTTAGCATAGGCCATTTTGATTTGACAGACACGACTAAGACTGTTTTCTTTATTATTTGATGGTTGAGACGACTCGGGCAACATAGGAGTTTTTCTAAACCCCACAAAGTCAAAAAAGGATTTACAAATTGTATCTTGTGTCAGTGTTCTACTTGTGATACCATGCCTCCCCTACATCTCTCTCAGTATACATCACAGAGTTGTGTCCCCGATGAGGCCATGGCAGATGTACAGTGCCCACAACCATACCAATAACATTTGGCTCTCCAAACATTCCTGTGTCTCAGGTGCAGTGCATGTGATAACATCCTAAAAGGCTCAGCCATTATTCACCCATAATCAGGAGAATGATAATTAAATGATCATTTGTGTCAGGAAGGAATTATTGAGTAGATGTCTGAAATCCGAAGAGCAAACTTAAAATCGTTTTTCAAAACATTTCAAGATGGCAAACCACATTATTAATCAATTGAGGTTAACAATGCTGGAAGTCATAAGTGAACACCAAAGAGGAGGAAATGGAACCGTGGCAAAAATAATCAGAAGGGCTGTATATTTTGTCCAGTCTCATCCCTAAAGGTCTTAATGAGAAACAAGATTTGGGGTGTTTCATTTAAGAGTGGTTTGTTGAACAGGTGAAGTATAGTTTCAACTACTAGAGTAGAACGTGGGCCGGAATTCAAAGTGTGTAAACAAAAGTCTTGAATGAATAAGCATTGAGAAGAATTATATTCATTGTGCAGCCCTACCAAGTGTTAGATAATAGAATGGGCGCATTCATTCTATGTAGAGAATTTCAAGGTGAAAATATCTGCACATATAATAGATACTGTCAGATTTGTCTACAGGTGATGTGGTCTCCATAACCCCCTAATATTTGTGTTAATGACATTTTTATGATAAAATTATAAATACAACTTTTGTTATAAGGAGGAATACTTTATGTTATGGTTGAACAGCCGTGCTTGACATTTATACATAAGTGCGCTGAAGCGCTAATACATTCCTTTTATTGGTTTTTTATATTATTCATGGCCCTTTTCTCTAGAGGAAGATAATGCATTTTATCTTTATGCCTAGATTGCAAGTGCTTAGCACACTCTGTAAGATAGATTTTTCATTTTTTAGTGGTACGCTTGACTTTAGCGAGATACTGACAAGTGAGAAGGCGAGTACCTCTATTGTCTTGTGAGTGTTAATTTAGAATTAATGCAGACATCCTGTATTGTGAGTGCAAACAGGTAAATATGCCAATTCAATGCCAGTATCATTGTACAAGAGAAACTGCTGTACTTACGTACTATCAATAGTCTCTGTTAGACATGCTATAAGCACTGGCGTAACAGGGGCCCCCGCAGCCCCTGCGGTGCGGGGGGGCCCATGGTGTGGGGGGCCCCACCAGCACATGGCTGGGAGGGGGCCCCAGTAAAAAAAAAAAAAAAAAAAAATGAAAATATTTTTTTCTAAAAAAAAAAGTTTCTTTTGAAATTCACTCTGCATTCATAAAGAACATTTCTGTAATAGAAATAATTTCTTTATGAAGGCAGAGTGACTACAAAAAGAAACTTTCTTTTTGAAGTATGAGGGCCCCCGTACCCCATGACATGGAAGACCCTAGGCTGGAGGCCTCCATGTCATGGGGTGGGGGGGGGACCCTGTGCCTTCAAAAAGAAATTGTTTGTTTTTGAAGCCACTCAGCCATCATAAAGAAATTATTTTGATTATGGTTCGGTCCTTAACTTCTTAATGAAGTTATAGTGACTTAAGAAAGAAACAATGGGGCTCATTCTGACCATGCCGGTCCGGAAACAACGGTGCTGGTAAGCTTACAGGCACTGTTGTTTCCGGACCGGCATATTACAGGTCTGCCTGGTGGGGCTGCCGTGCCCAACAGGTCTGACCCTGCCAGGCACAGCAGCCACGGTAGGCAGACCTGTCACGGAAGCACCGGCACCGTTAACAATGGTGCAGGTGCTTCTGTGTCCCCATTCCCGTGGAGTCTGGGGTTTAACGAAATTACCGGCACCTGATTTCCCAGCCGCCGGACTTGAAATAGCACGGTGGCACCGGGAAGTCAGGCCATAGTAATTTTTTATGGGTCTGGCGGCAACCCGCCGGTAGCACCGGCACGGTTACCGCTGGACCCGTAATGAGCCCCAATTTCTTTTTTAAGTAATAGGGCCCCCCCTCAACTCCATGAGGTGTGCGTGTATGAGTCTATGGTGAAAGGGTGCACACTCAAATGTATAGCCGGCTGCCTGTGTGTGTATGGTGAAAGGGTGCACACTTAGATGTATGGGTGGCTGTGTGGGCGTGCCTGCATCGTGAAAGGGTGCACACTTAAATGTATAGGTGGCTACCTGTGTGAGTGTATGGTGAAAGGGTGCACACTTAAATGTGTGGATGACTGGGTGTGTATAAGGTGAATGGTGTGTGTGCTTGTGTACAGGGGCACAAGAAAACCTTCATTTCGGGGGGGCTAACCCTTCAAATGTTGGGAGAGGCGCTAACTTCACATGCGGTGGGGAGGGGGAAACTTATTTGTGTGGGCGCATCCAAATTATTTACACATTTTAATGAGACTATTCTAGTGCAGATTCAATGTTACAAGCAGTTAACACTCTCCTATAAGTCTCCTGTTCCCTCTCTACCCTTCCAATCACTCCCCTGGCATGCAAGTACTAAACCCACATCACGATTTCAATCGCCTAAACAATGTGGCATTTGAATGCAGGTACTAAAAGTGAAATGCTTTACGTTGGTAATTGCTGGGTTCTTGTTAACAGCAAAAACCAGGTGCCATTTAAAATCTGTGTCCTGTTCGGTCTGGCTACTGCTCTAAAGGTTAGCCAAGTTGAGTCAATATAGCCCAAAATGTCAGGGGGGGTAGTGCTGAAGCCCAGTCAACTCAATGGTGTTGCGCTACTACTTGTGTTTAATGCCTTGCTTACTCCTAGCCCTATTCTTCCTCGTCCCAGTACTTATATACGAGGCAGTACGTGTGTTTGAGGCACTCTGTCTCATACAAAAGTACTGGGAAGAGGTAGAGGTACATGGAGGTAATGCCTGATTTAGCTACCTGTAATCTTCATCACTCCTAGTCCCACTGTTCCTCATCCCAGTACTTACCTATGAGGCAAGGAGCCTCATACGAAAGCTCTGGGACAAGGAAGAGGGACGCAAAGGTAATTCTGGGCCAAGGAGCTGATTGTGGAAGTTGGGGTAGTGGGTGGGAGGGAGAGTGGATGTGTGGGGGGGCAGGATTGTGTGATAAATCATAATGGTTGTCCATGTCCAGGCTAAGCAGGCATGATATGTGGTATTAGTGGCTAGAGAGGCATTTTGATTTAGCCAGTCTAGTCATTCCTCAGTTTGGTATGACTTTCTTTTAACTGGACATTTCTGATAAAGTAGTCCTGCTAACTTTAATTACCTGGCTAGATTGGCATTTGGGTGCTGCCAGTCTAGCCATTTCTTACTGCGGCATTGTATATTTTTCTGGGCATCTTTGATAAAATGATATGATGTGATTCAAGTCATTTATAACGCGCCTGTACACAAGTGTACACAAGGGAGGGATGATAGAGGGAGGACAAGACAAACGATCTCAATAGGCCTTGTGTCATTGTGAGAACGAGAAGTGCAAGGGAAAAGGGAGCAGGGAAGTGCAAGTGAGAGGGGAGGGGAAAACAGGGCAGCAATGCTCTCAGTAGGTGCAGCCAGGGCAGAGCAGCTATTGGTTGTGCAAGGAGAACAATGGACTGCAGGGTTACAGTTACAGCCCCTAAGTGCATGGTAGGCCCGGAGGCAGTGCAAGGGTCACCAATCAAGAAAGAGCCTGGACTCAGAGAGACTCTGAGGGGAGCCAAGCAGCCAGTAAGTACAGCAGACAGGTAGGTCAGGTAGGTCAGCAGGGGGGGAGAGAGAGCGAAAGCAGCAGAGAAGAGGAAAGCTTTTAGCTGCTTCCGAAACTTCAGGTTGTCTGCCTCAAGTTTGAGAGGGGCAGGGAGGCCATTCCAGTTGGAGGAACCAGCAGAGGAGAGAGGTCTACCCCCACTCTCTGCCTGGAGAAATGTCTAAGCCTTAGAGAGTTGGAGGTAGCTGAGTGAAGGGTTAGAGAAAGAAGGTATTTTGGAAGAGAGCATTGGATTTAGTGTTGGCACTGGCCCCAGAAAGCCTTGTGGGCAATGCAAAGGTTCCTGAACTTGATCCTTGCAGCCAGTGGAGAGATTTCAGGGCTGGAGAAATACAATCCCAGGGCTTGAGGCCAAGGCTAAGTCTTGCAGTCCTGTTCTGGATTATTTGCAGATGACGGAGACTAGAGGAAGACAGATTGAGAAAGTGGCTGTTGCAGTAGTCCAGTTTAGAGACAGTGAGCTTCTGGTGGAGAGTGAGAAAGGGAAGAGTCCCTTTGAGGAGGAGCAGCTGGTAGTGGGACTTCTTGGTGATGTCCGAGATGTTAGGAGAGAAAGAGAGTGTGGCGTTGAAGATGACACCAAGGTTTTTTGCCTCGCAGGAAGGCAAAGGAAGAGGGCCCAAGGTGGTCTGCTATAGTGAGAGAGGAAACACAGTGGCAACGGTCCCGATGAGAAGGATCTCTGTCTTACTGGCATTAAGGCAGAGATTGTTGGAGGCGCACCAATCCTGAATCGTGGATAGACAGTCAGGAATGAGCAAGAGAGGAGAGGAGGATGAGGGGAGCCTGAAGGAAAGCTGAGTCATCCACACAACACTGAAAGTTAGAGGATAAGGTAGAGATCAGGGAGGCCAAAGTGGCCAAGTAGAGGTTGAAAAACCAGCGTGAGAAGATAGAGCCCTGGGGAATGCCACAGGTAGAGAGAGGTGGTGGAGAGAATGGGACCACGATCGACCTGGGAGCGGAGTGGCGGTCCAAGTGGAAGTAGGTCAGTCACTCTAGGGTCTGATCTGTGATGCCCAGGTTCTCACAGAGTCGATTGATCAGGATGGCGATGTTGACCCTGTCGAAAGCAGAGGAAAGATGAAGGATGAGAATAGAAGGAATGCTGGAATCAAGGTTAGAGAGCAGCACAGGTGTTAAGGAGAGCAGTTTCCATGCCTCTGGCAGCTCTGAAGCCAGACTGATGGTCATGGAGACAACCAACAGATTCAGTGTGGAGAGTAAACTGGGAGATGGCAAGCTTTTCTAAGAGTTTGCTCAGGAAAGGTGGAGATTGAGCGATAGTTTTCCGGCAGGTAGGATCAGCAGACTGCTTTTTGAGGAGCGGGTGCACAAGGGAGTGCTCAAAGGGAGAGGGGAACATTGCAGTGGCGAAAGAGTGATTACAGAAATCGGCCAAGGCTGGAGCGAGGGTGTCAATATGGGCTTTGATGGTTCTGGAGGAGCAGCAGAGCACCTGTTTGGGCGACACTTTCATAGATAGGACTTGTCTAGAAACCTCGTCAGGTGTTGTCAGAGAGAAAGAGGAAAAAGGAGGAGGAGAGAAGAGATGGCCAAAATGGGCCGAGAGAGGAAGAGGACATAGAGGACAGGATGTCCTGAGATTTAGCAGAGAAATGAGAGGCCAGCGCTGTACAGAGGGCATGGGAGGGAACAGAAGAGGTATAGACCACAACAGGATTGACCAGTTCCTTGCAGATTTTAAAGAGTTTGGCCGTGTTGTTCGAGGCCATGGAGACACATGCTTTATTGTGTGCTCTCTTCTTGATGAGTGTTATTGCTTTGACTGGCATTTTGCTGAAAACAGTCTAGGTATGTCTAAATGTGGCCTGGCATTCTGTACTATAATGTTATTACGTGTTTACACTGGTCTACATTGTGCAGCCAGTTGGAAGCATTAATGTTCCTGTGCACTGTTGGTGACTTGCATGTATTGGATTGTGTTACCCTACAAAACAATTGCAAACACTCTGGCTTTATAGCCAATTTATCTCAGAAAGTGTGCTGTATATTGCATTAAAACACATATTTATATATTTTTCCTAGTGCAGTGTGCGGCATACCCCTTCAGCAGCACGTTCATGCGTATTGTGCAAGCGTGACAGTCTAGGCCGGCCCAGAGTGTGGCGCAACCCGTGATTTGTTGCCGAGTTGGGGGGCCCCCTCAGCATGGCTCGCAGGGGGGCCCCCACATTTTGTGTTACGCCACTGGCTATAAGTCACTTTTTGCATTCGAAACTGACTTTGTAGCACCGATTTCTTAAAACATAGCTCAGCAGGGAAAGTGCTCCAGCTACTTAAAAGGTGTGTAACATGGCTGTCTCCCTGCAGGTGAAACATTATAGAGCTCTCTATGAGCAGGCAAGCACCTATATGGACCTCCTCTGTTCCAGATGTGACTTGTCAGATTCTGAAGTGAAGCGTACTGCTACGGATATCCAGCAAGCAAAGCACACGGTGAGTGGGTGTCTGGCCTACATAATTTCCTCACTTACCACTCGCGCCTTCTCTCACCGCACAGAAACAAGAAAACAAGAAAATGTAGAGCACGTTTAACCCCAAATCAAAATGTTTCTTTGGGCATTTGAGCATCTTCAATTGATCTGTTTTCTTTGTCTTTATTCCAATCATTACGTTAAATGTTGGTTTACCATGATAGTTTGTGTTGAAGTTTTTTCCTCTTAACAAGAATGCTTAGCAGAAATGTTGTTAATATATTTAATGCAGTAACTTGAAATAGATGAGAAAGTAAAAAACCAAAGCCCTTTCAGATATGACATTGTGTGTCTTGGGGGCAATGACGCTTTTTTGGAACACCACAACAAACTGATTTCTCTCTTCTCTTGGATTCACACTGTCAAAGCAACATTTTAAAGCAGAATTGGTGATCAATTGAACCTATAAGTCTTTCACCCCACATTATGCCGTTGCACAGACATATACAAATCGACATGCACTGTATACTAGTATGGGGATGTATTTGAGTTATACAAAATGTTCATTTACATGTCTCTAAAGGTAGTAAGGAGAAGGTGGCTACCACATCATTTGCCCCAAGGTGCTCTACTCAAGGGAGTTTGCAAGGTTGAAGGATGGAAACAAAGGGTTTAATATCTGGAGATTGAAACTTTGCACTTTTACACTCTTACCTGTTTTTCTTGGTATGTAATCGGGTGTTGATATTACACATGTTTCAGTGTTATTACACATTTTAAAACTCTGCATTTATAGAGCCTTTGTTTTATCTTGTAGTCAGTTCCCCAAGTGTTTCCTTGCATACCCACCTACTGTTTACAAACAGGACCAATTCACAGGCAAACTGGGCACATAGTGACTTTATCTGTTAATAGTCATGGGGAGGGTCAATTTTGTATGGGAATATTTATGCTGTGTGTTATTTTTCAAACATATCCACATTGGGAAGGATTGATTACGCGAAACAAAACAAGTCTCAAATCGTTTTAGCATAGTCACTAGTTTAGATCTGTTGGATCACAGTGTGTATCCTATTGCAAAATGTACATTGCTTTCATCATTCCTTTGACATCCATCACAATATTAAGAGACCCATCCCCGAGTTTTAAACATTCTGCATCGTTGTAAGTCTTGTGTTACCATGGAACTTGCTTGACCACTTTAAACTCAATGCCCTTCCACATCCTACTATGTCTCTAGATTGAAGAAAGGATGCTTCATTCCCAGCACCTGGCCCAGGGATGGGAAGATGTCAAACAAATGAAGGCTGATCTGACAAGCTACTTCCAGGATGCAGAGCAGCAGCTGCAGAACATGAAGAGGAGAAGGGCTGAGTTAGAGCTCAAAATTGCACAAAACATGGTTCTGCAAGTCAAGGTAAAGTGGCAACCTGTTGTGTGACTTGAGGGAATGCAGGTTCTTTGCTGGGTGTCTTAATGTGTGTCTGGGTGAAAAAGTCAATTGAGCGTACCCGTATCATGGGAAGGCGCGGTTGATGGAACGTTCTGTGTTGACTGGAAATATGCTTTGACCAAAGTGTATGTCATTAATTTATAACAGCATGCTTTAGAAAAGTGCAGTAAGCAACAAATGGAGCACAGGAAGACTATTATACACAACATGTCCATCCCTATTCACTACATAAGTGTAGGAAACAACCAGGTGCCTATGTTAAGTATTGTGCAGCCAACTGGAGACTTTGTTGGGTGTTGAAAAATGTGTCCTGTGCCCGGCACAGTTTCTACATCTGGGTGCCCCTTATCATGACTGAAAAGAGGTTGATTTTACTCCCAGTGCAGGTTTATGTAAAAGAGGCCCATATATTTAGTGCTATTCTAGTCCTTTTATCTTAGCCACTTTTTTATTTGCATAATTGAGTTCCCTCTGAATGTCTTACTCATTTTGATGTGTGTCTGGAACATTGTAAGGCAAGATTGTATGCAGTACCCTTTGGGTGCACTACAATAACCTTGCCCTCCTGGCAATAGGGACCCAACCTTTGGTATAAGTCTGAACTACACAGGTTGGTAGTGTGGCTGAGCAGCCAGGCTTATCTAAAGAGGGGTCAATGTGTGACACTGAGTTTCACAGTAGCAGTTATTCAAGTAAACACTTATACTCAAGGTTTCTTGATAAAACAATTATTAATTTATTTCACAGTCAGTTATATAAGCCTTCTTCAGAAGGGAGCAACACATGTAACAATTAAAATATACTTCAGAACACACTCTTAGTTTCCCTAAATCGGATGATACCCATTTGGGATGGATGGCACACAGACACTTCCTACACCCTCAGGTGACTTAAATAGCTAGGACACTGTGGACATTGATTTATCACTGGTACCTTTAGAGCAATACTGAGTTTGGTGCAAAGGTTAGATAGGGGAATAAAACTAAGGTTAACAAATAATTCATAAACAGGTAAGTACTTTTGAAACCTTCCAATGTTCAGTAAATTAACCCTTTCCTGGAGAAAAGATAAAGCACAGAGTCAGAGGTAAATAAGAGTCACTCAGGGAGCCAGGACAGCCAATGTTAATTGCACAATGTCTAGGGGAACTGAAGGTCTTCTTTGCAGGTAGGTAAAAAGTCTTGCACAATGCTTTTAGAAATGTTTGTTGAAAATGGAACACCTGAAGGGCCACAAGCTGGGAGACTTGTGAGGGGCAAAGCTGTAGCAACACTTTCCTTGATTCTGGGGTCCAGCACTCTGTTGAGGTGTCTCAGGCTTGGTCAGTTCTGCATCAGGGATGTCCACAGCATCTTCCTAGCGCTCGGGTCCGACTTAAAAGCAACGCACACAATCTGGGGTTCCTCTCCCTGGCACTACTGTTCCAGCAGCAGCAGCAGGGGAAATACAGCCAGCTCCGAAAGGATGTCCAGGCGGCTTGCTTTGGAGTTGATTGGTCCCACCAACTCAAGGGGAGAAGTCATCCTTGCAGGGCTTCTCTAGTCAAGGCGAATTCAGAGCTTCAGCACAGCAGGAGGGCTTCACCGGGCAAACCAATGGTCCACGAGTTGTAGCAGGCGACTCTTCCAGGTTTCTCTTCGGATTCCTTCGACCAGTGGTCGACTCTGCCTTTCAAGCCAAAAAGTCTTGCCTTTTATCCAGGTTTCTCCCATTCATTCCAGCCTAGCTGGCAAGCACACAGCAGGGTGGCTGTCCTTGCTGGACAGCCAGCTGGCCAGCCAGATGGCCAATCACCTTTGGGTTCATTCCTGTAACCAAGGGGATTAAGCACAGGGAGTTTCGGGCACCTCCCTCACTTCCTGCCAGACATAATGGAGCCAGAGGCGGGTTTCCTTCGTGAATCCCGCTAAAGACAAAATTAACAAAGAGACAAAACCTTGTTTGACGTACAGACTAAATCTCAAGAAGGACCTTTCCAACAAGAAATGGCGAAAAAAGAAGACTGGGCCATTTTTTACAAAATGGGCACCCATGGATGCTTTACTGCAGTTGCGAACGCAGCCTGCGGTAAAAACACACAATGGTAGTTAAAAGTAAACCACTGCCAACAGCCATTAATTGTAGAAAGGGTAACATAAAAATGTTACATGAGAAACTAGACAAAGGGGATACTAAGTAACCCCTCCAGCACCCAATGGTAAAATAGTGTGTGCTGCGTCTAGAAAGTTACAAAATGTAAGTAAAGTCAATTTCACTTCACTGCTCTTGGAAACAGTAGGTTTACCAAGAGAAGGTATTTAAACCTTTGGGAATTCCAAGAGACTTTCCTGTGCCACTGCACTGAAGGTGCTTTATGTCACAAGGTAAAGATGATGCCTATGAAGTTTGTAAGACTCCAAAGTTTAAAAGAAACACATAGTCGAAAACACAATAAAAATACATGAGAAGGTGAGAAAAGGGGCTCTCCAGGTTAGGAATTAAAAGTCCTAAAGTTCAGCAAAAGAGCTGGGGGTTTCTAAGGTAGAAGGGAATTCGCACATTTCTGAGAATTCTCCCTAACAAACATCCACGGCTAAATGGGAGCAGAAACCTCTCTTAAAAAGTGAGCACATAAAACACAGAGTTCATTCTGATTATGCCTGGAGGTCACCAGGAAGAAAGGCTTGGGTGCAAACAAACTCACTGATCAGTGCTTCAGTACGGATCATAGAACAATAACTCCAATCCTTGAGACGTTCACTTGCTTTTGCTTTCTTCTGTATCTAAAATATTAAACCAGCCAGGCAAATCTTTCATTATCAAGCGTTAGAGGATCTCAAACATGTGATTATCCACAGTAGAACATTCACTGGCAGTGGCAAACCTGGGGCCATATTACAGACATTTTGCACTGGTGCAAGTGCGATACTGCACAGCATGATCTCTAGGACAAAGTGCCCTAGTGCAAAAGACATTGGGGGTAATTTTCACTTTATACCTAAATTGCATGGTGCGTATCACAACCATTTGTACCATTTGTACTTCCATGCAAAAGGTCCCTTGAGTGCAATTTTATAACTTTTAACCACTTAGTGGAAAATTAAAGTGGAAAACAGGCGGAATCAACTTTACGCCTTACGTTTCCACTATGTGTGAGGTAAAGTAAAAAAAGCCTCCATTGATTAACATTTGTGGGAGGTATTTACAATGGGTTCCTATAGAATCTGCCTGATTTCGGCAGTTGTAAAAGTCAGAAGGATTCCATTGGTTTCTCACCAGTATGAAAATACATGCTAGTGAGAAACAGGGCAGTTTTGGCAGTGAAAGTGAGACGATAATTTTTAATAATAATTTGTCATTTATAAAAGCACTTTCCATTTTTTAGAGCAGTCGGACAAATTCATTCTGCTCTGCTCTACAACTTTGGCTGCCATATAGTAGAAAATCCAGTGGCACATACAAAGTGGTGGTAAACATGGCATCACGCTCTTACCACCTATTTTTACATTCCTGGGAATGCAGAACACAAACCTAATATTCCTTCAATGAGTCAATGGATTATATGAGCACTTGGTAAAACATTGCCTAGCTACAGACAAAAATGCAAGAATCTGCTTTCTGAAGTAGAGTAATTTTTTACTAGTGCGAGTACCATTCAATATTTTACTTGCACCAATGTCACTTATTTGTAATATGGGCCCCTGATATATTTGCGCTGTAACAGGGCGGATGTTATAAAGTGCAATTCCTTAGTATAAAACGGATCTATAAAGCAGAGACAGATTATTATCTTACTCTCTAATGTAAGGGTTGTACATATCTTAAAGATAAATACCATTGACTCATTCTATTGACTGATTTGGTATTTTATGCTCAACACTTGAACAGCGAAATTACACGATTTTATCGATATAAGCCAAGGCCAATCTACTTAAAACACATTTGGCTCCCATACACAATAGAAATGCAAATTGTCCAGAAATGATGGTATCAATTTAATTCAGTTTCTGGTATTTTAAATTAAATTAAAGGTAGACTTTGCACTATTGTAGATACTTATTAGTTGGACAGAAATTTCAAATGCATTTATTTTAGATTTAGCATGAAAAGACTGCATTATGTAGTGTGTGGGGTCATCTGGAACACATTTACGCCGCTGTATTTGCGAAGAGCAAACATATATCGGGAACCAGAACAAAATTGTTTGAAATGGTAATATAAAAAGACTGGCCTTGAAACTGAATTTCATTGCATAAAGTTTTTTGCACAGGTACAAATATCAAAGCAAATCCAGTTTGCACAATGTTCTTGCTTCTGTAATAAAGAATTGAGAAAATAGGTTGTGCATCAAAATTGTGGCTATGTTATATCAAATGGTGCATCACAATTGTGGCTATGTTATATCAAATCTTGCAACCAGACAAAAAACACTCTGATCTTGCACTACTTTTGCTGCTTTACATTGGAACGAAGCCAACATATTTTGTTTCATTTTTACAACTTTAAAGAAAGCACAAAGTATGCGGCCAAATAGGTTGTCATAGCTTTATGTGGTAAGAGTCACATAACACATCGAGTCCCCTGTACAAAGAACCTGAGCGGTGCAGAAACTGCAATCTCAGACATTATACTAGTAGAATAGTAATTAATGTATTTATTATAATTAGTCAAATTACGTTTTACAAATAGTTAATACATATATAAAAATTTCACACATTTCCAAACAACGTTACATATCCTAAAAGATCCTCATAACAAATAAAAAAATTGTAGAAATACGAAATAGGAAAACCCTACAATAAAATTAATAAAGATACCAGTTGATGCTACTCGTATTACAATTATTAGAAGCTGCTATACCATGGGCAAAGAGAAGCAAGTAAATGGGATACAAATCTAAGAACCAACAATATAAGAAGAATCTATGTGATGACTGCGCCGCCCGTAACTGCACAGATGAAAATGTCGACGCCAATTATGGCGCAGCGCAGTGATCAATTAGATCACTGTGCCCACATCCCTTGGCCCGCATTTCCCTTCCTGGCGCCCCCACCTCACTTACCTTTATGGAGGCACGCTTCTGTGTGTGCTGCCTACACCCTGCTATCCCTGCAGTGTCAGTTCCTCCGACTAACGTGGGTTAGTGCTGATGCCGCAGGGTGCTTTTCATTTTCTTTTCTTTTTTTTTTCTTTCTTGTTCCCCGCTTACCATTCTGGTAAGCGGGGACACCCCTGCAACCCCCGACTCCTGTTACTGCATCCAAAGTAGAGCGGGGGGACACCCCCGCAACCCTGCACTGCTTGGGTGCAGTAAATGTCACCCTCATTTTGTTTGCCGCCAAAGTCGCAGTGACTGCGGGGGCGTGCAAATGAGGGCGACATTTCGGTACGTTTCCTGTAAGAATATTCATCATACAAATAACTGTATAAACATATTGTTGCAAACCAAACTAAACACTCTCCTTACTGCACTAATGATGCGCTAATATCATGTGCAAATATGCAAGTGGGTAGGTAAAGTACAATCAAAAAGTATCTGTCCACAATTATTAGATCTGTGCAAAATATGCAATGTGCAAATAAATCCATATTTATCTAAAATACATTCCACTACATACTGTGGGTCAAACAAATAAACGTGTGTATGCTGTTGCCCTGAGAATCTAAATGAATTTTTTCCAACCTCTATCAACTTGCCCATTTGTTTCCAGACCCTATAACGAATAATATGGATTGAAACTGAAGGAGAGTTTAAGCAGAAATTACAAAAATCATCCAATTTTATAATAGTAGAATATCACGCTGGTTCCCCCTCGTTCTCAGTGGCCGCCTTAGAACATGTCTTTATAGCAGCCAATCCCATTGTTTCATTCTCTATTGTCCGCTCTATTGTATTCTACATTCGCACGCAGGGAAGGGCACCCAGCCAATCAGGTGGCTGGAAAATCAGACGAGAATACACTGTATACCGCCTGCTCCATCCAGCTAACCAAGGCTCTTCTCTGCGTGGCACCATCTTGATTGTTGGGAGGCAAGCAACAGGGAGCCTCTTCCTGTTGCCTCCACACCCTCCTCCCCTGCCCCAAAACAAAACCGATCCTTTCCCCACCCCCTCCCGCCCCACTTACCTTCTGAATTGGAGGTTTACGCTCCGGTCCTGGTGCTCCTCTTGCCCACCGTCATAGAAATGGAAAAGTAACGTAGTGCCTTTTCCTGTGGCGGTTGCAAAAAACAAATAAACCATTCGTAATCCCGTATGACCCCACAGGGTGTGAATGGCTATAACCCACTTGTCAGCGGTGGACATGGCCGGTAACAGCCCCAAGCCCTCACTGAGGCCCTCGCTTCACTCTGAACTGCCTAGGCTGGGGCTCGCGGGCCACTACATGGGAAGTCCACCACCCGATGAGGGATGATTGCCATATTCACCCTTCACACTGTATATTCTTCACCAGGCCACATTTTGATACCTGGCTTGGCAGTCCCGAATTGTTATTCTCTAGTGTTGGGCAGTGAAAAAATGTAAAAGGTAAATCTCGGTCAGAAAAACACCACAATTCAACTGGGTGTCTAGGGCACATCTGAAACCCATCACACAGCCAAACAATATATATTATTAACTACCTATTGCCCTTCTAAACTGCTTCACATTGACAATCCATTTGATGGCAAACACTTTTAAAACCTACTTTGCTTTCTGCAATTCTGATCTCTGGCCAACCTTAATGGTTCTACTCACTCCCAAACGGCCACAAAACATTTCTCCCCCTTACCCCCCTACATCACCCATGCTTATATCTGTGGCCTTTCACTCACTTTACCACCATCTTATCTTCTCTCTATCTCTCGAACTCATTTTCCTTTCACAAATTACGGTCTGGGGAATCCAGGAAGAAGTAAACACAGCTTGTGCATGATACACAGAATATTTTGAGAGGAAGACCTCCATGCTTGCATTTACCTTGAAAGGGAGAGACACTCCAGGTCTATGAATATGGAAGGATAGGGCACTTGTTAGTGATGTCACTAGTGGAAATCCATGTCAGGGGATTCATGTCACATATTGGGAAATAGAAATGGTGTCAATGGAAGGGTGTTTGAGGGGGATACCTTTTTGTTAAATATTAAAAAGGGTATGTGTCCAGAATTCACAATAGGCAGGTTCTGCTCCTCTAACCCAAAAGTGACTCAATCAAAGCTTAAATAAGGCCATTGCCGATTTCACACCCACATTTCTCATATCTGAGCCGGTCATTAAAATAAACCAAAACCCACGACCATCTAATGGAGTGTAAAGAATGTTCTACAATGAGGATAGCCCGCAGTAATCCAATAACCAGAACCACTAACCTATTGACAATTGCCATTTATTTTGCCAGTGGTTTAGATTTTCTCACCCTTTCTATAACAGACAATATATTCCCACCTGTAGTATTTGCCAATTACTGCTGGGAGTTTTCATGAAGCCCTTTCAATGATGTCTTTGCTGAATGTCACTATAGTATGATATAAAGCATATGCCAGTATAGTTTAATTTATGCGCCAAACTGGTGTAGTAATTTAAATTCAGATTAACTTCAGGTCTAAGTAGATATTAGACTCTGGTCTATAAAACTTGGTTCTAACAGTCAACTAGTCAGTTCCCCGCAAGCAATACAGGCAGTTTGTCTCCACACCCACCCCCGACTTGAAAGCAAAAAAAAAGTCTGTCTTTTGAACTGAAACAATGGGCCTCATTACAAGGTTGTGGGTAGTACCGGCAGCCTACCGGCAACCTCGCCTTACCGTTTCCGCCGCCTGACATCTCTGTGCTACCAGGATATCACAGGCAGTGGAAGAGCGGTATGTTCCCATTCCCGTGGAGTTCCTTTAGGACTCCACGGGAATGGGAACTCTGAAGCACGGTGCCAGTGCTTCAGTGAAAAAACTGCTAGTAGGGGCCTGAACTACCGGCAGGTCAGGCCTGCCGGTAGTTCACTGCCCCTACCGGCAGACTCGAAGTGAGCCGGTCCAGAAAGGATGCCGGTAATGTTAACGGCACCTTTATTTCCGGACTGGCTCACTTATACTGAGGTTAAATGGGTTTTATAGGCTTTGATCATGGGCTGTACTACAAGCTATTATGGTATGGTCCATAAAGCCATGTTTAAAGGAAAAAAAAAGGGCGGCTATCTGCTTTGGATGTTTGCAGGGAATGGGCTGGGTTGCCCGTGAGCATGTAGCAATGTACTCGGGGGCGAGGGAGAGCTGGGTCTCCCGGTTGTGGATCACCAAATAGTCGGTGTGGTGTCCTAGTGGGGCTAGGCTTTGTCTGGCAAGTTGGGCCGAGCGACGATTGACTGTGGCAGCTGGGGTGTGTAATCGTGGATCTGGGTTGTGTATGCCAGTGTTTAGGGTAAAATGATTTTGGAGTCCCTGGGCTGCATCTGTCAGGTATGGACCAGCAAGGAGGGTTGCAGGGCTGGCAGCTGGCCAGTGATTAGCACTCTTATGAGAGGGAGCACCACATTGAGAGCCTTGCTCCCCTTCCCACACATTGGCTCATTTCTAGGCTGTATTGGATTTCTGACCCATATCAGCTTGTATAGCCTGGACATTACCCAATGGGGAGGTGCCATGTCAGTTCCCTGAAACATGATTTCAATTTAGAAGACCAAGGAGCATAGGTAACATGTGCTGACTTACCACAAGTTGGGACCCTCTTGGGTTGTTTTGAAGAATATTTGTAATATGTATCTGTTTTTACTTTTTATTTATTACAGGAACTCAGTCAGAAGCTGCAGGCCAAGCAAAGTGCTGTCACCAGTTGGATGGAGAAAGTGAACAAGCTGACTCAGGGACAGGAATCCCAAGAGCACACAGAGATAGGACACATGAACAATCAGTGGCTGGAACTGTGCCTAAGCTCTGGAAAGCTGCTGCGCCAGAGGGAAGAGGACCTCCAGAGGACCAGGGAGTACCATGACCGCATGAACATGGTGGAAGTCTTCTTGGAAAAGTTTACAAAGGAATGGGATAACCTGGCCAGGTACACAATCTTATAGTTTCCAAGACTGACCTAACTAAATGGGAGGGATGTTAATCCTGAAGCAGATTGTTGACATTGTTACTGTGTACAGACGCAGGGTCATTGGAGAAAAACATAATAGTCACATGTTTAAATGTCTTTCTTGTCACTGTTTTAAAGACATGGGCCACATTACGAGGTTGATGGTAACCCACCAGTGCTACCAGTGGGTTGCTGCCAATCCGTAACACCCTTACTGACGCCTTATATCCCAGTCCCACCGGGATATCACAAGCAGCGGCGGTAAGGGTTAATTTCAATGTTCATGGAGTCCAAAAGGACTCCATATAAATGGGGACATAGACGCACCGGCACCGTTGCCAACAGTGCGGGTGCTTCCGAGATAACCATGCCGGTAGGGGCCTGAAAAACCGACAGGCCAGACCTGCCGGAGAATCCGTGGGGCCTACAAGCATCATAGTAGTATGGCGGTCCAGAAAGGGTGCCGGTACGTTGTTACCTTCACACTGATTTCCGGACTCCCATACTTGAAATGAGACCATAGTCTCCAACTCATTCTTGGACTCTTACCAAATTGCATTATTTATTCCCTGCCTCTCAAACTCCTTGTCATATAAAGCCATGTTTAAAAAAAGAAAAGAAATGGGTGGCAATCTGCTTTGGGTGTTTTCAGGGAATGGGCTAGGTTGCCCGTGAGCATGTTACAACATACTCAGGGGCGAGGGCGAGCTGGGTCTCCTGGTTGTGGATCACCAAATAGTCAGTGTGGTGTCCTAATGGGGCTAGGCCATGTCTGCCAAGTGGGGCCCAGCGACGATTGACTCTGGCAGATGGGGGGTGTCAGTGAATGCATGGGCAGTGCCCTTAGGGATATGTGCTTTTAATTAGTTTGCTTTACTAAGTTTTAGTAACAAGCCATGATAACTAACAATAACTAAAGCAATTGTTATCAGTAAAGAAAATGTAGTTAGCAATAATGAAATACTGAAGCTGTGTAGTTTAGTATATTGTATTTTGCAGGGTGTGGGTGTTGGAATTAGAGGTTTGAGGGGGGCACACTCTGAATTAAATGTATGTAAAAAATAAGCTTAAAGTTTAAATCAGGGATGCCCAAAATCAATTAACCATGTTATCCATTTGGTGGAATCACCCACCTTTGAACCAGGATACTTCAACACTCCACATTTTACCTGAAACACAGGATCCTCTTTATGTGAGTCGGTTGCAGAGGTAGGTTTCCGTGTCTTGTGGTAGCAGGGAGAACTTGAGGGGGCACCAGGAGTCTAGAATATTCTTTAGTGAGTCCTCACAAGTGGTGAATTTTTTCAGTAAGGGACCTAAATATTTCCTCAAGCTAGTGCAATCGCCAGAAGGATGAGGTGTTTGGCGGCATGGAGGGTTTCTCCCCCTGATTAATCTTGTAAAATAATATGTTGAAATGGCGCCTTTTGCAGCATCATTACTAATGAAAATCAGGTAAAAAGCCATACAATTCTTTACTTGTTCTCTAGTCCAACACATGAAAAAATGATTCCTACAATTATTGTGAACTAGAAACAAGTGATCCACAAGTCTCTAGCTGCACATGTCACATTTGGCAGATTTATATAGAAAGTATGATTTCAAATTAAATGCTTTCAGTATTCCAGGGAGTGCAGGATTTCAGAGGGTCAGACAGTGAAGACACAACCGATATATTGACAACAGGGATAAAGCGCTTTTAAAACTTATTAGCATTTTGGATAATTAAAAAACAAATCATAATCTCGGCATTGATGGGTCTTCATTTTCCTTTCTTAACACAACCATGTACATTTTCTGCATAGTTGGGTTATGGCTTATAATATATAGATTTCGTCCTACCACTTAATTGCATCAAAAACACGTTATAAATGCCTTATCATATCACATCTTGCTTTTAACCCTTCACATGAATTTGACAAATCTCGTTTAAATGTATGGGGCACTTCAGTAGGGGGTGTGGCTGAGGGTGGCGGCATAGGATCTCAAATGCCCTCTTGTATGTGTTCCTGTCAGACAGTGAATGCATCGGTAGTGCCCTTAGGGATATGTGCTTTCAACAAGTTTAATTTACAAATTTTTGGTAACAAGCCATGATAACTAATAATAACTCAAACCATTTTTGTTATCAGTAAAGAAAATGTAGTTCACAATCATTAAATACTGAAGCTGTGTAGTTTAGTATATTGTATTTTACAGGGGGTGGGTGTTGGAAATTAGAAGTTTGGGGGGAACACCCTGAATAAAAGTATGTAAAAAATAAGCTTACAAAAGTTGAAATCGGGTATGCCCAAAATCAATTAACCATGTAACCATTGAAAACACAAACATCTAGCAACTCAACATCTCTTACAGCAACACCTGCTGGACTCTGCCAGAGGTTGGCCTTCAGTGGACAGAACCTGTGTACCATGTAGCAGCACTGTGTCAGCCTCCATGCAATGTGAACCCTTGTGTGGAAAACAGTTGGACAATGGTACATATTGGACAATGCAACATGTAAAGACCTGAATACCCAACCCAGAGCCAAGTACCTGTTCTATAGGCCTGAACTCTGACAAGTGTAATCAAATGCCATGTCCTTTTATTAATTACTCCACGCTTGTTTTTAACAGATCTGACGCCGAGAGTACAACTGTTCACCTGGACGCTTTAAAAAAGCTAGCAAACCTTATGCTGGAGCAGAGGTTTGTGCTTGAGGATTTAAAGGAGCAGAAGCAGAAGATGCTTGAACACCTTAATTTAGATGACAAGGAATTGGCTAAAGAGCAAACTGGCCATTTTGAACAGCGCTGGACACAGCTTGAGGAACTGGTGAAAAACAAAATCCTGGTTTCAGTCACTACCTTGGAGGAACTGAGCTTAGTGCACTCTGGGTTTCGGGAACTCATGGAGTGGGCTGAGGAGCAACAGCCTAGCATGAGTGAAGCCCTCAAGCAAAGCCCTCCCCCCGACCTAGCTCAGAGCCTACTTATGGATCACCTCACCATATGTAACGAAGTGGAGGCCAAACATCTTTTTCTTAAAGCACTCGTGAAAGATGCGGACAAGGTCATGGCTAACCTGGGACTTAACGAAAGGCAACATCTCCAGACTGTGCTATCCGACGCCCAGAAGCATGTTGATTGTCTCAGTGACCTTGTAAACCAAAGAAAAAAACACCTGAGTAAGGCTTTGTCTGAAAAGGTCCAATTCCTCATGGCGACATATCAGGCTGTCAATCAAATTCAGCAGCTTGAGAGAAAGGTAGTGCTTCAGGAATACATCTGTCTGCTTCCAGACGATGTGAGCAAGCAGATCAAGGCTTGTAAAAGTGTCCTGGCAAGCTTGAAGGCCTATCAGAGTGATGTCACTGCACTTTGGGCTCAGGGACGAGAGCTGATGAAAGATGTGACTGAGCAAGAAAAGAATGAATTGCTACTGAAACTTCAGGAGCTTCAGAGCATGTACGAAACATCTTCACAGAAATGCAGCCAGCGACTTTTAGAGCTGGAAAAGAGTTTGGCGCCAAGGAAGTATTTTAAAGAGGATCTCGACAAAGCATGCCAATGGTTGAAACAGGCAGACATTGTCACTTTCCCAGAGATTAATTTTATGAATGACGACTCTGAACTAAGCTACCAGCTCACAAAATATCAGCAAATTCTGGAGCAAGCTCCGGAATATGAAGGCCTACTTCTTAACCTGCAGCGGAGTGGACAGGAAATCTTACCAACGCTTAATGAAGTAGACCATTCTTACCTTGATGATAAGCTCAATAGCCTACCTCAACAATGCAATTGCATTATTTCTTTAGCCAAAGAGAAGCTCTTTAAGGTCCAGGAAGTCATGTACACTCGGAAAGAATACGCCTCTCTGATTGATTTAACTAGCAAAGCTCTAATGGAACTGGAAGAACACTTTTTGCATATGGACAAAACCCCAGCCAATCTCCAAACGAAAGATGCACTGTCACTCAAGCAGGATTACCAAGCCCTTCTCAGTGAAGTTGTAAGCCTTGGTGTAGCAGTGGATGAACTTAACCAAAAAAAGGAAGGTTTCCGCAGCACTGGGCAGCCCTGGCTGCCTGATGAGATTTTAAAGCTTGTTGCCCTTTACCACAAACTGAAAAGGCAGATAGATCAGAAAATTAGCCAGTTAGACGACACCACTGAGGCCTACCGGAAGCATGAGGAGCTCTGCGTGCAACTCCAGGCGCAGCTAGATGCCGTGAACATGGAACTGTCGAAGGTTAATGAAGAAACACTTCCTGCAGAAGAGAAACTGAAATTCTATCATGCTCTGACAGGCGGCCTCCAGAATGCAGATGCTCTCCAGAAACAGGTTTCCGAGCATCTAGAGGAGATGATGCCTCTCATAGAGGCAGAGGCTAGTGAAAAGGTTGACCATCAGCTGCAGCTCTGGCAAGGGACTCTGAAATCCTTGCACTCTATTGTCTCAGAGAGGATGATGGAGTGTGAAAACAGAATGGTGCAGAGTGTGGACTTCCAGACGGAAATATGCCGCACCCTCGACTGGCTCAGGAAAACCAACAACGAGCTTGGTGGAGCAGTATGTGTGGACATGAAACATCAAAGCATCCAGGAGGAGATCCGAAAGGTTCAGATTCAACAGGAGGAAGTGCAATCAAGCCTGAGAATAATTAATGCCCTGAGCACCAGGGAAAAGCAGCGGTATCTGAAAGCAAAGGAACTAATACCAACTGAACTAGAAAGCAATCTTGCTGAACTTTCTGTGCTGGCGGCGGAAGTTCAGGGCTCCATCAGCAGTAAGCAGGTGAGTGTACTGCACGTCTCATTGAGTCCATTGAAAACGTCTGAGTGATTTTTGCCCCTTGAATTATTTTCTTCTATTCAGTCCAACTGGCACAATCTATCAGAATCTATACTATGTCCTTCTCATTGAGGTAACCCGAGTAATGTGACCTTTTTGGTACAAAATAGAGATTACAATGCAAAAAACAAATGCTTGACTTAGGTGCTGTTTGAATATGTACATATCTGAAACCATCAATTCTCAAAGTGAGCGGGAAGGCAAACAAGTCTGATGACTGGATAGAAATGATTAGAGCATTGTGACAGCAATAATAATGAAAGGGTCCATCCAGTGTGCCTGCTTCCTTGACTACTCTATTTGGTCTACTTTCTTTCTCTTGCTTACACAGTTCTATTGCTCCCTGTATCGGACCCTTCTCTAGGCATTCTTTTCTATACTTCTTTTGCTGGAAAGTTGTCCATTTATTTACTACACTTAATGTTATTCTGCAGCCTCTGCGATCTCCTTGCTTCTAAGGAGTGCCATTCTAGCAATACATGTGTTTTCCCTATCATGTAGTGCTCTTCCCTGTCTTCGTTTGTTTGCAGTCATGTTCTATATTCAAAATTAAATGTCCATAAAGTACTAAATTCTGATGTCATGTTCGTAAAATAAGGCAGAGATGTCCTGAAACATCAAAATAGCTCACTGCAGGTTATTGAAGTATGTGGTTGGTGTCTTTCTTTCTCTTATGTAGTTTTGCTAATGACGTTTGGTGTTTGTGAAGAGACATTTTTGCACTGTTGAGCATGAAAACGAACAATGTGGCCAATTTATTTGTAAATAACTTTTTATCCTTTTTTATTCTATTTTATGGTACTGTTTTGCATACAGTTCCCTGACTTATTTGCTGTTGTGTTTTTCAGGACACATTATCGAAAGTATATTTACGTAGCCAGAGATACTACCAAAACCTGCAGTCTGCCAGTGACTGGCTCGAGGATGCCCAAGATTTATTACAGCAAGCAAGCAGTGGTTTGGATGTGGAGAACTCTGAAGAAAGCTTGAAAAATCACACAGAATTCTTCAGCACAGAGAAAACATTCCATTCTCTTCTTGAAGAACTTTATGTGTTGACTTCTGAGCAGGAAGCATTTGTCCAAACTGCGGGAAAAGAACAGATGAAGAAGAGTGTGGCTGCCTTAGAACGCAAGGGCAAGGAAGTAGTCCAGGAGGCCCAAAGCCAACTTAACATACTACAAAGGTATAGTAGCTACAGCATGCAAGATGGACGTTTGACGAACCAAAAAGAAGAACAGTGTTTGATGAGACCAATGCTTGCCATTATTAGCATAGCAGTGTGTTTCAAATGAATAGCTTCTGGTAGATAGAATATGTGATTAAGCCAGGACTCAGTTGTTTTTTATCAAGACTGTATGACAGAACACCTGCTTTTAGAATTTCTTTAACATACTATCCTGATACCATTGCGCTTAGTGCATACCCTGCTACGAGTCATGAATGCTAGGGCAATAGGTTTTGTGAACCTCAGACTAATAGTGCATCTCTACAAGTGCAGACAGCTCTCATGTCCTTGTGGGCCGCATAACTTTTCCCTTTTCAAATTCCTTTCACTCAGTATCAGGAAGCGCTTTCACACTATACACTATGCTCTTTGTTTTGTGTGCCTTTTGCCACACTTGAACTACTTTTTCACACACCTGAGTGTTCATACAAACCAACGTGTGCAAAAGCAGCCTACCTATATGGAGGCTAATAATTCTTGTAGCTCAATTATTGCTGAATACATGTTACATTATGGTCTTTTGGGTATTTAAAGATATGCATCTGGAATTAATTCCCAGTATCATATCCATTTCCATATTGAGCTTTTCAGCCCAATAAGGCCCATTTGACTGTAAGAGAGTACAGGTATGCTTCATTATTTGAAATATATAAATATTGCTAAAATTACATTAACGTTATGGTTTAACCTAGAGTGGAAAACAAAAATGTACCAGTTGCCTCCACACTGTGCCTGTCATAGTTTCATTCATAATGAATCTCACTACAAACAGCATCATCAATGACTTTTTACACACACTGATCAAATCGGTTGATTAGGTTTGTTAATATAGAATGTATAATGGTGCACCTGCTGCAGGAGTATATTTAGGACACCTTACCCACTTTAGAGGCCCTCTCCAATGCAACTTGTGATGTCCCGCATGGTTCTTTTCCTCCCCCATCCTTTTCATTAGCCATGTTAAACCTCTCGGCTCCCTTATCCACCTGCACAGATTTGATCAAATATACAGACGAGCCCCTCATGCATCTTAATGATGACGTTCTCAACATTTATAAATGTTTCCACAATTCTATGTTTGATATTGGGAACTGGATGGGTTCCAGTTCCCTGGCATGGAACTCTAACATACAACTATGACAAAACAAAGGTACTGATAGTTGGCAGCCTCTCTTCCCTCTGGAATTTCCACATGTGGCCTTTTGTCTTCACCTTCCCCTGTGCCTTTTGTCAAAATGTGTGGCTTCAAGCGTCACTCCTCTCTTTCACTTACAACTCAAATCAATCATGTGGATTCCTGTTGTTTTCACCAGCTTTGTGTTCCATGTCAATTTCCTCACTTTCCCTCTCCCACTGCTTGCATCTCATATTGTCTCAAGCCCGGATATGCTCTCTTCCTTGGGATTCCTGCATGCCATATGCACCTTCTACAAATCAAAAATGTGGCTGGTCATCTCATCACTAACTCTCCAGGTTTTATCATGCTATCCCTCTTCTCTTCAATGGCTCCACATATTGTTTAGAATCCACTTTAGAGCACTGTGTTTTGTTCATCATTGCCATTACAATAAGGCACCTGTCTCCCAGTGCAAGCAATTCTTGGCCCACTTATTTAGACTCTTGACAGTGAATGGCTTTTATTATTACAAATTGTATTAACACAGTTCAAAAATAGTATAACAACTATCGATTTGAATTTATAATATAACAGAGCACCATATTCCTATTTCATCACATTGAACAATCGTTTGTATAATTCACAAACCTAATTCATACATACATTTAATCATCAGTCATAACCAGTCAAGAGACATTAAAAATCATTACATCTCTCTTACATCCAGGCCCATACATAAAACCATACAACCACCACATTTGCAGCAAACAATAAAAGCTCTATTATTTGTACATTTGCCCTAAAGATGGAATTGTATCAAATAATGGGGTCATTAAAAATGTTGCAGTCTGGAATATGGGTGCCGGTCGCACCATACTGGCACCCATTTCCGAACCGCCACACTACAATCCTGTGGGCGGGGGCCATCGTGCCCGGCAGGTCAAACCTGCCGGGCGTGACAGCACCCACCCGCAGGGTTTTCACAGAAGCACTGGCACCGTTAGCAACAGTGCCAGTGCTTCCTGCTCCCATGGAGTGCTATGGGGCTCCATGGGAATCAGGGTTAACATTTGCCGGCGCCCGATCTGCCGGGACTTGTAACGTGGCACTGGGAAGTCGGGCACCGGCAAAGTGTTGCGAAGGGTTACCGCCCGACGCGTGATGTGACCCAGTGTCTACGACTACTTATAACCCTGATCCTAGACGCATATACAAAGGCCCAACAAGTTTCATTCCTGCCCAGAAAACTCAGTGCAGGAACTTCTTCAGAGGTAGAAAACAGGGGATCATCTAAAATCAGCTTGACTAATTTGATGTGCTACTCTGAGGAACTTCCATCCTTTAGTACACATTGCCCTATACACCCAGAAAACTCTTACATTACTACAATTACACAACACCACTACGTATCATGCTCATTGACAAGTGTGTTTGTTATCGATGATAGAAGGTAACACTCTTCTTCTCCATATAGGAGTTAATGTTTTCAATGTTCAACTTCTAATGTCCGCATCTTCTCCATGTCTAACCTTAAGCCATGCACCTAGAGAGTTGAAGAACTATAATTACCACTCTAATTTTTGCTAAATCTACTGCGATTCATTAATTGAAAGTTTGAAAATAGCTAAATAGGTAGCTTGAAAAATAACTTGTGTGACTTCTACATCTTAAATAGCTCATGAGCAGCTGTCCCACAATCCTGGGAAGTTCTGAAATTAGCAGGTAGAAAGACAAAGCATATTTGTGAAGTAGGGCTACTACCATGACTTTTTACAAAGGTACAACTATGTTCCAACCATGGGGCGTCTAGCCAGTAATCTAATAGCTATAGTTCAACTTCACTTACTTACTGCAAAATGTGATTGTTCATAGTCCGTCGTTTAGCGTATACTTTGTGTACTTTGTGCGTGTCATGTTAATCCTGCAGCTACATAGCACAACTGAGCCAATAACCACTGTAGTGTAGGGTGCTTGTTATTTTATTTTCAACTGAAATTGCTGAAACCATGTGCTTGAAAAGCACATTTGAAGTATTTTCAAATCTTGTAAAGTGAATTTCTTGATTTTTCTAATTATATATTTCCAAATATATTATTGTACTTTATTCATAAACTTGTTTTTAGTAAGAATACATGTTATACCTTAAGCTAAGGGTTCTCCAATTGGACAGCGTCTGCTCTCCTAACCTTGCCCCTTTGGACAGCATCTGTCCTGCACTTTTCTACACCTAAGTACACCTCACTCCTCTGCATAATCTCCAGTCTACATCATTTCAAAAGAGTTCCTAATGTCAATCTAATCCCATCCCCCAGTCCAACTCACGTCATCACTATAGTGTTGCTTCCAACCATTTGGTTCTGCTTTGTAAAACCTGCAATGGCTGATTTATTTTAGCACTTGCAACTTTAAGTTCCTAATGACAATTGTCTAAAAACATACAAAATGTTATGATCAGCATCAAAGGTTGTTGGATGTCACTTGCTGTGGTCTCATGATGGAGGTCAAAGGGCATGTGATAAAACCTTGAAGACTATAGCAAAATAACACAATAATATAGTGTATGTATTACATTGTAAACATCTTAAAACAATACGTTTTAAAACAATTTGTTCTCAAAAGACTTATGTGATGTAATTAGATTCAGCCCTATTTGAGTAGATTACTTACCAGTTCTTCCCTCAGTTATGACCAAAGTATTGTTAAGAGCGCAAAACCGGCATCCATCAAACTGTGTTTATGCTCTTATCTTGCTGTTTTAAATTCAAAGGTGTTCTGTTCAATGGCAAGACTACCAGAATGCAAGACATCTGGTGATTGAATCGATGAACGAAGCAGAGCGTAAACTATCCGAGTTTTCTATCGCCAAGGATGCTTACAGCCACAAGGCAGAAGAAAAGCTGTCAAGACATAAGGTAAGATTTCCATTGCATTCACTGGTACAATGTTTTATAATCCACAAAGGCCTTGTTAAAGCTTGACCAATGTACAGGGATTTTGTGTTAATTTCTGGTTTAAGTCTTAGTGTCTGAGGAGGTGAAATTTCTAGGAATTAGGTGAATGGAAAGCCTGACTTAATGTCCAGCATGAAACAAGGGCATGAAGGAGGGCTTTGGAATCCGAATTCCACAGAATTTCCCTCTCCCCCACAGACATAAAGGGTTTTAGCCCCCTGGGAAGTCAGCGCTGTATACCCCCAAAAAATCTGCAATCCATTTATCAGCAATTGTGGTGTCCCCAAACCTATGTGCGTCTTTGTCAACATAGGACACCACTTTGGCTGGGAAAAGGTGTGTAATGGCATGCAAATGACTGACACACATGAAAATTGCAGACAGATTGTGCATCCAGCCCACCCACCATGACTGAGAAAGAAAGAGGTAGGCGGCTGCAAGACACACAAAACAAGAGCGGTTAGTTGCCCCAATGGAAGAAGATGGGGCAGAGGCAGCAAGGATGTCCTGGTTGGTCCCTGCCGGCAGGAAAGAGGATTTCTGAGCACATGCGGGCTAATAGTCCCTGGAATTCCTTGGAAATCCTGCTTTTGATTGGCTGAGCCAATTGAAACGTTATAAAGAGGCCGCTAATATGAGATGGCGCCTGTCCATCTAGATGCTGCTGCTAGATAAACATCATGCCAACTGTAGACTAAGACATTATGCAATAAAGGCATATCTTAAAATTGTGGTCAATTATAATCAATGAACTGCTATTTTTTCATGTAATAATACAACTTTCTAGCTGGCTTCAGATGTCTCTAACAGCATTAAATGCACGCTTCTGAATTGGCCCTATTGGAAAGGTGAGGCCCAATTAAAAAGGCATTTAATACATTAAAGTCTGCTGCTGAGAGTTATAAGACTATTAGGACACTTTTAAAGTACATGTGTTTTTAAAAGACCATTCCAGGAAATGCCAGAGTGTAACCGCCATGTTGTTTTGTAGGCTCAGAATGCTGTTTTTTGATTTTGCTAGCAAAGAAATAGGGTTCTATGATGTTTTGCTGACAGGAATTCCCTTGAAGTAATTTACTCTAATGGAATTCCGCCTGACACTAATCACCCTTCCCCATGTGCCCCTCCCCACCCCACCCCTTTACCTCTTTAGATCCCCCTATATATTTCAATGAGTTTTCGGTGGAATATTTTCGAAGTGAAATACTTAAGAATTCCTGTTAGCAAATGTACGGCATACGGAGAAATAGACACATAGGGGTGCCCGGGATTGCAGAGCTCAATCCCTTAGCATCATAGTTTCTGATGCGATATTAGGCCGACTGTCTATTGATTGTGTGGTCATAAGCCGCTGTAATGTCTCTTCACTGTGGACGGCAGTGTGGTATCTTCTGATAGAATGTATCGGAGTAGCGGTTTCTTAGTGACTGGGTGATTGACAGTTGACTGCACCAATGTCTGTGAGGACACTTGACTTCATAGGGAGGGTGAGGCTTGCTGGGAAGAGGTGAACAGGCTGAGATAGGTGCGGACCTATTTCAGAAAGGTGCTGCTACAGATTACCTGACTGAGAGGAGTACAAGTTAGCAAAGAGTTGTATAGGTGGGGGCATGTTCCCTCCTCCCAATGGAGGGGGTCCTCATGGCTCTATACATTCAGTCTTGACTGGACAAAGTGGCTGAAGAGAGACTCATGAGGGGAGTGGCGGTCCTGTTCCACTGTGCACAGGAAATACCTGCACAAGAAACCCTAAGTATCCTTAATAGAGTGTTGCCCCAAGGCAGCAGAGAGGAAGAGCAGTATACACGTATGCCCTGTCCTGACCAATAGGGGAATATATATTAAACCTGGAGTGCTTTGGCCACCCGGGATGTTGTTTTCCCACAGCTAATCAGTCTTGGTGACGAAGGAAGTGTAGTATTAGGGTTTTAGGAAATACATTACAGCCAGGACTAGAGGCTGCCTGGCACCTCAAAATTTAACAAAGTGCTGTACTCAGTTCAAGTGTTACAGGGGAGAGGCCGGGCTATTAAATTGCACTAATCTCTCTCCTTGTGTCAGCAATTGGTGTCCAAACACACTTAGTACACTAAGAGGAATCTATACCATGATCGGGGGAACACTCTATTCTGCATAACCATCACTCATAATGAATTGGTTCTATAAATACTTGTTAATATATTGCCAGCTAAGTTATTCATTAATTGTACCGTCTGTGATTATGGTTGTTAGACAATGAAGAAAGCCAATCACGTTTTAGGTTGTCCTCTTTGTATGGTGTGCTTGATTAGTATTGATAGCGCACCACAGTTTGGAGATTGGATCCTATTGCCAGTGAAACACTAGTTGAAGGCACTTTTCTGATGTAAGTGCACTCTGCATTAAGATGTCCACTGTTATCATCGGGACAGGGAGAGATGTCTAAGACCTCAGAAGCACCCCAGATCTCCTTTTTGCCACATTGTCCCACTGCAGGCCCCCTAGGGACTGTGACATATTAAGGGGATTCATCCCTTTTCCCCAAGGGGGAGCCCCCCTCTGAGACTAGGGAGGTGACCCCCACTCCGCAACACCCTCCCTAGGAGTCGAGTCAAGTGGGACCTCACCGGGAAAGACTCACCCTTTTGCGGACATGGACTTCTACACCCGTGAGGAGCTCCCTGATGGACTCTTAAGGGATGGCTTATATGGAATTATGCAATAAACCAAACTGTTATCAAACTCAAGACGATAACATGAAGTTATATAATGAATGATAAGAAATGGAAGTTATCTCTTTAAATTCAGGTCTCCGAAGGACTACGACAAGGAGGCTGAAAAGGGATGCGAGACTAACCAGTGAGAGAGAGGAGGCCAAGAGCAGAGAGAGGGCCGAAAGACAGCGAAAAACTGAGAGACGCAGGGAAAGATCCATGTGCGTAACAGAGCGGTAGGAGGTGGGGCTCTGGGAGAACGCAGTGCTGACGTGCGACAGAGCCGGTCCAGCCTGGAACCAGAAACGCTGAGCAACTAGTGTGCGAGAGTGCAAGAAAGCAAAGCAAGGCGGAGGAGAAAGAGCAGCGTAGCGTGACCATGGAAACAGAGTGTTGGGGAGTCTGCATATACAACCGCGTTTAACCCATCAAGGGGAGTAAGCAACTCCCAGTTAAAGTCACAATCCCTGTGACGTCCCAAAGACCAGAACAGCACATCAAGGAGAGAGGCGCTGGGGAAAGCAAGCCCCGGAGCGACAACGAGAAGGAAAGAGAATCCAAGGGCCTGCAGTTACCGCTGATGTTGCCCCTGATCTCAGAAGGTGATGCTGGGAATGGGAATACCGGCAAGCCAAGCGGGACGCAAATTAAGCGGAAATCATCATAGTACTAATATGAAAACTATTGGAAATAATCCAGTGAAACAGAACTGTGTGAATGAGATAGGAAGAAATACAAAAACCATAGAGTGGGAAAGAAATAAAATCGGAGGCTTATCACTTTGAGGAAAAGGGAAGGCCCGCCCATATCTCGAATATAAGAAAGAGAGCACAGAAAAGAGAGACATTTGTGGAGGACAAACCTGTGAAGCTAGGAAGCCCAAACTCATACATGAAACTACACCCTGGGAATGGAGAAATTGTAATAGGAGCAGGAAGAATAAGGAGAAGGAAATTACCAATCCCCTAAAAAGAACTGCAATACTTGGTATACTTGATGGGAAGAGACTATTTGCATATGGTCTACTGAAAGGGGTAAGAGAAGTATGAAACTTGTGACAAAACACAAGCACCAAGAGAAGGTCTCCTGACCTTAGTTATTTTAATAGTGGTAGTGTCAGGTATCTTACATTTGGACAGAGGATTTCTTTTTGGACATTGATCCAGACAACGAGCACCTTAGTTAGTAAGATAGGCAGGCAACACCCCACAGTTATAGGGAGAGATAGGGCTCACTTTACTCTAAATAACGTGCAAAGGGAAGGTTGGAAAGGGGATGCCAAAAGCCACTGTGGCTTCTGCCTCCCTCTGCCCTCAATTACATAATTTAACTAAATTGCTGTTACCGCAGGGTCATGCATGCTATTTGCGCATGACTCTGGTGTTGCACTTATTTAGTTCCATAATTAACGACTGGTGCAAAAGAGGAGGAGGCTCCTTTCTCACCACTATCCTAGCCTATGACAAATTCTGAGGTAAGGGCTAAGGGGAGTAGGAGGAGGAATGCATCACAAGGATGAGGCGGCTACTCCATCTTTTCACCTGTCGCTCCAGTTTTAAGCCTCCACTTTAGCCCAAACCAATCTCTCCAGGTAAGGTGGTTGCAAGTGAGAGGTGGGTTCCACTCTCCTCAATGCACTGTTATTATTTGTGACTTCAAGATAGAAACAGCAGGAGGCATGGGTGGAGGAAAGGGGAATCTCTTCTGTCTTGCCATGTCCACAGACTTTTTGGGCATTGCCTCTCTTCCCCAGAGACCCATCAGTCAATGCTGGGGAGAAGTAAAACCAGCAGATGAGGACATTGCAAGATTAGAATACTGAAATGTTTAATGTGAGGCAGCAGCTTTATAGCAGTAGTTATATTCAATTCCCTCTCAGCCGTTTAGAATGCAATGTAAAGGATCAATTTTCTAATACAGATTAGTACCTGGGTGGTGCCACAGTCATTCAAATGGTGCAGAAGTGCAGCACTATTGGGCCACTTTCTGAGTGGCACTACACACCTCACTTGGACCTGCTCTGCTTGCCCTGCTTTTTCCAGTGCAACCTTCTACCTTCTCCCTTTTGGACCCAGGTAGAGGATTGCTGAAGCTCCTTCCACCTAATCCTGTTTGCCTTGCAGCCTGCCATTGGAATGGAAATGGGACTCTGGTTCTTCAGACACATCTCCCTTTTCCATTGAAGCCATCTTACTCTGTCTTTTCTTTCTATGTTGCAGCTGAGTGCCATCTGAATTCCCAGTAGTCTGTGCATGCCTGGGCTTTACATTATTGCTGTTTTAACATCCGGGTCCCCTTCTAAACGCATAGTCCGCATCTGAGGGTTTTGGTGGTATGTTAAAGGCCCATGGCCCTCTTTAGCGCCCTTGGATCACTTGGCCTATTAGCTTGGGCTATCTGGCCTTTAAAAGCCAAAATAAACCACAGGGGCAGCTGCATGGCTATTGTTGCATCACATGAGTGTTGCATCAGCTCCTTAAGGTGTCCGCTTTTGCTCTTTTTTAAAGAAAATTGTCTGTTCTAAGCAGGCAGTCACATATACCCAGGCATGCATTGTACTATATCCTTGGCATTACATTCTCAGTCTTCCACTCTCCTGTAAAATGGGGTCCCTGTGTGAGAGGAAGATTAGTTGCACGTTAGAGTGGATATTGGTTGAAGTAAAACCCCTTCCCCATGTTAAGGGTGAGGCAGCCACTCCTTCCTAAAAGTAGGCACAAAAACTGTGGGTCTCATTATGACCCTGCCAGTCTGGTAAAAAATTGCTGGTTTTTACGTATACCAGCAATTTACCAGACCAACAGAGTACAAGTATGCCAGTGGGTGTAACCTGACTTCCAGCCAAGAACTGGAGGTAACTGAGGCCCCCATGGGCATCAAACAGGCAGTATTAATATCAATAAATCTCCCCATGGAGTCTAATGAAGTCCATGTAATGGGGATTTACTTGTTGTTCCGCTGCCTGTAATATCCTGGTGATACCAGGATATCAGGCGCCAGAAACGGTAGTTGTATTTGCCGGTATCCTGAGGATACCAGCAAACCCATAGTGAGGCCCTGCGTTTAAGAAAACAAGGTCTACTCTTAGGGTGGCAGTGTTAGGCAGGCAATAATATGGGACAACATTATATTACTTTGAATAGATGATTTGTTCATACAGTCGACTGAAGACAATATATTTGGAATCTTGTAAGACGTAAGCAAGGTGTTAATACCCTACACAGAGAAGTGCTTCAGCTTCTGAAATTCTTCAGGACTTTCTTTGAGTCAAATGTAAACTCAAAAGTCAACTGGGGCATTAGAGTATCCATTATGACAGGTTGTACCTTGTGGGTACTGTGGGACTTGCACTGGCTCACCCAACGCACTATCTGCTGATTGCTTGATGGGGATATGGATACCAAGTGCAGCACAATCCCCACCAGTAACCATAGGACTCAATTTTAATCCTACCACCATTGCTAGCACTAATAGTGTATTAATCATTTTGTGTGTGTTTTCATTCAATTTATTTTGTTTTTGCAGGGATTGGTTTCCATGGTAAATCTGTTCCATGAGAAGATCACAGCATTGGAGGAAAAAGTCTCTCTAATGGAGAAAATTGGTAACGATGCCAGCAAGGCAACAATAAGCAAGTCAATGACAACTGTGTGGCAGCGCTGGACACGGCTGCGAAGTGTTGCTAGAGAGCAGGAGAAAATATTAGAGGAAGCAGTGCAGGAATGGCAAGGCATGAATCAAAAGGTGAGGTTTTGGTGACCAGTAGCACCTTTGAACCGTAACCATGCATTGTTGGGTTAATAGCAGTGTTAGCACAGCCTGAACACACTCTTCCGCGAAAGTGAGCCAAAATGAGGCAAACTTTCCTCTTAGTCATGTACCTCTTTTGACAACATGAACCACATTGCTGTTTTAAGGGCATGCGTAAAGGTTGCCCCTACGTTTCCTGCATACGAATATGGAACAGGTCTGCTTCTGTCATAGTCTTCCATTCCTGGTCTATAGTTGCATTCTCAATGTTTTGCCCCTACTATCCCTCAATGACCAAGTGTTAGGAAAAGTTTGTATGCAGTACCCTTAGGGTGCACTACAACAACTCTGACTACAGGTAATAGGAAACCCAACCTTTGGTATAAACTTGTACTACACAGTTTGGTAGCATGTTGAGCAGCCAGGCTTATCTCAAAGGGGTCAATGTGAGCTGTAGGGGAGTTACACAGAGATTCACAGTGACACGTATTAAAATAAACACTTATACTCAAGGTTTCTTGAATAAACAATTATTAATTTATGTATCAGTCAGTTAGAATAAGTCTTCTTCAGAAGGGGGCAACATAAAAAGTAACACACAAATATACTTCAATACTATACACTCTTAGTTCCTACATCAGTAAAGACCCTTTTGGGATTGCCCACAGACACATCCTACGCCCTCAGGTGACTTCAATAGCTAGGGTGCTGGGGACATTAATATCTTACTGTTTGCATTTAGGATACTGTTAGAAGTTGGTAAAAGGAAAGGATTATTAGAACACACAAGAGACCACAAATATTCTTAAGCAGGCAAATACTTTTGGATCCCCTAAGCAGAGTCCTTCAGTATAGTAGGCTAGGCCAAACTCAATGGGCAAAAGTTGTATATAGGATGAAGCACCTCTGGTAGGTAAGTAGAAAAGTCTTTGCACAATGTTTTTGAATTCTTTGAAGATAAGAAGAATCAAATGTAGGGCCACAAGCTGTTTAGACTTGTGAGTAGTAGAAGATGCAAGCAACTCTACAATGAGAGCTAAGTTCTCTCAGACTTTTACAGTATCTTTGTTATTGAAGAAAAAGTGCAGCTGATGACTTCTGTTCCTGAGCAGCTTTGCAGATATCTCTGTTCCTGGGCCTCAATCATGGGGATAAGAAGGAGGACTTCAGGGGAGTCCTGCACTGCACTGGGACGGTCAACGCTCGCAACCAGCAATCTTTCCAACAAGTGGCACTTCGGTATTTCAGCTCCTTGCGACTACCTCAAATAACTGCGGTTCCTGGCTGTCGAGATGGACTTCCCTTGCTTCTGGGGTCAAGCACTCTGTTGAGGGGGCTTAGGCTCGGTCAGTTCTGCTTCCTGGGCGTCTGGAGAATGTTCCTGGAGCTCTTGGCCAACTTAAAAGCAACGCACACACTCTGGTGTTCCTCTCCCTGGCTATTCGGTTTCCAGCAGCAACTCTGTGGAAATGCAACCAGCTCTGAGAGAATGTCCAGGTGGCTTACTTTGGAGTTGATTGGTCCCACCAACTCAAGGGAAGAAGTTGTCTTTGCAGGGGCTTCTCTGTCAATACCAATTTGGAGTTTCAGCACAGCAGCAGGGCATCACTGGGCAAACCAACGGTCCAGGAGTTGCAGCAGGAGTCTGCTTCAAGATCTTCTTCGGTTCCTTCGTCCAGTGGTCGACTCTGCCTTCAAAGCCAAAAGCCTTGACTTTTATTCAGTTCTCTTCCATTCATTCCAGCCTAGCTGTCAGTCCCCCAGCAGGGTGGCTGTTCTTGCCGGACAGTCAGCCGGCCAATCACTACAGAGTGCATTTGAGTCTCCTAGGAGACTAAGGACAGGGAGTTTCGGGCACCTCCCTCACTTCCTGCCCATCCCAGACACCCTGGAGCCAGAGGTAGGCTTCACTCGTGAATCCTGCCAATGGCAAAGCCAACAATGGGACCAAACCTGGTTTGGCATGCAGAGTAAATCTCAAGAAGGACCTTTCCACAAAGAAATGGCGAAAAAAGAAGACCGGGCCATTTTAACAAAAATTGCACCCTTGGGTGCTTTACCGCAGCTGCGAAGAAGCCCGCAGTAAATGCACACCACAGTAGTTGAAACATAACCACTGCCACCAGCCATTCAGTGAGGAAAGGGTAACATAGAACTGTTACATGAGAAGCTAGACAAATGGGATACTAGGTAACCCCTCCAGCACCCTATTGTAAGATAGTGTGTGCTGGGTCTAGAAAGTTTACAAATGTAAGTAAAGTTAATTTCATTTTTTTGCTCTGGGAAACAGTAGTTTATCCCAGAGAAGGTATTTAAACCATTGGGAAATCTGAAAGTCTTCCCTGTGCCAGTGCACTGAAGGTGCTGTGTGACACAATGTAAAAGATGATGCCTATGGAGTTTGTCAGACTCCATAACCAAAATAAACACAGTGCTAAAAATCAGATTAAAATACACGAGAGAGTGGGGAAAAAGAGTCTCGCTCTCTCCAGGTAAAAAAATCAAGTCCTCAAAATCCAACAAAGTTGCTGGTGGTCTCTAAATTGGAAGGAATTTGCACATTTCTGAGAATTCTCTCTAACACTTAAGTTTTCCTGCAGGAGCTTCCTTGCTAATTGGTCAAGGTACAAGAAAGGTTCTGCATTATGGGGTTCAGTCCTACCCCTCCCACTTTTCTGTAAGCAATGCATCTTTCCTGTGCTTACTATACCAACCTTGCATGCCCACTGTTCTGGGCTATGCTATTGAAATTGGGGCCTGTATTAATCTGACCTTTCCTAGTCTTTGGCCTGGCCTTTGTTAGGAGGTCTTCCAACAAGAATAGCAGGCCTGGACTGTTGCAATAATTTATTTTAAAACCAAATCTGGTTTGACCTTACACACCCAGATACTCATCCCCATCACAGGGGATTACACGGTGGACTCGAAATCTCTAAACGACATCTACCTTGTCATCCAAGCCTTGATGGCTCAACACGAGCTGTGTTTTAATGACGATAAGACAGAGCTGTGTTTTAATGACGATAAGACAGAGCTCCTCATCCTAGGTACACAACAAAGACTGAACAAACTGAACCCTCTGTTCAGCTCCTTCAACATCGACGGTAATCTGATAAAAGTTTCCAAAGACACAAAAACTCTTGGAATCTATCTCGACTCCACCCTCTCCCTCCACAGACAAACAATGCAGTTGAAGCCGCTTCTGCATACACTTGCAAATTAATTACAGCATGCCGCCCATTCCTTTCGACTCAGAACTGCGTTACCCTTGCTAGGTCTCTGGTTATGCCCAAACTTGACTATTGTAACGCACTGTACCAAGGCACGAACCAATGTAACCTCAACAAGCTTCAGGTCATACAGAATAACGCCATAAGAGCAGCCCTCAATATCCCGAGATCAGCGCACATGTCTGAAACAAGGAAGAACCTTCACTGGCTCTCAGTCACCCAAAGGATCTCATTAAAATCTCTCGCACTGACCTACAAATGTGTGAATAACCTACCTATCTATCCTCACGGTTCACTCAATACACCCCAATTCGATCTCTAAGATCTGCCACGAGCCTGCGCCTACTGATCCCTAGGTACAAGCTTCAAACAGCTGGAGGGTCGAGCTTCCCAGTCCTGGCAGGCAAACTGTGGAACTCTGTGCCCCTCACTATCAGAAACCTACCATCCTTGAATTCTTTCAAACACAAAGCCAAACTTTGGCTTGCCACCTAGACGACTATCTGATGTATTGATAATACTGCATATTAGACAATCTTTATGTTTACTCTGCACTACGTTCATAATATGCATTCTGATTGTACCTTAATGTTCAATTGTAAATATCTATGTAATCTACTTGCCGAATATGCATTCTGATTGTACCTCAATGTTCAATTGTAAATATCTATGTAATCTACTTGCCGAATATGCATTTTGATTGTACCTCAATGTTCAATTGTAAATATCTATGTAATCTACTTGATATGTAACCTTTGTCTCAAGATATGCGCCCGGTAGCCTTCGGGCCTGGTTTGCGCTATACAAATAAAATGAATACAAATAAAAAGAAATCCTTGGGATAAGTGTATTTAAGTGCACAAATGGGATTATTCTACCACCCTCTTGTAACCACATTTATCATGGGGTTTTTATTTCCGAACAAGAGCAAGAAACATAATAATGCATGTCTGACTTTATTGGAATTAGAGAAGATGTTTTACATACTTTATTGCATGTTAGGTGTAGTTCATCAACTTCTGTAATCGATACAATATTTTACTATAGCCTCTATACAAGTAAATATTTGGTCGGCAAAGACTCCTTACCCAGTGCATCTGGCTGTAAAAGCATCTGATATCAAGATGTAGAAGCTCTCAACATTCTCATCCTCTTGCCACATCGCGAAACCTGGATACATCTTCAAGATTTCCTTTTTATTTACTATTGAAAAACAAGTATAGATAGCACATTGGTCATGAGCAATTACATAGAAAATTAGAAGAAATATTAAGAGTAATCTAATCTAATGGCATAGATTGAATGTGGAAGGAAAGGAAATGGGGGTAGGAAAGCTAATGAGGAAGAGATGGAGATGGAGCGAGGGGAAAGAACAGGGTGAACAATCGTTTTACAACTGTTGTTGCTAAGAATAGGATGGGTCCTTCAAATGTATCTCTATGTTACTGTCTCCAATTATAATGAGCATTGCAGACACGGTTATTTATTGTTCACAAATAAAAACTTGTTGTAGAAATATGGATTTCTAAAAGATTATAGTCCTTGAAAAAAAATAACTGGTGGCCCTTGATGAAAATGAAAGAAAGACCTGGGCCCTCATTAGGACCCTGGCTTTAAGGGGTTAACGGCGCCGTAAAAGGCTGCAGCGCCATTAACCCCTTAACGCCTTACTACGAGGTCCCTTTGCGGCTCCCGACCTGAACGGCTGGTCTGGATCAGCCGTAAAGTAGGGACCCGCAGGGACCTTGATGGCAATTACGGTACCGCAATTTGCGGTACCGTAATTGCCGCCTTCCCCATTCCCATTGAGCCCTATGGGGCAAAAATGGGAATGGGGAAGGGCCATGGAGCAAGGGGGAATTACCGCCCCGCCAACCTTGGAATGGCGTGGTAATTCCCCCTTTCTCCATGGCAGACTCCGGCATGGACCATGGTGCTAATAGCACCATGGTTTAGCGCCGGAGTGCTAATGAGGGCCCATATGTTCTCCTTTTCATTTTGATCAAGGAGGAGCAAGTCTATAATTTTATTTTTATTACTGTAGGCATTGCGGGAATTCTATATGTATTTTATATCGATGGGTTGTTACTATTTACTGACCCGCGTTTTGTTTCACTATGACCATGATAGCCGCTGTCTGTTGGGAATGCGCTGGCATTATCAATCATTAACATACACCCTTGGATGCCGAGTGTGGCTCTCTTCATTTTCATGAACTTCAGGTCCCACTTTCCGTCTGCCATCTTGAAAGATAACTTTCTCTGGCATTTCTACGGTGCGGGTAACTCCACAGTATAGGCTTTTGTCTAAGAAATGGACAGAATTACCTATGTTGTCATTATTATTATTAATATTAGGGTATTCATTGAGCGCAGACCTAGGTACAGGAAGCAACAGCGCGCTTTCCGATCACAGGGGAAGAACAAGGGAACCAGAGAAACCAGGGAGTGGGGAGATAACAACAGGGTAGAGGGAGGGCAGGCAATTTATCAGCCATGGATCTACAAGCAACCAGGCACACACATTGGTGTAGAGGGGAATTGCATGGGCTGAGCAATGGCGATATGGGGATAATACCTGCAGTTGATTAACTGGCCGTTTCTGCCACCATCCACAACAGCCATACTGCCTTTACACGCCCAGACAAATGTAAGTCTCTAATATCATCCTCTTTCACACTCTTTCTGCCACCTCTAAAACCCTCACACCCCACATTAGACATTCTCCTGGCCCCTGTCACCACCCTAAATTAAATATTGCCCCTTTCCTACACATAGAAACATAAGCTTGGTCCCTCCCGCAACGTGTTGCTGCTGTACCATTTCACTCTCAATCCAGTGCAGCAAGAAGGAGAAATAGACAAATCCAGAAGTAACTCTGAACAGTTAACCACTCGCCTGTGGTGTACTTCTGTTGAGTTAACGTGAGGTTGTGAGTCTCCCGCAGAAATTGCCTCAAACCCCACAGAAGGAAGTGGATCACATAACAAAGTCCAGAACTCCTTCTCTTGACTCTTCTCAACTGTTTTTTCTATAGTCTTGATCTGTAACAACACATAAACACTCAGCAATGAATGCTTTACCATCCTTTTTTTTTTAAACGTTTTTTATTAATTTTATTCAGCCAAACAAAAATACAAACCAAACATGCAGTGCATATATCAACAGTTCAATTATCCATTGCTTAATTTCGGTCACTGCTCCCCCCTCCAACCCTTCTTTATGAGCCTCTTCATTCCACATCATCTGTATCTGCTTCACATGGTGGGGTCTCGCTTTCCGTGGATTCTGTCAGGTCTTGTATTGTTCCAAACAATTCAGCTATTAATGATTTCCATGCCATCTGGGTTCCCGCCTCCTCCTCTCCCCCTACATTGCTTGCCTCTTGCGATACCATGGTTCCTGCCTCCGCCCATTTCTGCAACTCTTTCCACCACCCTTGGCCTGTGACATGTCTTCCATCCCATGGCAATCTTCCTCTTTGCGAGCACATATTCTAAATCTTTTAATTAATGCTTTACCATCCTTGCTTTTCCTCTTCCCTTCTCCTGCTTCACCAAGTAACCCTCAGGACTGGACAGCTTTGCTGGGAGGTGGTTTTTACCAACTTCATTTACTAGGATCTTCTTTCTTCTGCGAGTCCTCAAACAAATCTGTTTTTTTTGAAGAAGTACAATTCTCTGATTTGCAAGTGGCTCCATATGTTTCCTAACTAGCTTTCCCTAACTAAACTCAGTATTAAAATGCCCTCCATTTCAGTAGCTACCAGGAAGTGTTCCTTCTATCAGGGGTCAAGGCAGTCCTTAGAGTCTCCACATGTCTCAGTTGCTATTGATTCTGCTATTCTTCTCAGAAAACGAAAACAGACTCCCCGTGTGTCATGTAACTCATGCAGTCTTTCTGAGAAAACATGCCTGAAATTTCACTGGATCACTGTTGCATCTGATTGCTTCTCTTGACTGGAGCTCTCGTCCCCCTCTTGGAGTCTTGTCCCCAGGTTGTGTGCTCCTTCACTTGCCATGCACACTCTGGACTTACACTCACAGGAGTCACATGCACTGGTCTAGTGCTCTCTAATGCCGAAAATACTTGCATGCAGAAGAAGTACGTCAGGAGAATGGTCCCCTTCTCTTGCTGCTCAGGCTCATTATACCCTTACAGGCCTCATTATGAGTTTGACAGTATTTTGTCGGTAAATCTGCTGAAATACCACCAAAATCATTTACCGCCACTTGGTCCCGTGGATTTAGTGAAGGATTACAAGTAGTCACAAGGCAGTGTAAAATCCCCATTGTAGGAGTTCATATGACTCCATAAGGATTTTGGCAGAATTACTACTTGCGATAATTCCACCATGTAAATTCTGCAGATTTTTTACATTAAAGTAGAGTATTTACCTCCAGTATTTTGCTTGAGGTAAATTCTCCACTTCAACACCAAACGTTGTCTTTGGCAGTGTGGTAATTCCATTGCCAACAAAAAAAGTGGCGGTAACAGGATTACCAGCACTTTTTTGTTGCTCTGTCAAACTTGTAATGAGGCCCCTAGGTCTTTTACTCTAAGAAGTTCAGGGAAGCGCTCAGCGATGTAAAACGTGCAATCTCCCGCTACCACTGCTCCTTGTCCCTATCCGATTCTCTCTAGTGCCTTCCATTCTCCTCCAATTTCTTGAGGGCCTAAAAGGCCTAAACCGAGAGCTCTTAACCAGTCTGATGGTCCTGAATTTGTCGATGAAATGCAGTTAGAGAACGTAATCCTGAGTTCTATGCTGCCTCTCCGCATTCCATTGCATCAGCATTCCAGCTGCCGACCTCCATCTTCAGCTGGGGCTTACACCTCAGACTATATAGTGAAGCGTGTTAGTTGAAAAATCATGTACAGACTCAATACTAAGTCACCACACTCACCAGGTTCATTCTTTGCAGAAACTGGTTAAAACCTCCTACCGCCATCCTAAAGGTGAAACACCCACTAATCTTATGAACCACCACTGCTCGACCACTCCTTGGCCCATGGGACCTGACATTCACCCCCTACAACCAGCAGAATCGTGGATGTTGTTCATCCTGCATCTTCCAGGCCAACATTTTCTTTGGTTTACAAAAGCCACAGGCAATCCCCAGTGAAAACTATATCTCATCATGTGACTTAATTTTCCATGTCAAAGCAATAGAAAATATGTTTTTATGTCTGCCTCGTGGCTAGAGACCAGGATTCATACACACCTTCAATATGGTCTCGGCTTTGCCTTAAAATGACTGGCACTACAGGCCTAGGATGGAGCACCAGCTTCAGGTGATTTGATCTGCAATGTTCCCTGAAGAGCCTCAAAATCAACTACAAATCGTTCCCATAACATCAATTACATGAATTATGTTTCAAGAAAATGAAAGTGCTCCCAATTGAAGTGCTGTCACTTTAAAGGGAGTTACATTATATTCTCGGGACCAACCCTTGATCAATGGAGCTATGCCAGTACCTCTGAATTAATGTAGAAACATTTCAGTGTTGTGACAACTGGCAAAATGTGACTTGCGCTATGGTCTGTGCTTCCACCTTTTCAAATACTTTTCCAATTCAAAATGTTTCCATAGATACAAAATGCTACTGGAAGGGTTGATCAACTCCAAGATCGTCTACCGGACAGCACAATGGAAAAGGCTTCTAAGACTGAGCTCATTGACCTGCTGGACTACCACGACACCTTTATCCAGGAAGTGGAGCAGGAGCAAGCTAACCTCACCCAGCTCCGACAGTATGCTCTAAGCAGCGTGCTGCGTGATGTGCAAATCGAATCCATCACACAGGAGGAGCTGCCAATAGTGCAGGAAATCAAAGCCATGCTGGACCGCTGCAACAAGTAAGCCTCTCACAGCATGTCACATGGTACTCTCTTTGCCATATTTCTTCCCTACATTATGCTCCTTACTGACATTTTTTAAGAATTGAGGATTGAGGGTGATCATACTGAAGATGCAGCAAAAATAATTTGTACCCAAATGCTCTCGTTTGGAAGCGGTCTGTTTTCCGTTTTTCTGGGATGTGGCAAACTCATAGAGCTTCACTGTTTAAATATTGGAAATCTGTGCTGATGATCATGAACAAAGCATCGTCCTAACAGATAAGCAACAGATAACTCTGGTTTTTCAATGATCATAAAAATGGATTTCTCTGGTTATGTGTGCGGGGTGATTGAAACAGTCTGTTGAAAGTAAGGGGTGTTTGCCATTTACCGTTGATTTAGGTTCTTAAAGCAGAATGTAGAATAACAACAGTTCCTAAAGCTGCTACTGAGTATAAACACTAATGTTGTGAAGTTGTGAAGTATCAAACCGTCTTCACAGCAAGTATAGCTTTTTTGAGCTCTTCATATTTATAGGATATTGGTTTAAAATGTTGACATCCATTTGTGTGTCTACCCAAAGCGAAACTGGTAATGGTAGGCCAACCCAAAAGTCAACTTGCCAGCAATTTGTAAGTTTCATAAGTCGACATGCAAAACAAATATGTTGGGCATAATAGTTTAGGGTTATGAAAACAGTGAAAATAGTATTTGCAAACTAAAACTGTGCAAGCAAAAAGAGGTAAGTAAGGGAAAGGGGAAATGCAAGAGAGGATCAAGTGTGGTATCCCTCACATTGAAAGAAAATATTTATGAAATAAAAAATATGTTGGCCTTGAAAAGGATGACTTTGGAAGTGAACTTTCAGACAACATCAATAGAAAATTTAGAAATAAAACCTTAGAAAGGTCGACTTTTGGGAGTCTCACTTCGAATCAATTCTCACATGGATGCCAACCTTTGGACATTGAACCATAAATAGGAGTGTACAATTGTAAAACTAAGTATCATACATTTACAAATTCTCCTTTCTTCCATTCTGAAGCATCCAAGTGAAGGTGAAGAAGAGTAAGAAATTAGTGGAACAGGAATTAAAGGAACGAGAAGAGGTGGAAAAAGAGATTCACGCCATTACATCCTGGATTCAGGAAGCCAGGGAATATATGCTGAAGCCCACCATAGACGCTAACACCCAGCTAGAGGAGCTTCAGGTAAGTCATGGTTCCTTATTGTCTATGGTGGGCATCATATAGTATGAAACAGAACTACTTAAATTGGGCTTGAAGGAATAAAAACAAACAGCAAAAATGGTAAACAAAACTCTTCTGAAAGAGCTTGGGTGAACACAAGCCTCCAATATGTCGGTGGCCATGAAAATATAGCCCAATAGCAAGTTCATTACCTCTATGATATTCTAGGTGTCATAATGTGCCTGGGCATGAGTACATTTTTGGAAGTGTGATGTTAGTAGTGTCCTCAAAATAAGAATGAAGAATTGCTCAGGCAACAGTGGAAAGAAACATGTTATTGCACCACCTATGGAACACTCTTAAGGACTGTCTAAAGTGTTTTGCAGTGGACAGGCCCACCTCCAGATTTTGTATTTTTATTTTACTTTACTTTTCTTTAATTAACTTATAATGCGCAGCAATGAACCCGTGGGCATGATGGCATGGACATGACAATATACAACCAATAACAGATCCAAAAGCGATCTAGAAGAGGTCAAGAACTGATGCAGAGATTTTAGTCAAACAGCAAGGTTTCAAGTTATTTTTTGAAGGGCTCGAGTTTGGTTTCCAGCCTAAGATCAAGCGGCAGGTGATTTCCAAGCTGCCGGAGCCGCTATATCAAAAGCTCCTTTTTTGGCCTTTTTAGATTTGCTTCTCGGGATCATGAGCATTTTAGTCTCATTAGATCTAAGAGATCGAGAAATACTCTTAAGCATGAGCTCGTTCAAGTAGCGAGGCATAAGGCCCAGAAGGTTCTTGAAGGTGATGAGGAGGAGGCGATAGCGAATTCTCGCCTCTACACGGAGCCAGCGCAAAGATCTTCTGGCTGGCGTAACATGGTCCCGTCTAGCTAGACCTGTGACATCCCTCACTGTTCCAATTTCAATAACCTGGAGTCTGTTTAGTTCAGTTTTGCTGATGCCAGTCAGCAGGCTATAACAGTAGTCAATTTTAGACCCTACTATGGCTCTAGCCAACATTTCTGCATTAGCATGAGAGATCATGGGTCGGATGTGTGCAAATAGTTTTAAGTGGTAGGCCGCTCCCGAGACCACACTCCCCACATGGGCTTTCACAGAAAGGTTCTGGTCAAGGGTCACCCCTAGGGACTTGACCTTCCTAAGTGTGTCAATCTTGACTTCACCGAGCTGGAAGTTGCTGTACCTGGGATCTAGCTTGGAAATCCGGCTGGGGGACTCCACAATCATGAGTTCGGTTTTGGATCTATTTAGTGCGTGTCCATTTTGTTATTTTATGTTTTTGTTATGCATAATTCTTAAACCAAGTGGCAGTGGGGTGGAGTGTATAGTTAAGCTTGCAGAGCTAAGGTTAAAGAGATATTGGTATGTTGATTCAGAGGATTAATATGGTTCTAGTTAAAACAAAATGTACTTGTTTAAGTGGGCTTGTTGCAGAGAGAAGCAAAACAAAAGAGGTGATGACCGGAAGGCATATTTTCTACAGTGTGCCTGGGCCAACCAGTGATCAGAATTCTTCTGTGACAGGAAGAGGGCGTGTGGTTGATGATCCTGAGTGGATAAAGTGAGGTCAGGTCTTCGGAGCTGGCCTTTGGTAAAGTTAGAGCAGACACTAAGAGGTTGTGTTTGACTTCTGGAAATGCATAGGCGCTAGGCTAATGGAGATGTTTTGTAGGCTTTGCCCCTTTGAAGAAGAGGCAGTCGAGAATGTGTCAAAAATATAGCTTTGTGTAACGCAAAAATCCTGCATTCTGAAAGAGTTCCAAAAATATGAAAGAAGGATAAATAAAGGTCCCAAAATGACAGGGCCCTTTCTGTACCATTAACATAAAAATTATCTTCTTTGTGTCCTCCTGTTCCTGCTTTACATGATATGTTCGTTAGGTAATTATTCATTTAGGACGTTTGCAGGGTACACACTGTCAATCTAACTATACACTCTGAGCAAGAGATTTCAAATTGCTTAGGCATGTATCAAACAAAATAACATATCTTCAGAGGTCAGATATCTTATATCTCATTAGATGGCCGTACCATCATTTCTTATTTTAAAAGGTATTAGTTGTGGCATCGGCATAATGTTCCTTGTCAAAAGATCATAAACCTGCATTTCCACTAAGGAATTGACCAGCTTTTCAATGACAAACAATCTTCATAGCAGCTGTCGAATGGCATTGTTGCAACATTTTAGAGTTCAAAGCCACTCATTTTGGCTCACACAATAGCATTGGTTTAGACCATAAAACAAATAATGCTTGTTCCCATCTAGTGCTGTAAACCAGCTTCCTCCCACTTCTAAGCACTGTAATAACAGGTGTTCTTATTACCCTAATGTAATTGCACTCAATCTATCAATCTTGGAAGGAAGAATAGCAGAGCTGGCTCTTCCACAGGATTTCAACAAGCAAAGTGCAGGCTGGCTCCATATCAGAGATCAGCACTTAACCTGTGAGGTATCCACACCTAAGGGTACAGCTAGGACCATTTACATTGCAGCATATACGAGTGGCCTGCCAGATATTTACTGGACTAATAACAAAAAAAAATCATAAACCAATTCAATACATTTTATCCTACAAATGTGTACTGTTAGGGGAGTTTTCCTAACGTACTACTAGTAGTAAGACTTTAGTAAGCTATCCCAGTGGTTTGTAGATCTCCAATTCTTAGTATCAGTCTGTACTAACTCAGGACCTTGGTAGATTGGCAGAGCAGTCAGGCTTATCTTAAGAGGAAGATGTGAGTTGTAGGTAAGTACACTGAATGTAGTTAGACAGCCACAGCAGGGAAGCACTTAAACTTATAAGTTATATAAAAAGCATATATTTATTATATTTACACCAGAATCACCTTAAATACTTCAGACGCTTATACCAGAACACTTAGGAATACTTGATAATACACTTCCAAATGGCACTTTCACTTTTTGTTTGTTTGCGGTTACATTTGGAGCAACGTTGGAAAGGGAAAAGACAAAGTTATCGAATTATCTGTTACTGCACACGCATGCGATTTTCAAATGTTTATACGATAATGCATTTACTCTGCAAACACCTATAGTAAAGTCACTAAAAGTGAGGAAAATTATTAGTTAGTGTAACATGACCTTAGTTCAAGGTTCTAGAGACAGTGTCTTCGCCTAGTAAGTCCTTTAATTCCAAAAACCCAACCCTAACTAAAGGCAGTTCGGAATGTGCTTAAAGTCTTGACAAGCAGCAAATTACGAAGAGTTCCTGTCGATTTCTTTCAGTTTCTGGAGTTATTGAAGCAGCAAATTAACAACTAACAAGGGAGACCTTAAAACTGACTTGAAAAGTAGACACAAGCAGTGGCTTGGGTCTGAGGTAAGATGGGGGTTGCCCTGGACACCGCTGCGTGCACTCCAACGCTCTGGAGCGATTTCTTGGAATCAGGTAAGCAATACCTTTTTCCCCACAGTACCTTAGGTTAGAAGACAATGGTTGTGCTGGATGCTCCGCCATGTTGCAGCTCTGGACCAGACCTCTGGATTCCTTGGTCTGATGATTGAAGGCAGGACAATGGACAAGATCTCTTTGCAGTAGTCTCGAGGGAGGACCTGTAGCATGTTGTTCAGCAACTTCTGGGTTCACTCTGCCATTTTGGCGCCTTTTCTGCAGCAGCAACAAAGGACACAGATCGCCCGGTCAATCTTCTTCGCTACCTGCAGTCCCACGCTCTGTTGAAGGGGTCTGGGTGAATTTGATCGGATCTCTAGAGTGTCCTTACGGTTTATGGTCTTTCCATCTAATGCCTTTGCATCACATTCTTTCCATCGCAAAAATGTGCATCTAATGCACATTTTTTTTGGGGGGGGGGTTCCATCCTCCCCAACCCCCGTTTTTGTACCCTTTATAATGCACCTAAACAAAAATTAACCCTTTACCCCCAAAACATATGCATTAGATGCACATTTTTTAGATGGAAAAAATGTGATGGAATGGCATTAGATCATGGGTGCACAACATACGGCCCGCAGGCCAGTTGCGGCCCGCCATGCCCTTTTGACCGGCCCACGAGGCACAAAGACTTTCCTAATGGAGGGCGGCCCGCGCGGCCGCCCTCCATTAGGAAAGTCTTTGTTGACTTCCGGGCCGGTGAAAACACTGGCCCTCATTGGCTCAGCACACACACGCATCACGTCGTTCGTACGAGCCACGTAATGCGTGTGTGCTGCACCAATGGAGGGCTAGCACTACGGCTGGCGTGGTCCATAAGGCTTGATGCCGGAAGGCATTTCAGCCTTGGACCATGCCAGCCGTAGTGCGATTCCAGCGACTTCCAGCTTACCTGCCTTCCAGCACGTCTCCGGTAAGTGATCTGTTTGTGTTTGTGTGTCGGGTTTGTTTTGCTTTATGTTTGTGTGTATGAATGTTTGTGTTTGAATGTATTTTGTGTGTATGTTGAGATGCGGGGGTGGGGGGCGGTGTCGGATGTGTATGAATGTTTGTGTTTGAATGTATTTTGAGTGTATGTTGAGATGGGGGGGTGTGTCGGATGTGTATGAATGTTTGTGTTTGAATGTATTTTGAGTGTATGTTGAGATGCGGGGGTGGGGGGGTGTGTCGGATGTGTATGAATGTGTTTGAATGTATTTTGAGTGTATGTTGAGATGCGGGGGTGGGGGGTGTGTCGGATGTGTATGAATGTTTGTGTTTGAATGTATTTTGAGTGTATGTTGAGATGCGAGGGTGGGGGGGGGTGTCAGATGTGTTTGAATGTATTTTGAGTGTATGTTGAGATGCGGGGGTGGGGGGGGTGTCGGATGTGTATGAATGTTTGTGTTTGAATGTATTTTGAGTGTATGTTGAGATGCGGGGGTGGGGGGGTGTGTCGGATGTGTATGAATGTTTGTGTTTGAACGTATTTTGAGTGTATGTTGAGATGCGGGGGTGGTGGGGTGTGTCGGATGTGTATGAATGTTTGTGTTTGAATGTATTTTGAGTGTATGTTGAGATGCGGGGGTGGGGGAGTGTGTCGGATGTGTATGAATGTTTGTGTTTGAATGTATTTTGAGTGTATGTTGAGATGCGGGCGTGGGGGGGTGTGTCGGATGTGTATGAATGTTTGTGTTTGAATGTATTTTGTGTGTATGTTGAGATGCGGGGGTGGGGGGGTGTGTCGGATGTGTATGAATGTTTGTGTTTGAATGTATTTTGTGTGTATGTTGAGATGCGGGCGTGGGGGGGTGTGTCGGATGTGTATGAATGTTTGTATTTGAATGTATTTTGTGTGTATGTTGAGATGTGGGGGGGTGTGAATGTTTGTATTTGAATGTATTTTGTGTGTATGTTGAGATGCGGAGGTCGGGGGGTGTCGGAAGTGTGTTGGATGTGTATGAACGTTTTGATTTGAATGTTTTTTGTGTGCTGAGTTGGGGGGTGGGGGTTCGGGTCTGTATGGGTGCTTGTTTGAGAGTTTGCTGATTTGGGGGGTTGGGGGGTTCGGGTCTGTATAGGTGCATGTTTGTGTGTGCGCTGAGTTGGGGGGTGGGGGGTTCGGGTCTGTATGGGTGCATGTTTGTGTGTGTGCTGAGTTGGGGGGTGGGGGTTCGGGTCTGTATGGGTGCTTGTTTGAGAGTTTGCTGATTTGGGGGGGTGGGGGGTTCGGGTCTGTATGGGTGCATGTTTGTGTGTGTGCTGAGTTGGGGGGGTGGGGGGTTTGGGTCTGTATGGGTGCATGCTTGTGTGTGTGCTGATTTGGGGGGTGGGGGGTTCGGGTCTGTATGGGTGCATGTTTGTGTGTGTGCTGATTTGGGGGGTGGGGGGTTCAGGTCTGTATGGATGCATGCTTGAGTGTGTTTGGGGCATAGTGTTTGCTTGGGGGTGAGGGGGCCATGGGGCATAGTGTTTGGTTGGCGGTGAGGGACAGGGGGCATAGTGTTTGGTTGGGGGTGGGGGCCATGGGGCATAGTGTTTGGTTGGGGTGGGAGCCATGGGGCATAGTGTTTGGTTGGGGGTTAGGGAGGTGAGGGGGCCATGGGGCATAGTGTTTGGTTGGGGGTGAGGGACCATGGGGCATAGTGTTTGGTTGGCGGTGAGGGACAGGGGGCATAGTGTTTGGTTGGGTGTGAGGGAGCCATGGGGCATAGTGTTTGGTTGGGGGTCAGGGGGCCATGGGGCATAGTGTTTGGTTGGGGGTGAGGGACAGGGGGCATAGTGTTTGCTTGGGGGGTGAGGGACATGGGGCATAGTGTTTGGTTGGGGGTGGGGGCCATGGGGCATAGTGTTTGGTTGGGGGTGGGGGCCATGGGGCATAGTGTTTGGTTGGGGGTGAGGGAGCCATGGGGCATAGTGTTTGGTTGGGGGTGAGGGGGCCAGGGGGCATAGTGTTTGGTTGGCGGTGAGAGACAGGGGGCATAGTGTTTGCTTGGGGGGTGAGGGACAGGGGGCATAGTGTTTGGTTGGAGGTGGGAGCCATGGGGCATAGTGTTTGGTTGGGGGTGAGGGGGCCATGGGGCATAGTGTTTGGTTGGGGGTGAGGGGGCCATGGGGCATAGTGTTTGGTTGGGGGTGAGGGACAGGGGGCATAGTGTTTGCTTGTGGGGTGAGGGACAGGGGGCATAGTGTTTGCTTGGGGGTGGGGGCCATGGGGCATAGTGTTTGGTTGGGGTGGGAGCCATGGGGCATAGTGTTTTGTTGGGGGTGAGGGGCCCATGGGGCATAGTGTTTGGTTGTTGGTGAGGGGGCCATGGGGCATAGTGTTTGGTTGGGGGTGAGGGGGCCATGTGGCATAGTGTTTGGTTGGGGATGGGAGCCATGGGGCATAGTGTTGCACTCCAAGAGTGAACTCAATAATAAAGCTAAAACAGGCACAGTTAGGAGATGTACATCCTTTGCTTTTTTGAGGAAACCTGACTCAACGAAGGCCATACTCCTCTTGGGTAACCCAAACAGCAAACTATAGCAGTCCAAAATAACGGAATGTCCAATCAAGGGTCAATAAAATATATATAATTGAATTAAACAGACGATATACAACTAAATCGAAATAAATGATAGCAATGGAAAATGTGTAGTACAAATTGTAAGTTTGAAATGCAATAAAAATCGTTACCCCTCAAAAACATATCTTTTTCCATGTGTTAATACAAATTGGGGGTTGAAAAAGCCTCCTGACATGTCCCGCCTACCGCCCCGCCCACTTTTACTTTTCGGCCCACTATAGCCCTCATGTAAGGTACTTTCGGCCCTCTGTCAAAATCAGTTGTGCACCCCTGCATTAGATGCAATGGCACTATATGGAAAGACCAGATACCGTCCTTACAGGTTAAGCAAAGATTTGGACGGATTCAGCCTTTCCACAATGATGCATGCTAAATGGACAGAAGGTCTCCTGGTATTGGGGTTCTGTTGCTCTATAAACTCCTATGACCTTGGGAGATGGCTTGTTTCAAAGTTCATCTTTGGACTGGCTGTTCCCACCAGCCAAAGGGAAGGAGTTGTCCTCTTCGGAGCTCCTCTGTCACACAGAAAGCAGAGTCACGACAGCAGTGGTCACTTCACAGTGTTGCAAAGAGTCTGCAGGCGTCTTTGGTCGTCTTCTTCTTCGGTTACTTCAGCTTCGACTGGTTGACTAGCTTTTCACTCCAGAAGTCTCACCTTTGATACAGTTCCAGCACACACTCCTCTCCAATCTCTCTCAGCAGTTTACAGAAAGGAGCGTTTGGCTGTCCAATCAAGACAGCCAGACCACCTGTGGGTGCGTGACCTATTCAGGCACTGTGGCAGACAAAGGACAAGGGGGGGGTGGCAAACTCCTCCCCTACTTCCTGCCTGCACAGACACTATGGAGCCTGGGTGGGGATACCCAAGGGTTCCTGCCAAAGGCCAAACACACACACAGGCCTCCCCCTTCCAGAATTGTAGAAGAAGGGATGATAAAGAACAACCACGCTAGTAATGGCGAACAAAGAAGGAGGGTCTCAAGTTGGTTCTTGTGTGTCCTTATTGTGCACTACAAAGCTATGGACATGGCCTGCGGTACCAAACAATACACAATAGTTCATAGAACACTGTTAGGTATGATTTTCATATCAATGCTAAATCCTTCTGACCCGTGTCAACCCCAGAACCTTTTACTGGACTGGTAGATTCATTTTCCCTATGCCTCAGTGAGTGGGAATCTTTTTCCACACTCACACAGAGTCTTTTACTCTTTTTATGGGTGTAATTTTTAAGACTCTCCATAGTGTCATTTAAAAGTTATCCTCTTTGGCAACTTTTTTGGCAATACGTGCCTATTGTTGCTGGTTTGCTTTAGGGGCTCCCCTTTTAACTTTCTCTGGCTAACCTTGTGAGAACTACAGTTCCCAAGGGTAGAAAGAATCTTTGGATCCCCTTTACATTTTATTAGGTGAGACCACCACCCCCCACCTTATGTGGAGTGCTGAGGAGATACGGAGTATCCTCTTTTTCATTTTAAATATAACACTTATGTTACAAGGGCAAACTTCCCTTTAATGGCTGGTGGCAGTGAACCTTTTTATTACTTCGGTGTACCTTTACCGCAGACTGTTTGCACATTCCGGTAAAGGCACCCATAAGTGCTCATTTTACCAAAATAGCCCCTGTCTTCTTTTTTGCCATTTTAGTGTCCCTTGTCCTTTTGTGTTCCTTCCCCTGACCTTCAAAGCAGGAAATTCCTTTGTGTGGGTTTTATCTTCGGCGGGAGACCTTGGTCAAGCCCGCCCAGGCTCCAGAGTGTCTGTGAAGGCAGAAAGTAAGGGAGGAGTCCAAAACTCTGCAGCCGTTTGTCTTCCAGCCTGACTGTGAGAATCCTGTTCAGATTGGAAGACTGACCACCCTGAAAGGACTGCCAACCCCCCCCCCCCCCCCCAAGTTTGAATGTTGCATAGCTGTTTGATTGGCTGGGTTCCTGCATAAAAGTCTGATCCTGGAAGCTGAAGAAGTAGTCCAAAAGTGGAACCAAAACCGAAGAGGATGATGAGGGAAACACGGCTGAGACAATTTCCAGCCACTGGAGAGCCTGCTCTGTAACCAGAGCCTGCTGTAGCCCTTCCTTCAAATCGACCTGGGGACTCCGAAAACAACAGCCCTGACCCGGAGACTGGTAAGACCCACTAAAATCAAGAAGACATGCATTTTGAGGCATGCCACGCATTGCTGCATCCTTGCGTTGCTGCAATACCTCAATACCCTGGGACCTGAAGCCATTGTGCGGTGCACAGTTATCCAAATCCCGAATCGCGCTGAAACTTTGGGGGCATCCTGCTGGATCTCCAGAGGCGTGATTCTAGTCCGAAGAGACCCCTCACCAGTTTGCTGGACCTTGCAAACAACAAGAATCTGACCAGCGATATTCTGTCTTCTTCTGTGCTCCTAAAAAGGCGCCAAATCCACAGAGTCACATCCAGACGTGAGGCAACTCTTGCCTGGACCCTTCTCCTGTGATCCCTGCTGCAAATGTCCTGTCTTCCATCTTCTTGACAAGGGAATCAATCGACTGAGTTTTTGGCTGCATATCCTGAAGTATTCCTGCTGCAACTCTCCTTCTGTGCTGAGGTACTGTGTTGGCTGGTGTATTCTACCTACCTTAAGCCTTTGTGATTTCAGTTTAGCTTTGTGGTGTTTTCTATGATTGGGAGCCACTCATCTAGTTCACCCAGGCCCACTGCGGAATCCTCATAGGGTGTCTTCTCTGAAGTCCCTGGACCCTCAATTAACTTTAAAGTGAAATACTTACTTCTTTAAACAGTCTTCCTGTGGAACTCTGACTTTGCCTGCAACTGAACCCTATCTCACCCTGCCAACAGCTGGAACCTAGACCACTAGGGTCCCTCTACTGCCTCTGAGTGAACTCATGCAACAGAATAAGGGAAGGAATGGATAAGAAAAAGCTTCTACCTCGAAAAGAATAAACACGTGTTCAAAAGTTACTTACTTGTAAAAGAAGTTGGTTGGCAACTGTAACTCTGAGAGTGAACAGTTACAAAAGTTCTTATTTACCTTGAATGTGCTTTGCACTATTCTGAAAAGTATATATAAGGTTAAGTTACTCACTACCTATCCTGCTAGGATAATTATATGAGTGTCCCCAATTGGGTCTTGCTTCCCCTGACTAGCTGTTAGCCTGTCTAGAACAAGTCTGCCTAAGGTTGTACTTAGCTTTAAGTTGCTGATAGCCGTTTTTACTTACTTTGTGTTAGCTGTGTGCCATCCTAAAACAAGTTAAAGAGTTGTTGCTTATCTGAATATGTGTTCCACTGATCATAAAAAGCAACTATAGTAGAATATTACAACATTAGGTCTTACCTGCCTAGAATAGCTGTGTGCCATTCCTGAAAAGTGTTCCTTTAGGTGTAGCTAACCTTGGTCTGCCTGGTGCATACACAATTAGTGATAAGAGTTCTTGCTTAGCTTAGCATGTGTTCCACTGAACTGAAAAGCAGCTGTAATTGTATATTACACCACAAAGGTCTTATTCACCTAGTATAACTGTGTGTTATCACAAACAGTAGAGGTATTTACTGTTCCTTGAATCTGTGTTCCACTATTAAGAAAAGTATATTTGCAAGGTGGTTGATGTTAGGGAGAATTCTCATTTCTGTGCTAATTCCCTTCAACCTTAGAGACCCCCAGCTCTTTTGCTGGACTTTAGGACTTTTTAATTTTAACCTTGGAGTGAGTGAGCCCTTTTTCTCATTCTGTCATGTATTTTGACCTGATTGGGATTATGTGTTTGTTTTGTTTATGGAGTCTGACAAACTCCATAGGTATCTACTTTTTGTATGGTGACACATAGCACCTTCGGTGCAGTGACGCAGAGAAATCCTTTTGATTTCTCCTAAGGTTTAAATACATTTTCTTGTGTGAACTACTGTTCCCAAGAATAGTAAAGGGAAATTGACTTTACTTACCTTTTCTCTTTGTAGGTCCAGCACATACCATCTTACGTTGAGTGCTGGGGGGTTACTTAGTAGCCCCCTTTGCTGCCTACTCTTGTAACATTTTGTATGTTACCCTCACTACTTTAAATGGCTGGTGGCAGTGGTAAAATGTTCCTACCATTGTGCTTTTCTAACGCAGGCTGATTCCTCAGCTGCACTATAGCACCCGTGGGTAACCATTTTGTCAAAATGGCCCCCAGTCTTCTTTTTTCGCCATTTTCTGTTTGTAAGGTCTTTCTTGGGTTTTACTCTGCGCGCCAAACCAGGTTTGAGCCCTTTATTCGTTTTGCCTTTGGCAGGCTTCAGTCCTGAAACCCGCCTCTGGCTCCAGTGTGTCTGGAAGGGCAGGAAGTGAGGGGAGGTTCCTAAAACTCCCCTGTCCTTTGTCTTTAGGAATGCCTGAATGCATCCAGTCCTGATTGGCTGGCTGGCTGTCCCTGCTGTTTGAGTGGCAGCTAGGCTGTGCATGAATGGGAGAAACCTGCTTAAAAGGCAAGGGTTTTGGGACTGATGGGACTGAAGACAGAGTCGACCACTGGGAAGAACAATCTGACCAAGAAACTGTGAACAAAGCTTGCTGCATCCTCCTGGACTGTTGAACTGCCCAGTGAAGCCCTGCTGCTGTGCTGAAACTCCTTATTCTAATCTACAAGAGAAGCTCCCAAAGGGACAACTTCTTCCCTTGGGTTAGTGGGACCAACTAACCCCAAGACGAACTCCACTGGACCACCTTCCCCGACTGGCTGTACTTCTTTGCTGCTGCAGGAACCGAGTGCCTGGGGTCCAGAAATCCGTAGTCGAGTGCAACGTCTGTGATCTGGCCAGAAGCTCCAGGTGTCTTAATAGGACCCTCCAGAAGCAGGACGACCAGAGCTCGAGTCACCTCACCATAGTGCAGACTCAAGGAGTGAAGGAAGCCCAACCGGTATGCACGAACCGCTGTGGTGCTGTTTACTGAGTGCTGAAACAGCGAAGTACCGCTGATTCAAAAAGAACCCGTAGCTGCCGCCAACCTTTGAATTGCTGCCGCAGGAGTCCCCAGACGTCCTCCTTCTTGCCCCCACGACTGAAGCCCAGGAACCCAGGATCTGCATTGCTGCAACCAGACAGAAGCCAGCTCAACCACTCTTCTTCTAACCAAAGGTACTGTTCTGACTTGGGGTACTTACCTCATTGTCTGCATTTTTAATCTTCTCAGTTGAGACTTGCAATAGCTGCTTTGCTAGAGCTGATTTCAGCTCTACCCCTCACAAGTGTAACAGCTTGTGACACTATAGTGATTTTTCTTCATCAAACTCTCTAACATTGTGCAAGACTTCTATCTAAGAAGTGCCTCAGCTCCATAGACTTTGCTGCAATTTAATTGGCTATCCTGGCTCCCTGCAGACTCGTCTATTCCATTTGACTTTGATACTTACTGTCCCTCAAAGGTGATGTATTGGTTTTAAACTAATATTGCTGGGAAATGTTTTTTATCTAGACTTCATTGGAAGATTTATAGTGCTCACATGCTCTGCGAACCTGTTTAACCTTTTTCCTCCTCTAACCTTTCCGTTCTGACAACCTCAGAATTGACAAAGTATACAAGTGATATATAAATGCCATTACTGTCCTAGTTAGTGAAGTCACCTCAGGGTGTAGGAAGTGTGTATGAAGCATCTCTAAAGAGTATCTACTTGCTTTGTATTGATCTTGAGAATGCATTTTGAAGTGTATTTGACTGCTTCATATATTGCCCTTTTTAAAGGCGGCTTATTTAAAAAGTACTGTTAAATAAATAATTATTTATAGCAAAAATCTTGAGTATAAGTATTATTTGGCTACTTGTATTGGTGGATTTCATTGCTACAGCGCTACAGCTCACGTTTACGCCTCTTGAGATAAGCCTGGCTGCTCAGTCGCACTACCAACTTGCGCGGTACAGGCCTATACCAAAAGGTGAGTTACCTAATACAAAGAGGACACGTGTTGTGTAGTCTCCCACAGGGTTACTACATCAATTCTTGCCTAACAGTTGACTATGAGATTCCCTTGTTGAGTGTCACTGCATAACTGACAGGGTCTACTACCCTTGTATTACTGAAAGTAATCAGAAAGTAATCTATGGTCTTACACGCCTGGAAATACTGTTAGGTGTTCTAAATAAGGTCTGTGCTTTGACCTGTGTATTTAAATCACAGTGTTGTGTTTTTATAATGTGTTTATATGCTTTATGTTAGTACTTACCCAAGAATCTCTTGGTCTGCTTGTATATCAAATATACCCTGTATTTGTACAATACATAGTATGTCAGTGTTTCTTTGGACCATATGCATAATACAATTTCTTTGTACTGATTCTACAGACCTCTCTCCCTCCTAAGATAAGCCTGACTGCTCTGTCTACGCTACCATGAACTCAGGTGGTACAGCCTTATAATAAGAGTGGAGTCTTGTACTGTCTCAGTTGAGTGGTTTTACTAAGCCCTTAGTTGGACTTCAGAAAAACTGTGCTAACAAACATGTCCACTGCCACCAGCCATAACTTGGTGATTGCCTATGTGACTAAAAAGTCAATGGAGCAGAGAGAAGGGGGTTACTAGGTATCCCTTTGGAACTCCACTGAAGGTGGGGGGCGCCAATCTCTCAGTCTTTAAAGTTTTGGGGTAGATACTAAGTATCCTTAATAACTAGTTACTTGAGGATACAGTAAAAGAATATTAAAGGAGGTCCCTAGGGGTCCTCAGCAACACTGCACATAAGGAGCTGTGTGCTGCAGTAGTAAAACACAGATGCCTTTAAGAGCTATGGAGCAGGCAGACTCCGTAGAACAGGTAGAATACAAAGAGCAGAGTTCCAAAGGACAGAGCCCATAAGAATGAATAAATCGAAAAGACTCCACGCATTCAGGATTGAAAGAAAAAGGTCCAGAAGTCCAGCAAAACATGCTGTGGGTCTCACTAGGAGAGGGGATGAAGCATACAAATGATAGATCTCCCTGACATGTACATTCTTCATCCATCAAGCATTTCCAGTATGTGGAGAATGTATTCTAAAAGTGCATTAAACCAAAGGCATTTTGTATATAATACATTTTCATTTACTTATCATTAATACACGCAGACACCACAGAGTCATTGCGCATATCCTTTACTATCATACTTTAACCACTAATGACAGTCACAATAATAATACAATTATACACCACCTACCCTCATCCTTGAGAAAGTCAATCTATATCTTAACCCACAGAGCACATTGCATTATAAAATGCTGTCCAGGTATTTCCATTACTGAAATTTAGGGTACTCCTAAGAAAGACTCAGTAGTTATTTGAACCTATGACTTTTTTGGTTATGAAGAAAGCTCTCCCAACACACACATTGTTCCACTGAGTTATTGTATTGCTTACGATCAAGGAAGAGCTAAAGTTGGTGCTTAGATAAAAATTCATGCATAGTTCCAAAGGTTTACCCTGAAGTCCAACCCTGCCAACACTTACATTATTGCTGCCACCTTGTTTCTCCTTCTAGAAGGGGCATTATTAAAACCATATAAATGCCTATTTTGTGATTTCCTTCTTTCAAGCAGATGTTTGGAATCCCCAATTAGTTATGGGGTGTATACAAATATATGAATAACCACGAAAGTCTTGTAAGGAGAACTGGACCTGCATGGAAAGGTCTGTGAAGGGCACATCTATTTATCTAATTTATGGCACATCATCTTAAACACAACTAGATATATGGATCTGTTTTGCATATCTTGTAACACAAGGTTGTGATGTCATATTTGGGTGGAAAAGGTGGTTGAAGAGGCTTAGGGATCAGAGGCTTATGTATTCAGCTATCTGAACACTGAAAATGTTATTTCATTTTTCTTCAGTTATCCCTCGCTGTACTAACTGATGTAAACCAGAGTATTATAAATGAAGTCCTTCCCATGTGGCAAATGTTGTATAGATATTCAAAAATATTCACTGGATAAGTAATTCAGGAATACTGGTTTCTAGTTTAGCAAAAAAAAAGATATCGGGCCTCATTATGACCCTGGCGGTACGGGGTTAATGGGGCCGGTGGAGCTGCCAGCCCCGTTAAACCCTACCGCCTCATTACGAGGTCTGCTCGCGGGACACGTTAAGGACGCCTGGTAAAACCGGGCGTCCTTAGCGGGTCAAGCGAGCAGGCCAGGATGCTAACAACGGGCCCGTCATTAACGGGCCCCTTGTTAACATCATCCCCATTCCCATTGAGCCCCATGGGGCTGTAATGGGAACGGGGATGTACCGGGTCTGGGTTCTTTGAATGAGGAAATACCGGGCCCTCCAAGGTCGGAATGGCCCGGTATTTCCCCATTCGGGGAACCCGGACCCGGTACCCGGAATGGGGGTAGCCATGCTGCAAAAAGCGGCATGGTTACCTCCAGGGTTGTAATGAGGCCCATAGTATGATGGGGAAAAAAGAGCAAGCTTCAAGAATGTTTTATTTCTTGTTCTCTTTAAAAGTGCAACTTGTGTTATTAGTCTTTATTGTTGCATCAATGATTATGGCAACTACCCAAAGAATTATGAAAAACCAGAGGGTGTTTCACTGCCCAGATCCCGGGGATCCTTCACTCAGGTGGCCAGGGCACATCCATCGCCTTTGGATCCAGACACTAGGGGTGGACAAGTGCAGGAGGATCACCTGGGTGAGGGGTCCTCAGGGAGTGGGGTAGGGACACCAATGGCAAGACGCGGTATCCCCCCTTTCCAATACTCCTATCCAATCCTAGTTTATGGGATATTCCAACTTTCCAGATTCCCCCCCTTTCCTACACAAACACTGAGCCGAGGAAGAAGAGGTCTAAGGCTGAAAGGATTACCACCCATGCTATACATTGGACATGTCCCTCTAACAAGATCAGGCAGGGTCAGGCACTTGACTTTAATCACGCACACCTAATACCTATTAACTCTCCCCACATGGTTAAAAGGTGGAACACTGAGACACACTTTGAGCAAGGCGGTGTACGATAAAGAGCAGTCCCTCCAGGGCTATGGCTAACCAGGAGAAGGAGAGCGACAAACCGAGGGGTTAATTCGAAGGGGCAGGAAGCCAGAGACCTCCCCAGGCAAGGGATCCTTATCTGCAAAAGGCTGTGAGGATTGCGCATGACAGCCCAGCTGTAAGGGAGAAAGAGTCTTCTGAGTGCTACAAGGGTACCAGCCACCCTCACGGGAGAACGTCACAGGTGCGGAGGTGCAGAAACAGCAGTGGTAAAAACCTTGACTCCTACATCAAAGGTGCGAAAGACGGAAAGGATCTTAACATGATCGGTGAGTAGAGGGAAATAAAGAAAGCCGGGTCTGTGTTTAATTAAAAAGCCTGCGTCAGGACCTGAGTGATGAAGGTTACGCGAGCGCCGATAAGCTGCGAGAGAAACTGAATCCCTTGTTAAGAACTGTGAATACGAAATACAAAGTAGCAGAGGGGTCCGGTGAAGTGAGATTGCCCAATCAAAAGTCTCTGTGAAATGTTTTAAAGCTGTAGAGGCCGTGGGAAGCAAGAGATGATGACTGTTAAGTGAAAAGCTCATGAACTGTTGAATTTTATTTTGTTCAGTCTGGCAAGAGAATGAAAGGAGGGTCTGAGCCTGACTGAGGGAGACCCGTGTGAAAAGCAAGAGAAGGGTCCGAGCCTGAAAGAGGGAGACCCATGTGTGAAAGCAAGAGAAGGGTCCAAGCCCGACCGAAGGAGACCTATGTGTGAAAGTAAAAAGATGGGCCAAGCCAGACGTGGGGTGAGGGTGTGTGAAAGTAAAAGATGGTCCCAGCCCGACTGAGGGAGATCAGGGTCTGAGCTCGACTGAGGGAGACCCGTTTCAAAAGCAAGTAATACGTTATGTAACAAGTACATTTTACAAGAGACTTTGGAACTGAAGGGAAATATGTAAATTGGAAGTAAAGAAAGAAAGAAGGGTTGAAGTGGCCATGTGGAGGTGAGTGCAAAAATCCTCCCAGTTTGGAAAGTCTTCAAACGTGAAATCAAAATACGAAAGGAGGTTTGAGCCCACTGAGGGGAACCTATAGTGTGCAATGTGAAGAAAGCTTGTGGAAGAGAACCCAACCAAGGAGAAAAGGTTTGAGCCCGATTGAGGGGGAACCTATCGTGAACTGTAATCAAATACTATACTTAAACTGTTTTCTTGAAACTGTGTAGAAGCTTGAAGGGTGACCTTGACTTGGGTGAGAGGAACCAGAGAGGTTAAAACCGGGAACTTGTGACTCAGACATGCATGGCCAAGAAGGCTCTGAAGAACAGAGCCAGCTGCCTAACTGTGTTCGCAAGCCAAAGTGTGTTCATCCATCAAGTGTTCCTCCTAACCCTGTGCTATACAACGTGGGGACAAGAACTAATAGTGATATATATTGCCATTCTGACATTTAGTTTCATCACTGATTTTTTTTCTTTTTAGATATATATCCCTATATCACATTAGAGTGTATTGGAGTGAGAGCAGGCATTAGGTTTTTGTTAGTATAGGCCTTTATTGTTTCACTAAGACTGACTAGTCAGTCCGATAGCACAGCGTGCAGAGCCTGCTGACGCAGGTTCAAATCCTGGCAGGGCCAAACTCAGCCTTTCATCCTTCCGAGGTCGATTAATGAGCACCACACACCGTGAGTAATAATAAGCAGTGCTCGGATATCTGAGGGTTCGTAGCGCTATATAAATGCTAAATTATTATTATTTGATGGTCGAGATTACTCCCATCTTAGTTATAGGGCCAGACAGGAGTTTTTCCAACCCCATTGAATTTAACAATAAAGGTTTTGAAACTTGCAACTCGTGTCAGTGTCTACTTGTGATACAATGCCTCCTTCACAGAAGGGACCTGTGTAGAAGAAGGCTAACAAATATATTCATTACCTATAAAGATGTCATTGATAGATGATTGCTTTGTTTTTTTCCTTTTAAGAAAAGAATCATTCAAAGTTACGCAGGAACCAGTTATGCATTATGTTGAAAATGGAATTGCCTCTTAGGGCAGAACCTTATTGTAGAATGTGACACGTGTTCAGAGTTTCGAATCCGTACATTTCTATGAATGGAGTTAGCACTTGAAACGCTGCATCCTTTGTGTTTTTGTGAACAGTATGAATCTTGTACCATTTTTCTATGTAGCTGTCAAATTGAAAGATGTGGCTTAAAATGTGGTCAATTGAATCTTTCTAGACTCTGTATTCTCAAGTGACTGCTCATCGACAGACACTGGAAAAAGTGGCCGACCAACAGCAGAATAAGTATCTGGAGATGTACACTATTTTACCTCCTGAACTCTCCCTGCAGCTCGCAGAAGTATCTCAAACTCTTGGAACGACTCACAATCAGGTGAGCATTCAGAAACGTGATGATAATATCTACACCTGTTTTGTGTAAACATTAGTGTGTATGTTTTCACATATAGTTGTGCTTGACACACCCATCAATGTGTGCCAGATGTTTTCTATTGTGAAATGTGTTTAAGATAAATATTGGCATATCCAGTTCATTACAAGCTGGGTTTTAGTGGTACAAATGGCAGTATTTACCAAATGCCACTATTTTTACTGCCCTACCAATTTCACATTTGGCGCTACGCTACTCAGAATTGGATTTTTACAATGAAAATCCACCAACTTTTACATTCATCCCAGGGGTGAAGGTAAAATGTGTAACTAATCACTGTAATGTTATCAAAGCTTTTTTTCCTGTAAAGAAGGGAAGCGCCAGTGCTGCCCTTTAATACACCGAAACAACTTTTTTTAAAAGAACATTTTACGGTGGTGAAAAGGTGGGCATCTCTCACCACCTTGCCCATGTGAGTGTTAGTGTGCATTACAAAAGGCACCGCAGTTGTGTTTGTACCACCACTGTAAATCTTCCATTTCCACCACCTTTTAAATGGTGGAAATTAAGGCATTGTTTAAAAACAATACACAAAGTAATATTGCTGTAATGCAAATGGCAATATTCCGACACTACCATGACCGTTACCGCTATACCAGTGGTAAATCCTGTACTGGGTGGATTTTCACGAATGGTTTCGGCAGTAGTGGTAATTACCTCTAGTCCTATTCCTGGCAATTTATAATGAGGCCCATGTGTCTTTTGTTCATAATTATTTAGCACCAGGAGGGGTATTTCAGGTGAACGTTCAACTCTGTGCAAACACATGTTTTCCAAGCTTTCAGCTATACCTGATATAAACAGAATCAAACTAATCTATGCCAGTTTGTTCTGCTTTCATAACAATTACAGTAATAAAGCAAAACACATGTTTTGAATTCATTCAGATGATGCAAAAACACTAAAAAGTAAAGAAATGTTAGATATAATTGATATTGTAGAATTGGTGTTATGTACCTTATTTGTGAAAACATTTGGCACAGTGCGACAGACAAGGTTACTCTTTAAATTACATCAAATTCAAATAAGTAATTAATTATGCAAATGGGCTGTACACTGATTGCAAAGATGTTTTATAGAGTAGTAACAATTAGCTTTGGAATAGTGTGAAATTATGTGAATGACTTAAACAAAAGTAGGCTAATCTGAAGAAGGCCTGCATGCTAAAAACATATGTGGCTGAATCAAATGTTGACTCCTTTTCTGACTGTCAAAAACACAACATGCCATGATGCAATTCTGTCTGGAAATATTATCCTTCCTGCTCGGCACCAGAACATTAATTATGACCACTGTGCCTTAAGTGACAATCACATGTTTACAAAGCAGACCTTTACTACTTGCCATTTGGAGTCCACACCCAAAAGATCAGACACACCTACATCAGTTACAATCACAAACATTTTCTATACAAATGATGTGGTTGTAAAAACAACAAATCTTTTTGTGAATCTGTTTCTCATAGAGTAGTCTATTTTTGCCATTTGTATTTGTATTATTTTTTTACTATGCTGATATAGCGTTTTTGTCAAAGAGTTGTACAAAATAATTCTGTTCAAAATTAGTAAAATAACAGTTATAATAATCCAGAAGACTAAGAAGAGAGTAAAGGAAAATGTTCTTTTTATTGTGAGTGGGAAAATAATGAAGATAAGATCTAATAGAAACAGGTAGGTTAATTACTTCCAATGCCTAGGAGCCAAGAGACAATAAGAACGGAAATGAGTTTGGGCAGAGAGAGGTTTAGGAACTGGAAGAAGAAAATGAGATTGAGATTGTAGAGAAGGAACAATTCTACATAGTGCAATAAAACAAGAAATGCATAAAAGAGGAAGGCCCTGGACTCATTTAAAAGCAATACAAATAAAATGGAAAAGTAGATGACTGTCCAAAAAGGAGAGAGAGGAGGGAAGCAAAATGGTGACAGTGTTCTTTTTTAGCCAATTCAATATGACTTGTCCTTTCTTGGTCATTCTTCTGCCATGCAGAATGGGGGAGGTCCTGGTTCGAGTTTTGCCTTCAGCATGATCCCTTTATGAAGCCCTCTAAGGCGCCAGTGTGAGGGGAAAAGTCAGAAACTCTGCTAGTCTTTGTCTTCTTCTGTGCCTGCCTGTAAACAGTTCCAACTGGGAGGCTGGCTGTCCGAAAAACGACAATGTATAAAGAAAACTAAGTGTACACGTGTACACCTGTACTTTTGGTCCACATTAGACTAACAGTTCTCACAAATTCAATGTAATTTTGGGTGCATATGAGGTGACACAACCTTGAGACGAGGTCAGAAATATAATATGAGCGAAAAAGAGTAACCAGAGATATCGGATGACAAACCTAGGACGACAATAACAACATCTAAAACCAAATAAAGAAACTCTTCCCACAACAAGAGAGCCAAAACTATGTCGAATAGGACACAAACGACACCCATAAGGACAGAATCCAGTGTCCCTAGAGAACTCCCAGCGAACAAATCTAGGACGACAATGACAAAATCTAAAACCAAATAATGAAACTCTTACTACAACAAGAGAGGCGACACCCATAAGGACAGAATCCAGCGTCCTTAGCCAACTCCCAGCGAACAACCTTCACCCGCTCGACAAATGCTACTATAGATCATACCTGCATAAAGTTGAGTTAACATTAGCACTTGCCACACTAATTAAGCTGTGGATATTAACAGGGGCATGGACCAAAGAGAGTTGTGATTGTAGGCAGACGCCGCCCCTGGACACAAGTGTAAGCGCTATTACTGCGACATACCAAAGGGGGTAGGAGCGGTAATATGAATGAGCAACCGAAAAAGATTTTAAAGGCCGAGCAGGCCTTAACACATGGAGGGGGGAAACACGGACTTACTGATTTCGCCCTCCTACTAGATTAGGAATGTTTCCTGGGCTAGACTGCAAGGAACGCACATATGCCTGCCCACCCCACATACAAACAGGGGCCACGCAGGCAGCTGGTTGCCCAACTTGGGCAAGGTTATGCATATGAACGGGTGCCATATTGGAAATGCACTGTGAGTGTCGTACGGACCCTGAGCTGGACATAGACACAGAGACGCCCACACACCCCACATGATTAGAATACGGAAATTTAGTGCCTCACTTCAAGACAGGAATGTCAACTAACCAACCCACTAACAACTTCACCCTCTCCATACACCTCTCAAATTCTAACCAACCACAAACTTACAACGCAGCAATCACCACAAGCTTCACCACACTGCAACAACAAACAAAGCACACATAGACCCGCACAACAGCACACGACATCTTCCGAGAGTATAACACCCAAAGCCCAGCCGATGGAATTCCGGGCTGAGGCCGCCAACAGCACATCACTGCTCTCTTGCACTTCTCCAGCTCATCCCCACTAACCCCCCCCCCCCACTTCCCCCTTTCTTTCAGAACCACCAGAGCGCCAGGGGACCACTCCGGTGGTGATAGTGCGCCGTACAAATATCCTTTAACATTAACTTCTGTCCCCTGCACACCTTTTGTGCTGGAAAATTCAGCCAAACACAGTTCCAAAATCATTCAAATTATCTTGGTTATAGCCTATCAAATTCATTGATTTTACAAGAAAAACAACCGAGTGGCAACAATTCAATCCACAATAGTCCAGTAGGGTAAAACATTCTTTATGATAGATTTTGTCTGCACAACGCGTTTTGGGATTCTGTTTCCCTTCATCAGGTTCAATTTAGAGATCTACAGTACAATGTAACATAACAATCTGTTAATGTAGTCTATCGCCATTAACATAGGTTCTATAAAGAATGAAAAGATAATCTTCAATAAACTTTCTTCCGTCATAAAAATTCACAAAGGTTCTAAATAATGCTGTTAAATAATTTCTCTAAACATGCATATGTCTCTCCATCGGACATAATGTGCACATGTGTATTACATGGCCTGCGGTAGCGGCCATGTAGTTATGGTTAAGTTGCTAAACCCATAGGAAGAGCACTTTTTGGGCGGCTTATAACTTCGCTCCCCCTGGGCGAATCCTCACCAAACTTTGCAAAACAAGTATATGGCCCACTCTGAATTCGGTTGCAAAGGTTGGTGAGGTTTGGTCAAGGGGTGGCAAAGTTATAGAGGGGGTCCCAAAATAAAAAAAATTCCCATAGACATAATGGGGAAAAAACTTTGCTCATGCCTACAGCCCAAACAGCTGGACGAATTTCCACCAAATTTGCGGCAGGAGCAGCGGCTTGGTCCCGGAAGCGTGTTCGGTCCACAGACTGGCCTCTGGCTGTTCTGTCTGCGGACTGGCCTCTGATTGGCCAGAAAATTCGCAGACTTTTGCGTGGTCCGGAGACATCGGGACGCGCTCGCTGATTGGCTGGTGGGAGAACGTAAAATGCATTGGTTTTCCTGAAACGCCCGCCATCTTGGATTCGCAGACTTTTTTTTGGGTCCGCGGACAGCGCAGTGAAAACATTTTTAAAAAAGCAGCATTTCACTTGTCAAACTCAACAAACAATCTCTGGGTATGTGGGGGGATGAGGATTGGATTGGATATGGCCATAAGAAGCCAAGAAATGGGTTGTTTCACCCCCCTGAAAGTCCGCGAACACTCCAGATGTCCTTGGGCAGTCCTGTGGTGTTCGCAGACACTTCAGATGTCCTAGGACTTGTACCTATTTCTGCATAACAAGGTTGGGGAAAAGCAGTTTTTGGATGGCTTATAACTTTTGCGCCACTCAGTGAAACTGCATGTAATTTTGCAGTGTTATTCAAGGACTAATCCTGAATGGTTTTGAAAAGTTTTGTGGGATTCTGTCAAGAGGGGGCAAAATTAGAGGGGGGGTCCCAAAATATTGTAAAGGCATATAAATGTGGTGTCATTTGACGAATCTGCACAACATTTGGCAAAACGATTTTGGATCTAGATATAAATGGTTTTCTAAAGTTTGGTAGGATTTTCTCAAGAGGGGGCGAAATTAGAGGGGGGTCTCAACATTTTTAGATGGCTTATAACTTTGTTGCTATTTGACGAATGTGGACAAAGGTTTTGAGAAAGATTATAGACCCTACCTTCAATGTTTGTGTAAAGACTGAATGGATTTTGTCAAGTGGGGGCTAAGTTATATGACTATTGTATGTACATACATTTTGACACTTTAAAAAAAAAACATGAGTGGATTTCGAGCAAACTCGCGAGGAGCATTGGCAAAGACAATAAAGCATGGTTTTGCAAATGTGCCCGTGTTTTATTTTTTGACAAGTGTAATAATGTAGGTACAAAAAATTGTCATATACCTTTGGTGACTGAGGTATAGCCTGTGGCCATGGGCAGTAGCCAGATTGTTTGGGTCATGGCATAAGGTCATGATGCGGACAATCTGGCTACTGGCCATGCCTGCTAGGGACGAAAAAAAAATGGTGTTAAAGTGGCTAGGTCTACATCGGACCGGCTATGTGGTAAAGTTTTTCAAAGGTAGGATAGGTTTGAAAGGGAAAAAAAGTGCTTGTGGTAATATGTTCATAGGGTTTTGCAGGCTGCTATGGCAAGGGAAGAGGGGCTGTGTACGGAGCCCTGCCTTCTCTTTCCATGTTGGCTGTCTGGAAAAGGCCATCCAATCCCGCTATAGGAATAAGAATCTATGTTTTAGCACCCTGGGTTCCCGCTTTGGGAACCAGGGGTGCTAATGGCCTTTATCCCCCATTTCAGGGGCTGCAATGGACGATAGTGGTCCGTAGTTCTCTTTATTTATTTATTTATTTATTTATAACACACCAATGCCCGCAGACATCAGGCTGTGTGGTTACAGTATCTGTTAAAGAAGACGAGGTGGAGGAAGACAGCGCACTACTTGCTGAGAAAGGAACAACCTTTCTGAGAGCATTGCGGTCATTGGATTTGGTGTGGCGGTGCATGGAGGTGGTCCGGTAGGAGTACTGTCCAGGTAGTCTGCGACTGAGTGCATTTCACTTTGGTAGCTTTAGCCTTTGGTACACTCCCAACAGTAGCAAAGAACTGGCACACCCATGATTCGATCTTGGTGCTACAAGTAGGCACTTCCTCTACCTCATCTTCTTGGTCCTCTTCATTGTCTTTGAAAGTACTGCGCTTTTTTTGTTGTGAAGGTCCTCCAGCTGGTGGTGGTGGTGGCTCTTGGGGAGGAGGGGATGGCAATAACCGATGCCATTTTTAAGATAAATAGCAGTTTTGATAAAATTCTTCCAAGTATGTACTGTGTACTAGTGTTACACCTATTGGCCGTTGGTCCCTTTGGCCCCGTAGCCGCTTATGCGGATTGATCAGATTGTGTACTTCCAAGATGGAGGGCTGTTGTACTGCCTGGGCGGAGAGCAGCGGTACAGTCTCTGCACGTCCGCAAGAGACGCCGGGGATCGCTCACGTGATTCCTTATACGGAACAGAGATCGAGTTTCCTTTATGTCGCTACTGTTGTTGCAGGTGCTCCGTGAGCTCGTTTCTAGGTGCTACCATCATCTTGTCTTCTCTTCCTGCCCTTTCCCTTCAACTTGTATCAGTAACTTCGTACTTCCTTTATGTTCATGTCCTCTCAGCGGGGTTTCCTCTTCGCTCATGCTCCTCGATTGCTTTCTCCATACGACCGGGTTCCTGTTCACCCTCTTAGTTCCGCTTTGTCCTCCCGGGTATTACTTCTCTCCATAAACAGCCTAAAGTGAGTTCCATCCATCGATCTCTAACCTACTACTTCTCCCAGAAGCATCCTTACTTACCCCTCTGTCTGTTTTAGGGATCCTGTCTTCCATATACTCCAGTTCCTGTCTACGGGGATCGCCTCTGTTTCTCATTAGAGCCACTCCCAGAGGTTAGGGACTCCTTTTCTAATCTTACTGTTACTCAGTCATAATTTCCCATTTCCCATAAAAAGTCTCCTCACCACCCTTTGTTACTCCGTTCTCAGAAGAAGCCTTCCCGCATCTAGCTCCACTTCAGTCCATGGTGAGAACCATCTGCACGACTATCCAGAACTGCTGGTACCCAAACACATCCAGGGTTTTCTTCCCCAGAGAGTTTCCCTGACGGTCCTGCCCTTTCCCCCTGGTTTTTTAGGTTCCGGGTACGGAGGGGCAGGTCGGTCGGGGGAATGTTCAACTGTGGCATTGGCTCTTCCATTGGTATTCAACTGTCTGCCAAGGTGAGATCTTGCTATTTCCAGTTAATATTGAACGGTTGACCGATATCAGATAAGCAGATAACAACTAGATTGGTAATGGATAATGAGTATGAAAACGTGTAGGAGGTGTGCAAGGGAAATTTTGAAGTTGAAAGTTCCTAGATCAGTAGAAAATGCAGTTCCAAACTGTCCGCGAAGGACGGAGCTTATTGTGAAGTGCGGACGGGTTGTCGGACACGTCATCATGCCGCACGCCAGCGTATGGTCATGTGGCACTGTCCAGAAGGTCAGCAATGAAGTCAGATGTTCGTAGACGTCTGCGGATGCATAACTTGTTGAAAAAGTTGCAAAAAGTAGAAGTGTTAAAAATTATTCTAGAAGGTGGGAAATGGCAGAGTTTTATGGTGACACTTTGTAAATTACACAAATATTGTTATATTTGGTAAGTATGATATTAGTGAATTGTAGGAAAATAGCATGCACTGGTAAAAACCCATGAAATTCACTGAAAAAACGTTGTTAAAAGGGACGTTATCGTTAAGTTGGACTAATAAAAACCTATGAAATTCAGTAAAAAAAAACGTTGTTAAATGGACATTATGGTTACAAGTAAAATCGAAAAACCCCAGAAATTCGCCAGTTATGGTAAGCTAAGCAACCATAACTCGTGCCACCACCGTGCACTATGACTAACACCCAGGACATCAAAGATGACATCACAAATATCATTGATGACATCACTGATGACATCACATGTGCATTTACTTTTCATACAAGGGGTTGTGAATGTAATGTAATGTAACTCCGTCAGACTCTTCCGCCTGGCCCAGCAATGGCGGGCGCATCGCGGCACCAGAGCGAGGCTCTGGCCGCACGAATCAGCTGTTGACCTCCCCATTCATAATTAGCCCCTCCGCCGGCAGGCGGGAACGCCGGCCTCTCAACAAAGGCCCGCACTAAGGCCCCTGTTCGCCTCCGGAGCCTTGGAGCCAATGTCTACTCGGACCTCTAATCCATTGTGAGTAGAGGGGTTACCCTCAGTCTACACTACTGTGCTTTCTGGTATGTCTTCTGCTACTCCGCAATCACATACATTTAGACTCGGTTTTTCTTCACCTCGATAACTGTTTGCTACATACACTTATGCCGCCAACTCTGTTGCCTCTTTGCGTTACTGCCACCTCTCATTAGTTCAGTCACTTTCTGCCCCTAATGTGGTATGTCTCATGACTGATACTGGCTGTGCCCTCTGGTCGTTAACCAACCACTGCAACTGTGTTGTGCCTTATGGTCATTAACTGACCACTGCCATTGTGTTGTGCCTTATGGTCATTAACTGACCACTGCCATTGTGTTGTGCCTTATGGTCTTTAACTGACCACTGCAATTGTGTTGTGCCTTATGGTCATTAACTGACCACTGCCATTGTGTTGTGCCTTATGGTCTTTAACTGACCACTGCCATTGTGTTGTGCCTTATGGTCGTTAACCAACCACTGCCATTGTGTTGTGCCTTATGGTCTTTAACTGACCACTGCAATTGTGTTGTGCCTTATGGTCATTAACTGACCACTGCCATTGTGTTGTGCCTTATGGTCATTAACTGACCACTGCCATTGTGTTGTGCCTTATGGTCGTTAACCAACCACTGCCATTGTGTTGTGCCTTATGGTCTTTAACTGACCACTGCAATTGTGTTGTGCCTTATGGTCGTTAACCAACCACTGCCATTGTGTTGTGCCTTATGGTCTTTAACTGACCACTGCAATTGTGTTGTGCCTTATGGTCATTAACTGACCACTGCCATTGTGTTGTGCCTTATGGTCATTAACTGACCACTGCCATTGTGTTGTGCCTTATGGTCGTTAACCAACCACTGCCATTGTGTTGTGCCTTATGGTCTTTAACTGACCACTGCAATTGTGTTGTGCCTTATGGTCATTAACTGACCACTGCCATTGTGTTGTGCCTTATGGTCATTAACTGACCAGTGCTACTGTGTAAATGTCATATGGTCGCCCTCGCTCTCCCTACCATACTACGCGCGCTTAGACTCTACCAGGTCAACATGCCCCCCACCAACAGTCTAACTACTGCAAACTCACCACTGTACTCTTTCAGTACACTACTGACCAGACTGCTGCCTACCCTTCTCATCCTTATACTGCACCCTGGCTGCACCGCACCATACCATACCACCACCTCTATTTACTACTCTTACTTGCATCTTACCTCAACTATGCCATCCCACACTCACCACACCAACCCTTATCTTAACAACCCAGCCCTCTGGATCCAGCACTTCGCCACCAGACCTTTACCTAACCTACCCTGCTCTATCTCCTTGAGAAATGCTAGACTTGGCTCGCGTCTCACCCACGCTTCCCATCACTCAGCTCACCGCATCAAACTGCCTCTCCCTCTGTCACCACCTACACTTTCACCTAATCTACCACCATCTTCCAACTCCCCTAACTTAAACAACATCAAAGGCGCGCTAATCAACGCCAGATCACTCCCGGCTCACGCCCTAGAAGTAGCTGACTTGATCCTCAACCTTGACCTCGACTTCTTAGCAATCACTGAAACCTGGCTCCACCCAGCTTCAGGTCCTCTTCTCTCCCTCGCTATCCCTCCTGACTACAACATTATCAGACATGACCGTAATTCCATCCAATCTAAAGGAGGTGGCATCGCCATCATCCACAAAAACGCTTTGAACTTCCACCTCTCAGCCACACATCACTCCTCCACTCTGGAAGCACTGACTGCTAAACTAGCTCTCACACCCAACCATTCTATCACCTTTCATCTACTCTACCGGCCACCCGGCCCACTATCTACCTTCGCGGAGGACCTCTCCAACATCTTCACACACAGCACCAAAGTTACCTCCCAGGTTATGATACTGGGGGATTTCAATTTAGGCCTCAACGACCCCAAGGACACCGCTGCTTCGTCTATTGACAACATCCTCACTAATGCTGGATTCACTCAGTTCCTAAACCAACCTACCCACAACAAGGGCAGAACCCTTGACTGGCTAGCCGCCCTCAACTGTCCCATCAACATCACCTCTAACCAACAGTGCGCCTGGACAGACCACAACTTAATTACATTCAATATTGAGTCCAAACCTATCAGCCTCCCTCACAACATTGCCCCGGCTATGGCCACCCGTAACAAACGCAACATTACCTGCGATAGACTCCTACCCCTCCTCCTTCCAGCTCTTAATGTTCTGGATCCATCATGCTCTGACCCTACGGCCCTGGTCGACACCTTCAACCGGGCCATGCTTACAGCCTTAGACACCATTGCACCCTCGAAACTGAGAAAATCTAAACCTCGAGCCCACCTAAACTCCTGGTTTACTCCCCATCTCAGAGCACTACGCAAAGAAAAACGAATTGCAGAATCCCACTGGAGAAGCAATCACTCCCTAGCTAACAAATCACGCGTACTCCTGGCCACCCTTAACTACAAGGAAGCTATATTCCAGGCAAAAAAAGACACATATAACAAACGCATCGAGCAAGCCAAATCTAACACCAAAGAATTGTTTAAAATTCTAAAAGAACTTGAAACTCCTGTTACCCCACCTGACACATGTACCAAAGATAGCACCTGGTGCTCCAAAATCCAAGAAGCTCTCCTAGGTAAGATTGCCACTCTCCAAGTTAAAATTAACAACAAACAATCTAGCCTTCAATCCAACCCTCTACAGATCCCTATACCTACCACAAACCCCTCTATCACAGACTCTCTGACTCCTTTTAGCTTCTCTCCACTCTCCATTCTCGAAGTGGAAAAGATTATCACTAGCCTTAAACCATCCAATTGTCAGGGTGACCTCTGTCCTGCACCTATTATCAAGGAAGCTGCTCACGACCTAGCACCTTTCATCACTACGCTCATCAACTCCTCCTTTAGCTCTGGGATTGTACCGGACAATCTTAAGGATGCATGGGTCATCCCGCTTCTGAAAAAACCTACCCTCGATCCCAGTATACCCACAAACTACAGACCAATTACCACTGTACCTTTTTTACTAAAAATCCTCGACCGCGCGGCCTACCTACAAATTCAGGAATACCTTGAATCTAATAACCTTCTGGGACTCAGGCAATCAGGCTTCCGGCCTCGCCATGGCACTGAGACCGCCCTTATTGACTTAAAAACGCAGATCGAAGATCTCAAAGACAAAGGCAAACTGGCATTATTACTTCTCCTGGACCTCTCTGCTGCTTTTGATCTCGTCAATCACAAAATTCTCTGCCATCACCTCAAATCAGCCGCACACTTCTCAGAAAACGCCGCCACTTGGATCAGATCCTTCCTGGATAATAGATCTATGCGTGTATTCTCCCCACTTGCGGCCGCACCACCCGCTCCGGTCGCCTGTGGTGTGCCTCAAGGGTCTTGTATCTCGCCCACGTTATATAACGTGTTTACCAAACCCCTTTTCGATATTTTGGATCACTTGGGCGTCACGTATACCAATTACGCTGATGACACACAGATACTCATCCCCATCACAGGCGATTACACAACTGACTCCCTTGCCATCAACGCCATCTACCAGGTCATCCAAGCGTGGATGGCCCAGCACGGCCTCTGCCTAAATGATGAAAAGACAGAGCTCCTCATTCTTGGTTCACCACAAAAACTCACTAAACTTAACCCTGCCTTCAAGTCTTTCACCATCGATGGGAATACCATCCCGATTGCTAAGGACACGAAAACCCTTGGGATTTACATCGACTCAACCCTATCCTTGACTAGACAATCCAACGCAGTCTCATCTGCAGCAGCGCTTACTTGCAAGCTCATCACCGCCTGTCGCCCGTTCCTAACCACTGCCAACTGCGTAACCTTGGCCAGGACCCTTGTTCTATCCAAGGTTGACTACTGTAATGCCCTCTATCTAGGTACTAATCTCCGCAACTTAAATAAGCTACAAATTGTCCAAAACAATGCGATCAGAGCGGCCCTTAACATTCCTAGGCGCCAGCATATATCTGACACCAGGCGCAACCTGCACTGGCTCTCTATCCCACAGCGCATCTCCTTGAAGTCCTTGGCTCTCACACACAAATGCCTCCACAACCAAGCCCCTCGCTACCTGGCAAACAGATTCTCTTTCCACAATTCCACCAGACCTCGCAGAGCGGCCCAAGCCAACTGCCTTGTCATCCCGCGCTTTAATCTCCTAAGATCTGGTGGAACCAGCTTCCCCATCCTGGCAGCCAAACTTTGGAACTCACTCCCCAATGACCTTAGAGCAGAACCTTCCTTCCTGAAATTCAAATACCTTACCAAAGCATGGCTATCCGCCCAAGACTGCTAACATCAGCTTACTGCCCTACTTGCACTTTGACCTACTCGGCATCCCTTATTAACTATCCTGTAAATCACTGCCTTATCGATATTCATTTGAATGTATATGTTGTAAATTTTGTAAATCTTCCTGTAATAATCTTGTAATACTCTGTCACATTGCCTCGTCATGCTTTCATCTTGTTGTAACTAAGTTAAGCGCCCGGATGCCCCTGGGCCTGGTGCGCTATAGAAATAAATAAAATACTAAATACTAAATACTAAAAAAGTATCAGGGATTATCGGGAGATGTGTAATAAACTACATACTTCATTACGCAATGTAGTGTTCTAAAGAACATTCTATTGCAGAGTTCTTTCTAGTACAGGAACCTACTCATAAAAAAACAGTGAATGCTTCTGTATCAGACTTTTCTGTACTGTGAAACATGTACTAAGTAGCTAATAATGCATTGCTTACTACATATTTCTACTAATACACACAAAACATAAATAGACTACAATGCATACAAATATGGGGATTATATAAGGGGAATAAAGTAAGCAAACAAGAGGCAGTATCATTAGCAACTGTGTATAATCTACATGATTGTATTCAGGCACAAAAATGATTGCTGTGTTTCAGGCCTGCTTCTTCCCCTATAAATGTACATCATAAGATGCAATTAAATTCTAAGGAAAGTAGTGTAAGAACATGTGAGAATAGCAATATCTATAAATGTAATACCCTTTGAAAGTTAAGTTTCTGACTATCAGTAAATAAAACCACTTGGCCTAGCTATGGCAGTGAACAAAAAAGAAGGGGCTAGACATGTGATGTCATCAATGATATTTGTGATGTCATCTTTGATGTCCTGGGTGTTAGTCTTAGCAGTGCACGGTGGTGGCGCGAGTTATGGTTGCTTAGCTTACCATACTGGCGAATTTCAGGGGTTTTTCGATTTTACTTGTAACCGTAACGTCCTTTTAACAATGTTTTTTTACTAAATTTCATAGGTTTTTATTAGTGCAACTTAACTATAACATCCCTTTAACAAAGTGTCTTATATATATGATCTTTTGCCAAAAACTGGTGCTAATACACTTTCTACAAGATAGCCACCATCCACAGTTTGAATAGTACATGGGTGCTGATTTGTTGGGTGCCTGCATAAGAGGCATGGATCCTGAGGCTGAAGACAAGCTGACCACTAGAACTGAAGAATCGATGAGGAGGAAGAGGAGAGATGCCCGCAGCCACTTCCAGACGACTGGAGATGCCTTCTGAGTAACCACTGCTGTCCAACCGTTACTTCCAAGCAGCAGGAGAGCAATGAAAAGGATGACTCTCTCCCTTAGACTGGTGGGACCAATAAGTCTCAAGACAACCTGCATTTCAAGCCATTCCAAGACGAGCTGTGACCTTCACGGCTGCAAATCAAATACTCTGTGACCTGTGGCCACAGTGCAGTGCATCGCCTTCCGAAGATTGAATCCTCCCAAAACATTGGTGGACTCTTTCTGGACCCCCAGAGGCAAGATTCCACTCCTAGAAGTCCCGTCACCAGAGTGCTAGACAGAGAAAGTGAGATGAATTGACCGGGCGGTAACCGGTCTTCATTGGTGCTTTGAAAAAGGGCACCAAAATCACAGAACCATGAAGAATCCTTTGCTTGGAATCTCTTCACTCGACTGCTGCTGTAAGATCATTCCAGTGTCCCTCCTTTCATCTGCCTGACCAAAAATCTGGTGACCAGGTCTGCTGCTGCTGTATTGTGGGAGCATTGTGATGCATCCTCTTCTTCATGTTAAAGGTACTGTGAGACTCTTGGTAGAACTTACCTAGAGTTGCTTTGCTGCTCCTGTGTTGCTGGAGTACTGATTCATGTGTTTGGGAGTTCGCCCATCCGCGTTCTCCCAGGTCTAAAGCCTGTGTTCCTTCAGGGAGCCTTCTCCAAAGTCCCTGAACCTCCCCCCCCCCCAAAAAAAGAGTGTTACATACTTGCTACTGAATTTCTCAGCTTGTGCCTTGCCTGTTTTGCCCTCCAATCCGACTCATAGACACTCATAACTAGATAGGGCTGGACTTCTAAAGTGCTAGGAAAATAGGAAAAGTATTACAAGTGTGAAAAAGTATTTACATGCTTTATGTTGGTTGTGTTCCATTCATTCATACCTTAACAGCTATTGCACATGTATTTTACTTACCTTTTGAATTGCATACTAACATTCTAAAAGTATTACAAACGTGTTTTACTTGCTGTAAATATTGCATTGTTTTTTCTAAGTTACTCATTGTGTGTTATAGTACTTACCTTTCTAAAGAATCACCTTTACCTTAGTGTATATCTAAGATAAACCATTACTATTATATAACTTTTAGTGTGTCAGTGTTTATTTTGCCTATGTGTAAAGTATCTTCCTTTGTACCTTCTGTGATGAATCCAATGAGATCATCACTTCTTTCCCAGGGAAAGCCTCTACCCATATGGCCAGGGGACGACAGCTGCTACCTGATGTTGACCCTGGGGGTGGCTATATGAGGGAGGACCACCTGGGGGGGGTGCCCTCCATTCCCTTTTAGCGATGGTTCCTGTTAGGGGAGTTTTCTTAACATCGTACTGATATTAAGACCTTCGTAAGCTATGCCAATGGTTTGTAGATCTCCAACTCTTAGTATCAGTCTGTACTAACTCAGGACCTTGGTAGAGTGCCAGAGCAGCCAGGCTTATCTTAAGAGGAAGATGTGGTAAGGTAGGTAAGTACAATGAACATCAAAGAAACTCTTACACTTACAATTTAAATAAAATTATATATTTATTATATGTACACACCACAATCACTTTAAATACTTCAGACGTTTACACTAGAACACTTTGGAATACTTGAGAATGCACTACAAAGGGCACTTTCACTTTTATGTTTGTTCACGGTTACATTTGTAGCAATGTTTGAAAGGGAATAGACAATGTTATCGTATTATCGGTTATTACGCGCACCGGCGGTCTTTAACAGTTCATACGGTAATACATTTACGCTGCAAACACATATAGTAAAGTCACTCAAAGGGAGGAAAATGGTTAGTTAGTGTACCATTAGCCTGGTTCAAGGTTCTAGAGTTTCTTCACACAACAAGTCTCTTAAGTCCCAAAACGCAACCCTAGCTAAAGGCAGTTCAGAGAGGGCGCAAAGTCTTGCCAAGCAGCAGAATGCGAAGAGTTCCTGATGATTTCTTCCAGTTTCTAGGGTTATAGAAGCAGCAAGTTAATAACTAACAAGGGAGACCAGTAAAAGGACTCAATGAAGGGATACAAGCAGCGGCTTCAGTCGGAGCTGAGAGGGGGTGACCCTGGACACCTCTAGGTGCACTCCATTGCTCTGGTAATAAAATGTTCGTGCTGGAAACTCCGGGACATTGCAGCCTTGGACCCTACCTCTGGATTTCTTGGTCTGATGACTGAAGGCAGGACAGTGGACAGGATCTCTCAGCAGCAGTCTCGAGGGAGGACCTGTGGCACGACTTTAAGCAACTTCTTTCTTCACTCTGCCGTTTTGGCACCTTTTTGTGCAGCACCAACAAAGGACACATATCTTCCGGCTAATCTTCTTTGATTCATGCAGTCCTACACTCTGGTGAGGTTGTCTGGGCGAGTTGGTTCAGATCTCTAGAGTGTCCTTTCAGGTTCAGCAAAGATTTGGATGGATTTGGGCTTTCCACGATGATACACTTGAAATGGGAAGCAGGTGTCCTGGTATTTGGGTTCCGCAGCTCTGGAAACTCCTAGGTCCCTGGGAGATGGCTCAATTTAAAGGTCGTCCTGGGACTGGTTGTTCCCACCAGCTAAAGGGAAGGAATCGTCCTCTTCGGAGCTCCTCTGTCACACAGAAAACAGGGGCAGGACAGCAGTGGTTGCTTCACAGTATTGCAAAGGGTCCGCAGCATCTCTGGTCGTCTTCTTCTTTGGTTACTTCAGCTTCCAGTGGTCGACTTGTTTTTCACTTCGGAAGCCTCACCTTTTATACAGTTCCAGCACACACTCCTCTGCAAAGTTTCTGAGCATTTTACAGCAAGGGGTGTTTGGGTGTCCAATCACGACAGCCAGACCCTCTGTGGGAGCTAGTCCTATTCAGGCACTCTGGCAGACAAGGGACAGGGTGGTGGAAAACTCCTCCCTCACTTCCTGGCTGCCCAGACATCCTGGAACCTATGCGGGAACACCCAAGGGTTCCCGCCAAAGGCAAAACAGACACACTGACCGCCCCCTTCCAGAATGGTAGAAGAAAGGCTAACAAAGAACAACCATGCTAGTAGTGGCGAAAAAAGAAGGGAGGCCCCAAGTTGGTACTTGGGTTTCCCTATTGTGCACTACCGAGCCTATGAACATAGCCTACGGTATAAAGACGACACAATAGTTGGTAGAACACGTCCACTGCCACCAGCCGTAACTAGGAGTTTGTTTGTGTTCCTAAAAAGTCACAGGAGCAGAGAGAAGAGGGATACTAGGTATCCCTTTGGCACTCTACTGAAGGTGGTGTGTGCCAATCTCTCGGACTATAGAGTTTTGGGAGAGATACTAAGTATCTCTCTATTCTTAAGAACTGTAGTTACTCGGGGAAAAGGCTCCACTCATTCAGGATTGAAAGAAACAGGTCCAGAAGTCCAGCAAAAAGGGCTGGGGATCTCACTAGGAGAGGGGATGAAGCATAAAAATGATAAATCTCCCTAACAGTTTCTTCATTCCTCATGCCCTGATGGCATATTGTAACACTCTTTCTCAACCTCTTACTAGATCTACTTTAACACCCTACAAAGAACAGTATATTAAAACTGGGACAAAGGAGAGGCAGGGAGCAGTAATGATCACTCCCAATACGATCCAATATCAGCTTCCTCAACATCATACAAGGAGCAACCTGGTAACAACTGAGACAAGAAAAAGCAACAGAACAGTGACAATGACTAAGGCCTGTAAACCAATGCAGCGGTCTAGTCTTTGGAAACTATGTAATCATGCCAGGAAGTTTCAAACCGCTACAGCTGACAGGCAGTGGACGAGCGATCTGCAGACGTGGGGCTGTACCGCAACCTGTGCCGACGCCAAGCACCGCGCTGAGGGAAAACACACTGTGGAAAAAGGTGTGTAGATGAGTACAAACAGCGGCAAGAGAAACCTGAGTGCAGACGGTTCGCTGCCCGAGAACATGGGGCTGTTGGAACCATGCATGTAGAAAAGGAGACAGTGAAGGTGCTGCGGATAACGGGGCGCGTGCTGAGCCAGCAAGTTGAACGGAACTGAAGCAAAGGAGCGCAAGAAGCGACCAGTAATCTCAGGGGAAAGAGATGGGTTACCGGGTTGCCTGAAAGCGTGTGCTGTTCCATAAAAATAAAGCGAGAGACCGCAAGCAAAGGGAAGCGAAGCAAAGGAACTCGAGGATGGGTTACCGGGTTGCCTCATAGCGTGTACTGCTCCAAAATAATTAAGCAAGAGACACAAAGAGAAGCCAATGAAGAAATTAACGTATTTGTGGAGCATACAACAGATGGATTGTTGAACCGATATCTCGAGGGAGAAAGCGGAGTGAAGGTGAATGCTCTTGGAAAAGGGGCAAAGAACCCTTTGGTGAAAGTGGAAACGGAAACAAACTCTGTGAAACAAGGTTTAATAAGCCAATGAAGGGCTAATCACATTTCATGGATAAAATGTAAAGTCCTAGTAGGAGACTGTACCAGTTGAAGAGAAGTATTTCAAAGATTGCATGAAAGACCTGGCAAGAGATTACACCAGGCAAACTCAAATGTGTGTACAAGTATAATAGAAGGAGAATCTCAAGGAAGATCTAGGCCCTTGAAATTGTGAACTATTGCAAATATGCAAGAACAGCCTGGGAATATGCCCGTGACCTGCAAGTATAGGACCTGCATCCAAGTTTTAATGCAGTGAAAGGAGACTATATACCCTTAAGATTTTGAATCATACTGTAGGTGGAGCAAAACCTGCGGATGGGAGCTATTTCCCTGAGAACTGTGAACGCGCCAAAACGAGGCATTTGTCCTCTTGGGTTCTAAGGAACTTGACTATTCTTTGTGTGAACTTTTCATATTAGTGAAAGGAATCTGGGGAAGGGGGCCATACGTTGGAAATATGAACATTGTCCATTTGGAACCTTTTGGTTGGATTGATACCTTTGTGTAGGATTTGAACATTTGTGCACTTTTGAGAATAAGAGACAATACCCTTTGCACCTTAGAGTTAGTTTTAGAGTGTGAGGGCAAGAATAGGATTTCAGACACAAGACATATTTTTGCTTGGACATCTTGACAAAGGACAGACCCCTTAGTTTTTTGTTTGAGGTAGGGAAAAACTCCTAGAGTAGGGATAGTGAGGCATTTTTCTAACCCCTTTTTGTTTTAATAAAAGTTTATAACCAAAAACCATGAGTCCTCTGTGTTCGCGTCTTATTCCTGGCTCTTCACACTTCCTACAGCCCTTTCTCCCTCCTAAGATGAGCCTGGATGCTCTGCCTTTGCTACCAACATACTTGCGTGGTTCAGGCCTATAATAAGAGTTGGAGTACTGTGCCGCAAGTGTGAGTCTTCTGAAATCCTACCTTTGGTGGACTTCTGTAAAACTACCTAACAAAAATAAGAGGTTTACAAATATTATAGAAGTGAAAACAACAAGAGTGAGCGGTATTAGAGATATGAGAATAATAGAAAGGAGAAGAGTCGAAGTTACCACCAAGTTTATGTGCAGAGGCAGAAAGAGGAAGTTACGATATGGGGAGTAAGACAAATAAGGCGGCTACAGGTGAAAAGGGAGAAGGGGCGGGTACAAATACATTCTGGGCTTTAGAAGGATTCAGATGGAGGGAGTGTGCAGTCATCCAAACGTGAATGCTGGGGGACAAGAAGTAAGGGTAAAGCGAAAAGATTTGTACAGAATGTGCCAGAGAGGAATAACAGTGCATAGTAATTCATCCTATTTTTTCTTTTTTTACTGTGTACCAAACATAACATTCAAATTGTTTCAAACAGAAAATGTGATGTTAAAACAGAAAATGTGATTAAATTCTTAAACGTGTTGTGCAATGTGAAATCAAAGAGCTTTCTGTCTGTTTTTATATCCAGATTCAGGGAAAGATAAATGACGCTGAGCAGAACAAGGCATTAAATGAAGAATATGAGCACAAAATTGAGGAAATAGACGAAGAGTTAAACAGAATAACATCAAGCTTGAAAGAGAAGGCAACAAATGTAGTCCAAGCTAAGCAAGACCACAAGGTAATAAAATACACTATCAGCACTGACAGCATTAATGGAAAACTACTTCCACATATGTAGACACAGAGGTCATGCTGGCTTCTGCAGTACCTTGTTTTGCATGAACGCCTGCTTGATTGTTTTCTCACTGGTATTGCTGGTCCCTTTATTCGTGTGCAATCTTAAGTCTGTTTTTTTCTGAAGAGTGAAGAAGCCGCTGAGACAAGTATTGGCAGAATCAGAATATGGTGGATCACATTGTTAAGCACTTTGAAGGAGCGATACTAAATTAAATGTATATTTTTATGTAAAACAGGCGATCGAAGGACGTTCTGTTACGGGACAGTACGACATGTGGACAGAGGGGCACACACCTTGCATTTGATCTCAGTTTCTGAGGTGCATGATGTCCTAGTCACACCCTGAAATGTATCTGGATTCCGCGATAATATGAAATAGCACTGCAATTGATTGACACGTTGCACCTTCTGACACGCTGTTGTCAAAATGTAAAACTAAGGTTTTTGTAGCCTATCAAATTCAGACCATGAAGATGTCAGTATCTATGATTGCTGATTTATTTGGAGTAATATTTTAGTGTAATTGCAATTTGCTGTGATTCAACAACTTATTTCTGCCCCTCGAAAGGCAAAACTGCTTCAGAAAAAAACACTGAAAAAAATGGAAAATGCTACCAGTGCAGCAATAACATTTGTTTCTGGTGTTTACGTAACACTTGTCTCTTTCTCCTCCTCCTGCTACAGATTCTGTGCGAAGAATTAGACGGCTGCAATATTAAACTGGTGGAACTGGACGCAGCTATACAAGACTTTGGCGAGCAGAACAGCCAGCTGTCCAAACAGCTGATGGATAGGATCGGTAAACTGACTGACCTTTACCAGCAAGGCTGCAGACAGGCTGAGTACAGGGCAGCTAAACTGAAGCAGGTACAGTGCTCTTTCACTACCCACACCTCTGCACAACCCCCACCTGTAATCCTTACACGGTTCCACAAACACAGTGAGACCTGCATACTGTGCTCTTTCATTCCTTCGTCCTGTTCAATTTTATGGTCCCACAAAGAACTTGACTCGGTTATCATGCTTTCATCACAGCAATTTTTGCTCTGGCTCTTTTCGCTGTGGTGTTTTCGCCCCGGCCATTTTGGCGATTTAAAAAAATATATGTGTAGTGTGTTTGTGTAGGGGTTTTGGGGGTGGTGGAGATGGCTATAGTTGGGGGTTGGAAGAAAGACACCTAATTCAACAAAAAGGAATATTGCCAAAAACTGCCGGGGTGATAACACCACAGTGAAAACAGCCGCAAGGAAAATTGCAGCAAGAAAAACATGGGTACAGTTTATTTTAACTCCTTCCCCTTGCATCATTAAATGGCCCCACAAAGACCTTCTCCGCCTGCAACAAGCACTTTCACTTTAACCCTCTGTGCTAATATTTGGCCCCAAAAAGTATTAGCAACCTGCATACAATATTCTTTCACTCCTTCCATCTGTACCACTTATGTAGTTATACAAGCACTGGTGTCACCTGCATACATGCTCTTTTATGACATCCTACTTCACTCGTAAATGGTTCCCAAAATACCTTTACCATACACTGTTGAGTACACTCTTTATTCGCATTTCCTCAGAATTGAGGATGAAATATACCTCAGCCAAGGTTCCGGTGGTTTGGTTGCATACGCATTCACCTATGTGTCTTTCAACATAGAGAGCAGTTATCAACTCAGAGGGCCTGCTGCACCCGCTTCATTTGCACCAGGAAAAGTAATGCCCTATTCACAAATGGCATCTAAATTAAGTATGCATGTGCCATCTAGATCACAAAAGGAATAACATTTAAAATGTGATCAAACGTCAAACATTCAGTTCTTCGGATCAGAGCTAACCACACAAACCTCCTATTTTTCCAGTCTCTTTCTTAGTCCTTCAAGACTCCTTCCTTATGGATGGCATCTCTCATCGCTCTAGTACCTGCATTTGTTCTCATGGTTTATGAGGTGTTGCAAAATGTCGGAAAAGGCCTCAAACAAAACACAATCAATAGATCAGTCCATAATGAGGTCAGATAGAGGGCTAGCCGTGGAAGTGGTATACAACTATGTGCTCCTCAAAAGTCTGTATTGATAGTCTCAGTGAGCATACACATTGGTACATTATACAGCATATCAGTTTGTATTATCTGCTCTCATGCCGTCCTACAGTAATCATAGGAGTTCAAAAGGCACTGGGGCTACACTGAAGCTGTATAGAAAATGCAATTCATCCATATAAGGATTTCACAGATCAGGTGATTAGAGCGAGAGTTCATATGTGTGCAGAATGGTATCACACCAGGACTTCCACCAAACCAGTGTACCATTAATCGCAAACACAGATCAACAAAATGCTCCTGCTCATGAAATTAAAGTCTTGCTTACGTAAAGCATTCTAGTACTAGTTACAATTCAGGAAATTTAAGGACATTCATAATGTTTAGGCACGTTCATTCAATTACCAAGACTGTATTGGGTACATAACATTATTACTAGCAAAAAAAAATACCATATCTAAATGGGCAAAAAGAGTTATTATCAGATGATCATAGAAAGAATGCTTCCGTTGAAAAATGTCTAAGAAACTGAGTTTAATAATATTCTTTTTTTAATACATTTACAGGCCGATTCATGGAATAATTAGCGTGGCGCAAGTTGGCAAAAACGTGCGAAAATCGCACGAAAAGCAGCGCACGTCGATTCATGGAAGTCCGTGCGCGAGAAAACCAGCGGATGTGCGATAAAAAGTGCGCCGCGCACGTTGGCGCACAGGCCATCTAACAGCGTGCGCCAGGTCACAGCGAAAATCGCACAGGCCACAGCGAAATTCGCACATAGCGCGGCGCACGCAACAAAAGTAGGCGGAACACGGGCGTAACACTCGGAATGGGGAACAACTTGCAAAAATGTGGGCGTCACGGGGGAAGTACAGGGCACAAGTGCGCGGAACGCCCACACGCTCGCCTACAACACGTATTCATGGAATAGAATAGGGCAAAAAAGCGCACGCTCAAACCAGCGCACAGGCACAAACACGACCGCCACAAGAAAGCAGGCGGTAGCGTCTCTGCGGCTGTAAGAAATGTGCGCCAAAAGGTGCGCCAACAAATAGCACCCATATACTGCCATGATGAATGTCCTATACTGTGGCCCTCCAGGACAAATGACGTGCAAAGGGGTACCCACAAACACGGACACGCTGACAAAAAATACGTGTGCGTGTATACCGGGGTGCGCGGGAAGTCTCACACGCGATTTGGCCGGGTACGTGGATTTCAGGGGTGCGCGGGAAGTTCCACACGCGATTCCATCAGGTTAGGTGTATTTCAGGGGTGCGCGGGAAGTTCCACACGCGATTCCATCAGGGTAGGTGTATTTCAGGGGTGCGCGGGAAGTCCCACACGCGATTACAGCAGGGTACGTGTATTTCAGGGGTGACTGTCAGGTACTGTTAGGATACAGTGACATAATCTGAGACATTAGGTCTGGGGAAAATTAGTATAGAAAGGTTTTTGGAAGTTATTATGAGTTTAATTTTAAAACAGCCAATTTTGCCCTTAACATTCATTGCAGTCTATGGAGAATGCCCCAAGCCAAGATGGAGGTCCTCAGTCTAAGTTCTGATTGGCTGGTGATTGTTTATAGGGAAGACAATGAACATTCTAAACTGCCTTTCATCGTCTTTGTCCAGCTGAGAGGTCGCGTATTAAGCTGCTCCTGCTTAACTTGTTCAGGGGTTTCAAGTTTCAAGCGGTCGAGCGGCTTATTTGGAAAAGCAAACAGGAATCTTGCGGAGATTCATTTTGGCACTGAACAGGAGTAAGAAGATTTCGAGTTATCCAAGAAAAAAGAAAGGTTTCAAAGACTCTTCACAAGATAAGTCCTTTTAAAACTCAAGACTCTTTCTATAATGTCATTGTAGAAGATTTAATCTGATTTTCAAGTTCATATGAAAAATATTTACTAAGAACTTTATTGCTGTCGCATGTTTGGCTTTGTTACGCTACGTTTTCTATCAAGCGCGTGGTTTTTCCGTTAACAGAAGCCTGCGCGTGAGAGACTTCGCTGGAGTATCTAGCGCGAGCTCTTTGGTGTCGCGTGATACTCTTGTGCGTGTGTTTTTTCTACCCGCGGTTGAACTTCAGCGCGTGTGCTCGCATATTGGATTAAGCGCGTGTGGATTTTTACCCGCGGTTTGTCGTCAGCGCGTGTGCTCGCATATTGGACTAAGCGCGTGTGGATTTTTACCCGCGGTTTGTCATCAGCGCGTGTGCTCGCATATTGGATTAAGCGCGTGTGGATTTTTACCCGCGGTTTGTCGTCAGCGCGTGTGCTCGCATATTGGACTAAGCGCGTGTGGATTTTTACCCGCGGTTTGTCGTCAGCGCGTGTGCTCGCATCTTGGACTAAGCGCGTGTGGATTTTTACCCGCGGTTTGTCGTCAGCGCGTGTGTTCGCATCCTGGACTAAGCGCGTGTGGATTTTTACCCGCGGTTGAACTTCAGCGCGTGTGCGTGCTTTCGTTTAATCGCGTGTGGATTTTTTCTGTGGTTTCGATTTAGCGCGTGTGGTTTTTTCCTGCGGTTTAATCTACAGCGCTTCAACGATCTTCACTCAGTTTGGATCCCTATGCGAGTTCAAGAGATTTCCACGTGAGAATTTTGACGCAAGTTTCAAGAACTGTTAATTTAAGTAAAAACACTCTAAAAAGAAATTTATAAGAAGAAATATAAATACTTTCCAGAAACACTAGAACTTCCATTTACTTTTAATGAACTTAAGACTTTGTTCAAGCTTCTTGAGTTTAAAGAAGATTACCTGCAAAGTTAATTTCACATTCATGGACCTATTAAGAAGGCTGAATGATCGTTGAGATTCAAGTCAACTAGTAAGGAAGTCTAGTCAGCTTATCACTTCTCTGGGCATATTGTAGAGAAGTTCCAGGTATGGTTTTTACTTTATTTGGTAAAGGATATTGATACTTAAGGTTAGTATAGTGCCTCATGAATAACAAGGTGTATTATATGTTTATGTTTTACCACAGGTGAAGAACCAGCTAGTCTTAGCTTCCAGCCTGGTGTTTGTTAATTTGTCCCTTCCCCCTTTCCCCTGGAAGTGAGGTAAACTGAGCAGTTTATAGTATCAGCTCAGAGTGCCACATTTTGGGTGGATTGTCGGGGGCTCAGCAGCTTCTGCAGACACCAGGATCTCAGCCTGACAGAATGAAAGGCCAATAAAAAAGAAAAAGTCTGCCCAAGCTGTATGAACCCCGACGAGACAGCCATGGAGGCGTTGGGAGAAATGGTTAGGGAAATTAGAGAAGAGTTACGGGTGGCTCATCGAGAATACTCAAATCTTAATAAAAGAATAGATGAGTTAAATTTAAAGGTAACACAAATACAAGAAAAGGAAGTTTCGGAAGGTGCAGGAAACCCACCTGAGCTGGTGAGAGTAGGGGAAGAACAAGAACATAGACTTTCAAGTGAAGTGGTGGGTGGTTTAGGAACTTTAGTTATGCCTGTTCCTTTGGCTGCTCCTGAGCGTTTTTTGGGAGATCCGAGAAAGTTTCAAATTTTTCAGACTCAGTGCGAATTACATTTCTTAAGTCGTCCCGAGTTATTTTTAACGGATGCTTCCAAGGTCACATTTACATTATCTTATTTATCAGGAGAAGCATCTGCGTGGGGAAGTCTCTTGGTGAGTCAAAAGAGTTTGGCTTTGAATAATTATTCCCTGTTCCAGGCCGAATTTAAAAAGATGTTTGATAAAAGACAGGTATCTCTAGAGGTAGATGGAGAACTACTGGAGTTGCGTCAGGGAGGAAAGGAGTTGATTTCTTATATCACTCAATTTAGAACTTTAATTTTAGAGAGTAGATGGCCAGAGGAGAAGAGGGCTTCCTTATTTTATCGGGGCTTAAAAGATGAATTAAAAGATGCTTTGGCTGGTGTTTTGGAACGACCAACTACTTTAGATGCTCTAATTGATTTGGTGGTTCGGTTAGATTTTCGTTTAACCGAAAGACGTTTAGAGCGTAGACGTTCTCAGGGGGAAGTTAGGTTTCCAGGAAGAGTAGAGAGATCTAAGGTTGAGTTGGTGAACAGGGAAGTTAAGTCAAAGGGAAATGAGCTGCAGAGTCGGGTGAGAGGTCCGTTGTCAAAGGAAGAGAAGACAAGAAGAAGGGAGAATAATTTGTGCCTATACTGCGGTAGGAGTGGTCATTTCCTTGAAAACTGTCCTTTTACCTCCAAGAAGATCTTCAATTCTTCAGGCAGAGCACAACAAGTTGCTAACACGATACAGACAGCTGTTCCTCATATAACTGTGAACGTATCCTTAATGTTTGAAAAGAAAATCTTAGGTTCTGGGCCAATTATTATTGATTCAGGGGCTACAGGAAATTTTATGGACAGAGGATTGGCAAAGAGTTTAGGTGTTCCTTTAGTGGCTAAGAAAGAAGTTGAGCAGGTAAGGGCAGTTGATGGTACATCTCTTTCTTCAGGTCCAATCACTCATAATACAGAGGTACTTGAGATGGAGTTAACTGGAGGTCATAAGGAAACTATCTCTTTTGAATTAATTGATGCTCCAATCTTGAAAATAATCTTGGGTATGCCCTGGCTTACTCTGCATAATCCTAGAATTGATTGGAGTGCAAGAATTGTATCCCTAGAATCAACTTTTTGTAAGGAACATTGTTTCTTAGGGAAAAGTCATGGAGAGGAAGAAAGAATTGTGAATTCTGTTTCGTTTTCACTTGCAGAAAGAGGGGCAATAGGTTTTGATGTTGGAGCAGTAGTGGGTGAACTTCCTACTTGTTATCAAGATTTTTGGGATGTATTTGATGAAAAGGAAGCTGGAGAGTTGCCTCCTCATAGACTGTTTGACTGCAGGATAGATTTGGAGCCTGGAGCTATTTTACCTAGCAGTAGGGTTTATGCCCTGACAGAAAAAGAGAATGACTATTTGAAAGAATACTTAAAGGAAAATTTGGCTAAGGGTTTTATTCGGCACTCTCAATCGCCGGCTGCCTCACCATTGTTTTTTGTGCCAAAATCTGACCGTTCCCTCAGAACTTGTATAGATTATAGGGCGGTAAATAGAATGACAGTAAAAAATAGGTATCCGCTCCCTCTCATCTCTGAGATGTTAAATCAAATTCAAGGTGCCACCATTTTTTCTAAATTGGATTTAAGGGGGGCTTATCATCTGGTACGAGTTCAAGAGGGGGATGAGTGGAAGACGGCATTTAAGACCAGATTTGGCCTGTACGAGTACCAAGTGATGCCATTCGGTCTTTGCAATGCCCCAGCGGCTTTTCAATTTTTTATCGATGAGGTTCTTCGGGAATTTCTTGATATTTTTGTTATTGTTTATATTGACGATATTTTGATTTTTTCCCAAAGTTTGGAGAAACACAAAATTCACGTTCGACAGGTCTTGAGAAAATTGAGAGAGAATAATCTTTACGCTAAATTGGAGAAGAGTCAGTTCCATACGAATTCGGTGGAATTTTTAGGTTTTGTGATCACTCCTAGTGGTCTGGAAATGAATCCGAAAAAGGTGGAAGCGGTTCGTGATTGGCCTATTCCAACGAAGGTGAAGGAGATCCAGAGTTTTTTGGGATTTGCCAACTTTTACCGAAGATTCATTGAAGGCTTCTCCAGTTTGGTGACTCCAATTACTCGACTTTTGAAGAAAGGAGTTCCTTTTGTTTGGGACGTTAAGGCTAATGAGGCTTTTAAAGTATTGAAGGAGAAATTCATAACTACTCCTATCTTAATTCATCCTGATACTTCCAAGCCATTTTTTGTAGAGGCTGATGCTTCCAATGTGGCAATGGGAGCGGTGTTGTCGCAGAGGCATAATGTTACTGGACAATTGCATCCTGTGGCCTACTTTTCTCAGAGGTTCTCACCAGCGGAAGAAAATTATACAATTTCAGATCGCGAGCTTCTTGCTATCAAAGCAGCATTTGAAGAATGGCGACATTTTTTAAAAGGAGCACGTCACACTGTGACAGTATTAACCGATCACCGAAACTTACTCTTTTTGAAGACAGCAAGAACTCTGACACCTCGACAACTAAGGTGGTCTTTATTTTTTGCAGATTATGATTTTATAGTTACTTTTAAGCCAGGAAATCAAAATAAAAAAGCAGATGCTCTGTCACGACAATTTCCAGAAAGTGAAGTTAAGTCGGTTTGTGAGTCACTTCCTTTGATCGCTCCAGAACGTTTTGTTCTTGCTGGAATTGAGAAAGAAAACGAAATCTTTAAACAAGTATGAGAATCCATATCTGAGAGACAACTTGAACATTGGGTTCGTTTGGATCCAGCTCGCAAGATTAAAGATGGTTTACCTTATCTGGACGACAGACTCTATTTACCATCTATTGAACTTAGAGAAAAGATTTTGAAGGAATGTCACGATTCAGTTCTGGCAGGACATCCAGGATATCGAAAAACACTTGAGTTGGTCAGAAGACATTTTTGGTGGGAGAAAATTCGACAAGATACTCTTAATTTTGTTAAGACCTGTGAAGTTTGTGCTAGATCTAAGAACCTCATCGGAAAGCCTTCTGGGTTATTGGAACCGTTGCCAGTTCCACCGCGGCCTTGGTATTCAGTGTCTTTAGATTTCATCACGGATCTACCACTAGATAAGGGGTGTACATCAGTATTGGTTGTAGTGGATTTACTCACTAAAGAAGCACATTTCATTCCAATGAAGGGAGAGGTTACCGCTGATAGCTTAGCTCACAGTTTCTTACAAGAAGTAGTTAAACTGCATGGAATTCCCAGTCAGGTCATCTCAGACAGAGGGTCTCAATTTATTTCTAAATTTTGGAGAGCTTTCTGTAAGAGATTGGGAGTTGAGGTATGCCTATCATCCGGTTACCATCCCGAAACCAATGGGCAAGTGGAAAGGATAAATCAGGAGTTGGAGAAATATTTGAGATGTTATCTACAGACAGGGGAAGAGTGGGTAGATATGTTGTGGGTGGCAGAATTTGCATATAACAACTGTAGTAAGGATGCCACCTCAATGTCTCCATTTTATTTGGGACGAGGTTTTCATCCTCGTTTTCTTAGTATAGAGATCGATTATGATGCTGAAAACCCGGAAGTGGAAAAGAGACTAGAGATCATGAAAAGAAATTTGGAGAAGGCAAAAGGGGTGTTGGTGGAGAGTAAACAAAAATATAAAAGATTTGCGGACCTTAAAAGAAAGACTAGTCCCCAGTATAGGGAGGGAGATTTGGTATGGTTATCAACCAAATTTTTGAGAATTAAGGGAAGAAATAAGTTTTGCCCTCGTTTTGTAGGGCCGTTTGTGGTTGAAAGGGTGATAAATCCAGTGGCTGTTCGCCTTAGATTACCAAGACATATGAAAACTCATCCAACTTTTCATGTTAGCTTGTTGAAACCAGTGGTTAAAGGAACTAGATTGACACCTACTCCTTCACCAGTTGTATTTGAGGAAGATGATTCAGAAGAATTTGTAGTTAAGAAAATTCTGGACTCTAGAATAGTGAGAGGAAAGCTACAGTATCTCCTTGATTGGGAGGGTTTTGGTCCTGAAGAACGCACTTGGGAGAAAGCAAGTGATGTACATGCTCCTCATTTGGTTAAAAAATTCCATAAGAAATTTCCATTGAAAAAAGGCCCAGGGACTGGGCGTTAGAAGGGGGGTACTGTCAGGTACTGTTAGGATACAGTGACATAATCTGAGACATTAGGTCTGGGGAAAATTAGTATAGAAAGGTTTTTGGAAGTTATTATGAGTTTAATTTTAAAACAGCCAATTTTGCCCTTAACATTCATTGCAGTCTATGGAGAATGCCCCAAGCCAAGATGGAGGTCCTCAGTCTAAGTTCTGATTGGCTGGTGATTGTTTATAGGGAAGACAATGAACATTCTAAACTGCCTTTCATCGTCTTTGCCCAGCTGAGAGGTCGCGTATTAAGCTGCTCCTGCTTAACTTGTTCAGGGGTTTCAAGTTTCAAGCGGTCGAGCGGCTTATTTGGAAAAGCAAACAGGAATCTTGCGGAGATTCATTTTGGCACTGAACAGGAGTAAGAAGATTTCGAGTTATCCAAGAAAAAAGAAAGGTTTCAAAGACTCTTCACAAGATAAGTCCTTTTAAAACTCAAGACTCTTTCTATAATGTCATTGTAGAAGATTTAATCTGATTTTCAAGTTCATATGAAAAATATTTACTAAGAACTTTATTGCTGTCGCATGTTTGGCTTTGTTACGCTACGTTTTCTATCAAGCGCGTGGTTTTTCCGTTAACAGAAGCCTGCGCGTGAGAGACTTCGCTGGAGTATCTAGCGCGAGCTCTTTGGTGTCGCGTGATACTCTTGTGCGTGTGTTTTTTCTACCCGCGGTTGAACTTCAGCGCGTGTGCTCGCATATTGGATTAAGCGCGTGTGGATTTTTACCCGCGGTTTGTCGTCAGCGCGTGTGCTCGCATATTGGACTAAGCGCGTGTGGATTTTTACCCGCGGTTTGTCGTCAGCGCGTGTGCTCGCATCTTGGACTAAGCGCGTGTGGATTTTTACCCGCGGTTTGTCGTCAGCGCGTGTGTTCGCATCCTGGACTAAGCGCGTGTGGATTTTTACCCGCGGTTGAACTTCAGCGCGTGTGCGTGCTTTCGTTTAATCGCGTGTGGATTTTTTCTGTGGTTTCGATTTAGCGCGTGTGGTTTTTTCCTGCGGTTTAATCTACAGCGCTTCAACGATCTTCACTCAGTTTGGATCCCTATGCGAGTTCAAGAGATTTCCACGTGAGAATTTTGACGCAAGTTTCAAGAACTGTTAATTTAAGTAAAAACACTCTAAAAAGAAATTTATAAGAAGAAATATAAATACTTTCCAGAAACACTAGAACTTCCATTTACTTTTAATGAACTTAAGACTTTGTTCAAGCTTCTTGAGTTTAAAGAAGATTACCTGCAAAGTTAATTTCACATTCATGGACCTATTAAGAAGGCTGAATGATCGTTGAGATTCAAGTCAACTAGTAAGGAAGTCTAGTCAGCTTATCACTTCTCTGGGCATATTGTAGAGAAGTTCCAGGTATGGTTTTTACTTTATTTGGTAAAGGATATTGATACTTAAGGTTAGTATAGTGCCTCATGAATAACAAGGTGTATTATATGTTTATGTTTTACCACAGGTGAAGAACCAGCTAGTCTTAGCTTCCAGCCTGGTGTTTGTTAATTTGTCCCTTCCCCCTTTCCCCTGGAAGTGAGGTAAACTGAGCAGTTTATAGTATCAGCTCAGAGTGCCACATTTTGGGTGGATTGTCGGGGGCTCAGCAGCTTCTGCAGACACCAGGATCTCAACCTGACAGTATTTCAGGGGTGCGCGGGAAGTCTCACACGCGATTTGGCCGGGTACGTGGATTTCAGGGGTGCGCGGGAAGTTCCACACGCGATTCCATCAGGGTAGGTGTATTTCAGGGGTGCGCGGGAAGTTCCACACGCGATTCCATCAGGGTAGGTGTATTTCAGGGGTGCGCGGGAAGTCCCACACGCGATTACAGCAGGGTACGTGTATTTCAGGGGTGCGCGGGAAGTTCCACACGCGAATAGCCTGGGCGCGTGTATTTCAGGGGTGCGCGGGAAGTTCCACACGCGAATAGCCTGGGCGCGTGTATTTCAGGGGTGCGCGGGAAGTTCCACACGCCAATAGCCTGGCCGCGTGTATTTCAGGGGTGCGCGGGAAGTTCCACACGCGAATAGCCTGGCCGCGTGTATTTCAGGGGTGCGCGGGAAGTTCCACACGCGAATAGCCTGGGCGCGTGTATTTCAGGGGTGCGCGGGAAGTTCCACACGCGAATAGCCTGGGCGCGTGTATTTCAGGGGTGCGCGGGAAGTTTAACACGCGATTACAGCAGGGTACGTGTATTTCAGGGGTGCGCGGGAAGTTCCACACGCGAATAGCCTGGCCGCGTGTATTTCAGGGGTGCGCGGGAAGTTCCACACGCGAATAGCCTGGGCGCGTGTATTTCAGGGGTGCGCGGGAAGTTCCACGCGCGAATAGCCTGAGCGCGTGTATTTCAGGGGTGCGCGGGAAGTTTAACACGCGATTTCAGCAGGGTACGTGTATTTCAGGGGTGCGCGGGAATTTCCACACGCGAATAGCCTGGGCGTGTGTATTTCAGGGGTGCGCGGGAATTATCACACGCGATTTGGCTTGGTACGTGTATTACAGGGGTGCGTGGGAAGTTACACACGCGATTATGCTGGGTGGGTCCTCACAGGTGTTCCCTGTACACCCTCGACGGCCCCTGCAGGCAGCCCACAAAACAGGGGACTACCCTGCACACCTGCTCATGTCTCCCACCACCCCCACCCCCCACCATCCAGGGGCACCCTCCACCAGGCCCCCACTCATGTCTCCCACCACCCCCACCCCCCAGCAGTGCAGGGGCAGCCTCCACCAGGCCCCCACTCATGTCTCCCACCACCCCCACCCCCCAGCAGTGCAGGGGCAGCCTCCACCAGGCCCCCACTCATGTCTCCCACCACCCCCACCCCCCTGCCACCATGGGCACCCTCCACCAGGCCCCCACTCATGTCTCCCACCACCCCCACCCCCCAGCAGTGCAGGGGCAGCCTCCACCAGGCCCCCACCCATGTCTCCCACCACCCCCACCCCCCAGCAGTGCAGGGGCAGCCTCCACCAGGCCCCCACTCATGTCTCCCACCACCCCCACCCCCCAGCAGTGCAGGGGCAGCCTCCACCAGGCCCCCACTCATGTCTCCCACCACCCCCACCCCCCACCATCCAGGGGCAGCCTCCACCAGGCCCCCACTCATGTCTCCCACCACCCCCACCCCCCTGCCACCATGGGCACCCTCCACCAGGCCCCCACTCATGTCTCCCACCACCCCCACCCCCCCAGCAGTGCAGGGGCAGCCCCCACCAGGCCCCCACTCATGTCCCCTATCACCCCCACCCCCCCGCCACCAGGGGCACCCTCCACCAGGCCCCTACCCATGTCTCCCACCACCCCCACCCCCAGCAGTGCAGGGGCAGCCTCCACCAGGCCCCCACTCATGTCTCCCACCACCCCCACCCCCCTGCCACCATGGGCACCCTCCACCAGGCCCCCACTCATGTCTCCCACCACCCCCACCCCCCAGCAGTGCAGGGGCAGCCTCCACCAGGCCCCCACCCATGTCTCCCACCACCCCCACCCCCAGCAGTGCAGGGGCAGCCTCCACCAGGCCCCCACCCATGTCTCCCACCACCCCCACCCCCCAGCAGTGCAGGGGCAGCCCCCACCAGGCCCCCACTCATGTCCCCTATCACCCCCACCCCCCCGCCACCAGGGGCACCCTCCACCAGGCCCCCACCCATGTCTCCCACCACCCCCACCCCCCAGCAGTGCAGGGGCAGCCTCCACCAGGCCCCCACCCATGTCTCCCACCACCCCCACCCCCCAGCAGTGCAGGGGCATCCTCCACCAGGCCCCCACCCATGTCACCCACCACCCCCACCCCCCAGCCACCAGGGGCAGCCTCCACCAGGCCCCCACCCATGTCTCCCACCACCCCCACCCCCCAGCAGTGCAGGGGCATCCTCCACCAGGCCCCCACCCATGTCACCCACCACCCCCACCCCCCAGCAGTGCAGGGGCATCCTCCACCAGGCCCCCACCCATGTCACCCACCACCCCCACCCCCCAGCAGTGCAGGGGCATCCTCCACCAGGCCCCCACCCATGTCCCCTATCACCCCCACCCCCCAGCAGTGCAGGGGCACCCTCCACCAGGCCCCCATCCATGTCTCCCACCACCCCCACCCCCCAGCCACCAGGGGCAGCCTCCACCAGGCCCCGACCCATGTCTCCCACCACCCCCACCCCCCAGCAGTGCAGGGGCATCCTCCACCAGGCCCCCACCCATGTCACCCACCACCCCCACCCCCCAGCCACCAGGGGCAGCCTCCACCAGGCACCCACACATGTCCCCCTGCCCCCAGGTCCTGACGATACTCAATCATGGCAGTAATGGGCAGCATACCCAGCACAAACACCCAGGCAAGGATTGCATCCACCCACATAGTGAATGCAATTACATGATACAACCCCAATGGCAAGTCTGTAAATGAACACATGTCCGTCACACACACATACACAATGGGTGCAAGTGAATGTCAAAACCCATATCATGACATGTATGAAACCAATGAGAAAATACCACAAGTGAAAGTTAAAAAAACATGTATTAAAGATGAAAAATAAGTAAACAAATCAAACATACAACAATGGGGATAACTAAATAAATGGTCCATGTCCGAGAACAAATGTAAAAATAAAAAAAACAAAGTAATCCAAAAACAAATGTCGTCCAAAGCAATATCATGTGTAAGGAAAATAATGAAAAACCATTTCCTCATGGTGAACACAATAATTAATAAAAAAAAATGTTTCTTCAAAAAGCAAACTATATACACGAATATTCCAGGGTCCATGAGCCCAACACCATAAATGAAACCTACTACTACCTAATGAAAAAAATATATACAAAAAAGTGGCCATTGTCGGAGCGGTCCAAAAAAATAAAAATAAAGAAAGGAAACCTAACACTAACTAACTAAATAACTATATACAAAGGCAGCGGGCAAGTCCTGCGGCTCACTCGGTGATGTTGCTGGCCAGGGCATCATCGAACTCCATGTCGATGTCCTGGAGGCGGGACTCTGTCCTGGCCCCGAGGTCTCGCAGGGATAACCCCATGTCCAGCTCAAACTCCCTGCGAGCTTCCTCGAGGCACTCAGCCCGCCTCAACGCCCGACGCATGGAGAACTCCGCCCTGACCATGGTGAGCCGCTCCTCTTCCGCCCGCTGCCGCTCCGCACCTATCCGCTGGACCAACTGCTCCCACACGGAAGACACCACCATCCCAGGGTTGCCCTGCCCTCCGGCCGATGCCTGCCCCTCTGATCTTGATGGCCCCGAGCCATGATGCCTCCCACGTCGAGCCTGCTGCTGCCTCCGACGCCACTGCCTCTGCCAGCACGACGGCATCCAGGCTGATGGAAACCACTGACGCCGTCGTGCACGTGCCCTGCCCGATGATGCTGTCACATCTTCCATCTGCTGGGGTGCAGTTGCTGTGTTGTCCACCCCTGCTGGACCTCCGACTCCCAACTGTGGCAGGGATGGGATCCCCACCGAGCTGGCTGCATTGGTCGGGGCAGGTCCACAGGGGGCCCTGGTGGCATCTGTGCCGGAAGACGGCAAGGAGAACGACTGGTGTATAGCCTGCACAGAGGAGGAGAGGGCCGCCAGATTGGCCAACACATGCAGGAAACCCCCGAACATGGCCGATCCCAATTGGGCCACGTCGGCACGGTGCACTTCTTGATGACGTGCGTGCTCCTCCTGGGAAGCACGCACGGCATCACGAATCACAGCCGTGCGCATCGCGACCCCAATCAGGACCTTCTCCACACGGCCAGGGGTTCCCACGTCCGCAGGTGGAGGGGAGTCAGGTGACATGGACATCCCCTCTACCTGCGGACGGGCCTGGGACGGGGCATCCCTGCTGGTGCATGGTGGTGCACTCACAGGGTCAGGGACAGCGACATGCACAGGCCCCGCCACGGTGACCTGTGCTGCCTCCTGCCCCTGGCCCTGGACTGCACCACTTGCAGCAGCAGGGATGCCCCCACCAGGCCCCATGTGTGCCCCAGTGGCGGCCTCCTCCTCCTCTGTGCAAACCACCAACCTGGATGGCTCCTCACCGTCTCCCACCGTAGCAGGCCCCTGTGGGGGCTCACCCACCCCTTCCGCTGCAGCCGTGGGGGCATCCCCGCCGCCTTGCTCCACAGCGCCGTCTCCGCCCTCTTCTTCACTAGCCGCTGCGTAGAGGGAGACAAAGAACACAAGCATCAGGGCACTGTACAATGGTCCCCTAGACAGGAAGCAATAGCAGATGAGCACCACTGTCAAAGTACACTTCCATCATGTCCCTCCACAACACATGGGTCAGTCCAGGCAAAACACACACAGTAACAGGCATGGTGCATGCCATGGACATTTCCATGCAGGTCCAATGGACTCTTGAAACATTCAATGATATGTAACTCACATGCATCATGGCTCATGCCTATCACATGCACACACTTCACCTCAGTCACATCCATCCGGCCCCAAACACACCAAACACAGCGGATACAAGGGTAATTTGGCTGCTTCACTGAATCTGTGCATTGTCACACACATGTGTCATGCATCCATGGCATGCACAAGTCACAGACACGCAGGTCAGGCACACAGACATGGCTACCATATATGTACCTGGCATCAGCACCCATCCCTCACCCCCACCCATGTCCAGGTACAGAGACTGGCATGCTCTCATGTTCAAAATCTGCATAGGGCTCCCCATGCGGCATTTGAACACATGCAACAACCATGTGGGTCACACATCACTGGTCGCACATGCATTACCATGATGTCCCTGCACACATACATGCATACATGGCCTATGGCACACATACAGGCAAGTATCATAGAACCAGCACACCGCAACATGCCCTGTCTCACACAGTAATGCTTGGACACTTACCGCTCAACTCCAGACGGGCCTCCCTCTCAAGGATCTGGGCGTGGAGCGCTGGGCGTACGCGTTCCAGGACCCTCATCTGGATGGAACTCATGCGGCCCCGGCCCCCCTCCACGAGGCGCCGGGCCTTCACAAGGGTCCTGGACCTCAAGTCCTCCCAGCGCTTCTTGATCTTCAGAACGTTGCGGGTTGCCACCCCCTCCGCGTTGATGGAAACCACACAGTCGGCCCAGATCCTCTCCCGTCCTTCCTTGCTGGCGCGGGACGATCCAAAGAGGGCATCATACTGCCCCAGGACATGCTCCACCAGGACACCAACTTCGGTGGCAGTGAAGCTGGTGCCCCTCTGCCCCTCTGGCCTGGGGTTGCCACTGGTGCCAGATGTGGAAGTGCCCGACATGGCAACCCCAGAGGCAGGTGTGGGTGGGCAACTGGGTCCTGGGGCTGGGCTGTGGAGCGATGTAATCCCAGTCGGGAGTCTTCAGTTCCAGCAGGGGTGGACACAGCAACTGGACCCCTGCAGATGGCTGATGTGCAGGCACCAAATGGCAGGGCCCGGTGGCAGCAGGCAGGCAGGCAGGCAGGCAGCAGCAGATGGCACGTGGGAGGCTGCTCGGGGCACTGGGGGGCAGTAACTCGGCCTTCTGGGCAGGAGCGTGGTCTTCCGTGTGTTTTCGCGTGGCCAGCTTGATACGGAGTGATTTGGCACGTGAAAATCCTGCACGTCAGCGTGAAATCCGAGGAAAGGCCCTTAGCGCGTAAGCGCGTCAGCACGCATACGCGATTCTATTGGACCAGAGTCCCTCAGCGCGTAAGCGCGTCTGTGACGTGACCCGCACGGGTGTTCCCCACTCAGCACGTGATGACGGAGCACACGTGGAAATACTGCACGTCAGAGTGTCATCGCGTGTAATTGGACAAAAGTGCGCGTACACGCGATTGGCCTATGTACGTGTATTTCATGGGTGCGCGGGCACTTACACACGCAAGTACGTCAGCGCACCTGTATCCCGTGGTGCGTGGGAATTTCCACACGCTATTGGACTGGGAACTGGATTCCAGGGGTGCGCGGGTCACACGCTCGCCTAGAACACGCGCAAAGCATACATTTGCGCACTTTAACAATAACAAGCTCAGACGCCAGGATGAACATACCGTTCCTAGCAGCAGTGGCAGTGGGCTACCAAAGGAGGGGGAGGAGGATAGTCAGGGCCAGAATATTCACACCCAGAACCAGCCTTTTCGGGATGCCTGATGACCAGGTGTATGGGAGGTACAGGTTTCCACCACACATAATACTGGACCTGGTGAGTGAGTGGGAGGATGACCTCACATCACCCACCCTGTGCTCCCAAGCACTCAGCCCCCTGGAGAAGGTCCTCAATGTACTGCACTTCTTAGCCACTGGATCATTTCAGCGGACAAGTGCCATAGTGGGTGGGGTGTCACAGGCCACCCAGTCACGCTGCCTACACCAGGTCTTGAACATCATCACTGCACGCCCATCAGTCCGCAGGCACATATACCTGCCCAGAACACCTGCAGAAAGGCATGCTGCCGCCCTGGATTTTTACGGTGTGGCACCATTCCCCAAAGTGCTAGGTGCCATCGACTGCACCCATGTGGCTCTACGTCCCCCCAGGGCATCTGAGCACATCTATAGGAACCGCAAGCACTGGCATTCCATCAACGTGCAGGTAGCATGTAATGCCAAGGGAATCATCACCTCAGTATATGCCAACTATCCCGGGTCCACCCACGACAGCTTCATTTACCGAATGTCCACCCTAAGCCGGGACCTAGAAGCTGGGCGGCATGGCGATACATGGCTGCTTGGTGAGTATGTATGCCACTGCACATGCATGCATGTTGGATACTGAGCAAGGTCACAACCCCACCAATGATACCAATCACCACCTCCACAGGGGACAGTGCCTACCCTCTCAGCCCCCACATGATGACGCCAATTCGGAACCCCACCACGCCACCCGAGGTAAGATATAACACAGCCCACATTACGACCCAGGGCATAGTGGAGCGCACATTCGGAGTGCTAAAGTCACGCTTTCGCTCCCTTGACCGTTCTGGCGGGCAGCTGTTATACGCTCCCCCAGTAGTGTGCAGGATCATAGTGGCAGCATGTGTCCTGCACAACGTTGCAACACGCCGGGGCCTGGCCGTGGACATGGTGGTGGCCCCACATCCCCAACCACATGCACAGCTGCTGCGCATGGGAGGGGAAAGGGCACGGGGGAGGCAGCCCGTACACAGCTAGTGGCTAATTACTTCACATAGAAATCACACCCCTGTGGAGTGCACACTGCCCTGGCACATTCCATCTGACAATCAATGATGACTCAACCTGACACTGATCCTGAATGTCTGGAGAATGAACCGTGAATACCATATCAGCCTGAGATTGTTCACCTGGAAGTGTCACAATGTGTGCATCCCTACCCACACAGACACCACCAATGCAGTTTTGTGAAGTTACACATTCAAGCAGCTAAAATGAATACCCACTTGCAAAATGCAACAAGAGGACAGTGCCATGTCAGCCAACCCAACCCCAGCACCGCCACACGACACACCGTGCCATGTCATGCTATTTGCAAGTAAACAAAGTAATCCCCACAACATGACACTGGTGTCACTATGTACAGTGTCCCTATTAGAAACCTGCAACACCTGAAATGCTCACAGCAATGCCGGACCAACAACATACTTGAGCACGTACTACCATTAACATGACATCACAAATGTTACATATTAGTAGTCTCACCACCTGGAAATGCCTGCACTCCCACCACTACCAACTGTGCAGTGTTGGCGCCATGTAGAGTTGTAGGTGCACTGCTGCCAACATGGACCCCATCTCCAGACTAGAGGTCCTTGTGTAGACATGAGGAAGGGACCTGCAAATTGGGAGGTAGACACAGAAGATGAGTTACACATCAATGCAACATGCAGTGTACAACACAACAGCAATATGCACTAGGAATGTATACACAGTATTGACTACAGACTGCCCACACAGCTCATGGGAGTCCAACGTCACTGTGTAATTCACTGTCACTTGGGCACACCCTTTGCAAGCCCATGGAAACGGGAAGCAGGAGGGGTGTGTGTGACTCAAACTCAAGCATCTGAACCAAATACATTACAAGCCTGCATGTGCCCAGCCACAATGCAGCGTATGCCCACAGGAACCACGGAAGCCAACAAATCGTCCCAAAAAAATAGGGAATAAAATAAATAAAAATAAAAATAAAAATAAGAAACAATCAAAAATGGCCATTGATGGGCCCGGGGGGGTTGGGGAGGCCACCCAGGAGGTCCGAGGACAGGATGCACACCAGAACCCACCTGCGTGGATCCTGGGAAAATAAAACACCTCCATGGGCTCATGGCCCACACGGCTACCCTACTGTGGGAGTATCACTGCTGTCGCTATTATCACCCTGTGCAGCTGCATCCGGAGGTGGTTGCACTATGGGAGGCAGCCCACGCAAGGCCCTAGTCTGCTCCTCCATGGCTGCAAGCATGCGGGTGTGGTAGGTCTGGTTCTGGAGGATGAGTGTGCGGAGGTCCCCATGCAACAACTCACGGGATGCCCGGACCTCCGCCCTCGTTGCCTGCATCTCAGCTGAGAGCGTACGGGTGAGACGCTCCAGCTGCTGTTCTGTCCTTTGGTGTGTTGAAGCCTCAAGCTCAACAAGAGTCGTCCTGAGGTGAAGGAGCTCCTGCCTCAGGGCTTCCCTGTGGCCCTGGGACTCAATGGAGATGGCCTCCTGCAGAGTCGCCAGTGCCGCCCGCCTGTCCCTGTTGGACCCCAACATGTCCTCCCTGTGTGACTGGCAGATGGAGTCGGTTGCCTGCTCTAGTCGCTCCATCAGCCTTTCTGGGGGGACAATGGAAGTGGCCACCCTATCCATGGCCTGAGCCATCATCTCGGATGATGCAGCCTGTTGGGTTGCCATACCGTAAATGGATTGCTCCCATGCGGTATTGCCAGGTGGCGTACGGCCACCACGTCGGCGGGCACCACACCTGTCTGGGGCAAGGCGAACTGCGCCTTGCTGTGCCGGCACTGCCTGAGGCTGCAGGACTGCATTCCCCCTCTGATCTGCTGGCCCAGGAACAGGATCAGATGTCGCGGAGTGTGACCCTGCATCCGTAACCACCAAAGGCGTAGCTGCCAACACTGACATCCCCATGGAGGGTTCTGACCCTGGTGCAGGTGGGTGAGACAGAACAGAATCCCTCCCTGGAACACTCACCTGCGACGGCACGTAGGTCTCATCCGAATCAACACCTGAGTACAGCTCCGGGGAGGTGCAGCCAGAGACACCCCTTGAGAGCACGACCTGCAGCACTTGTGGGTTCTCCCCCACCACCACACCACGTCCCTCACTGGTGGTTGGTCGGCCCTCGGACCCCTCCTGGGTCTGCACCATCTCCACAACCCCAGCAGTATGAGGTGCGTCTTCCCCTGCAAAGACATGATAACAAAGAAATGGAAACAGGCATTAGCACCATGGCACACAATGAGGGCTGAGAAGCAAGAGAACCAGTACTTGATTGACACATGTCCCACATGACTGAAACCCTCCCATGCATGCACCCTCACTGCGTATGAAGTGCAGGCAAATGGCACACACTGATGACACCAAGATGGAAGATGAACACATTTTCTGCATGCTGCCTGGCAGTGGCATCACACATTGGCCTGTGATTGCCAGGTGAAACACACATGCCATCACACAGATGGCATGTACCATTGCTATTGAGTGAAGATGGAGAGGAGGGCAGCACCTATTCATTCAGTCCAGTTCCCGCATGTAATCGCTTTTCTAATTCTAACAGGTCAGATTTTTCACCTGGAGCTGCCAGTCTGAAATGGTCCAATTGCACAGGGACATGTGTGTACAAATGATATCCAGGTAACAAAGTCACTCCACTTTACCATAGCCATGTCAGACATGTGACTAGTGGACAGCGACATGCCTAGTGAAAGTGGGGGAATGCAAACAATCTGACTGAATGAACAGTGAAAAATAAGCATCTATGTTGTGGCAAGGTGACACTTCAAGGGCAACTGGCGTGCAGTTGGGCTAGATGTCTACTGTTGGCAGAAGGGATACTGCTATGGCCAAATGCAGCTGCGCAGGAAGTATTGCATGAAGCACATGGCTGACCCATACGACTCAGGCGCACACACTCTCACCTGGCACACAAACAGAAGCCCTCACACACACACCATGCACATGGATGACACACACATGCATGTGCACTCACCGGACAATGCCTCGTAATCAGCCAGATCTCCCACGCCTTGGATCTGTTCCTCCGTGACGTAGGTCCCAGCGACTGACTCATGTGGAGTGAGTTCCATGTCTACTACTGGAGACCCACCTCCAGTCACTAGAGTTGCGGCATGACTTGAGGCCAGCTTACTCTTTGCCCTGCGCTTTAGGTCATTCCAGCGCTTATAGCAATCATTGGCTGTGCGCCTCACGATTCCAAGGGCACTTACGATGTCCGCAACGGTCTGCCAGTGTGCCTGGCGTTGTGCAGGTGTGGTCTTGGATCCTGCAACAATGACCATCTCGTTGTCATGTCCGGACACATACTCGACAAGTGCATTCAGTTCGTCATCCGTGAAGCTGGGCTTCCTGGACGGGCCGGACTGTGTAGCCGTGTCTGGGGCATCAGCCTGTGCCGGACGAGCACTCTTCCTCTTCCGCTTGGAAGGTGGTGGTGATCCTGAGTGTCCTGCGCCGCTCTGGACACTAGGGGCAGGAGCCCTGGTGGACTCTGTATCAGGAGTGTGGGATTGCACACTCAGCATGGGAGTTGGTGCAGGCATTGGCTCTAGTGTGATGGTGTCAGGGGGAATGTCAGCAGCATGGACTAGGACCGACACTGTCCTGGCTGGGTGTGTGAGGGCTGGGGTGGATGGAGCCGCAGCTGCCCCTGCAGCCTCTCCGCCCTGCCTCCTTGGTGCAGCAGATGACCTTGCTGGCCCAGATGCACGTGGCATGGTGACATCAACGTGCACCAGCGCACGTGTCATAGGCCTGCTGACCTGGAAGTCAGCCATGGAGTCAGCCAGATCTGGTGCCACAATGGGCTGGTCCAACAAGGGCTGAGCATGGATGGTGTCAGCCACATCAGCCTCAACGGGAGGGGGGGGGGGAATTATGGGTGCCCTTGACTGGTCCTCCACACATGGGGGGACAGGCTCACCCTGCAAGTAACGACCACGTCCCCTACCGGATCCACCACGGCCACCACTTGTGGCTCTTCCACCTTTGCCACCCTTACGGAATCCTCGCCTCCCAGCCATGGCACTGATGTAAATGTGCGTATGGGAGTGGCTGTAAACTATTGTCCTGGGCAATTGGGGGTCAAAGGGGTTGGGTACCAGATGGTAATTGTACCCTAGTGCTCTTGCAAGGCTGATTGTAACCCCTGGGGAAAGATGACGGGTCACGCTACGCACAGGAGCCCCAAAAAAGGGAGATGACGTGCACGCAACCCCTCCTAGACCACGTGTGCAGAAAGAAAAACCTGCACTACGCTGTGGCACCCAGTAACACAAGAATGAACGTATGCGTGTCACACGCAGCCTAGAATGACCTCTGAAGGGGTAGGCTACACACGGGGCAAGCACAGATGTTAGATACGTGCGTGACTCACCGTCTGCCTGGTAAACGAGCGTGTAAAAGGAGCACGTTTGGTTGGCAACACCCCCGCCTAAAGAAGATTTGTACGCTGTCTGAGGAGACAGGACAACAGTAGAAGGGAACACTGTTTGAGGGAACAGGCCCAGGTAAACCAGTAAAAGCGAAAAAAAAGAAAAAGCTGTCAGAGGTAACAGGGAATACGAACTTGAAACGCTGTGAAGTAAATCGCGTGTGAAACGACAAGAAGTACAGAATTCACCCACTCGCTCTCCACGAAAAGCATGTACAAGGAAAACGTGTTCTACACGTACCTTTTATACAGGCCCACACGTCCAGCGTCACTTACGCGGCGTGTACGCGCTAGGGCCATTTCCACCAATTACATGCTTTGTCACTTCTGCGTGTAGGGCCATTTCCACCAATTACACGCTTTGTCACTTCTGCGTGTAGGGCCATTTCCACCAATCACAGGCTTTGTCACTTCTGCGTGTAGGGCCATTTCCACCAATCACACCCGATTACACTCTGACTTGCAGTCTTTCCACGTGTGCGCTGTCATCACGTGCTGTGTGGGAAACACCCGTGCGGGTCACGTCACAGACGCGCTTACGCGCTGAGGGCCTTTCCTCGGTTTTCACGCTGACGTGCAGGATTTTCACGTGCCAAATCACTCCGTACCAAGCTGGCCACGCGTACGCACACGGAATACCACGCTCCTGCCCGGAAGGCCGAACTACTGCCCCCCAGAGCCCCGAGCACGCTCCCACCTGCTGCTGCCTGACTGCCTGCTGCCCCTGCACTGCTGGGGGGTGGGGGTGGTGGGAGACATGGGTGGGGGCCTGGTGGAGGCTGCCCCTGCACTGCTGGGGTGTGGGGGTGCAGGGGGACATGAGCAGGTGTGCAGGGTAGTCCCCTGTTTTGTGGGCTGCCTGCAGGGGCCGTCGAGGGTGCACAGGGAACACCTGTGAGGACCCACCCAGCCTAATCGCGTGTGTAACTTCCCACGCACCCCTGAAATACATGCGCCCAGGCTATTCGCGTGTGGAACTTCCCGCGCACCCCTGAAATACACGCGCCCAGGCTATTCGCGTGTGGAACTTCCCGCGCACCCCTGAAATACACGTAGCACGCTGGGAGACATGAGTGGGGGCCTGGTGGAGGATGCCCCTGGTGGCTGGGGGGTGGGGGTGGTGGGAGACATGGGTGGGGGCCTGGTGGAGGCTGCCCCTGCACTGCTGGGGGGTGGGGGTGGTGGGAGACATGGATGGGGGCCTGGTGGAGGGTGCCCCTGGTGGCGGGGGGGTGGGGGTGATAGGGGACATGAGTGGGGGCCTGGTGGAGGCTGCCCCTGCACTGCTGGGGGGTGGGGGTGGTGGGAGACATGGGTGGGGGCCTGGTGGAGGGTGCCCCTGGATGCTGGGGGGTGGGGGTGGTGGGAGACATGAGTGGGGGCCTGGTGGAGGGTGCCCCTGGTGGCGGGGGGGTGGGGGTGGCGGGAGACATGAGTGGGGGCCTGGTGTGGGGGTGATAGGGGACATGAGTGGGGGCCTGGTGGAGGCTGCCCCTGCACTGCTGGGGGGTGGGGGTGGTGGGAGACATGGGTGGGGGCCTGGTGGAGGGTGCCCCTGGATGCTGGGGGGTGGGGGTGGTGGGAGACATGAGTGGGGGCCTGGTGGAGGCTGCCCCTGCACTGCTGGGGGGTGGAGGTGATAGGGGACATGAGTGGGGGCCTGGTGGAGGCTGCCCCTGCACTGCTGGGGGGTGGGGGTGGTGAGAGACATGGGTGGGGGCCTGGTGGAGGGTGCCCCTGGATGCTGGGGGGTGGGGGTGGTGGGAGACATGGGTGGGGGCCGGGTGGAGGCTGCCCCTGCACTGCTGGGGGGTGGGGGTGCAGGGGGACATGAGCAGGTGTGCAGGGTAGTCCCCTGTTTTGTGGGCTGCCTGCAGGGGCCGTGGAGGGTGTACAGGGAACACCTGTGAGGACCCACCCAGCCTAATTGCGTGTGATAATTCCCGCACATCCCTGTAGTACACGTACCTGGCCAAATCGCATGTGAGAATTCCCGCGCACCCCTGTAATACACGTACCCAGCCAAATCGCGTGTGATAATTCCCACGTACCCCTGTAATACACGTACCCTGGCCAATCGCGTTTAGAACTTCCCACGCACCCCTGTAATACACGTACCAAGCCAAATCGCGGGTGATAATTCCCGCGCACCCCTGTAATACACGTACCTGGCCAAATCGCATGTGAGAATTCCCGCGCACCCCTGTAATACACGTACCCAGCCGAATCGCGTGTAGAAATTCCCGTGTACCCCTGTAATACACGTACCCAGCCAAATCGCGTGTGATAATTCCTGCGTACCCCTGTGATACACGTGCCCTGGCTAATCGCGTGTAAAACTTCACGCGTACCCCTGTAATACACGTACCCTGGCCAATCGCGTGTAGAACTTCCCGCGTACCCCTGTAATACACGTACCCTGGCTAATCGCGTGTATAACTTCACGCGTACCCCTGATATGCACGTTACCCGCTTTGCGTTCCTTGTTTGGCAGCCCTGTAGACTGGTCGAGGGTTAGCGCAGCCCTTTGCGATGATTTCGCGATTTTGATGGCTTTTCCTTGCGCGAGGGCGTTCTTGGGGGCGTTACTCGCGCTGCTGCAGGGTCGCTGCGATACTCTGCGCCACGGCTGGTTTGGGAGCCTAAAATCCATGAATACGCTGTGCGCGGAAATCGGTTTTAGCGCACGTGCCTGGCGCAGACAATCGCACGCGGACACTCTGCGCCAGCCGCTTGCGACACTTTTCTGCGAAATTCTATGAATTACCCTGTTAGTACCTAAACCATTATCTCAGAAAAATGGTAAAACATCAGTGTCATGTAAGCTAAACATCATTGGGTAGATTTGGAATATAGGCTGTCAGAGGGAGGCAAGCAGAGTTTTTTTTTTTACAGTCTATTTACAGCATGTACGTCTCCATCTCTCAAGTCCAGTCCAAGAATTGTAATTTGTTTAACAACATTTTTTTTTATAAGGTCCCTTCAACCTTTCTTTATGAATCCTCGCTTCTAAACAATGTGGTTTACCTGCTCTCCATGAAAATACTTAATTTAATTGATCTTTACTAGATTTTTACTATTCTTATCTCTAGCCCTCATTTCATATTTTGTCATTTATCTATGTCAGACGTTTTCTATTTCTTTTTTTAAATGTTTGATCTCTCCATTCTAGATCTGTTTTTTATTTCCATGTGCTCCTCATATTTCTCTGTTGCTTGTTTGTTGCCACACCATACCCTCTAAAGTAAAAAACGATTTTATATGGCATCAAGAGGCAATCAGGAGTGCAGGATAATAAGATATTCCAGGCACATGAAAGTGGTCTTAAATAAAGCACCTGGGTGATAAAGAGAAAGGTAATCGAGAGAAAGCGCTTAATAAAAAAGGATGCTGGACTTCTGCTCTATTTACAGGCACATTACCATTTGGAATTGTTTGTTTTCCACATGTTTTTATTGATTATCCAGGCCCTTTCCTTTTGGAATTCTTCTGCCACGAGGACTGGCATGTGCTGGTTAATAGAGCTTTCAGGATAACTAAATGCTGATTTGCAAAACGTTTTCTGTATAACTGTGAAGCACAATGACATTATTACTGACAAAATATTGACTACTGTGGTAGTTCAGACACAGGAGACGGACAACAAGACATTTTTCTAAGGTTCTTGCTTTTATAAAAGGAAAGGAAAATGCTTCACCTAGCCCCACTTCTAAGGTGGAGGTTCCCTAATCTAGACAATAGAAAAAAGGTGCTTGTCAGGACGTCTTAGATAAATCAACTTCATTCTCTGCCCAAACCTGTGCTAGCCTGCTGGCTGTCACTACCAACAAAGGAAAGAAAAGACTTAGCCTAGAGAAGTGTTCTCATTTCCCTTTCTTGGCTTGTGCTGGTTGGTATGTGACCCCTCCTCAGATGACTCTCTCAATCAGGCAATCAATCAATCACATTTTGTTTATATTGGACACATGCCATACAACTATTACATACATCTTACCATAAATATACTACAAATAGCAAAAATCAAATAATAACAAGGATAAAAACATAAGTCCTCAGCCTCAAATTGATAGCTTTGTGCAATCACACCGTACAGGATTAAAATGGCTTTATCCCGTTCACAGATTTCCAGGCTCAAGGTCGTAACACTTTGTTTCTCATCAGAGTACTCCTTCAATGTCAGGCTATTGGCATGTAATTTGAGATGGCATGTATCACGTCCAAGTTCAATGTGGATTTACAAAACTCTTCTGCATCATGCAGCAATCGTGCCTGGTGGTTATTTAAGCATGGCTTTAAATTGCGCTGTCTTGTATCATTACATTATATGCTGTACACATAAACACGACATGCTGGACAGTTTTGTCTGAGGTTTTAGAAGCTGGGCACATGGCTGGATAGTTATGGTCCCATCGAGTTCGGACCACCATTATGGGAAGAATGCCCAGCTTCAACTTAATAAACAATGGGCTTGGCATACGAGGGGTCTATTCCATCAAGATATCCCTCAAAGCCTTGCATATGCTTGTTCATGATGTATATCATTTCTGACCCATTCCCTTTCTCCATGCCTATTCCTCTGACCAGACCTCGTATGCATGTTTTACTTGATGCAGTGTTTTTTTACTGATATTTTCTGTATTTGTCCATACCAGGTCCTGCTCTATTTTAAGCAATGTTTGTTTTACGTGTTTGAACCATAGTAGCAGCTTGCCTGCCAGGAAAAGACTGGTCTTAGCTTGATTAATGCCTCAATTTCTGTCAATCCAAATTCGGAATATACATTTCTTGTGGGGGTTAACCGAGAGAGGCCCAATCTTTGTTTTAGGGACCTTGTTTTCCGTAACTGTTAGGCTCATGGTGATAGAGTGGACCCACAGATCAGCACGATATAAAGAGACTTGCCTCGCCTTCATGGCATATACCATAAGGGCTGAGGTAATTGAACGATTCCCTCAGCTGCAGGCAAACCTTGTGACTGCCGCACCCTGCTTATAATTCGATTGCTTTTAGTGATTTGCTCTCCCCAAGCAAATTTGTCACTATTGATAAGAATTGACATTCTCTAGGCAGTGTTCGCCAGCTTCGACACACATTGTTTTCTTACATCTTACTCTTGCTATAGCATGTCATGATCTTTGTTTTAGTATGATTATGCTCTAGGCCCTTTGTTCCACATAATTCAGTAAACAAAGTCTTTTGTTTTCGTAGACCAATTTCAGTCCTCAAAATTAAAATGGTGTCATCCTTGAATAAGAGAGTGCCAATCTTAGTATCGACCAAAATCGGCACATCAGCCTCCATCCGTTCAATAGAAGTCTCTATGTGATTTATGTATAGCGAGAACAAGGTAGGCGCCAGTACGCAGCCCTTCTGGACTCCCTGACCAACCTTGAATTTACAGGTGCATTTGCCATTTATACCCTACCTAACCATTGCCATATTATCTGTGTAAAGCTGTTCTATGTGGGTTATTATCTTGCTAAATGGACCCATTTCATCTAGGGTTGGCCAGAGCTTGTGATGGGGCACCATTGAGTGTAGCCTTCTATCCACCAATGCCATATATAATGGAATCCTTTTCAGGTTTACATGTTTCAAAACTATTAGATTAGGCCTACTGCGCAAAGATCCTTTTGAAAGCCCACTTGGAGATGGCAGATAACATTATTGACAATATTCACTTGCTCTAGGTGAGCAAGAAGGGTTCTCCCAAAGACTTTGCAGGGTGCATCGATCAGTTGATAGTTTGATGGTACTTTTCTATTGCCTTTCTTATGGATAGGGACAACTATGGCGTTACACCATGAGTCCAGGATCCCGTCGCTTCCTAATATGAAATTAAACAGACATGTCAGATAAGGGGTCCACATTTAGTCTCCTCTTTAAGGTGCTTGTCAGGCCATCGTGCATAAATCAACCTCATCCTCCATCCAAACTTGTGCTACCCTGCTGCCTGTCCCTACCACGAACTAAGGAAATAAAAAGAAAGCCTAGAGAAGTGGTCTTTCTCACCTATCGTGGTTTGTGCTGGTTGGTGTCTAACCCTCTCTGTAAACATCTCTCTCGAATTCAGTTCTCAGGGTGTTAAGGTGTTAGCCTGCTTGTACAGTTCAAAAACAAAGTTTAAATATCTCTTGGTTTTTTCCCCGTCTTGTTTTCAGACCTATTCCTGGTTTTACAGCTCAAACCTGAGTTACTTGATTTTCTACAAAAAAAGGGGATTCCTGACCCCTCCCAGCAAATCCTTGTTCAAGAAAAGTTTATTCCTCAATTGTACAATTTGACTCGGCAGATCCTTCTATTCATGTTCAACTTCACTGGATTTTTTTCGCTTACTCTGGTTCCTGGTGACCCTATGCAGGTTATTGTATTCCTGTTCCTGTTCACCCCCTCAGAGTGTTTTTCTCGTTCTTTGGTATCTGGTAACCCCTTGTGGTTTATTGGATTCAGGTTCACCCCTCTGGATGTTTCTCTTGCTTTTTGGTATCTGGTAACCCCTTGTGGTTTATTGGATTCAGGTTCACCCCCTCTGGATGTTTCTCTTGCCTTTTGGTATCTGGTAACCTCTCACTTGTTGATGGGTTCAGGTTCACCCCTCCGAGTGTTTCTCTAACTCTCTGGTTTCTTATAGTCCCTCAAGGGCCCTCGGATACTTTATCCAATTTCGTTATTCATACTCCTTTTTGGAGTGTTTTGGAGCTCGGACACCCTCCTCCCCTCTACTCAGTGTGACACGCGTACCTCCTTGACTGTAGTGCTCTTCTACAAGGAAGATAGCACCTCCTGTAGCATGGGAACCGCACTTCTCAGATCGTCAGTTCCTTGGATTCACTTCTTCGCCTGGGCGCCGTTATTCTCTGCCCACCACGTAGGCGACGTGGTCCCACTTCCAGGATGTGCTTGCTCAGCGCGCAGCATAGGCTTCTGCTGAGTGCGGTATTCCTTGGGCCAGCTCCCACCCCTCCAGGTAAGGGTCTCTACCTTTTACACACCTCTCTGCAACGAGAGACACAACACTGTTGGTTCTGAATTTCAGTCCGCACCGGAGGGTCGGCAACTAAACCAAGCACACTTAAAGAACCCTGTACATTTGTATTGTGATTAGTCCCCAAATAACCAACAGCGAATTGTGATTCTGGTGTTAAGGGAGGGAGATGTTATAGAATTGTCAACTGGGTATTCCTCATCCCCACGGAGATCTCGCTTGCCCTGTCCCGCAGGGAGTGTTTTGTGTAGCAGTCTCACCTCCCTAGTCCCAAAGGCACAAACTGCCAATTTCTTCAGCCTGGCATACATCGTTGCTGCAGGCTCCACTAGGGGGCTATGACCCCTGAGAAAGCACTCTAAATAAGAACTTCTGACAAACAGGCCTTCTTCTATTTTTCCCCGGTACTCTAATGTTACAGTGGCTCCCAGTACCAGCAAACCAGAGGTGAAGGACCTTTGCATGGAACGCACCCTCATTCAAATGAGCTTCACTTTGCTTTATGGTCTAATCAGAGGTGCCCCTCCTCCCCCACTGGTATCAGTGGTAAACCTGCAGTGAGAACCGCTCATATTATAGGACAAGTGTCTTGCTTCTTTTCTGTGGCACTGCTCTCCTTTAACATATCACATTTGCTCAGACCCCTTCCCCTGGTTCTGAATTTCAACTTCATTTTTGGTAACGTGACCAGTCTGTTGCTACCTTCCTATGTGAGTCGTTCTTTACCTCTGTCAATTTTCCAGCCATGTATTTTACTTTGGGATCCTCAATTCGGGAGCCAGTGTTGATTGAACGTGAGATAAGTCTAGGCTGATCTTCACATTAAAGTGGAGTGTAGGATGATAGATTGAGAGGATAGATGAATATAGATGGGTGGCTGAATGGCCACCTTCTACTACAACAATAGGCTGATGCCACCTGTGGCCACAGGACAAGTTCCACCTCTTGGAAGAACACTGATGGTGGATTAAAGCTCATCTTCTCCTGTGCCCTTTTAGCAGTGCAAGGTAGGCAGTCAGTCCCTTAAAGCCGATGACGACAGCCTAAACATTTTGGGCCAGAATCTATGCAAGCACATTGTGTGTGCATACATTGTAAGTCGCAAGACCCTGATTCTCATAGGGTATTGCAAATGACTGAGTGGGACAGACTGCGGGCACAGCTCCCTCCGGAATATGTTGGTGAGTGGAGCATGCATATCACTATTGTATTCATTGTTTCAGATCACCCTCGTGAATGGAGGGATGAGATCAGCTCTACATCCATTTCACAGTCTCAATTGCATTTACTTTAACGGTCGCGTCACTGTAGATGCACTTTTTTCTATTTCATCCCCAGAATTGAAAAATTAATAGAAACGCTAATGCCAAGCATGAAGTGTTTATTAAGTGAAGTGGAATGCTGTAAAGGACTCTACAGACCCCTGACAGGACTGTTCTTCCTACTGGACCTATGATCCAAATACTAATAAGGTTCACAGTTGTAGAGGAAAGAGCTGCATCCGAGCCGCTCTTTAAAGCAAATTAGTTGAAAATCTAGAAGCATTTTTATGTCCACCTGTCATGCTTGCTTACCCTCCTAGGATCCGCAGATGTCAGGCTGTCATTCTCAAAACTGCATCTGCAATACAGATGTGTGCTGCCGGTGCAGGTTTGAGAATCAGCACCAAGCAACGTGTGCGTTTTCTATGCACCCTGGATGGGTAAATGTTAGGTAGATTTTAATTTTTATGTGACATCCCCTTCAGATGTGAGTCCTCAGGACTTTTTGCTGGACTAGTGGATTTTTTCGTCTTTTCTCCTGAGTGAGTGGGAATCTTTTCCCACACTCGTTTTACCGTATCTTTGGAATCCTTTTGTATTTCTTTTTATCGCTTACACTTGAGTCATGCTTTCCTCCAAGTTGTGTGGCATCTGTCTTTGAATTTTGCAGAACACAGCACTCTCTGTGTAGTGTTGCTGGGAGCCCTTTGGGCTTCCCCTTTTTATTTTCTGTTATTTCCCTTATGTTCCAAGGGCAAGGGGATATGTTTATGCTTCCTATCTTTTTCTATTGTGAGATCAGCACACCCCACCTTATGTTGAGTGCTGAGGGGCTACACTGTATCCCCTTTCTCACTTTTGGTTACAGTGACAAGCTAATCTGAATGGCTCGTAGCAGTGGTTTTATCCTACCTACTTTTGAGCAATATGTACTCCCAGGGTGTACTCACAGCAGCAGTAGTACACAGAAGGGTTGCCAAAATGGTGACAGTGGTCTTTTTTCACCAATCCAAGATGGCTTGTCCTTTCTTGGTCCTTCTTCTGCTGTGCAGGGTGGGGGAGGCCCTGGATCCTGAGGCTGAAGGCAAGCTGACAACGGTAACTGAAGATCTGATGAGGAAGAAGAGGAGAGACGCCTGCCGCAACTTCCAGATGACCAGAGATGCCTTCTGAGTAACTGCTGCTGTCTGACCCTTACTTCCAAGCTTTAAGAGAGCCCTGAAAAAGTACGATTCTCTCCCTTAGACTGGTGGGACCAATCAGTGTCAAGACGACATGCATTTCAAGCCATCACCACGACGAGGTGAGACCTTCACCGGTTGTAAACTGCCAATACCCTGGGACCTGTGGCCATTGTGCAGTGCATCGCCTTCCAGAGATCGAATCCTCTCAAAACTTTGGTGGACTCCTTCCGGAACTCCACAGGCAAGATTCCACTCCTTGAAGTCCCCTCACAAGACAAATTGACCGGTCAGTAACCGTTCTTCACTGGTGCTTTGAAAAGGGCACCAAAATCACAGAACCACAAAGAATCCTTTGCCTGTATCCCCTTCACTCGACTGCTGCTGCGATATCCATTCCAGTGTCCCTTCTTTCATCTGCCTGACCAAGAATCCGGTGACCGGATCTGCTGCATCTGTATCGCAGGGGACATTGTGCTGTAACCTATTCTTCACGTTAAAGCTACTGTGAGACTCTTGGTAGATCTAACCCAGAGTTGATTTGCTGCTCCTGTATTACTGCAGTGCTGATTCGTGTGTTTGGGAGTTCGCCCATCCACGTTTGCCCAGCCTTAGTGCCTCTGCACCTACTGGGAGCCTTCTTCGAAAAGTCCGTGAGCCCATTTCCCAACAGAAAAGCTTTACTTGCTTGTTACAGAAGTCTCCTCTAGAGCTACTGACTTTCTACAGCTTGTGTCTACATGTTCTGCCCTCCTATCTGACTCTAAGACACTCATAACTAGATAGGGATGGACATATAAAGTGTTAGGCCACTGAGAAAAGTATTACAAGAGTCAAAAGTATTTATCTGATTTAGGTTGGTTGTATTCCATTCATTCTCACCTGAAATAGTGATTACAAAAGTATTGTACTTACCTTTTGAATTGTGTACTGCCATTTTCAAAGTGTTACAAAAGTGTTTACTTACTCTATATATATATATTGCATTGGTTTTTCTAAGTTATAGTACTTACCTTTCTGAAGAATTACCTTTACTTTATTGTATATATAAAATAAACCATTATTTTTATATAACTTTTAGTCTGTCCGTGTTTCCTTGGCCTATGGGTATACTCTAAGTTCTTTGTACCTCCCTACTGCCTCCCTCCTAAGATACGCCTGGCTGCTCAGCCATTGCTACCAACATACTTCTGTGGTTCAGGCCTATACTATGAGCTGGACCCCTGTCCCCCAAGTGTGAGTCTTCTGAAGTCCTACCTAAGGTGGACTTTTGCAAAACTCCATAACACATTTTACCTGCACAGTTTTAGATTCATATTTTTGGAAAATAAAACATCTAAGCACAGTTTCCAAAACATGAAAAATGGTATACAAATACACTTGGAGCTGGTGGCTTGGAGCTACCGTGAAGGAAAAAAGCTGAAAATTATGGACTGAGAGAAAACTGTAGCATCAAAAGAAACGTTGTCACTCATACATTGAGGATTGGCTGTGCTGCCAAGAACTAAAGCACAAATGAAAATGTATTCCAGAAAAAATAATCCTGGTTTTATATAGACTACCTCAACCTGTGCTTGTTGACTAAAACCGAACACATTCCTGTCCTCACCCCTATGGACCTTCAGTCGGTTTTATGTTGATTATTGTACATCAGTCCCAGTGCTTTCATACTGAAGGGCTTCTGTCTCAGTACTTCACAAATATATTAAATAAATAACCTCCAAAATATCAGCCGTTGTATACTAAGTAGTGATGAGGAAACTACACCACTTTTCCTGGTAAATTGGGAACTGATTACTGACCCTCTCTGTCTAGTGCGGCACGCCAACCATTCAGTTTCAATTCTCCCAGCTTGAAGGAAAGGCAGATGATTGGAATCCTTAGAAAGAAATATCATTGCCATAAAAATTCTTGCATTGTCAAAAAGCAACTTATGTTGTGTTCCCTCGTAACAAGCATCCAGAAGCCAGTGCCGTTATTTGAAACTTGAATTGATTGATTGTGAGGTCCTGGTGGGAAAGTTGTGTCTAACATATATTCCTTATTTCAGGCCACGACACAATTGGAAGAATACACAGAGATGTTGGAGTTCATTCTTAAATGGATTGAAAAAGCAAAGATTTTGGTGCATGGTCAAATTTCTTGGAACTCATCCAGTCATTTACGGGACCAACTGAAGGCTCATAAGGTGCGTCGTTCTAGCCACGTGTAGTAGAGAAGGGGCTGCACTGCATGTTCAAAAGAATGGCTTCCCTAGTCTAAAAGTATGTAACAGCTAAAATTGTGCACAAGAGAAGGAGTGCTTTATGTGTGGTTCTGTACCCATGATGTGCTTAACACGTCATCCCTTTTCAGAGCTTTTTAAATAGCATTGCATTAAGGTCATACATGCTCAGCTTGCTGTGTTTGATGTAGTGTAAGCTAATGAAAAAGACTAATTTCATATGTACAGAATCTCTTTTACTTTCCTATCTTATTATGAACTGAGCTAAAAGTAAAAGATTGCTCCAGTGTAAGGGTTCAGCTAAGTCTGTGCAAGATACACATACATGTCCATACACATAGACAGAGCGTTCAAAGAAAAGGCTGCCTCACAGAGGCATCCTCTTAACAATATGTAAACATTTCCTGAGCCATTATACTGCAGATTTTGTTTGGAACAGCAGATTTAGATGACATACTTACTCTTATTTTCACATAAGTCAATGCTTGAGGAGTCTAAAGAGATCCACAGTGACCTGGAGGCTATGAACGAGAAGATAGAGTACCTCACCAGCGTGTACTGCACCGATGGAATGTACCAGCAAGTGTCAGAGCTGGGACATCAGACGGAAGACTTACAGCAAGTCATCAAAGTGCGTTTGCAGAGCCTTCAAGAAGCAAACAAGGTCATTTTCCTCCCTGCATACGCAACAACTAAATTACATTACCGTTTAGATGCAGCTATCTTTAATTCGTCTTTTTATCTTTGGCACTTATTAGAATACTTGTTTTTATTGTAGGACTTTGTAGCTGTGAGTTTGCCATTTTATAGCATACAAAATAATAGGTTATACTATTATCCATATACTGCTGGGATTTAAACCTATGATCTAAAGGAAACAAACAAATCACAGTAGAAAGTATCTAATTAACTGAGCTATCGGATTTCCATTTTTGTTATTAGGATCTCTGCTCAATAAAAAGTATTTTTTTTTAAAGAAATCTGTTCTGCCAGACACCTACACATTTTCTAAACTGAACTATAAATACCGGAAGACAATATATATGCATGGTTCGTGTGCCATTGAACATCGGTTATCAATGTGTTCAAGAAGCCTAATCAAAAGGATAAAGAATCGACACTGCATATATTAATAGCTATTTCATTGTGTACAAACTCTGTCACCAAGAATTTGCGATTTGCACATTTTTGTATTTAGATTGAACTGGTAAACTACAGATATTGGTAGCAGGACTGTGGGTCATGTGCCTTTTACTTTCAGCCTAGGCTTTTTTTTATGGTATTAGGTTATTGGCTGTTAACCTGCAGCTTGTAGTGAGATTTTCTGTCAGATTTTTGTCCTAGGTTCTACCATTGTGGGCACCGCACCGTCATTAGAGTAGGTGAGATGATACTGGCTCAATTAGACCCCCACTGTAACCATTGAGGCATTCTAGGGGCATGCTTGCTGCCACAAAATCTGGTGATGAACAGGACTACCGAGAACTTTTAACCCAGGTTAAGGTGTCAGCTTGATGTGGGAACCCTATGTACATGGGAGTCAGAAGAATATAACCCAGAGCTGGAATGGAAATGGTGAGACTCAACAATAACAATGCTCATGTCTGAAATCTTGAGTCAGACTAAGTGTACATGTGTCACTATTGTGAGAGACATATTTTTTTCATCTTTTTTTGATTAGGACATGAAGAAGTTTGAAGGTGAAGTTAGAGCACTGCAGGCTGCTCTGGAGCAAGCCCAAACAACCCTGTCCTCACCAGAGCTTGGTCGTTTAAGTTTAAAAGAACAGCTGTCTCACAGACAGGTAAATTAAGGCTTGTCAATACATTTTGAGACCATGTATTTGGTCAGTGTTTGTTTGCTTGCCATGAGTGTTGGTGAATATTTAACCAGGTAGTTGGTAAATACCATCTCTGAAAAGGAAATCTATCAATCCTTTAGCAAGGAGAGTTTGGGGGTTAATTCCTAAGAAAATGTTTCAAAACTGTGTGCCAAAATGGTGAATTGTAAAGAATTATTTTCGAAAGAACTAAAATAAATTATATATGGTTTGCATGCAGTTCTGAAGGGGGACACTTACGATACTCCAATATTTAAGATTCCATGTCTGCCACACTTTCCTGTGTATATGAGAGTAGAACAGACCATTTCAGCTAAGACGACACTGCACCACCTAGTTGCCATCCTTGAAGTTCACCTGCAGTTCAGAGCTACAGAGCAATGCATTAGGGTTATACATATTAGCGTAAAAGCTTTCATCCTAGCTACATAGAAAATAATCGTCATTGTGTATAATATGCCCGTACTATTTTATACATGGCTTCATCAGCCCAAGCTCAACAGCACTGAAGGATGAAACAACTACATACGCATTTCACCTCAAATGAGGATCATCAGTATGGTGCATTTTGATATCCTTCTTGTTAAGGTTTCATCGGGTAAACTTGCGATTGGGGCATGTTTACCAAACACTTTGAAAGTTATGAGGGGTCTATGGAATGAAAGAAAGAAAACCTTCTACTTGTAATGTGAGAGTAGAATAGGTCATTGCAGTTAACAAGCCATACATTATACAGCCGCATCTTGTGCCATCCCCGGAAGGTCACCTCTATTTTCAAACCACTGTGAAATAAAATCCATTATCCTTGTTTTATAGGCAAGTGGTATTATATCCATAGCTTTATCAGCCCACGTCTTAATAGCTCACTAGCTGGCACTGTGTGGCTTGTTAACTGCAATGGACTATTCTAATCTTACATAGAAGGGAATTGATCTTGCGATTTCAAACCCACTACACTGTTAATGGTGTTTCTCCAGCAAGGGATCTTACATCTTCCCAGTTATCAGGCTGGGAATCGTCAGTAAATAAAACAGTTTAGCTTTAAGCTAAAAACTGCGTTGTCACTTGTATAGCCAATTGCTGTCACTTTGGGTCATTCTGCCCCAACCAATGACATTCTTCCTCCTTAGCTCCACCCCAGGTGGCCATTTTCAGATTTTTACTGCATGTTTTCTGGTTGGGATTCCTTGAGCTTCACTCCTTTACTTTCGCAAGTATTTTTGCCTATTTTTGAAATTTCTTCAATGTCTCCGTTGTGACTTGTTGTCAGTGGCGATTCGTTGCCGGTTTCAATCCCATCTTCCGTCAAATCGCTACGTCGTGTGAGGCAGCGAGCTGGGGTTTGGGCCTAGTGCACGTGCCATGTTAGAGGCTGAGAAGATCATCTTCAGGACCGGCTCCTGATGCGATCAGAAGAATGTTTTCATCAAAGACCGCCACCAAAAGTGTATTTATTGTCTACATCCAGACCACGACGTGGAGGGATGCCCCATCTGCCAGTCTTTTTTCTCCACCTAGATGAGAAAAGATAGTCATCGGAGCTTGGTGTCATTGCTGGAGGAAGGTAAGGCCTCTGACTCTGCATCTGTGCACAGTTATGCCTCCATAGAGCATACACCCTTTGGCAAGAGGTTGAGATCCTTTTAATGACGCTTCCAATTGGAAGGTACCTAAAAAGGCAAAGTCATCACACGCTCCAAATTCTTCTTTCGACGAGCACTGTGGGTGCGACTTTTCAGTCATCTGGATTGGCGATGGCCACAAAGTGTACCCCATCTTTGGAGGGCCGGAGATTGTCCACTGCTTCACCGTCAGACAACACCACCCCGTCGATGAACCAGCATTCATCGTCATCAGCAGCGTCATCATCGACACCAAAAACGTCCTCATTGATGACCTCGAGACAGTCGTCTAAATCATTGTCGACTAAGACAACGTCCAGCTGGCCGGCGGTACCAGTTTTTGCCATGTCTACAAGCTCTTTGACGGCTGCAGTCACCATCTCTACAGTAACGGCAGCTGTCTCAAGGATAGGCTTGCCTCCAAGGCCTCTGCCAGTCCTGGCTGGGTCTGTGCCGTCTGCACTACCTTCTCCTGGTGTGCCTGTGTTGGGCTCCTTCCCGAGAAGTTCCAGAAGTCTTATCTTTTAAAGTCCTTCCCTATTATATGGCATGTGTTTTGTCAGAGGCAGAAGAGAGACCCTTGTGGTTTAGGAGCCCGTTGTAGGCAGGTCAGTTGCAGGAAAGTCAGAGCTCCAGAGGATATCTCGTCCAACAAGTAAGTATTAGCTTCAGAGTTAGTGAAAAGTGTTCAGGGATTTCACAGAAGGCTCCCTATGGGTGTTCCAGTGTTAGACCTGGGCGAATGATATGGGCGAACTCACAAACACACAAATCACCTACTCGGCCACACATGATCGACACAAGACTTAAGGTAAGTATTACCCAAGCCAACACAGTACCTCAGGTAAGACAAAGAGCTTGGGCATGGTTGTCTTCCCGAGGCACCAGCACAGGACCCGGTCTGTGGATTCTTGGTCTGGTGACTGAAAAAACTGACACTGGAGGGAAACTGGCAACAGCAGTCAGCACGCGAGGCTTCCAACAAAAGATTCTTTAAGGCTTCTATCGGCTCTGTGGATTTGTCCCACTTTTGCAGGTACCCGATGAAGAACAAATATCACCGGTCGGATTCTCTTCACTAATCTGGTCCTGCACTCTGGTGAGGGGACTGAAAGGATTCGAATCGTGTCTCTGGGCGTCAAGCAGGAGTTCATCAAAGTTTCACGTGAGTCAGACTTAGGAAGACCATGCACGCACACTGGCCCTGGATATTGGCAGTTTGCAGCCCAGCAAGGTCGCAGCTTGTTGAGGTACAGCTGAAGTGCAGATCTTCTTGAGACAAGTGGATATCAACAGCCTCTTGGTAGGAGTCGATGTTTTCAAGACCCCCAGGTCGATTGCAAGGAAGAGTTAAAACAGGCTTTGGTTACCCAGCAGGCTGTCTGGTTGCTGGAAATCGATACAGTTGTCTTTTCTTCATCTTTCTCTTCGGATTCAGCTCCACTGGTCGACTTGTCAGCAGCTTCCAGGTTCAGAGTATTTATCAGGAACCACAGCACAACTTCTGCAATCTCTCCCTACACTTTAAAGAAATGGGCGATCTGGCTGTCCAATCAGGACAGCCAGCCCCTCAGTGGGAGTTGCTTCCTTTCTGGCAAGGTGAAAGACAAAGGGCTTCAAAGTTTTGGACACCTCCCTCGCTTCTGGAGCCTCACAGGGAAACACAAAGGGTTCCTGCCGAAGACAAAACTTCAAGCAGGACCTCTTCTGCCTAGGACGGCAGAGGAAGACCTAAGAAACAACCAGTAAACTTAAAATGGTGAAAAAAGAAGGAGCCCACCATTCTAGCATAATGGTGGCCCTCCCTGTGCATTATCGTGGCTGATTTGACAGCCTGCGATTAATATGACTAAACAAATCATTAAGGTATACCCACTGCCACCAGGCTTTCAGGTTAGCTTGCTATTGTAACATAAATGTTACCACGACAGTGAGAAAGGGGATACATTGTATTTCCTAGCACTCCACATAAGGTGGGGGGGTGCTGGTCTCATATATGAAATGTAAAGGGGATGGAAATTACAAGTTTACTTGAATAACAGGTGGTAGTGGTTGTACCTTAGTGACTTTTTAGTCGTATTAGTAGTCTTATTATTTGTAGGCTGTTAAATCAGCCTCGGTAATGCCAGAAGAGCCACCATTCTGCACCCAGTTGAGAAATATGCAGTATATTCACCCATATCAGTCTCTGTGCCAAATGCATAGTTCTATAATTAGAGAGCAGGAAAGCGGCTGCCCAGTAAGATCATTTAAATGTTAATACACAAGGCCAAAGATGAGGTGGACTATTAAGTATACCAAAGTCGCACACATACTTCAGATGTCCCTTGTCTCACCCCTTACAAATCTCAATCCAACTCAACCTGAAAACATGCACTACTTTTAAATTGTGTGAAATGATATGGTAGGCCAGCAGTATCCCAGATCCTGTCCATGTAAAACTTTTATCTGTTTTGGTAGAGTTGAGTATTTCATTGTATTATTGAAGTGTGCCAGCAAATGCGCACCATAGCTCCTGACCCAAACCAAACCTCTCATGAAGCCGAGCAACCTTGGGCAAGAATCCTCTCACCTGGGACTGCATTCATATGACTAAAAATGAATACAATGAATACAAAATACTGTAACTTTTATGTTTACATAAAACTTTTTCCTAGTGTTCAAGAAGGCAATCCTTGGCTTGACTGTGATCCCCACACTCTACCCTAGCCCTTCTCCAGCTCTCCCTAACCCCTGTCCTCTGCATACACATGGTGCTTTCAAATTGCTTGCTCACACTGCAGCATGGTCCCAAACTGCAGTGAATGAATGAATATATAAAATGTTGCATTTTAAATATGTGGCACTCTACTTTGTGATGTCTGACTGTCAATTCAAGGCACTGTTGATAACTAATAGAATGCAGGGTAAATCTTAGACAATAGGGTTGTGTGTTTATTGCTTTTAATTTAATAAGGGTCCAGTATAGAAATATGGTTTATTTTCAGTATATACGTCTCATTGTCAAAACGCATGTTAAAATAGGTGTAGTAGGTCTCTCCAAAATGCTTTTGATCACATATATTACATGGCCTGCGGTAGCGACCGTGTAGTTATGGTTAAGTTGCTCAACTCATATGAAGAGCACTTTTTGGGCAGCTTATAATGTATATATACACAATGTTTACAAAAGCGGTTACTTTTCTTTTGCAGCATCTCCTATCTGAAATGGAGTCACTAAAACCAAGGGTTCATGCAGTTCAGGTATGCCAGAGTGCTTTGAGGATTCCGGAGGAAGTGGTCACCAGCCTGCCAATCTGTCACACCGCACTCCGACTGCAGGAGGAAGCAAGTCGGCTTCAGCATACAGCCATTCAACAGTGTAACATCATGCAGGCAAGTAGACGCATGATGCCTGTTTGTAAACAGACTAAGCTGGTTTGAACTGAAGTATGTATTACACTCAAGCACTACTAAAACCAACATCATTTATTAAATCAAATGGCGTCACTTCTCTGAGTAAAGGGATGCCTTTGGCACTAGCCATTTCGAACCTTGCCCTAACAATGGAATGCAGCACAAAATGTGTGCATGTAGAATTAACAAAGGCTATTTTAGATTTGCCTTTCCACATGTCTACTTTTTCACAAATAGGGATGTGGTGGTGGCAGTAAATTGAGAACAGCAGAGACTGAGTTCACCTGCATCAGGGTTTTGGAGCATTTTGAGGAAAGATGTACACAGAGGCCAATGGTAATGCTGAGGGAGAAGCTGTGCTAATGCCCCATCACGGGGCAGTTACATAGTATTGATTTGAACCTCTTGCTAAAAGTATAAAACAAATTACTGATCCTTCCAAAATCAGTAGAGGGCTATTCCGTGGATTTAACATTGCTAGTGCATGGACTGGAGGAAGCCGGCTGCAGTTTCCATCGTGCATGTCATGTGAGTCAAGTAATCTGTAGTAGTTAGGTGTATGCTTGGTTCCTTGTTAGTATTAAGGAGATGTTTCCACAGCCCTCTGGTGGTGGCTGTAAAACATGTAACCTATTGGCAAGACAGGAATCCCAAACAAATGTTACACTAACCCTTCTCAGGTTAGCAACGGCAAAGCAATATGTCTTCATTCAAGGGAGGAGTTAGACTGGCAGTGAAGTAGAGTTAGTCCTAATAGTTACCCCCAGAGAAAATAATCCACTGGTATAATGAAGAATTTACACTTTTATTATAGAATATCACAGCAACTAAGGTCAAATAACCCTTTGGGTTACACATAATGCCTAGTTACACGGTGCATGTATAAAACATTAAAGGGCCATATACAAACTCTGCCAACTCCTAGGTTAAATTTATGCACACTGCCTGGTGGTAAGCAAGGTACATATAAGGCTAAGGGGTGGGGAGAAAAAGGGAACCCTAGACAATAGTAGAAATGTATTAGCGTAGCCTTTGTCTTCACCGGAATGCCTTTGTGAAACCCGCCCAAAGGCGCCAGTGTGTCTGGGAGGATAGGAAGCTGGGAGGACTCCGAAACTCCACAGGTCTTTGGCCTCCAGTGTGCCTGCTTAGATCCAGTTTTCGATGGGAGGCTGGCTGACTGAAAAGGACAGCCCCCACCCCATGTTTGACTGACAGTATGCATGTTGAATGCCTGGGTTCCTGCCTAAAATGTGAGGGTCTTGATGCTGAACCCAGAGTCGACAACTGTAAGATCCATTCCGAAGAGGAGAAGAAGAAGCACATCTGCAGCTACCGCAGAGACCGCCAGAGCCATCTGAGGGGCCGCTGCTTCTCTGGCCTTTTTTCCAAGCGACAAAGAATCTCCTATCCAGACAACTTCCTCCCTTAGGCTGGTGTGACCAACCAGGCTGAAGACAACCTGCCTTTCGAGCCATCCCATGATGAGCTGTGACCTTCACAGGCTGTAAACCACCAATACCCTCGGACCTGTGGCCAGTGTGCCTTGCATTGTGTTCCAAAGAGCAAATCCTTCCGAAACTTTCATGGGCTCTGTCCAGACCTCCAGAGGCAAGATTCTGCTCCTTGAAGCCCCCTTATCCTAAGGTTGGGCCAAGAGAGTAGGCTTTGTCAACCGGACTGTAACCGTTCTTCATTGCTGCTTTGAAAAGACCACCAAAAACCAAATACCATGCTGAATCCTTTGCTGAGAGCCTCTCCACTCGACTGCTGCTGCAAAGATTCATCCAGTGTCCCTTCTTTAGTCTAAATAATCCGGTGACCTGGTCTGCTGCTGATACATCGTGGAATCTTTGTGCTCCAATTTTTCCTCCATGATTAAGGTACTGTCAGACTCTTGGTAGAACTTAACTTTGCTGCTGGAGTGCACCTACAGGGAGTCTTCTCTGAAGTCCCTGAACCTTTTTGACAACTAAGAACTCGTACTTACTACAAGTCTTCTTTGGGAATTCTTGACTCTTTTCAGCTGCTTCCTTACTTATTTTTGCCCTCCAATCTTCCTCTGAGACTCTCAAACCTAGATAGGGATGGATTGCTAAAGGCTAAGGCCTCTGTGAACGTAAAAAGTCTTACCTGCTCTCTGTTGGTCTCAGTTCATTACTTCCTTAAACCAGTGATTCCAAAGTATTATTTGCCAAGTGCTTTACTTACCTTGAATTTCTTCCAACTATCCTACAAGTTTGTAACAAGTTATTTTACTTACCAGTATTATCCGTTTATGAATGTTGCTTGATGAATACATTTGCTAACCTACAGAAACTCTTTCACTTACTTGAATTGCAACTTAAGGTTTACAATTGAATTGAGTTACAATTGCAAAAGTTACTGTATATATGTATGCAAGCTTCTCTTACTTACTTTAATTGGAAAGTGAACCTAACACTGCCTAGTATGTTTAATAAATAATGATATGTATATATAACTGCAAGTGTGTAACTGTCTTCTTGACTGTGTACTCAAAAGTCTGTGTACTCTACTACAGTCCTTCTCTCTACTACGATAAGCCTGACTGCTCAGCCATAGCTACCAAACCTTTTGGGTAGTTTAGGCCTATACTAAGAGTTGGAGACCTGTACACAAAAGGAGAGTCTGTTATAGTCCTGCCTTAGGTGGACTTTAATAAAACTCCCTAACATTAACTTAAAGGCACGTGGAGTTCTCTACCTAAACTCCCGCAGGGACTTCCAAACATTTCCTATTCCAGCAGCAGGTTAGTGTTCTAAAGGGAAAAGGGATTGTGCATTTTAGACATTTGACCCGACCCTCTTTCCTGTCTTTAATGCCCACGTCTTCCACTCCATTCTGCCTTCTACTACTTTCCCCTCTCTCCCTTAGAATTGTCACTCCATCTAACTCTCGCCTCCACCCTTTGATGTTGTCACTCTCCTACTCACTATGACTCCCGCCTCCACTCTACTACTCCCTCCTTACCTCTATTACTAGCACAACACACCTCCTAATCAGGCCCTCTCTTTTCACTCAGTCCTGTACACGTCACATTCACTCCTTACACTATCACGCCTAACCACACTCGTCACACTGTTACGCCAGGTCACATCACAGTAGCACTTGCACTCACTAAACAATACCTCACCTTCTCAACAAATCACCTCCACACTCTGGTGCATCTTCTATCCTTCTGTTGGTCTCTCGGTCTGCCACATCCACCTCCTGTGACACGGATGGCTTCATCCTTCCAGTTCTTCCTTTTATGTTGCCCCTGCTCATTCCATTGGTTTGCTTTCCTGTCCAATCTAATCCAGTCTTTTCTGCCTGGGATATGACAAATTCAACACAACCATTAAATAGCGAAATAAACCAAGCCCCTTTTCTCTGCACGGGTCCAATGGGGATCAATTATGTCAGCCTGTGCCATTCAATGTCCCTGTTCGTGTTAGGGGGGTTTGATTCTGTGCACCCCCAGGGTAAGTATAGTGTCTTTGAAGTTTAAAACCCCACTGTAAAGTCACTGGTGGTCTAGGGAAGGAACCACTAGCTGCAGTGCATTGCACTCAGCGCCGGAGAGTGTTGTGCAACTTCTACCTCAGCCATGTGATTGTTGGTCGGCTGGCTCTCTCACCGCTGGTTCTCCATGACCCTGGCAGCACTCGGAGGGTAGCATTCATGTATTCAGGTCTTCGACTCTGATGATACGTCACAGAGAGCATGGGGCCCTAAATGGCTGCTTCCTCTTTAGTGCTGTGTGTTTGGGTTGTCTCCAATTCGGTGGAACAAGTGGCAAGCACTTTGTACAGGAGGCAAGGTGTGAGACAAATGTGAACTGCATGACATCAGGCTGGCACAAGGATGGGTAGGAACTGTGACCCTCTCAACTGCCACTGTCCTCCTCAGAGGAATGACTGTCTCTGGATTACTCCATGATAGGCCTCCCACCCCCACTTGAGAGGGGGTTCCCATGCCCTATTACCAAGTCCAAGCTACTGAGCTTGTCACTATACAAGCTTTGATCCAAGGGTGTGGAACGCGGGGTAGCCCAAGCTCCAGTGTTGAGGAAGAGAAGGATTCTGAGGAGTTTGAAAATGGAACATATTGTCCATAACAGAGTTATTTAATGGCCTTCTAATGCTGGGGCATGGATCTGGGAGAACCAAAAGTTGTTTCTGGCCCTGTGCAGTGAGGCCAGAAGCGCCGATAGAGGGTGAAGTCTTGCTAACCACAGCCGCTGGCAGCCTTCTAGGTGGCACGGGCCAGACCCTGAAAGAGGCAGAGAGTGACAGTGTCAGCTCACCTAGGATCCAAGGTCAATGACTTTGGCAGCAAGGACCGGACAGACCACCACAGGTTCACTGTGGGGTGCGAGGAGCAAGAGTGGAGGCTAGCTGATCTTACAATGGAGTACTGCGACATAGCGAGAATATAAGAAATCTGAGAAATTGGTAAGGACAATGCAACATCGGCACAAATTTCAGACATATGGGCTCTTTTTTGTACATTACTGACGGAACAAATCACAAGTCATGGGCTGGGGAGGAGTGGCAGCTGCATTGGAGCCCGGTGCCTGTTGTTAGGTGTGACCCTCCCATGTGTATTGCCCCTTTAAGGGGATGTGTCCCTCCCATGTGTATTGCCCCTTTAAGATAGGCCATGACTGTGTCATGGCCCAAGGTAATAAAGGGAGCCCCTGCAGGCACGTGAAACAGAACGGCTGCAGACTCCATAAGAGGTTGGTCTGAGTCGTGTCTCATTAATGATGTAGGCCGCAGGCCTACACGTGGCGGCCCAGGCCTGCAGGCCCTGTTGCCATGGGACCCTCGTGCCAGGACGGTGGCATGGGTCCGCATGGTCAGGAGCCTGGCAGGCTGTGCCCCCACCCCGATGGCGCTGATGTCCCATAGTGCTAAGGGGCCTGCCGGATGTCCAGGGCAGGCCCCAAACCCCCACAGGCACTGGGCCTGTGGTGTGCTGACGGAAGCAGCACCCAGGGGCGCCTGCCGGATGTCCATGGCAGGCGACCCCCAACAATGGCGTCGAGGAAGTCACTCTTTCATGAGGAAATGGAGAGTGACGATGACGAGTACACGTAGTGCAATCCCTGTGGATCTCGTGGAATCCAGAAAAGGGGGAGAGCGAAAAGTGCAGTGCCCGGCCCCCACCGTTTGCCAGGTTAGGCCTGCGCCCCACCGTATGTGTTGCGGTGAAGGCCCGGGCCACCCTGCGGTGAGGCGGCATCCTGCTGCAAAAGAGAAGAATAATGTGGCTGCAGCCGCAAGGAGGAGAAGCGGTAGGCCACCGCTGCAGTGAGCCGATGTGACCTGCATGCCTCCGCCCTGGCCGCGGCTCTCTGAGGAGGGTGCTCGTGCGGCTGGGGGCGGAGCATGCCTGCACCCTGCAATAGGAAAAGGCAATAAAGTAAAGAACTGGTGGCCCCCACCCCCAGTGGATGCCTACTGAGCGGCATGTGCCGCGATGAGGCAGGCCATGCCCCAAGAAGTTATTGGGTGGCCGATGCCGCCGGCAGAGAAGAGAGCCTTTGTGAGGCATCCGCCGCGGGAAGAGAGGGAGCCATCCTGTCCCCGGTGGCATCTGTCGTGCTGAGGGGGAGGGAGTCAGCCCAACCCCTGCGACACCAAGAAAAGAAAAGAAGTCGAGCGGCCAATGCCGCGATGGATGATGGTCTCCCCCTGGGGGGGAGAGCAGTGTTTCCCTGCTCCAAAGGAAGAGGGAGGCGAGAGTCCAACCCGGCCCTCGCCCCTGTTAGCGGGAAGTAGCTGTCCGCTGCACCCAACAAGCCAACCTGGGCTCGCCGGCGGTTACAGTAAGGAAGCGCTGTGCGTTCGGCAGATGGAAAAGAGAATGTGTTGCCCAGTGCAGCTTATGATGGCAGTCTCGCTGAGCCAGCAGCCCCAATGGCATAACTGGGCCGCTGAGCGGTGAGACGCAAAGAGAAGAAAACACCCGCTGTTCGCTAGAAGTTTCCAGGCCGTTGGCAGTGCGATTCCAGGCCGCACAGAAGCACATTTGATGCGCTCCATGTCGGAGCAGGAGGTGATGGCAATGGCCCTCTGTGCACTCTGTGCTCAGGTGGCGACAACAGCAAATGGCTTTGGGGCAGCAATGTAGAAGCAAGAACATATGGCCGTACAAAGATCCCCGACCCATCATCCAACAAGCTTACTTGGGCTGGCAAGGCAGTGTAAATAGGAAGCGCCTCATGCCGGTGTGGCACACCCCTGCAGTTTCGATGTGCTGGTGTCCCCCACAGTGATCTCGGGCTGCATGGGGGTGAATCGAAGGCACACTATGTCAGAGCTCGAAAGGTGCCCGATGCTCCATGTCAGCCCGGGCCAGGCTGGAGGTGAGAAAGCAGCAAAGCTCTGTGTCCGATCGGCAGAAGAAAGAACCTGCTGCCCTTCGAGATCCTGGGCCGCAGATAGATGCAAATTCCAGCAGCTCCACAGGGTCGGAGAAGCGAAAGTGTAAACATGGCCGCCGCAGTGATTGGCGAGTAGAACAATCAAGCAATCCTGTGTTGGAGCTGTGATGATAGAGGCCCCAGAAAGATCCCGGGCCAGGAGGCAGTGAAACAATGTAAAGCTACGAGCCCAGAGTTTTCCAATCCAAAATTTGAAGTGCAATGCACGTTGGCATTGGTGTCATCAGGGCCTGGGATGCTGTATGCAGTGGGCCTCATGAGCTGGAGTCCCTCCCTGCACAGCAATAATAGCACCCAAGACTGCACAATAGCCATTTGTAATATGGGAATGAGGTTGCGCTGCTGTCTGCACTTCTGCAGGGTTCCCGGGCTGCTAAGGCAGTGGAATGCGTTTCCCCTAGGGTCAGAGCACACAAACAAAGATAGGCGACAGCATCAACCGTGCCTGTGACTACTGCCAGACCCACACAAGAGGCAGCACCCGGAGAGGGCCACGTTGCCCAACGCACCGCAAAGAAGATCCCGGGCTGCTGCTGGGGAGAAGCCACTGTGCTCTGGAAGGAGCAGTAGAGAAGAGAATGCATGCTCCCCGTCGGAGCTCCTGGCATCGAAAAGGGGCCCCATTGAAAGATCCCAGGCCTCGTGGTGGCAGCAAGAATCAAAGAGTCCCAGCGAGTTTCCGGGATGCCCAGTGGTAATGGAGATAGCAACTGCCGGCCAGAGGCGCCCCAGCAGCCGGTCCCAAGGCGCAACCCGTGGTGAGTGCACAAGACACAAAGCAGAGCGACGGCACCAGCACCCACAGGGTCCACAACACCTCGACAGAAGGGCTTCCACCCTCATGTTTATCAAGGCTCCAACCCAGGATGTTGGAACGATCTGCACACTGTACACCGCACTAACAGCGCCATCCATGAGGTGCTGCATGGGATAGGGGACATTCTGCACTGCTGGGCACTCCGAGAGACCGGGTATCATTGCGCACCTGCTATGCCGGTACTGTCCAGCAAGGGATGTAGCATTGGCAAGGCAGGACGAGGTAGCGGCCCTTCAGCACCGGGGAAGAGGCGCGATCCGCTATTAGATGTTTCGAGGGGTTTGCTCCCACCACGCACCGGTGACGCCAATCCAGCCCAGCATTGGCAGCCAGACAAGACCCAGTACCCCGTTACAGCGCCGTCGGAACACAAGCCACCCTGCCTACCATATTAGTGGCCTTGACTGCCTGCCACTGAGGACACCCTGGCTGCCTGTCACTAATGACACTCTGTACGTTATGCCATCAAAGGACCAGGCTTAACAGGGTTTGGGGGAGATACCTGCCGGACCCCCCTGAGTTCAGTCGACAACTTGTGTCTGACCAATTAACCAGGCAGCCGTGGGCCCCAACACCAAGAATCAGTGCATCAGTCGAGAAATGGGTTGCAGCTCATCCTGAGTGCTTGTGCGCCCTTCTGTGCTCCTGGAGGAAAGAGATGTGCCAGATCGGGAGAACATCGCCGACGAAGGGGGTGAGTGATGTCCTGTCACCCGTATCCTATCAACAACACAGTGCCCCATTAACAGCACATGGAGCAGCCTGGATGCCCTACGACCGGCGTCTCGCTGCTCTGCTCTGAACATCAAGGGACTTTGCCAATGTGGCCCCCTGGTTCCCGCCAGGTGCGGCTTTGCCGGCCGTGAACTGTGCCATCAATGGACCTGGACTCGGGAAGTGACTCCTCAACGGACGCTGATGGCAGATGAACTGGTATCCTATGGTCCTGCAATTGCTTAAAGAGGGCTCAGTAATCCTGTGTGTTTTGATGCTGGGAGTTCCAGCAGGCGATCCAGTGGTGAGGCGTGCGCCACCCTCACCTTACGCAAGGAGTTCTGTTTCAAGACCCTCCGCACCAGGAGATGGTCACCACGGATGCCTCCCTGGAAGGTTGGGGGGCCCACACTGGACAATTGCATGCCAGAGGCCTCTGGCTACCGGTAGAAAAGGCACTTTAGATCCATCTCGTGGGGCTTCGGGCGGTCTTCTGGGCCTTCAGGTCATTCCTGCCGTCGCTGAAGGGGAAGGTGGTGAGGATCTTCACTGACAACACCACCACCATTTTCTACTACATCCGGAAGCTGGGCGGGACGCGCTCTGTGGCTCTATCCCAGGATGCCCAGGCCCTGTGGCGCTGGGACATTCTTCAGGACATGTTCCTCATCCCGTTTCACCTGGCAGGCACCAAGAACACCATTGCAGACTCACTCATCAGGGAGCCATGTTCTTGTCACGAATGGGAGCTTGGCCAGGATCAAGTGGATCTTCTGTTCCGCGAAAGGGGTCGGTCCCAGATAGACCTCTTCGAAACGGCGACAAACTCCAAGTGTCAAAGGTTTCCGAGCAGGATCCCGCAACCGAGGAGCATGAGGGATGCTTTCTCGTTCCCGTGGGAGGGACTCTTCCTCTACGCCTTTCCTCCTTTTCCACTCTTGCTATGACTCAACCCACTCAGACAACGTCACTGCAGGATGATACTCATCTCTCTGGCGTCACTGCTACAGATCTGGTATCCAGACCTGCTACGTCTGTCGGCGGCCTCATCCATCAAGCTGCCTCTACTTCACAATCTTCTCGCCAGAGAATGCAGGGCAATTTGGCACCACGTACCTGCATCACTGAGACCCAGGGCTTGGCTCCTGGAGTTTGGACATTATTGCCTGCCGTCGGAATGTAAAGACATCCTGGCAAGGGCCAGATCTTTGTCGACATTGATGGCTACAGCCATAAGTGGAAGCATTTTCCTGTGTGGTGCCGGGCTCAGAGGATTACTCCTCTGCATGTCACAGCCCTGCAACTCAAGCCATACTTGCTTTCCTTGGCCAAGGCTGGAATGGCTCAAGTCTCTATCAAGGTGCACCTGGCCGCTCTATCCCATTACACCAGGACGCTGGGTAGGCCTTCTCTGGGCTCATACAGACTTGTCAAAGAGTTCCTCGAAGGCCTCTTCAGGACTTTTCCGCCAGTGAAGGCTCCAGCCTCAGCTTGGGAACTCAGTGTGGTCTTGACTACGGTCACAGGGGCACCCTTCGAACTGATGCAACAGGCCCCACTGAAGTTTCTCTCGTGGAAGACGGCTTTTCTCGTGGCAATCACCTCAGCCATGCGGGTCGGGGAGATTCAGGCCCTGTCTTGCAAACAGCCGTACTTGTCCGCCCACGCTACTAGGGTGGTGTTGCATACACACCCCATCTTTATGCGGAAGGTGCCATCAGAATTCCTCCTCAACAAGCCTTTGTTGTTGCTGTCTTCTTTCCGAATCCGTCGACCCCAGCGGCGAGGACTTTGCATTCGCTGGACGTTGCTCATGCCTTAAAGTTTTATGTGGCACGCAAAAAGGATTTTCGAAAGACTTCTCAGTTGTTTGTCAATTTTGGACCTGTGAATTACGGGAAGGCCTTGTTGAAGGCTTCCATCTCCAGGTGGTTCTCCAGCTGCATCATGCACTGTCATTGGCTGGCTAACAGACCTCTTCCAGGCCGGCCGAGAGCCCATTCCACCAGAGCCATCTCAGCAACGACAACGTTTCTCTCTGGTCTGCTCCTGCTCGACATCTGCAGGGCTGCTACATGGAGGTCCACGCATACCTTCACGAGGTTCTACTGCGTTGACAGGGATTCCAGGGAGGAGTGTTCACTTGAGGTGAGTCTGTTCCAGGGGTGAGTGTTTTTACTTCTGTTGAGCCTTGCCACCTCCCGTGGTTGTGTATATGTACTGCTGTGTAATCTTTATTCATAAGCATGTGAATCCATGCCAGGCCCTATGCTGGAGAAGGTATAAGTTACTTAGCTGCAACCCTTGTTCTCCAGCATGGATCTGGCATGGATTCACATGCAAACCCTCCCTCTTTCCCCTCTGTGCATCTTCTTGGTTCATACTGCCTCTTTATGTGCTTACCAAATCTGAAGATGGCCATCAGGGGTGGAGCTTAGAGAGAGGACTGTCACTGGCTGGGGGCAGTATGACCCAGAGTACAGTGATTGGTTTAGAAGAGAAATGTAGTTTTCAAGCTTTTTTTTATATTACAGAGGATTCCCAGACTGACGATGGGGAAAATTCATGAGCATGTGAATCCATGGCAGACCCCATGCTGGAGAACAAGAGTTACAGGTAAGTAACTTAAACCTTCCTATTATTGAAAAATTGCATAATCAGCAATCTCCTGAAATCAGCTATACTGATTACACAGTGCTGGATCCCGATCCACCCCTGTGCAGGATGAATGGGTGGGGTTGGTCAGATTTCACTATCGCCAGTAGACCCCAGACTGGAATGCCGACCTTGTGCCAATATTTTAGCCAACAAACTGTTGTGGGGCTGGAGCCAACAATCACAAAATCGGCAGTCTGCTGAAATCGCCTGTACTGATAGCACAGGGTCTGACCCTGCCCTGTTCATGGAGAATGGGAGGGGTTGGTGAAATTTCACTATCGCCAGTACACCCCAGACTGGTATGTCGACCTTGGGCCAAAACTTCAACTCACCAACTCTTATAGGGTGTGAGCCAACCCCAAACATACAAACAAACTTTCCCAAATCTGATAGCACAGGGCCGTACCGCGCCCTGTGCCATGGCGAATGGGTAGGGTTGGTCAGATTTCACTATTTCCAGTACACCTCAGATTGATATGCTGACAATGGGCCAAAATCTCAGCCCACCAACTGTTATGGGGTAGAGCCAACCCCAAACATACAATGCCACTTTCCCAAATATAAATATAGAAGAGATTGTGTTTCGTGTCCAGGAAGAGAATTTTGAAAAGGCTCATTAACGTTGCTGGTAATGTTTCTTCTTGCATCAACATGGCTTTTCAATACAAAATATATGAAGTCATCAAGTTCATTGGTCGAGTTCGTTTCTCTTAGGTTGAGTGGATAAAATAAGTTACTGGACCTGCAGGTCAGGTAGGATTTTAAAGATTTTGCAAGGCCTGCCAAGGGGTCACCAAAAGTTAAAATAAATGTAGGCTTACAATACCAGGCCTGAATGGTGTCATTAGACTCCAGAAAATGCAGTGGTACAAAAAATCCAACTGATAACCAACAGTAACGCAACACATTTCCATAGGTAGAAATGTTATGCATAGATCAGGAAGGTGAAGGAACCCGACCAAGTGGATTTTAATGTCTTGGAGTGCAGAATGGATCAGCCAGTAAGCTGAAAATGGTCTTATGATGGGGTTAACAGTAGCTGTGTTAAAGACAGCTCAGATGAAGGAAAGAGGCGGGGTAGTGGGGTCCCACCACCCTTCGGGATGGCAAAGGCTTCCTGCCTCAAGTTGCTAGGTTAAGTAGGACAAAACGAGAAGAGGGCAGTAAGACGGCCCAGAGACGGTCCAAGGATGGGGCATCCAATCTGGCCACGTAGGGGGGCCAGGAGGAGGATGAGGGACAGCCCAGGAAGTACCCTCAGCAGCCAAAAGTTAAACTGGAGCAAGAGACAGAGGACTTCAATACAAGTCCCTCTGACCACAAAAATAAAGTCAAAGAGCCTAGAAAACCAAGAGGAAAGAAGCAAAAGGTTTTGAGTCCCATAAAATGTAAGAGTAAAACCCCCCCGAAAAAGGAATTCTGCCCTAACACGCTGTATGCATATTCTGAACCCAGACGAGTGACACCTTCCTATATATCGTGTCTCTACAAAATGTGTATGTCCCTGTTCTGAATCCAGTCTTAGGGCCTCATCACGAGTTGGGAAGCAGCCCTTAAATGTGTTGGTAACGCTATTATAGCCGCATTTAAGGGCTGGCCCTATTATTGTTTGGGTGGTAAATTGGAGCAGTAAGCAGCAAAAAGCTGAAGGTAAAAATGTCCACTTACTGCTCATTTCTGGCCGTTTTCGATGCTATTACCGCTAGAGCAATTACCGCCAGTGGTAAAAGCACCCTCCCAACTCTATGGACCCAATGGGGAATGGGCAATAACCGTCCAACTGCTACTCGTGATCCAGCGCTAATAGTGCCGGACAGAATAGCAGTAACGCTATTTGCGCTGGTGGTATCCTCGTGGTATTACCACTGGGATACCACCAACCCGTGATGAGGCCCTTAGCATTATGCTCTGCAAGCATAAATCTGTGCAGCACTTTTTAGTCTGCTTAAATTTACAGTTATTGTTTGTGAATTGGCTTGCAAATCGCTGTTGATTATGTTAGAAATTGAGATGAATAAAGGTGGATGTTCTCATGCCTATATTTCGGAAGAGGCAACAGGCCTGAATGGCCTATGTTGCATACCAGTAGGCTGCACCACTTTGCTGTAGCGGTTTCCTGTCCAAAGCCCTCCCTATAATCGGTTAGCATATTAGTTTTCCTCTTTTAAACAAACAACCCATTGATACGCAGCCTGATTTTTCCTGTTTTGTTTCTGTGCCCTCAAACAGAATTATTTTCTCTCCGTTTTATTTATGCGCTGTGCTTCTGGCCACTTTCAACTCATCTCTAGTTTCTGTTGTCCCCTGTTTTGTTTTCAGGTCTACTCCTTTGTCGACAGTCTAGTTCTTTTCCTGTTCTTAACAATGCACTCCCTTCCACTTGTTCACTTTGTCATTCTACCGTTTATTCAGGGACTTGTGGTAAATTTCTATGCATCAGTGTTTCAACAATGGGATGGGAATGTCCAGATTAAGATGTAATGAACATTAGTAGTTTCCCTTTTATGAAGGTATGTAAACTGTGCATTTACAGTCAAGTAAGCAGTTTTAAAAATAGTCACTTTAGTCTTCAAAGGTCATGCTCAACCAATTTGATTTGCTGTCTTTGTCCAATGTCAGTTACCAAGTTTGGTTGTCAGCATCCGAGGGAAAACTCAGGATCCCTGTCAGCTCAGTTAGGTGTTAGTCTCTCATAAGAATTAATAGGAGGGATGTACTAGCTTCTGTTGGGCAGAGCCGATACTGATCCTGAAGTAACCCACAGCCTTGCAATGTTAAGGAAAGACCCAATGCTAAATATAGAGCCCAATCCCATAGGTAAACCTGGTTTGTCCGGACTGCTGGAAGTTAAAACATTTAAATTTACAAAGTCAAAGGTCAATAGTGATAGCCGGTCTCTGGTTTGGCAGTGAGGTATCCGGTGGTGACAAAAGAGGTTCTCCAGCATGGGGTCTGGCATGGATTCACTTGCTCATGAATATTCCCCATCGTCAGCAGGCTGGGAATCCTCGGTAAAGAAAAAATCAGTTTCAGTTTTGTTTCTGAACTGTCTTTCTACTAATAACCAATCGCTGGTCTCTGGGTCATACTGCCCCCAGCCAATGACTGCCCTCTACCTAAGCCCCTCCTCTGGCAGCCATTTTCAGATTTTTACCACACATTCAAGTTTAGGAGTCCTCGTGCTATAGCTTTCGAGCTTTTACTGCGTTTTGCGATTTTTCGAAGAGTTAACTATTATTTTTTCCGTCAATTGAGCCTCAAGCTCCACCGATTCTACTTCCGATCAACGGGGACCCGTTTCGGAATTTTCTACGCCCCTCAAGGGCGAATTTTCATGAAGTATTCCAGAAGATCTTTGAGGCCTACCCCGCGTGGACATAGCCCAGGACAAAGGAAACACGACGCCTGGATCTAAGCTGTTCAGGAGCTGCCCTGGGTGCGGATTACAGAATGTCTTCAAGGAGAAGGACTGTGCCATTTGTAAGAACATGTCCGAGTGGACAATGAGGGATTGTCGTACCCACTCACCAACTGGCTGGAGGGGAAAAGCCCAGCAGCAGGTGAGAAGAAGAAGAAGTCCGAGCGGTCTTCTAAGACCTTTGAGGGCGCTCTGGCGATGGGGGTCCAACAAAAGGCAAAGCACAGCGAGTCCGCAGGCACCGGGAGCGCCGATGGTTCGGGCTCCTTGGCTGCCAGGCAGGGCGCAATGTCACCGACGCCATCAACCATGAGCCAACGCTCTGGCTCAGTGAAGAGGAAGTTGGAGAACCCGGGTAAGCTTCGGGCGAAGCCCCGGTCGATCCCGATGGCGGCAGCCGAGGGGGAACGAGGCAGCGACCCTGCCCCCACGGTGAAGGCCTCAGGTGCGCCCAAAGTCGCGAAGGCCCTGATTCACCCAGCTAAGGTCTCGATCGAAGGAGTCGTGGCAGCCCTGGTGAGGCTACCCCAGGGGAGACGACTTTCAGGCCTAGAGTTTCCCTGCCACTCCGGAGGGAATCCTCTTTTCAGCCTATCGATAAGACCCCTGTGAAACCCCGGGTGGAGAAAGAGGGGGCACGGTAGCCATAACAGACACTGATACCACCTTTGAAGATGAGCTGGCTGGCGTCGCAAAGATCCTGGACAAGAAGTTCGAGGAAGTCCGGTCCTACGGTAGGGATCCCGACGAGGCGGACGTAGAAAGCGACGGTGGAGCCGACGAGGAGCCGCGGATCGTGGAGGAGACGGAGGACCCCACTCCCCAGCCATTGCAACCAGTGCCTATGCTACAGGACAACTCAGGAGCAATCTTGATGGCTATCCAGGCCCTGTGTACCGAGATAAGGACAAGGTTTCCCTTAACCCCAGCGAACGATCCAGCAGTTCCTGGACCGTCGGGAAGCCCACCAAACAAGCGGAGGAAAATCCATCCTCGCCCTCCTTTCCAGCCCTCACCTCCTTCCCCTTCACCGGGGGATGAGACGGGAACGGAGACGGCGACGACGGGGACGGACGATGATGGGACAGATCTCCCATCACCTCCTGCCCTTGCCTCCCCTCCCGACAAAATTGGCTCTTTCCACGCCATGATGGCCAGGGCTTCGGAGCTCTTCCAACTTTGTCCCGAAGAACAGAAGGAGGGTATCCTCTACCAGCGATGGGTGGCCAAGAGGAAGACCGTCCTCTCAGTACCGTTATTAGACGACATCTGGGACGAAGGACTGTCGCTACTCAAGAACCCATCCACGGTGCCTGCGAAGAGGGACCGGTATGAGAAGAAGTACCGGGTCCCAGATTCCGCCCCAATGTGCCTCAGAGCTCAGCCGTCCCCGGATTCGGTGGTCTCCGCAGGGGCCAAGAAGAAATCGGCAGGGGCGACGGATCAACTTCCACTTCCCCACCTGACGGCAAGGGGAAGAAGCTGGACACCATGGGGCGATGAGTCATATCGTCGTCGTCGGCGGCGACGACCATCAAAGCGGCCAATGCCCTCGTGATCGTGGAGCGCTATGACAGGGAGCTGTGGTTCAAGATCGCTTCCCTCCTGGATTTCCTCCCAGACGACAAGAGGGTGGAAGCCCTTGAAATCCTGCAGAAAGGCGAGGTGGCTTCGGATCACGCCATCACGGTGGCCACGGACATCGCCGACACCGGCTTTCGCCAGATAGGCAACAGCGTTTGCCTTTGCCAGCACGGTTGGCTTAAGGCGACCGATTTCCGTCAGGACGTGCAGACCAGGGTACTGGAAATGCCCTTCGGCAGGAACAACCTGTTCGGCAAGGCAGTGGACGAGTCACTGCGGGCCATCAAGGCGGACACCGAGACGGCCCAGGCCTTGGGTTCTCTCCATCAACGACAGCCGCCCTTTCGGTCCTCCGGAGGCAAGTCTCAAGGTGCCTCCAAAGGATTTCGCGGTGGTTCCTCGTCGTACCGCCAATCGGCCCATTCATCATCGCAGGAGGCCTACTGAGGCCGCAGCAAGGCCGGAGGACGTTGTTGTCGCCAAGGAGGCCAAGGTGCCAAGGCCTTGGCGAAGCAAGATTGAACCGGCCGCGGCATCGGGCCCCCACCGAAGCACCCCAGTGGGAGGCCGGCTAGCGAAATTCATCAGCGTCTGGGAGTCCATCTCCACCGATAGTTGGGTGCTGGACGCGCTGGCCCACACTGGAATTCCAAAGAAAGTGTCCCTGTCTACCACCTGTGGCCAGGAAGGAAAACCACGTCCCACAGCTACTTCCGGAGGTACGAGCAATGTTGAAAAAGGGCACGACAGAACCGATCCCGAAGAGGCTACGGGACAACGGAGTGTACTCGCAGTACTTCCTCGTCCGAAAAAAGACCAGCGGTTGGCAACCCATCCTGGACCTTCGTTGTCTAAACAAATACATCAAGTCCCAGAAATTCCAGATGGTCACCCTCCAGCACGTGCTGGGACAGCTGGAGGAAGGCGACTTCCTATCGTCGCTGGACTTGGAGGATGCCTACTTCCACATCCCCATTCTCAAAGGACATTGAAAGTTCCTACGATTCGTGGTCCAAGGGCGACACTATCAGTTTAAGGCCCTTCCCTTCGGATTGAAGTCGGCGCCCAGGGTCTTCACCAAGTGCCTGGCACCAGTGGCAGCGTGACTGCGCCTGCAGGGGATCCACGTCTACCCCTACCTGGACGATTGGCTCATCTGAGCAAAGTGAAGGGAACTCGCCGTCGATCACACAGCGAAGACCGTCCAACTGCTCACGGATCTGGGATTCTCGATCAACTTTGCGAAATCCCACTTGGTACCTTCGCAAGACGCCCTGTTCCTGGGAGCTGGACTCTACACAGTGGCGCGATTGGATTCGCCATCGGAGGAAAGGACGAAAGCCATCGTGGTCAAAGTACAAGAGCTGTTGACCATGGATGTGGCCAGGGTGAGGTCCATCAAGTCCCTACTCGGCATGATGTCCTTGTGCATCTACCTTGTGCGCCTTTGCAAGTTGCGGATGCGTCCACTGGAGGAGTTCCTCGACGCCCATTCGATGCAAGCGGCGGGCAGCTTCAAAGACAGGATCTCACTCAACAAGACTGTCCGCCAAGCGATCCGGTGGTGGGGCATGCGCGCGCATCTAGCGATGGGCATGGACTTCCAGACCCCGGCACATCAGGAAACGGTGACGAAGGACGCCTCCCTGGAAGGATGGGGAGCACACACTGGAGATCTCCACGCAAGAGGCCTTTGGCTCCCAGATGAGAGGTCACTACACGTCAACGTCCTGGAGCTCCGAGCCGTGTTCTGGGCCCTCAGGTCGTTCCTTCCGTCCCTCAAGGGCAAGGTGGTAAGGGTCTTCACCGACAACACCACCACGATGTTCTACATCAGGAAGTAGGGGGGCATCAGATCCCTATCCCTATACAAGGAAGCGCAGGATCTGTGGCACTGGGCCATTGCCCAAGGGATGTTCCTGGTGCCCTTTTATCTGGCAGGAATAAAGAACACCATCACTGACTCACTCAGCAGGGAGCTGCCTCGTGCCACGAGTGGGAAGTTCGGCAGGATCAAGGGGACCTCCTATTCCGACGATGGGGCACTCCCCAGATCGACCTATTCGCGACGACGATGAACGGCAAGTGCCGGAGGTTCGCCAGCAGGTTTCCCCAGCCGGGGAGTATGGGCGATGCCTTCTCATTCCCCTGGGACGTCCTGTTCCTGTATGCGTTCCCCCCCGTTGCTGTTGCTGCTGCGACTCATCAGTCAACTCAGACGGTCCCCATGCAGGATGATCCTCGTCGCACCGGCGTGTCCGAGGCTGATCTGTTTCCCGTACCTTCTGGACATGTCAGCGTCCCCCCCGGTCAAACTACTGACAGATGCGGATCTTCTCTCCAGGGAAGGAGGCGCCATCCTCCATCACGACCCAGGATCGCTGAACCTGCAGGCCTAGCTCCTGCAGCACTAGAGTTTGGAGGGTACGATATCCCGGCGGACCGCAAGGAGGTGCTTGCAAAGGCCAGAGCGTCCTCGACTCTCAAATGCTATGGACACAAATGGAAGAGGTTCTCTGTCTGGTGCCATACACAGAAGATTAACCCTCTGCGGATTACGGCGCCTCAAGTGCTGCCGTACTTGCTATCGCTGGCCAAGGCGGGGCTGGCACATGCCTCCATCAAGATCCATCTGGCAGCTATCTCCCGCTACACCAGAACTCCAGGGCGGTCATCTCTGTGGTCTCATCGCCTGGTTGAAGGAGTTCATGAGGGACAGTTCCCGCCGGTGAAGACTCCGGCCCCGGCGTGGGAGCTCAACGTGGTGCTGACTGGGCTCAAGGGGCCGCCATTCGAGCCTCTGCATTCGGCACCATTGAAGTTCCTGTTGTGGAAGACAGCGTTTCTTGTGGCCATCATCTCCGCACTACGAGTGGGAGAGATCCAGGCCCTCTCCTGTAAACCTCCATACCTGACATTCCACGAGACGGGGGTAGTGCTGAGGACGCACCCCTCCTTCATGCCCAAGGTGCCGTCAGACTTCCATCTCAACGAGCCCTTGGTGTTACCTGTTTTCTTCCCATCGCCTTCGTCACCGGCAGAGGACTTTGTACTCACTGTATGTGGGTAGAACGCTGAAGTTCTACGTGGACCGCACGAAGAGTCTTCGGAAGACATCACAGCTGTTTGTAAACTTTGGACCTGTGAACCAAGGGAAGGCCCTCTCGCGGCTGCATCATGCACTGTCACCGGTTGGCAAACAGACCGTTCACCGGCCGTCCGAGACCCCATTCAACCTGAGTGATCGCTACTACCACGGCGTTCTTGTCTGGTGTACCCCTTCTGGACATCGGCAGGGCTGCTATATGGAGGTTGACGCACACCTTCCACGAGATTCTACTGCGTCGACCGGGATTCCAGGGAGGAGTCCAGAGTCGGCCAGGCAGTGCTGCGCAACCTGTTAGTTTGAAGGTGAGCCTGGTGAGGAGGTAAGAGATGCTTAATGTTGACTTGTTGAAATGCTTAATGTTGAGCCTTGCCCCCTCCCGTGGTTGTGCTATGTACTGCTATGTATTCTTGTATTCATGAGCATGTGAATCCATGCCAGACTCCATGCTGGAGAAGGAACAAGTTACTTACCTGTAACTGTTGTTCTCCAGCATGGGTCTGGCATGGATTCACATGCATACCCTCCCTCCTACCCCTCTGCGGCTCTTCTCTCCGTCCTACTGCCATTTCACATGCTACCAAATCTGAAGATGGCTGCCAGAAGAGGGGCTTGGGTAGAGGGTAGTCATTGGCTGGGGGCAGTATGACCCAGAGACCAGTGATTGGTTACTACTAGAAAGACAGTTCAGAAACAAAACTGAAACTGATTTTTTCTTTACCGAGGATTCCCAGCCTGACGACGGGGAATATTCATGAGCATGTGAATCCATGCCAGACCCATGCTGGAGTTACAGGTAAGTAACTTGTTCCTTCTGCGTGCAAGCAAAACTGGCGAAGGTAATCATTCAGAGGAACACTAAACTACTGAAAGATGCATTCCAGCTGTCGTATTTGCTGCTGATACAATTCTGGAATCAGGGAGGTGCAGATGGTTTTCAGCACTTACAGTTTAGTTAAGACTAGTGGTTGAAGTGAGTGGGAGCTATCAGGAGAAGAGTATCAATACTTTTATTTTTTACTGTTAAGTTACACTACTTTTTACAAGCATTTTCAGAATTCTACAACAGTTCTTTTTTTAAGTGAAACCATAACTCTTCATTTTACCATCGTACAACAGTTACAGCTAAACTGAAATATGTTTCACCTTTCACTCTTAAAAGTTATGGTGGGTATAAAATGGCTTGAAAAAAAACCTTTCACCTGAAATGTGAAAGTAGGGTAGTCAATTTGAGGCACATTCCACAACAGCACCTAGTAGCCATTGCTGGAAGTTCACCTCCAGTTTCAAGCCACACCAGCAAGGTATTGCGAGTATGCAAATTAGCCCAAATGCAAGCCTTTTTCTCCAGGTAAGTGTCTTTGTCTTAGAGGGCAGTGCTACTTTATATATAGCTTAAGGAATCCAGGACAGACATTTTGCAAGGTTGTCAAAACAACTGCTAAGACAATTTCTATCTGATAAGTGTTAGGGAGATTTATCATTTGTATGCTTTATCCCCTTTCCTAGTGACACCTCCAGCACGTTTTGCTGGACTTTTTTCTATAAATCCTGAATGAGGGGAGCCTTTCTCCACTCATTCATTCTTGTGGGCTCTGTCTTTTGGAACTCTATTCTTTGTTATCTACCTGTACTTTGGAGTCTGTCTGCTCCATAGCTCTTAAAGGCATCTGTGTTTTACTACTGCAGCTCACAACTCCTTATGGGCAGTGTTGCTGGGGACCCTTAGGATCCTCCTTTAAGATTCTTTTTCTATATCCTCAAGTAACTACAGTTCTTAATACTTAGTATCTCTCCCAAAACTCGGTAGTCTGAGAGATTGGCACACACCACCTTCAGTGAAGTGCCAAAGGGATACCTAGTATCCCCCTTCTCTCTACTCCTGCGACTTTTAGTCACATGGACAATCTCCTAGTTATGGCTGGTGGTAGTGGACGTGTTCTACCAACTACTGTGTCATTTTTATACCGCAGGCTATGTCCATAGCCCCGGTAGTGCACAATAGAAGCACCCAAGTACCAACTTGGGTCCTCCCTTCGTTTTGTTGCAATTACTAGCCTGGTTGTTCTTTGTTAGCCCTTCTTCTACCATCTTGGGAGGGGAGGGGAGGGCAGTGTGTGTGTTTTGCCTTTGGCGGGAGCCCTTGGGTATCGCCGCCTAGGTTCCAGAGTATCTGGGCAGGCAAGAAGTGTCTGGCACCCCCCTGTCCTTTGTCTGCCAGAGTGCCTGAATAGGACCAGCTCCCACAGGGGTCTGGCTGTCCTGATTGGACAGCCAAACGCCCCTTTCTGTAAAATGCAGAGAGAGATTCCAGAGTGTGTGCTGGAACTGTATAAAAGGTGAGGCTTTGGCAATGAAAAGCAAGTCGACCACTGGAAGCTGAAGTAACCGAAGAAGAAGATGATCAGAGACGCCTGCAGACACTTTGCAACACAGTGAGTGACCACTGCTGTCCTGACCCCGTTTTCTATGTGACCGGGGAGCTCCGAAGAGGACGACTCCTTCCCTTTAACTGGTGGGAACAACCAGTCCCAAGATGTACTTTGAATTGATCCATCTCCCAAGGTCCTAAGAGTTTCCAGAGCTGCAGAATCCCAATACCTGGAGACCTGCTGTTCATTTTGAGTGCATCGTCGTGAAAAGGCTGAATCTGTCCAAATCTTTGCTGAACCTGCAAGGACCCTTCAGAGATCGGATCCAGCTCGCCCAGACCCCCCACTAGAGTGCACGACTGCAGGAAGCGAAGAAGATTGACCTGACGATCCATGTCCTTTGTTGGTGATGCAGAAAAGGCGCCAAAACTGCAGAGTGAACCAAGAAGTTGCTGAAAGTTGTGCCTCAGGTCCTCCCTCGAGACTGCTGCTGAGAGATCCCGTCCATTGTCCTGCCTTCAGTCATCGGACCAAAGAATCCGGAGGTTGGGTCCAGAGCTGCAACATCACGGAGCATTCAGCACAAACATTTTCTTCAAATCTAAGGTACTGTGGGGAAAAAGGTATTGCTTACCTGATTCCAAGACGTCGCTCCAGAGCATTGGTGTGCACCTGGAGGTGTCCAGGGTCACCCCCTCTAACCTCTGTCTCAAGCTGCTGCTTGTGTCCCTTCATGAAGTCCTTTTACAGGTATCCCATGTTAGTTGTTAACTTGCTGCTTCTATAACACTAAAGACTGGAAGAAATCCTCTAGAACTCTTCATATTCTGCTGCTTGTCAAGACATTGAGCCCTCTGCGAACTGCCTTTAGCTAGGGTTGCATTTTTGGACTTAAAGACTTGCTGTGCAAAGAAACCCTCTCTAGAACCTTGAACCTAGCTAATGTTACACTAACTAACCATTTTCCTCCCTTAAAGTAACTTTACTATGTGTTTGCAGATTAAATATATTACTGTATAAACTGTTAGAGACCGCAGGTGCCCTTAATAACCGATAATACCATAACATTGTCTTTTCCCTTTCTAACGTTGCTACAAATGTAACTGTGAACAAACACGAAAGTGTCTGTCCTTTGAAGTGTATTCCCAAGTATTCTGAAGTGTTCTAGTGTAAAGTATTTAAAGTGATTCTGGTGTATATATAATAAATATATCATTTTATATAAATTATATATGTAAGAGTTTCTTTGGTGTGCATGTCTATCTAAGGTTCAGTGTACTTACCTACAGCTCACATCTTCCTCTTAAGATAAGCCTGACTGCTCTACTACTCTACCAAGGTCCTGAGTTAGTACAGACTGATGCTAAGAGTTGGCGATCTACAAACCATTGGCATAGCTTAATAAAATCTTACTACCAAACAATAAGGAGTAATACATTTTTTAGAAATACATTAGGAAAGGATTATGAAGAATTCACTAGGATTGTTTTTCATTTAAGAATACCTCGGTAAGTATGATTAATCCATAATGAAGAAGCCCATAGTACAGAGAACATTAACTGTGCGAGCCTATCATGAATCAAAATGCCGCACAAAGTTTCTCGTGGCACTGTGCGAAACTAGCACGGTTTGGAAAAACCGGCTCAAAGTTTCTTGTGTCGCTGCAAGAAACTAGCATGGTGTCAGGATTGGACTTGCCTGCTCTGCAGGAGCTGCTAACCCCAGAGACCCACAAGAGCGTCTTGCCTGCATTCGCCTGCAGCTGATAGAGGCAACAGCTGATTTTGAAACACCCCCTGGGGAAAGGGAAGTAGATAAGATAAAAAATAACAGATTTCCGCTTCTTTATTCCAACTGTGTGAAGATCGGCATTGATGAGAAGAAACAAAAAAACATACGGTCAGTCAAAGCTACACTTCTCCTACATTCTAATAACCTGAAAGAGTACTAAATACCTGTCTTCCTCTTCTTGATAGCTAGAAGATTGAATTCTGAACTTTGAAAGTGTTCGTGCTGAACTGACTCCTTAATTTCACTGTAAATTCTTTAGACTGGAATTCTTATTTCTTTCTTCAAACACCTCCCTTGAGATTTAGTTGCTTACAGTTTGTAGTAGAGACACTTCCCTAATGAGACGGTCATTGGGAGTTCTAAAAAAAACTTCTGCACACAAGTTTAAACTAAAACAAAAACACATCCATTTAGAGTCTGTTCATTTGTGAAAACATGAAAGAGGAGTATATTCCCTACTATAGATCAAGGATCTCAAAAACTCTTGCTGAATTTGTTACACAGCTAAAAGGTTATGCTGAGACACTGCTCTGTAGCGTTGCGCAATATCTCAATGGAAATCTCTTTATTGAAGAAAGTGACACCACTCTTTCTCTCAAGCAGCGTTCGACAAGCAGGTAATGTCTTGCTCAGTAGAATAGTGTTCGTTGAGAGAGCAACTGCCCAGAGTTTCAAAAAGATTGTGTACAACCAGTGCGCTGCTCATCGTTCATGGGCAAGCATTCGTTAGCCACGCATGCGCACCAACGTTCCTCCGACGTAGCCTCCCGCAAGCAAACGCTTGTCATGAAAAGACGTACGTTTTCTCTTTAAATGTTTAACGGCATTACACTTTTTAAAATATTTAATTGTTCAGAAGCGCAACACCAGTGACCAACAGAATATATATATATATATATATATATATATATATATATATATGAAGATTTGTAGAAAACATCAAAACCTAGGAGCTGCTTAAAACTGGCCCTTCCTGCTTGATTTGCAGAAAGAAAGGCAGTTTAGAAAACTGCACGCAGGCCCTTTCTGCTGATCTCACCAATCAGCTCTTATTTCCACCATCTCCATCTTGGTTTGGGCAGACCTCCTTAAAGGTCATAGTTTACCATCAAATAAATAAAGATAAAACCCAGTAACTCCTGTAAATAAAACATCAGCCTAGCCTGCGTGTAAGTACCCTGTTACATCCAAACCCAGAATCTCCTAAAACATCCCCCCAACCTGTGAATGCGTCTATGAGTATGCATAACTGGATCGGATAAAAAAGACCAGTGCATAGTTTCTTTTTGCGCTAGACGAAACTTACATGAGAACGAAACCCCACGCTCTGCATGAAACCGCTCGAAGCCGGGCAAAATTTCAGTGGCGACAGTGCAGTAATGCTGATTTTGCAGAATGGGCCGAAGCGGATTTCAGTGCTGATTCTACTTTTCACTACGCTAGGAAACATTTTTCGCACCCCTCGTCACAACTAACCGAGAATATAATTGGATAGTAGATTATAACTAATAAATGCCTGTTATGTCGCGCTTGTTATAATAATTTTAATAACAATCAGTATAAATAATACTGATTAACAAAAATGTTAATGCATTTATTATTTTCACTGTTCATTTTTATTTTACTTTTAATTCTATTAAAATACTAATGGTATACTACTTCGTAAAGCATTTTACATTGTCTTTGGATTTATTCATTTGGTAAATGTGTCATAGTTACTTTTTATTCGTCATGATGATCTTCTTTAAAAATAGTTTTCTTGATCACGAAATGCAATTACAATGCCAGGAATTGGTGGCATGAAATCCTACTTTGTTTGGCACCATGTATACATTTTTAAATATCTTATCATTGCTTCTTTCACAATTTTACCCTGCTGTCCCCATAAACAGGAGGCAGTGGTGCAGTACGAGCAATATGAACAAGAGATGAAGCATTTGCAGAAACTGATAGAGGATGCTCACCATGAGATCCAGGACAAACCTATAACAACCAGTAACATTAAGGCACTTCAGGACCAGATTTCACGCCATGAGGTAACAGTCCCCGATTTCCATCTATTTTTTGGGAAGAAATTCAGACAATCTATTTGTGCAGCCATGCCCTTAGTAAACACACATTAAAAACTAAACTTGATTTGCTACAAATGTCTTGCCACTTGCCGGGATACCAGTGGGCGCTACACACATCTCTTATATGCCTTACCCACCACAGTCCCACCTATCTGGCTTCCTTCCAGAAAGCATGACACAAGACAAGAGTGCAATTGATGATCTTCTTTCTGTCCTGTATTTTTTTTTTATGGGTTAGCACTGCTGTCAATACCTCTCCCACACAGGGCTCAATACTCCTGTGTCAATAGTACTGTGATTCCTTTTGACTAATGTAAGATTAGCTATTGATTTTATAAATCGTTTGCATGCTTCGCCCATTTTTCTTCACCACTTTCATTTCAGACGCATTACCATTTTTTTATTCATTTTTATTGCAGTATCATAATAATATACTCAACATTTCACATGGCATGTTATAAAAGCTTGCAAACAGTTGTACCCCCATCTCCCACCCTCTTCTCTTACTCCTTCCTTTTACCCACCCTTTCCCTTATCAACGAATGTCAGAGACCGTCTGGTGACTATGTATTAACTCACCTGTAGTTCTTTAGTATGGCTTCTCCATGTCTCTTAATCATTTCCATTACCTTTTTAGATATCAACGGCCATCTCTAGACTCGCACCCCAATACCCTGTATGTCTGCAAATCCGAGTAATATAATAACCGGTTTAGTCCATCTTCCCTGCCTATACCCTGCTTACCCAGAAAAGTGGACCGATCCATTTCATTAGATGGCTGCATGTCATGCAGGGCATCAGTGATTTCTTCCAGTTCATATGTTTCTCTTAAGCGTGGACACCCGATCGGTGGGCCGGATTAGGGTTTATCAGCCCGGGGCCCGAGTTAAAGGCCCAAGCAAAGCAATGGCATTTAACAAGGGTGCAGCATCCTGTTCATTCAAACAAAATACTGTACTAATATGGCCACCACAGAGATGGATTGTGGGGCTCCTTACGGAGCCCCCTGCTATTTCTGTGGTGGCCTGGAAGGCGCGCGGCAGCAGGGGCGGCGGCTTCCTCTGATGTGTTTCCTGCACATCCATGATCTCTGCTGTCTGTTGTGTCTATGCAAAAATAATTTCTTGGACTCCTTCCTAGAATGCAAAGTGACAGGCCAAATGGTTCATTGTTTTTAAAATGTCAATGGAATAAAAAATAAAATGATTACTTTTGCAGCTAAGTCTTCTACTACTGGGAAGGGCAGTACTGGTGTCTCTGTATTTTCAATACCTTCATATGCCACATGGATTGATTGGTTTCCTGTTCAGTGTTTGTGGTGCGAAACACTGGCTTCCCACTAGCCAATTGGCAAAATCTCCTTTGGTGTTTGTGCTGTAGAAAGGTGTTTCTTCAGCTCCAGAACTATAACTATTAGAAAGGAAGGCCCATGGTAGTCTTCTCATCCACCCTCTCTGTTGTTATGGCAGAATTCCCATTTTTAACAGAGGCCCCACTCCGTAAATCCATACACCTTAGAACTGAATACATACTCCTGTGATGGCAAGTTCTGAAGGTGGTCCAACAGAGTCTTTTAAGGTTTCCTTTGTGACAGATAGCTCCAGATATGCTCCAACACTCGAGGACAGTTCAAGAGTTTTATTAAACTTTCAATGGTCCCTATGGCCACAATTTCAGCGGGCTTAGTCCTGCTGACGTCCTCTACGCTGCACTCTCTCCAATTCTCGTACGAGCTTTGAAACTCCCTGGCTCTCCAGAATGGGAAGCCATTGAGTCCTTCTTCTGTGTCTACTTTATAGAGCTGACTCTGCACCAGCGTAACCTCAATCCCTGTTGTCATTGACTCTTTGGTACTCCTCATGCCTCCTGTGAGCCACCCCGTCTCAGTACTTGGATATATGGAGCATTCTTCATGTCTCCTGTGCTCTTCTTTGTCCCAGTAGGTTCTTCATAGGGCACAGCCAATGCATTGCAATAGTACATGACCTTGCTATCAAATGTGCAAGTAGAGGATAGTGATGGTGTAAGGGACTTGCAGGTGGTGGAAGGGTTAGATAGACTGTTGCCCAGATGGATATCCTTACCCGCAGGAGGGGGAGGCCCTCTCTATGAGGTCCTCCTGCAAATTACCAACCCTAGGGAGATTATTGGATGGCGGCCTCACCTCTCTAGCCTCATAGTAAAGGTCTCCCCATGGGGAGAGGTGACGAGACCTGTGACAGAAATTGCAAAGGGACGCCAATGTCCCAGGGTGTAGTTTGCAGTAAGGCAGTTGCAGTAAGGGAGTTGCCAGCAAAAGTGCAGCTACTCCGGATCTCCTTAATAACCCAATCTTACAACCATGCCCAGTATTGGTCAGGCACCCTGTGCAAGGGTGCACTGGTGCAATGCTTACCTTAGAGGACCATTGCTGGGAACTCTTCAATGCTGACACCTCTTACTGCTGACAACACTCTGCTCCGAGTGCTGCTCTGCCTGTGTCTTTTCAGCAGTTTATTCTACTGCGTCTTGCTGCCAAGGGGCTGCGGCTTGAGGGAGGTTAAAGAGCCTTGCTCCGTGATCACTGTGCTGTGCTGCTCCGGGCCCAGTCTGTGTTTACTAAGTGACTGATGGAGCCAAGGGACTATCGTGTTAACTCCTCCATCTCCTTTCTGCTTGGCGGCGGACACGGCCTCCACACAATGCCGCTGATCTCTTTCATTGAAAGCCTACAAGGCCGCTTGGTGTCGCACAGAGCAGGAGTGATTCCTCTGATACCAGGGTTGGTGATATGGGTACCGCTGCCCTCCCAAGGGCTTTGTTCAGCATTATGGATCATGGGTTCATGGAGTCTGACTTCTGGAGGCTGCCCACAAGCCATAGTTAGGTGTGGGGAAAGGGAAACGACATGCTAAGCGGCCATGTTGTCTGCGCCCCCTCAGAGCAATTATTTTAACATATTCAGGCATTAAGACAGCAAGTAATATATGTAGAAAGAGAACCATTTAAAATAATTATCTTGCAGATGCACTGACCAACCCTGAATGTGCCAAACTGTGTATGTACCATAGCTCTCCTAGACAATAAGTTCCACATTACTACAAAAAGGAAGCACAAAAAAGGCCGCCTTTACCTGGGAGGAAAGAGCTCAACCAATTTCAATATTATATGAATTGGTCTGACCTAAACTAATTGAAGCTTCACCAAATTCCTTTTAGTGATAGCAGCTCAAATGTGTGAGCGAGGCATGTTTGTGTGTGCAAGTACCGGTAAATATACACATATTTATATGGCTGTATATATATATATATTGATATATGTGCATTGTGGCGGCATGGAATGAGGAGTCTGACCAAACGGAGGCGTAGTGGTTGCTATAAACTTTTATTGAATGGAAAACAAATCTATCTATCCCTACCTCAAACAAACTAAAATCCGGGCAGTCAGGACGTCCTTGTAGTCCCAATCAAATGCTCCCTGTCCTAGTACATTCTCCTATGCTATACCTACCAATTAAACAGAAATACTAATCTCAGAAAAAGAGTACTCTCTAAAACCTAGGTGAATGACTCCCTTCTCCTGGGTATGAGTCTCTCAGGGTGCAGCGTTCTCTGCTTCAACAAATACTCCAAGGTTCACACCCACAGGACAAAACAGGTTCCTCAATTTCCAGATGGAGCTAGGAGAATGACTCCCTTCTCCTAATGTGTTCCCCAGTTCTCTGTAAACCTCTTCCAGACTAGCTTATCTTCAGTTTTTTTTAACAAATCTTTCATTCCCAGCAAGGGCTTCGTCCACCCTCTACTTTCTCTAATTTGACCCCACCAGGAAGAGGCTCTCTGCGTCCTCCTTGACTTCCCAGAACCACACTACTGTGGAATTGGCCAGGGAATTGCCTCACAACGTGTTTCACTACTTTCTCTTCTTCTACTTCTTGATTCACAGTCACAAAATTTCCAGGCCTCCCTTCCTGACTTACTCTTATTCCTGTTACCTTCTCTTGTGGAATGCTTCACAGAGGAAGTTTGTTTTACTGGGAGTTGTGGGCTTGTTCTTTCGCCTTCTACTTCTCTTCATAGGCCCGCTTTTGTTCGTGGCAAGGTACTGCTGAAGGTCTTGGTGCAGGTTCTGGACTGGACGGTCCAACCGTTACATGTCACGTCACCACCGCAGTTTCTTGTACACCCCATACATTCACCTACGCAGCTCCGCAATCGGCCAGAGTAGAATGGTCTTGGCACAGTTCTCAGACTGCACGGTGCACCCACCATAGGTCGCGCACCACCTCTCAGTTTCTCCACTTGAAGTGCGCCGGCTCCCAACCGACTCAAGACACAGTTCAGCTATCCCGCTACTCGTCTTAGTTACTCTGGAGAGCAGCCTCGATACAGTCTCCCTGAACCCAGTTTCAATCTCACAGGCTCTTCAATGGCGTACTCACTTGCTGTGTTCTACTTCCAGATTCAGAAAAGAACAAAGTCCTTCTTTCCTGTTTAGTTTAAATAGCGGCAACTTGCCCACTGTAACATCAGTTTGATTGGTAACAGCTGGTCGAGCACTCTTCCTACTAGGTGGTAACGTGCTCCAGATCTTCTTTGTCTCACTCCTTGCCATCTTAACTATAGGAGTAGTCTGTATTCCTTAAGTTTTCTTCTTTCTAGTACTGTTAAAAGAAAGGCTAGAATTAGCTAACCAGTCTAGCGTCAGCTTCTTAACAATATCAGAAATAACAGACTCAAAAGAAAGGACATGTGTTACGCTCACCTGGTTCCCACGGGGGCGTCGACCGGAACTGGGCCGCTGTAATTTCCACCAGCGTGACGTGTAGCGCCGAGATGACTGACTGGACTGGCCCGCTCAGCCTAGTTTGTCTGGCTCGCAAGAATATTCTTCTGCAAAGGAGAAGAGGAATTAACCACCCGTGGAATTGAGTGTCAACCCACCTTCCCCACTCCCGTTGTCTTCCCACTAATCACTCTTGATGTCCCCTCCTTAGTCTCCCCTGATGGTTTGGAAGGATGAGCTCTCCATCCTGCGCCGACCGCAGGGGCGCGTTGATGACCAGTTACTTCACTGGCGTAGAGGAATTGGTGAGTTCCAGTATTGACTCTAAAGTCCAATTGTTCATAAGCGTTCAAATGTCTGCTCTTCACTCTGTCCGATTCCTTGCAGGTTGCCAATTAATCCACTCGAAGATTTCCAAATGGCACTCGGTAAGATTCAGGTAAGTCTATTGTGTTTTTCCCCTTAGGGGCCGGGGTACGGCGATGAAGCAGAGTTGACTGTGCCGACCCGAGATGAGGTGAGACCCCCGTGGTAAATCAGGTAAGTTTTGTGGGGGGTAACTAGTATTGTCCTTGCTTTCTCCCCTTAGGCGCCGGGGTACGGCGATGAAGCAGAGTTGACTGCGCCGACCCGAAATGAGGTGAGTACCTCCCGTGGTAAATCAGGTAAGTCCTTGGGGGTAGCTTGTATGGCCTTGAGAGTCCCCTTGCTCACCTTGCTGTCTTTGTCTCCTTAGGTGTCGGAGGGCGGCCGCGAGATGGAGAGAGCGTGATGGAATGCTGAAGTACCACCAAGCAGGTGAGTTCAGCGCGGTGCCGTAGGAATGCGAAGCGATGCTTCAAAGACTTCTGTCTTTCAGTTCCGTGGCGAGATGGATCAGGATTCAGGTAAGGATTAAAGTTAAAACTCCTGTTCTAACCTTTATCCTTTTTGTCTTCTTGTTTCAGGAGTCCCAGGACTGAAGCGGGCGTGGCTGAAGACTGGAGCTGCTGAAAACACGGTGAGCGTTACGCTGCAGCAAGCAAAATAACGCGAAGCACGTGTGGCTGTCCGGGCGTGGTTTAAATAGCCTTGGAAGAAGATCCAGGTAAGTATTCTTCCACAGCCCCACCCAACTAACAAAATAGTCCCTTCAGTAAAATAGTCCCTCCTAAGCCTCATTTGGCTTGAGTCTTCATGCAGCATGGTCTGCCTCAGATGAGTATGCAGCATGGTCTGCTTCAGGTAAGTTATCAATAATGAGCCTGGCGCCCATGGCGCCAGGACTGACTTTATCTTTATGAGCCTGGCGCCATAGGCGCCAGGACTGTACCCAAACAGCCCCTAACTGGGGCTTTTGGGCATGCTCCAAGTGGCATGATGCCTGCTTCCGGGGCTGCTGGGCCTGGTCTGGTCTTCCGGGGGCAGGCATCATGACAGCACTCCCCCTCAAGGCCCCTCCTAAAGTTGTTCTCCCCCTTGGCCGTGGTTTGTCTGGAAATTCCTGATGGAACCTCTTCACTAAACGAGGTGCATGCACGTGGTCACTAGGTTCCCAAGACCTTTCCTGTGGACCATACCCTTTCCAGTCAATTAGGTAAAAGAGTTTTGATCTCACTCTTTTTGAGTCCAAAATGTTCTTGACTTCGAACTCGGGCTCCCCGTCTATGAGGATAGGTTCAGGTGGAGTGGTTAGCCTTGTTCCTGGTTGCACTGGCTTTAAAAGAGACACGTGGAAAACGGGATGGATTCGCATATGAGCAGGTAGGTCCAACTTGACGCCCACTGGGTTAATAATTGCCTTGACAGAAAAAGGTCCCAAATACCTGGGGTTAAAGGTCCGAGTCCCCTTGAGTGGTAAGTGCTTAGTGGCTAACCATACTTGGTCCCCTATTTGGTATTGAGGAGCTTCACTTCTGTGCTGATCCGCATCCCTTTTGTATTTTTCCTTAGCCATTTGCAAATGGATGGTTGCTTCTTTAAAGGCTTGCGTAATAACAGCGTGGAGATGGTCCACTGCGGGCATCTCTAAATGCTGGGGAGAGTCCAAATCCGAGGTTCGAGGATGGTGCCCATAATTGGTAAAAAAAGGACTTTGTCCAGTTCCTGAGTGTACGGAATTATTGTACGCATACTCTGCAATCCACAGAATGTCTTTCCAATTCCCCTCAGACTGATGTAGCATACAACGGAGGTACTGTTCAAGAGTCTGGTTGGTCCTCTCCGTTTGACCATCGGTCTGAGGGTGGTGACTGGTCGAAAGCCTAACATCAATTTGTGCCAGTTGGCAGCATTTCCTCCAAAAATGTGAAATGAATTGACTGCCCCGATCTGAAATTAACACTGAAGGAAAGCCATGCAGGCGGACAACATTTTCAAGGAATTCCTTGGCCAGGATTGAAGCTGAAGGTATCCCTTTTAAAGGAATGAAGTGGGCCATTTTAGAAAAAAGATCTACAATAACTAGAATGGTATTGTAACCTTGGTACGGGGGTAAATCCGTGATGAAGTCTAATGACAAGGTATGCCAAGGGGTAGGTGGTATGTCTAATGGTTGCAATAACCCAGCAGGTTTTTTCTTTTGCCCTTTATTTTGTGCGCAAATGCCACAAGACATGACAAATGACTTGACATCCTTTCGCCAGGTAGGCCACCAAAATTGCTTCCTAATTTTAGCTTCGGTTTTTGCAATTCCCGGTTGCCCTTCTATTAAGGTGTCATGGTAATGGGAAATGACAAGTTCCTGTAGTTCCTTTTGCGGTAAAAATAGCCGGCCTTGGTAATAAGGTAAATCATCGATGACAGAGTACTGTGGACCTTTCTTTGCCCAGTCCTGTAGGGCAACGGAATCAAAGAGTTGGTGGATCTTGTTTTGAATGTTCTCCAGTGTCTGTATGGAAGTCAGGCCAAGGATTCTCTGTTCCGGAATTATGGGTACGGGTTCTAAAGTTATTTCTGCTTCTCCCATTCCAATCCGGGACAAGGTGTCTGCTTTACCATTCTTACAACCTGGTCGATAGGTTATTACAAAATCAAACTCGGCGAAGAACAATGCCCAACGGAGTTGGCGCGAAGATTGGGCTTTGGCTGTCTTTAGGTATTGTAAGTTGCGGTGATCGGTGATGACCGTGATGGTATGTCTGGCACCCAGTAGATAGTGCCGCCAAGCCTTGAAGGCGGACTTGATGGCCAGCAGCTCCTTGTCGGTTATGGCATAGTTTAATTCGGGGGCTGAAAATTTTCTTGACCAGAACGCCACTGGGTGAAGCTGGTTAGTTTCGGGATCCTTTTGGGAAAGGACTGCTCCCATGGCTGAACTGGATGCATCTGTTTCCACTATGTAGGGAAGCTTGGGGCGCGGGTGTCTTAATATGGGAGCAGATGTGACTTTAGCTTTTAACTCTTGGAAGGCATTCTTGGCTTCCTCTGTCCACACAAAGCGTTTGTTTTTTCGCAATAGTGTTGTGATGGGATGTACAATGTGCGAGAAGTCCGGGATAAACCTGCAGTAGAAATTGGCAAAGCCAAGCATGCTTTGAACTCCTTTGATTGAACTTGGCGAAGGCCAATTAAGAATGGCATCCACTTTTTGTGTATCCATCCGGATTCCTCTCGGGGTCAGAATAAATCCAAGGAATTCCACTTCCGTAGTGTGGAAGATGCATTTTTCCAGTTTAGCATATAATTTATGCTGGCGTAACTTCTCTAGGACTGCTCGGACGTGTTTTACATGCTCAGATTCTGATAAAGAGTATACTAAGATGTCGTCGATGTAAACGACCACACAAACGTCGATAAGCTCTCGGAGGACATCGTTCATGAAGAACTGGAAGGCTGCTGGTACATTGCATAGTCCGAAGGGCATCACCTGGTACTCAAATAGTCCGTACTTGGTGCGAAAAGCAGTCTTCCATTCGTCACCCTCTTTGACACGTACCAGATGATATGCCCCCCGAAGGTCTAGTTTTGTGTATATACAAGCGTCCTTCACCTGGTCTAGTAGTTCTGGGATCAAAGGCAGTGGGTATCGATTCTTGATGGTTATCCGATTCAGTGCGCGGTAGTCTATACATGTTCTAAAGTCACCTTCCTTTTTCGGTACGAAGAACAAAGCTGAAGATGCAGGGGATTTGGACGGGCGAATGAAGCCATTAGCAAGGTACTGGTCTAGGTACTGGCGCAAATGAAGATTTTCGGGTTCCGTAAGGGCATAGATTCTGCTGCAAGGTGGTTGTGCTCCAGGTACAAGATCTATTTGACAATCATACGATCTGTGAGGTGGTAAGGTGTTTGCCTGTTCCTTTTGGAAGACATCCTGAAAGTCTTGGTATTCAACAGGTAATTGCATGGCTACTGGAATCACTGGGGCCAGGACTGAGTTTTGAGTTTTCCTTGGGTAGCAGGTGTGAGCACATTCTGGGAAGGTTAGTCTCTTCTCTCGCCAATCAATACAGGGATTATGTTTTTCCAACCAAGGTATCCCCAGTATCAGCTGAAACTGTGGGGCCTTGATTAAGTCAAACATCATAGCCTCTCGATGCCCATCTTGACTCAGCAATGTCATCTCTGCAGTGGAATGAGTTACAGGTCCAGAGGCAATTTCCGTTCCATTTACAGTGGTGACAACATTGGCCGTGGTCTTGCGGGTGAGAGATAGATTCATCCTGGTAGCCAATTCCCAGTCCAAGTAATTTCCTATGGCTCCACTGTCTACGTACGCCTTTACCGCGTGCATGCGTGATGGCTGCTCTGGATCTACAAGGACCATGGGTATGGTGAAATGCGAGATCAGAGTGTCCTTCTTTAAGCTCGGCAAGCGGACCTCTACGCTTGCCGGGCGTGGTCGTTTCCCGAGTCAGATTTCACATGGTTTTCGTCTGCTGCTCCTATAACTTTCTTGGGTGGTTTTACAGGGCAGTTCCGAAGAAAATGACCAGCAGTTCCGCAATATAAACATAATTGCAGTTGCCGTCTTCAATCTCTCTCCTTTTGGGTTAGGGGTCCTTTAACCCCCCCGATTTGCATTGGTTCTGAGACATCTACTCCCTTGGAGCTTACGTGGGTTTTAACCAACACCCTGTTCTCAAACTTGGTTCGGTCAGCCTTCCTGGTTTGAAGTCTGTGATCGAGCTGGACCACTAGATCTATATATTCAGCACAGTCTTGAGGCAGGTTCACGATTTGGGCCAAAACATCTTTGAGTTCTCCTCGAAGTCCTCGATGGAATAATGTGATTCGCTTGGCTTCAGGCCATTCGGTTTCCACTACTAATCTATTGAAAGTTGCAATGTAAGGTAAAAGATCCTGGTTACCTTGACGTAGGGATAAAAGTTTGTTGTCCAAAGCCTGTCCTCGGGAGTGTCGGGCGAATAGTCTTTCCATGCTTGTTCGGAAACCCTGGAAATCTCGAAGAATCGGGTCATCCTGGTTAACTAGTGGAATGGACCAATCCGCCGCACTGCCGCTGAGATATGACAGTACAAAGGCTACCTTGGCCTGATCGTTTGGGAAAGCTCCAGGTCTACATAAAAAGTGCAAGCGGCATTGATTCATGAATGCTGCAAACCCTTTTGGGTCTCCGGCAAAGTGTTCAGGTGGAGCCAAAGGAACGGCTCCAGGTAAATTTATCTGCACCGGGTTACTCGATGGTACAGGAGCTGGACTTGCCCCAAGTCCTGGTAGAGGTGTTTGTCCAGCCTGGCTCTGTAATAGTTGTCTGGCTAACTCATCCGTTCGTTCTTTTGACACTATCAGTTCCCTCCTGAGGGCATTGGTTTCTTGGCGGACGGAATGCACTTCGGCCCTTAATTCCCCTAATAATTGGGCCAACTGATCAGTTTCCGAGGTCTCCATGACGCCCAGGTGGGTATTTGTGGGTGGGCTTCGCGTTCTGTTACGCTCACCTGGTTCCCACGGAGGCGTCGACCGGAACTGGGCCGCTGTAATTTCCACCAGCGTGACGTGTAGCGCCGAGATGACTGACTGGACTGGCCCGCTCAGCCTACTTTGTCTGGCTCGCAAGAATATTCTTCTGCAAAGGAGAAGAGGAATTAACCACCCGTGGAATTGAGTGTCAACCCACCTTCCCCACTCCCGTTGTCTTCCCACTAATCACTCTTGATGTCCCCTCCTTAGTCTCACCTGATGGTTTGGAAGGATGAGCTCTCCATCCTGCGTCGACCGCAGGGGCGCGTTGATGACTAGTTACTTCACTGGGGTAGAGGAATTGGTGAGTTCCAGTATTGACTCTAAAGTCCAATTGTTCATTAGAGTTCAAATGTCTGCTCTTCACTCTGTCCGATTCCTTGCAGGTTGCCGATTAATCCACTCGAAGTTTTCCAAATGGCACTCGGTAAGATTCAGGTAAGTCTATTGTGTTTTTCCCCTTAGGGGCCGGGGTACGGCGATGAAGGAGAGTTGACTGTGCCGACCTGAGATGAGGTGAGACCCCCGTGGTAAATCAGGTAAGTTTTGTGGGGGGTAACTGGTATTGTCCTTGCTTTCTCCCCTTAGGGGCCGGGGTACGGCGATGAAGCAGAGTTGACTGCGCCGACCCGAAATGAGGCGAGTACCTCCCGTGGTAAATCAGGTAAGTCCTTGGGGGTAGCTTGTATGGCCTTGAGAGTCCCCTTGCTCACCTTGCTGTCTTTGTCTTCTTAGGTGTCGGAGGGCGGCCGCGAGATGGAGAGAGCGTGATGGAATGCTGAAGTACCACCAAGCAGGTGAGTTCAGCGCGGCGCCGTAGGAATGCGAAGCGATGCTTCAAAGACTTCTGTCTTTCAGTTCCGTGGCGAGATGGATCAGGATTCAGGTAAGGATTAAAGTTAAAACTCCTGTTCTAACCTTTATCCTTTTTGTCTTCTTGTTTCAGGAGTCCCAGGACTGAAGCGGGCGTGGCTGAAGACTGGAGCTGCTGAAAAAACGGTGAGCGTTACGCTGCAGCAAGCAGAATAACGCGAAGCACGTGTGGCTGTCCGGGCGTGGTTTAAATAGCCTTGGAAGAAGATCCAGGTAAGTATTCTTCCACAGCCCCACCCAAGTAACAAAATAGTCCCTTCAGTAAAATAGTCCCTCCTAAGCCTCATTTGGCTTGTGTCTTCATGCAGCATGGTCTGCCTCAGGTGAGTATGCAGCATGGTCTGCTTCAGGTAAGTTATCAATAATGAGCCTGGCGCCCATGGCGCCAGGACTGACTTTATCTTCATGAGCCTGGCGCCATAGGCGCCAGGACTGTACCCAAACAGCCCCTAACTGGGGCTTTTGGGCATGCTCCAAGCGGCATGATGCCTGCTTCCAGGGCTGCTGGGCCTGGTCTGGTCTTCCGGGGGCAGGCATCATGACAACATGACAACATTATAGATTGGCACTTTCGGAAGAACTCTTTACAGCTCTTTTAAGCTTCAGGGTTCTCAAGGCTGAAAGGTGATTGGAACTCATCAAGGGGCAGGAATCCTTATCCCAATAGGTTTTGGTGTTATCACTGCCCTGTGGGGTTGAGGATTAGACACGTCTTGCCCCAGACTCACATCCTTTTACCCAGGAAGGGAGTCCTTCCCCATAAGGCCCTTTGTCCTCTTACTACTACTGGGGGGGCTGTCCGTTAGTGGCCTCACTACCATAGCCTGATAAGAAAGGTCTCCCTCCTGGGGAGAAGTGACGCCATCTGTAGGATTGTCACAGCATACACATACACGTGAAACCAGGCCGCGTAGGCAGCAAACACGTTTTTTCTCATCACTTGGATACCTTTAACAATCTAGATAAAGTATCTAATGCTCCAACTGGCAGGACCTGGTTTCTCTGGGCTCTCTTAAACACAAAAAAAGCATGCCTGGGCCTAACAGAATCCATAGTTCAGACTCTTTTGCTTCAAAGGCTCTGTCCTCACTTGGCTCTCCTCCTACCTCTCCAATCGTTCCTTTGCAGACTCCTGGGGTGGCCGCACCTCATCATACATTCCCTTGGACTACGGTGTCCCCCAAGGCTCAGTTCTCGGCCCTTTTCTTTTCTTACTGTATACCTTGCTTCTAGCCCCCGTTATCTCTTCTTTCTGTATCTCTCACCATTTCTATGCAGATGACACTCTGCTTTTCCTCTCCTTCTCTTCTTTCACGCCTGACCTCCATCATACTTTATCTTCCTGCCTTACAGCTATCAAAATCTGGATGTCATCCCATTTTCTCTCCCTCAACACTGACAAGACTGAAGTCCTTTTCCTTCCTTGTAACATGCTTTCCCCTAGCCCCCCATTTAATCTACTTTTCCCCCTTCCAATCTCCCCATCTCTACTCATGCTCGCAACCTAGGTCTCCACTTTGACTCAACCCTCTCCTTTTCCCACCATATTTCTCTCAGCTCTCGCGCCTGTCGCCACCATCTCTTCAATATTCGCAAGATCTGCTCTTCCCTCACCTTCCATGCCTATGAACTCTAAATCTCCTCCCTCATCTTCTCTCGTCTCTTCTATTGCTCTTCTATTCTTTTTGGACTCCCTGCCTCTCACCTAGCCCCCCTCAAATCCCTCTACCACTACTATATCCATACCCTTTGTCTCCTTGCTCCTCGCTCTCTTACCATGGCTGGCTTCCCTTCCACTCCCAACTTAAATTCCAATTCCTCTGTCTTGTTTTCGAGTCTCGCCATGACCTCGCCCCCCCTATCTTTCCTCTCTCCTCTCAATTTACACTCCCTCCCGTGTTCTCAGCTCGGCTGATCTCTTCTTACTTACCGTTCCCCCATCCCCATGCGCCTCTTCACGCTTCTGTTCCTTTCAGCTCTTGGCCCCCCTACATTGGAACTCCTTACTTCTCTCAATCTGCTCCATCCCCACCTACACCTCCTTCCGCACCTCCCTGGAATCTCTTCTTCTCCACTCCCCACGACCTCCTTCCTTACCTTCACGCCTCTCCTACTTCCCTTTTCTCCCCCCTTCCCACCTTCCTACCCTTTCCCTCCTCCTATCCCCCTTGAAAATGTCTTCCTTCCCCTGACTTCCTCCTCTTCTCCCTTCCTCCTCACCTTCTTCCATCTAGGTAAATTGTTCTACATATTGTTTCATTGGTTTGTTCATGATTGTAAATATGCTTCTTCATTATTCTTGTATTTTGTTGTTACATTGTACAGCGCTTTGGATTAAGGCGCTATATAAACCTAATAATCATAAACATAAACCTTCACGTCATTAAAACAGGTAGCTAAGAAATTCAGTGTTTTTCTGTGACAGATTTCAGCATGGATGCTTATGATACACTGGTGGCCACAGGATGAAAGCTTGTTGGGATTTATCAGATGCACCTTGTAACCAGGCATGGGGTAACTGGGGGAGCTCTGGTATCGTAGTAGTATTTGTGAAGTAGAATTCTATATCATGCATCTATGAAAATGAGCATGATAAGTTCTAACACTTATTTTTGTATGCTGCCGACTTTGAAACTACATCTGTGGTGCTTCTGGATTATCACTATCACATATGAGCGTGGCTATGACTTTCTTGTGTTGCTGCAGTTGCGGGCTAGTTGCAACACCCTAGGTCAAATTCTTATATTCTTTTGCCAGTTGTTGCAGTGGTATTTTCACAGGACTCTGGTGAGGGCTTTATGACCACTAACCTTAGGTTAGGTTAAAGTACAAAGCCCATAAAGAAAGCCAAACCTCTTGTAAAAACATGAGTGGCAGAGCAGTCAGGCTTACCTCTAAGAAGGGGATGTAAGCTGACAGAAATGTACATTTACTCCACACGCTTGTCAATAGAAAATACAACAAGCTGATTTACTAAACAATATATACATTATGACGGGGGCGTCACTAATCACCACTATAACAGCATAGGTTGGTGTCAAGGGTATATTTATGGTATGTGTACAAACAGGTTGGACTTGGATGGAATCGCCAAAATTTAGGACAAAAGGTTGTTTTGGGGACTTTTTGCTCTAGGGACGTCCTAACCTCTCTCTCGTCTCCCTTGGCCTACAATCACCGTAGCCCAGGCGTCCATAACCCCCGGTTAGTACTAGGGCTTGGTTACCCGTACTGTGTGTATTCTTTCTGGACTCAAGGTTGATTCCCTAAAATGCTTGTTGTCTGACTCCGAAGGGACGTGCTAGCTGTCCCTTTCTTAGCCCTGCTTAGTTTTTTAATGGAGTCCAGGGATGTGACTTTGTTCACATGGTTTAACTCACTCGGCACGCATGCACACTCTAACCATACCTGTCTCTGCTGGTGCACTGTTCTCGTCCCACCACAGTACTGTCCCTCAAAGTTTCACTCTGCCTTGCTTACCACCACCCTTTTTTGTTGCCTTATTTCCTCCTCCTTTCCTGCTATAACTCCTCCTTCATTTACCTCCACCCACTACTCTTCTACCACTACCAACACCTCCACAACACCCACTACCACTCTGTTGTTACCACTACTACTCCTCCCTCCACATACAACCTCTACCGCCTCTCCCCAACTCCTATTCTACCAGTACTCCACTCGCTCCTCTCACTCATGTACAACCACTCCACAGAGCCCTTTCTTCAATCACCTCCACACTCTTCCACTCTGTCCCCCTCTGGTCTCAGTCATCCTCCTTTCACCTCCCTCACTCTACTAACACACACTGGATCTTTCCAAGGTTTTCCTTAAATAATCACTCCCACTCATGATTGGTCCGCTTTCCCCGCCAATTACTTACCTGGGCCAGTGACTGTTATAGGAGATGCTTGATAAGGGCTTTTAGTCTCTGCCCCCTTGTTATGCTGCGTTACTGCCATGGGCACTGCAATGCCCCAAAGGGAACTGCAGTCCCTGTTGTTATGGCCTATCTGTAGGCCTTTTTGCATTACAGAAATAGCTTTTGGTTTAGTAGATTCCCTTAATATATAGAATCCCTGGTGGGCTAGTGGACTGGTCCTCTCTTGTGCAGACTCTAGCTCTTGTTACTTTCCAGAGCTTTGCTGCTCTTCATCCTTCCATATTAAATCGCAACCTCTCTGCTGCGTCCTCACACTCATCGAGGCCGAGCTGCTCAGTGGGGTTGTGTTCTGTATGCCACCCCCAGTCGGCCGGCCCCCTGCTCTCCACTCTTGTGCTGGCTCCACATCATTGATTTCTCTCCTGGCATCTCTCCGTCTGGCATGGTCTGCCAACCCTGTCAGGCTGGCATCTTGCTGGGGGGCCCACGCCACCTCATCTTCATCTGCCTCCTTCTCCTTAGACAAGGGCTGGAGGAGTCCACCTGCGCATACTCCCGCACCCACATGGGTGTTAGGGGATGGACATCCCCCCCTCAGTTCCCCAAAAGTGCCTTGAGACGGGCTCTGTCACAAACATGTATTATGTTCCACATATATAGACCTATTTTAGATAAATAAGTACTCTAACAAGCAAAAAGCAGTGTAAAAAGAAATTTCATAAACGCAACACACCAATATTATCATATTATGGGTCCTTTACCTGATAGTAGAAACATTACATAAAAAGACAAGGAGTAGAAAGAGAAGGGAATCAAGACATTTGAAACCTAGTTAAACAGCCATATGGGATTCCAATGCCAACAATAGCAATGTCACTGAATGTCTAGACAACTACGAAACAGTATTTAGGAAAATACACAGGCACACATCACAATCAATAACAGTTCTTGTGGGCTGAAACCAATACTAAATCAAAGCTAGAGTCCACCAAAAGACAAGATAGATTTTAGCAATAATTACCACGGTATTACACTTCGGGGGAAAATAGTTACAGTGCCACCAAAAATAGTTAACAGTGTAAATATGCATTCACATTTATAGAAGTGAAGACCAAAACTTTAAAAATATGTAACAAATAACAGGAAAGAGTTAAAGGCCTAGTCCTGGGCCTAATACTCACTGCACCCAACCTGGATGCAGATACAATGGCCAGAAGCAGGTAAGTACACCAAATGTCACCTTGGAAGAAGTTCAGAAGGTTCCATAGAAATAAATAGGACAAAATGAATAGGCGTACAAGATATAATATTGGCTTTCACTCTCTACAGCTGATCTCGTGGGCGACTCCTTAATATCCCTTTGCCTTTGTTGTGGTAAATCTTGTTAACATAATCTGAAAATTACACTTCCCTCATGATGTCGCAATTCCTCGGAGTTGCCGGTATCAAGCCTATACCGTTACAGATGCATTGAATGAAGAAATAACTCTGTGACTCTGCGGCAATTAATTTTTGAAAGTTGTACGTTTTATTCGATCAAAAGTTAAATCAGAAACCGCCCTGTGACACGTGTTTCGGCTTAATGAAGCCTTCCTCAAAACTGGGCTACTTTGGTGCATTTAACTTATCATTCAATTTCTGATTTATCATTTACATGCAACAAAATTTACATATGATCAAGACATTCCCCCAATCACAGTACCCCCGCCCGAAAAAACATATAATGTAAGATATTCCAAGTTAAAGACAGAGATTAGGGATTGGTAATGGGGAGGGTGGTATGGGTCATAAGAGAAAATCACATTTGTGCAAATACATTGTACAAAGCACAAGAAAGAGAAAAAGTAGGTAAAAAGGGATGAAACAAACAGAAAGTAAAACATATTTTGATTCCATCACATATATAAAACAGAGCAAGTATGTAAGTAAATAAATAAATAAATAAATGAAATGGAGAAAGAGAGAAATACAACATTTTTAGCAAAGGTTGCCAAATATTTATAGAATTATAATTAGCTCTGTTATGTTCTTAACCACATGTTGACTTACCCAATGGCTATTGGTATGCCCACTGATTGTGTTGTTCTGCTTTGATTTAATTGGGTTCAATCCCAAGCTCCTTCTCTGTCAATTGCATATAATCCAATCTGCTTAATCCACTGTAACATAAATATCTAATCCTAATTAAAGTAATTTTGCATATCTCCGAAAATAACTATGTTCACTTATATGTACAGCTCGTATATAAGCATAAATGCACAACTTACATTGTTGCCTAGATATTAGCCCGACTCTCTTTAGGTTGTATATGGATAATATCAACTTCCCATACTCGTTATCCTGTTATTTTTAATTGAAACCATATAATGCGCTTTCTGTATTGTTTACTCCTTTTTACCTCGCAATGTTAGCGTAATGTAAACCCATACGTTTGCTATAGAAATGTACGAACAGATCTCCAAATTCTTAACAGTTATTCAAGGCTTTGTAATTCAATCGTCCTGTTTTTATTTAACAAAAGATCGCAGTCTTATCGACTTCGAATCTGTATTTGTTGCTTACCTCCTGCTACTAATTCACTCGTGTTGGCGTTCCTACGGACACCGTTGCCATTTTGGAAATCCTTTTTAAAGCGGTTTCCATGACGACGCAGTGCCCTTCTTGTCATTTTGTAGTCTCTATGGTCTAGATGCCGTGCTACTAGTTATGCAAAATTCTTAATCTAATTAAATTCAAGAACTGAATAGTATCAGAATCACACGAGTTAATGATTGTTTATGTTGATTATTGATAGTATGATGTTGTGTTGCGTGTCACACGTAACTGGGTGCTGTCCCTAGAGCCGTGAGCGCCATCTTATACTACCTATTTTGCAGAGGTTTCCATGACGGCGAGGTTTCCTTTTTCACCCTTCAACCTGATTTATTAATCCAAACGTAATTCCATCACTATATTAATACCACATTTGAAAAACAATTATGTCTAAGGATGTGTACTCCCCATTCTACCACTCAATTACTTTGGAATCACATACAAAGTATTTAATAATGTATGAACTTAATTGTATATCTGCTAATATGACTATGATGTCACGAAGGTGAATTACTTAAGAACACATTAAATTGAGTGGTAGAATGGGGAGTACACATCCTTAGACATATATTGTTTTTCAAAATATGCACATACTCATTCCTAAAATGCATTTATACAATATCAATGTGGTATTCATATAGTGCTGGAATTACGTTTGGATTAATAAGTCAGGTTGAAGGGCGAAAAAGGAAACCTCGCCGTCATGGAAACCTCCGCAAAATAGGTAGTATAGGATGGCGCTCACGGCTCTAGTGACGGCACCCAGTTACGTGTGACACGCAACACAACATCATACTATTAATAATCAACATAAACAATCATTAACTTGTGTGATTCTGATACTATTCAGTTCTTGAATTTAAATAGATTAGGAATTTCGCATAACTAGTAGCACGGCATCTAGACCATAGAGACTACAAAATGACTAGAAGGGCACCAAAACTAAAAAAATATATATAAATAAATAAAAAAATAAAAATCGACCCTTTTTTTTCTGACCATTTTACTTCGATCAAATGGTCATTCGATCTTTTATTTTCGACCATTTGACTGGACACCAACCTAGACTACCCCTATAGCATGTGATACAGCCATCCCAGGGACAGAGACTCGTCCAAACCAGTAAAAATCAACATGGAGGCTGCCTCAATGGCCTCACAAAAATCCCACTTGGGCAGCGCAGCTATTTTAGGCATGCCTCGTGGTTGCCCTGAACAAAGGAAGCCCCTAAATAAAAATGGCCAAGAATAAGACTTTAAAAATACACTGGTACCTCAGCGACTATTAAAATGGTACATTGGGCTACCGATGTGGTAAAATGGTTTCCACCCTGAAGAAGCCAAAACTAAATAACAGCTGTCATCAGCCTACCCCCAATACTAACACATGGAAATCACACTATTGCACAAATAGGGTGTTTAAGAAGCACCTCTTCGACTGGGAATCTTATGGCCAACCCAGCAGAACTGTATACCCAAAATGAGTGAAAAGGGGTTGCAATAGAAGGGGGGCTTCAGTAGAAGACACTCTGGCCACTAAAAGTAAGTAATCTAAACATAAAAATAGGTGGAAAGCAAAAAGGACCCTTAACTGTGAGCCTAGAATTCCTAAAATGGAAATCCTATATTAACATAGCAGATAACAGATTTTAATTAAATGGTTTGCCTCCCTTTTTTCAAGTGTGCATTCACTTGTAATGACCATTACAAGAATTGTAATGGATGCATTGATCTTGTATACATTCAGATATGGGTTTCCCAAAATGCATCAGTCAACAAACACAGTAAAGTGACTGTGCTATTAGGCATGGAAAACAAGATGAAGAACAAGTGTGCTTTAATGCCACCTTTTTTTTTTTTACAGTTCCCTTCAATTTATCAAAAGTACTATTTTGCATGCTGATGCTAAATCCTAAGTGTTAGGGAGATTTATCATTTCTATGCTTCATCCCCTCTCCTAGTGAGACCCCCAGCACGTTTTGCTGGACTTCAGGACCCTTTTCTTTAATCCTAAATGAGTGGAGCCTTTTTCCACTCATTCATTCTTATGGCTCTGTCTTTTGCAACTCTGTCCTCTGTGTTTTACCTGTTCTATGGAGTGTACTTTCCTCCATATCGCTTTAAGGCGTCTGCAATTTATTGCAGCATACTGCTCCTTATGGGCAGTGTTACTGGGAACCCTTCGGGTTCTCCTTTAAGATTATTTTCTTCATCCTAGAGTAACTACAGTTCTTAAGGATAGAGAGATTCTGTGTATCTCTCCTAAAACGTTATATTCTGAGAGATTGGCACACACCACCTTAGGCAGAGTGCCAAGGGGATACTTAGTATTCCCCTTCTTCCTGCTCCTGCGACTTTTTGGTCACATAGAGAACCTTCTAGTTATGGATGGTGGCAGTGCACGTGTTCTGCCAACTATTGTGCAATTTTCTACTTTCGCCTTACATTTTTCACCATTTCTAGCATGGTTGTTCTTTGTTAGCCCTTCTTCTACCATTCTTGGAGGGGGAGACCTCTGTGTGTGTTTTGCCTTTGGCGGGAACCCTTGGGTGTCCCCGCCTAGGCTCCAGTGTGAATGGCCAGGTAGGAAGTGGGGGAAGAGTTTTTCACTCCCCTGCTCTTTGTCTGCCTGAGTGCCTGAATGGAACCAGCTTCCACTGGGGGTCTGGCTGTCCTGATTGTACAGCCACCCGGCCCTTTCTGTAAACTGCTGAGCAAGATTGAAGAGGAGTGTGTGCTGAAACTGAATAAAAGGTGAGGTTCTTGAGATGAAAGGCAAGTCGACCACTGGAAGCTGAGGTAACCAAAGAAGACGACCAGAGACTCCTGCAGACCCTTTGCAACACTGTGAAGCTACCACTGCTGTCCTGCCCCCATCTGTCTATCTCCCGAGGTCCTGTGACTTTCCAGAGCTGCAGAATCCCAATACCAGGAGCCTCCAACCCAATTTAAGTGCACCGCCGTGGGAAGGCACCAGGTGAACCTCCAGAGACACAATCTGACCCGTCCAAGTCCCCTCAGCAGAGTGCAGGACTTCAGGAACAGAAGAAGATTGACCAGGCGAATTGTGTCTTTTGTTGGTGCTGCAGAAAAGGCACCAAAACCGCAGAGTGACCAGAGAAGTTGCTGCAATCCATGCCGGAGGTCCTCCCTCGAGACTGCTGCTGAGAAACCTGGTCCATTGTCCTGCCTTTCATCACCCGACCAAGAAATCCAGAGGTTGGGTCCAGTGCTGCCACATCGAGGAGAATCCAGACACAAACATTTCTTCAAACCACTGCTACTGTGGGGAAAAAGGTATTGTTTACCTTGATCTGAGATGTCACTCAAGAGTGTTGAAGTGCACACAGAGGTGTCCAGGGCAACCCCCTCTGACCCAAGCCGCTGCTTGTGTCCCTTTCGCGAGTCCTTTAACAGGCTCTCTAACGTTCGTTGGTTGTATCCTTTTGCATCTTAGAGACTAGAAAATATCCACAGGAGTTTTCGTTGTTCTGCTTCTTGTCAAGACTTTCAGCCCTCTCCAAACTGCCTTTAGCTAGGGTTGCTATTTGGACCCTAAAAGCCTTTCTGTGTGAAGAAACGGCATCTATAACCTTAAGCCCTGCTAGTAAAACACTAACCAACCCTTTTCCTTCCTAAAAGTCATTGGCCCTCATTACAGGTCCGGCGGTAACCGTGCCAGAAAAACCGGCAGTAGCCGCCGGAACTGTAGTGAACCACCTGACTTGCCAGAAACACTGGGGCATTACAGCCACAACAGTCCGGTAAGTCAGGTGACGGTCATTGTTAATCCCCATTCCCATTTGAGTCCCACAAATGTCTGCTGGTGGGTGATGTTCCGCCCGCCAGGGCAGACCTGGCGGGCGGCACCCGCCCAGCAGCCTTGTACTTTGCCGGTCTGGAAACAACGGTGGCGGTAAGCAAAGTTGTAATGAGGCCCATTATCTTATGTGGTTTTGCAAAGTAAATGTATTTACTGTATTGCTCCTAAGTTTCCCGAGTGTGCGTTATTACCGATAATACGGTAGAACTGTCATTACTATCAAAAGCTGTAACAATTGTAACCGCAAGCAACTACAAACTAAGCAGTGGCCTTTCAAAAATATTCTAAAGTATTCCTAAGTGTTTTGGTTTATTGTGCTATGTAAAGGGGTGTAACGGTATACTGGTATACCATTATAGATACTGTGAACAGCTTAATTGAACTATAATAACTGTCACGTTGTTTATACCGGTATACTGTTTTAGGGCCTGCAGCTATTAAGTGAGCTTTTCGATCAGATTTGGAAAGGCTGCAGTAAGCAAGAACTGCGCATTCTGGATCTTGCCCTGTGGGATGTGGCGTTTGGCAGACAAGAGCATAGGGAAAGTGAGGCCACATTAGTAAATGCAGCTTTGATGCTGTGACCGCTCTTTCTCTGTGATCATTAGCATCGGGTTAAAGATCAGCCGATTTGTAGTTTTCCCACCAATTTGAAAGATGGGGAACTACACATCCCAGAATTCAAAGGGGGGATGAACTGGATGCCCTTCTGATGCATGTCCACAAAAACTGTTAGCTCTGTAGACTGTATGAACATTGGGCCTATCAGTGCTTTGTGCTAGTATATAAACTGCCCCACCCCCACTGTCCTCCATGTAGATTTACACATTGGCACTAGAGTTGTTGCTTCGCTTGATCCTTCACCTGCCTTCTGCATATGGCACTGGACTCAAGCAGGCAGGACAGATTCTACATTCAATATGAAGTATCCAGAGCAATGGGAGTGAGATATTTTTCAGGTCTATCCTCGATTTGTAACACCACCCATGAAAGCATTCCTCCGCCTCAACTCACATGACAAGGGTCCTAATGCGCTCAGACCTGGAGGAAATGGTAATGATGGGGCTGTGGTGATTTGGTGGTCTAGGCCATATTTGTGCCGATATGTATTTTAACTTTGTCCATTTCCAAAACGTTTTTGTGCCACTATATTTAAAAAGGTAAATGAACATGTATTGCAAGATTCAAGAAAGAAATCAACAGCGCCTACTGAACGCTGTCCTGTTAGGATTACATGGTCAGTGGTGACTTCAACATCAGACCTTTATAATACACCAGGCAGATGGTAAACAAGCTATAGTGATTTGATCGATATTTTTGTATTTGTATTTATTGAGTATTATATAGCGCTTTTAACCAAAGCGCTTTACAGAGTACAATATGCAATACATTAAATAAGCAATGTGAGTCAATGTATAGAATCAAGTAGCAAAGAACAATTTGTAGAACAATTTACAAAGAACAGTCAGTAATACATAACATATGCAGTGAGGATCAATGTTCAGAATCGGCCATTGACAGTCAGGCAGGTGACTGGAGTAGGTGCGTTTTTAAAGAAGAGTGGAAGGAGGAATAGGAGGTAATAGAGTGGAGAGAGAGAGGGAGAAGGTTCCAGTGAAGAGGAGCAAGAAGTTGGAAGGATCGAAAACGGGATGGTGCACAAGGGGCGCATGGTACAGTAAGTAGGAAGTGATCAGCTGAGCGGAGAGTGAGTGACTTTTCTCCCTTTAATGGGATAAAGCGTTATCAAAACAAACGTTTATGACTGATTGCAGTGAGGGGTCATGATGCCCCTGCCATGTGGTTCCAAAATAATGCAGGTTGAGGCCGATTTTCAAAGCAATGACTGTGACTGAGCAGCAAGCTCATTGCTCAAAATGTGCATTTTAACACTTCCACTAGTCACTCTTTCATTCAAGGCCATCAACGAGTGAGCACCATGAAAGACCAATTCTGCAGCCGCCTTAGATTCCTAGAGGATCAACTAAAAATGTGCAGAGACAAGTTTCAAAATGCTGACAATTTATGACCTTTAAGAAAATATTTGTTAAGATTAGTTAACTCCACCTGCTATATCGCGATAACCATGATATACCGTCATTTGGAAAGAAGGTTATCATACCGCCATAAACCAATACTATGACACTCCTGTGTAAATATAATACATATTTTAATATTAATGTATGTGTAAGTGTTTCTTTCATGTGCATTACTAACTAGGTTCAGTGTACTTACCTTCAGTTTACATCCTCCTCTTATGATGAGCCTGACTGTGCTGGCACTCTACCAAGGATCCGTGAGTATTACAGACTGTTACTAAGAGTTGGGGATCTACAAACCATTGAGATAGTTTTGTAAAGTCTACCTAACAGTGGACTTGGGAAAACTCCCCGAACAACAATGCCTTACTATTCTGTAGAATTTTCTCTGGGCAATTCTGACGTCGTCCACCGATGGCTGTCTTCTTGTATATGGAGCAGGGCTGGTTGATCCCATCAGTCCATTGGTCGAAGCACCAACAAGCTGGTTGCAGCAAGAGCAGCAGGATTCTCCGGGAGGTGGCTTGGGCAATGCTGGTTTTCTATAGCAGCTGTCTTCCAGGGCTTCGACGCATGCTTCTCTTGGGATTCTTGACTCCAGTGGAAGACAACCATAATGGCTGCAGGGCTCCTTTTTTATCCAACTTTCTAGACGTGGGCTTGCCCTAGCCCACCAATGGCAAGGATTTTTAATATTCAAACTGGTAAGGTTTTTCCGGTTATTGACAGCTACAAATCCCATACCTGCACAGCAGCAGACACTTCTTGGCTGGAATGTGTATTGGGACCAGACAGTTCCCAACTCAGTCCTGACGAATCAGTAACACAAAGACACTTGCCCAGGAAACTTTACTGGGGCCTCTGGAAATCTGTATCATTAAATGGCATTTCCTGCCCTGAGAGGGAAGACAGCCAACAAGCAAGATGGCCAAAGGACAGGACCTAAACCTCATGCCATGGCCATTTTGAGAATATGATGTCCAAAATGGCATTATGCAGTAAAGAAAGATGGTGCACGTTTATGCACCGGAAAAATAAGTGACACTTGGTTCACAGACACTAGGATGTCATGGGGACATATAAAAGCAAACCAAATGCTATGGGGAAAAAGAGAAAAAATATACAAAATACCCCTGAAGCACTCCACTGGATGTTGGTGTGTACTACATTTAAAAACAACACAGGTGTTAGGGTGTTTTTCATACAACCGATTCTAGGTTAAAGTTTCGAAAACAAAAGGAAAGCCAAACCTTTCATGTTGTAGGTAGTGTGACAGAGCAGTCAATTGAGGCAGGGGAAATGCACTAGTCCAGAGTACAGTTAGTCCACACTGTTACTGGGGAGGGCCAGGGAACCTAGTGTATGTATAAAAACAGTAAATTGTCCAAAGACACTTTGCACCACTATACTAAAATGTAAGCACACTCTCCAGTGATAAAAATAACACATATACTGACAAGCAGTGTCAGTAAATGTGAGACAATCACTTTGAAAGAATTTTAGGTGACTAGAATGTGGCTGATGGAGAGAAATTGGACAAAGTCAATAGGTATTCCATGTGTATATGGAAACGGCGTGCAAGTCCCAGTTCTATCCCACAGCTGCAGATTTGGTGGCACCCGCCTGCCCCCAAGTGACTGCAGAAGAGACCCTAAAAATGAGTTCCAGAGGCAGGCTTGAGAACCAGCAGCCTCGAGAGGAGAAGCAGGAACTGGACCAAGTGGAAGTCAAAAGGAGAATACGGTTATGCCCACCTGAAAAAAAGCCTTGAACACATGGTATCTGTAGTATGCTGCCAAACAAGGGCCCAGAGAAAGATAGTTCTCAAAAAGCCATTTAAGGGAACCCCAAACATCTCTGTGAGTGCAAGTATTTTTTCAGTTGCGGTTTACAGGCTCTGAATAGCCAGGGACTTGAACCTTGGACCAACGAAAACCCATATAATAGAAAAAAAAACAATTGCCCTTCGGATGTGTGGGACTCTCAAGCCAGAAGCAAAAGCAATGGTAATGTCTCCAGAAAGGAGGGAGAGCCTGGCAAAGCAGGTTCAGGTGGTTCAACAAACAAAGGAAGACAGCCAACCCACAGAAGACGGTTCTATCAAGGAGACTATGGACGGACCAGAAGAGCAGAGTTTGGAAATTGTGGTCTCAATACACTTCCAGGTGCTTGCAGCTTCCAACACCAAAGCGGGATGAAAACAGGAAGTTAGCAGTACAATGCCCTGGAGACAGTGCCAGCATGGAAGGCCTGGTCCAGCCAACAAGTGGGCCAGCAGGAGGATGGAGGAGGCCCAGGGAAAACAACCAGCAGCCGAAAAGCAGAACAACAGATCAGCTCAAAACACAGGGTCCAGCCAGTATGGCCAAATCTGACCCTTAAAATGCAGCATCGGTTAAAAAACTGCAGGAACCCCCCAGCAGGGTAAGCAAGCTACCTGCCTTCCTAGACAATTCAGTCAGAATTTGGTGTAGGGTAATGGGCTCCGCTAGATAAACACACACATAAAGACAGACACATACGCACACACGGGCTGGCCCACCAATCACACTTAACTGGTTAAATAAAAACAAAAGGTTAGGTGGCCATCCATTCTGGCTGGCCTCTAAAACTACCAATCACCTCAGACAACCTTCACAGGATGTAAAATGACTATCAGAGGCAGGAACCGGTCTACGCCTGTTGAAACCACTGTAGAGGATGCACGTCTTGGCCTACAAAGAGCCAACTTGTGCACAAAGGCCATTTTAGGCCTACCCAGTGGTTTTCCTGAAGATAAAAGGCCACTAAAAAAATGGGCAAGAGCAAGTCTTAAAAAATAAATACATTGGTGCACCAATTGCCACTAAAAGATACATTAGTCTACCAATGTGGTAAAAGATACATTGGTCTACAAATGTGTTAAATCGGCTTGCATCCTTGGTGAAGCCAAAACTAAATTGTACCCGTCACCAGCCTACTCCCTAAAATCAATGTAGGATGCTATAATCTAACTCTGACCAAAACAGGGGACTTCAAAGCACCCCTGTCCCAGGAGCCTTACAAACTACCATGGGACAATATACTCTACAAGAGACAAACATGGTTTCAGTGACAAGGGACTTCACTAGAACTCGTTGTGATGAGAGGTCCAAAAATCAAAGATGGGAAAAAGCGAACAAATTAAGGGGTCCTTAAAAAGGACCAATGGAATTCCCAAAAATGTAATTCTGGGTGACACAGTTCACTTGAACTGGTTACCATATGGGCTGACCAGTGCCCCCACAAATAAAGGAGTTGAGCAAAGTAAATCATGATAAATGGTTTATCTTACTGTTAAAGTCATGCAGGGGTTCAAGGCATAGCAAATACCTGGGAGTTCCATTGGTGAAAGTTGCAAAAAGGCGGTATATGAAAATATATGTATATCTCATTAAAGGTAAGTAGGGTGTTACTGCATGTCACAGGTTGGGCCTTCTTCTGGTTGGCTTGTTGCACGATGCTTAAGAGCTTATCTCCAAAGGAGACCTTATCCGTTTAAGCAGTATTGTGTTTAGATTGTGAACACAGTCCCAAACAAAGGGGTTGAATACATTGATACATTTTGCTCACCACTTAATTGGTGGGGAATGCATATTAAACTTTTGGGAGCTTCTGCCTGGATATTATCACAGGTGTGACTTCAGACTTAATGCTAGATACCAGTCACCAGCCATATCTTCTTGTCACAACTATAGCCCTCTTCTCTTCAAGGCAGGCTTTAGCCATGCGCATTTACACAAACACACACACACACGCACGCACGCACGCGCGCGCGCGCGCACCTGGCTTTATCAATGTATAATCATGGAAAGGTTGCCACCAACCAATGCAGCCGCACAGCTAGCTGTGTGGGAGGCTTGTACCAGAAAAAAGGGCACAGCTAGCTGTGTGGGGAGGCTTGTACCAGAAAAAAGGGCACATAACAGTGAGGCACATATGCTCTCCAAAGGAACACGGTCGATACGCACATCTCTGAAAAGGTGTTAGATAATGACTCATCAGCGAAATGTCAGGCAGGCACAGAGCCTCGGCCAATGTGGTCCGGTGGTAATTTAGTGATTGTTTGCTTGGTTTGATTCTTACCCTACACGGCACCACGATGGCAGCTTCACAACTATTTTAGAAGCAGGATAAACCATTTCCTTCTTCTGTTTATACTGCAGTGAAATAAAAAACAATGTTATTAGCACTAACGAAGTGCTGCATGGACTGTCCTCTTGTTATGCAGTGGTACCCATGGCAGCGGGGTCTTTTAGAGCTTTTTAAGCATAGTATGCTCATAGTTGTCGCATATACACAAGTTATATGAAGGCCGAAACATATGTCGACGTGTTATTAGGAACGTGTGTATTAGCCGATTCCTATCTCTCACTTTCAAAAAATCACGATAGGATAGCTGGCGTGTATTAAATCACCCGCAGCTACCCTGTATTCATGTAAGCTACCTTACACAGAGTGATCAACCAATCAAGAATATAATATTACATCATTCACTCTGGTTCAACACCTTTGAGGTACACATTAGAAGTTGGGAGACCACAATATATGTTGACTCTTCCTTATAAGTATACATGTACATACTTACAGTAAGATATACTGTCCTTTCCCATCACCTTTCACTATGGTCATTTGACGTTCTGAAAGGTCTGGTGCATTGTCACCATTTAGATTGTAAGTGATCAGCACAGTGTGTTTTTTTATATTTCTTTAGGCGTTGTTTTGCATATTAATGTTTTTATACTAATTTTTTGAATAATAAATTGAAAATTGAACAATAATTTAGGTGTTTGTATGAGGGTTGGTGTTTGTAACCTGAAAATTATATAAGGCTACCTTGGACATAACCTTTTTGCGACTCAGGGTCTTGAGGTAGGGGAAGGCGACCTATCACTTTCTGTTTTCTGCATATACACAAGGACATGAAGTCATTGGGCTTTGAGGCACTCCTGTGATCCCAGCACGCACTGCCTCAGCCACAGAAACATTGTCCACTAATGGTTTCCCTTTACAGCAAAGCTTTCTAGGCCTTGCATTGTTTTCTGCTGCAAGGCATTTTGTTAGTGATATATAAAAACACCAAAACCAACAGGTTTAACCATATTTAACCTACTGGAGATGTGCATTGTTAAAAAATATTAGTAACTTTCAGAATCACATAGGTGCCAGAGTAAGAACTACTTGAGACAGTACGTAACATTAGTAAGCATTCTAAGTTAATAACACTAATCAAGTGTTGGTAACATAGAAGACACCAGTGTACTTTAGCAGTGAAAAGACATCGGCCGTCGTTACATGTTGCACAGCCTCAAGGTCATTCATTCCTGGATGAAAAATAATTGGCTCTGCTTCAGTGGAACGCCATCTCAAACCCTTAACCTCTCCAGTCAGACTTCCTCTTACCACCCATCCATCAGCGCCACAGCCTCAGAGATACTCAGATTCCCAACTTAAAAGTTTGCAACAATGAGTCCGTCTTCGAGTGCAACCTTACATTAGCTATGCAAAAGACTGTGCTCTAGTCACGTCCATTAGACATCTTTAAAATAAAAGACCACAAAATATTCTTCCCATCGTGTACTTCTTCCCAATATCCTTCCATCATCCTATCATATTTCGACTGTCACAATGTGATGAATGACAGACTAGTTGCTTCTTTCAGTGATACATATATATAGCACGTGCCATTCACAGTTGGCCAAGAAAAACACTTACCGAGCCTGGGCTCAATTGCTCCCCTGAAGGCAAAGGTCATGGTTCATACCGAGCTTCCTTGTCCACAAATCCATCTTTGTCAAGTTTTCTGAACTGATCAAAAGCAAAACAAAAAAACACAAAACCTCATCCTGCAGCCTCGGGTCAGACTCTCACAATCTCTTCAATTTTCCGTTAATCGTGGCTTTGTGCATGCAGTCTCTCTGAGTTTGGAGGCTCACTTTGGAATTGCCTATCTGCAAACATTAGATCTAGCTATAACCACATGGCTTTCCGAACACTCGCAAAGCCTCTTTTTATTACTACATTCTAACTTGTCTTGTTCACCTCTGTCCAGTGTCCTGAAGGCGTGTCCTGAAGGCGTCCTTCCTCGTATGCTGTTGCTTTCACAGAAAAACTGATTTTACTGCGTATGGTATAAAAGCTTATGTACTCCCCTTTTGGTACTGTTTATTTTTACTTGATTTTAGGTGCTTTTAAATAGTGTCCAAAATGTCACCTTAGTGCAGTTGAGAATACTTTGTTTTAATAATGCATGAACATTGGTTTCATGAGTTCATATGGGTAAAGGAGACAATCTCCTCACTGTCACAGTTTACCACGCTGTGCTGATGTTAAGTAAAATGTTGCTTAGTTAAAATGTTGTAACAATATATTGGGAGACCACTCTTAACATGGGGAGTGTCCCCTCCCCCAATTACAGTGCCACAATACACATCAGTTATTTTGATTCTGGATAGCCCTGTCCATGACTCATATAGAGCCAGATAGATCAATGAGCCAAGAGCCAAGCTGGGGTACAGACAGAATATATATTTGTTAAATAATAGGTTCAATGAATATTCACACTAAATTATTACACCCGCCACCTTCTCTGTGAAACAAACAAGGCTTCAATACAAAACTCACTTTTGGGTCTCAGGTACATGGAACACAGGCCAAATAAACAGTTCAAACCTCCTGTCCCACAAACCCCTTTATATCAAAATTAAACAATACCTTGAAACATTACAAGATCACACGCATTAGCATTCCTTGATAAGGTTTAGATTTATTTCACCCATGTATATATAAGTTCCCGGCACATATGAAAATGCTAGCAGTTTTGATATCACAACAGACTTTTGATACTACTTTGGATTGATAGAACCCTTCTTCACCCCAAAGCAATACAAAATCTTTCTTCCATTAGGGTCACTTTCTCGCTCTCAGGAAAGAGTGTGCATTTTTCAATTAGGAAGTACACTTGTTTTCACTTAGCTAGGCCCTTCTCTACCTAGCACCCAAAACCCTGACTTGAGTAACATTCAGCACCCCTCTGCTTAAAGGCCAGGTCTGGGAAGTGGTGACAGTTAGGAATTTCGTTTTTAGTCAAGGACACCCCGTTCCTTTAGGGAATTCTGGTGTCGACAAGGAAAATAGGTGTACCCAATTACTTTAAATGACTATGGGCCTCATTAGGACCCAGGCGGTAAGGGGTTTACGGCGGCGTAAACAGCGCCGACCCTTACCGCCTGATTCCGAGGTCCCTTAGCGCCATGGAGGATTTAACACCTGCTTTTAGCAGGTGTTAAAATCCATGGCGTTAAGGGACCTTGTTGTTAATTACGCCACCGTAATTTACGGTGGCGTAATTAACGCCTTCCCCACTCCCATTATGCCCTATGGGGCAAAAATGGGAATGGGGAAGGGTAAATGGGTTAATGGGGACTTACCGCCCCGCCAACCTCGGAATGGGGCGGTAAGTCCGCCAACCACCATGGCGTAAACGTAGTTTACGCCATGGTGGTAAAGGTACGACCCAGGCAGTAATTTACCGCCTGGGTCGTAATGAGGCCCTATAACTTGAATTAGCGCTAGGAAAGTGGGCCAAGGTTTCGAACTCCCCCGAGTTCCCCCCACGTCATTAACTATATGGGAGTTAATTAAATTATTATTCAGTATAATATTACGGGTCTACTCAGTTTGCCCCCCCCACCCAATATTAAGGGGAAGATATTTAGTCAAGCAGATCCCCTTCACTCTTGGTTCTGCTGGACGAGCTACTTACATTTGAAATCTCTGTTTTTGGTGCTCAGTTAAGTCGGCGGGGCTCCTCTTACATGTACAGGACAGGGACATCAGAATCCACCATCAGTCAGGGATATTCTCCAGGCTTAATCGATCTATTCAGCCCCTGTACTCTCTCCTGGTGTGGGTCCCAGCCAGCTTCAGTATTTACCAATTGCTGTCTCCCAGGAAAAGTTAATCCTGCAGCAATTTGTAGTCCTTCCACCCAGGTGATATCTACGCAGTTCTCTCAGTATTCACCCTGATGGTTTTTAGTCAATTTCTCCTTGATAATTTTTAGGTAGCTCTCCTCTTTCCCATTGTGTGAGGCCTTTTTACCCTGTAAGCCACGCCTCTGAAATATAAAAATTACGAGGTGCTAGTTTATTGGTTCTGACTTTTCATTAGACAATTATTCCCTTCTCCTCCACCAAGGACCAATCCACTTCTACCGATAGGCTCTTGGAGTTCTGAAGTTGAGTTGATGTGACAGAGGAACACACCTACTGGAGTTTTCATTTTACACTTTAACAGTTTCACCTAAAAAGTCACTACATGACAACTTTCTTCATTTTACAAATAAACATAACGACATATGTATTTCTAGATTCTGCCAATCATCGCAGACTTATTAAAATGACTCATCTCTGCAGGATGTTGCAGCTCTGCCTAGCGGTTTTTCGCACTTTACTCACAGTTAATCAAAGTTATTATCACCATACTTTAAACCCAGTTACAGGATTCCCTTTGCCACCATCTCCCCAACTTTCGGTCTTTTTACATTTTCTGAGGAGCTAGAAAATACATTTTGGATTATGACATGGTTTGTAACAGTCGGCTTTTGACGGAATGTGTGGCAACATGACAGGCTTGGGATACGCTTAAAAATTATACTCGTCCCATTTCTGTAAGTATCATGGTTCAAAGATAATGGGCAAAACGTAATTCCTAATATAAACCTACTGCCACATATTTACATCTATATTATTCTGAGTTTCATTTCACATTTAAGTTTGTTCTCTTGAAACATCTGCCCCAGTCTCAGCGGCCTCATTGTTCACTTAAGCCTGGAGTTAAATCATTAGCCATTCTTCTCCCAAGGGTAATGGCCATTGTATTGCTTATGTCAGAATACAGGCCCCCATAAAATCCCTTGCCGGTCACCAGAGTGTCCTGAATAGAAACTGTCTCCTTCTCAGGAAATAGAAACATACAGTCAAGCCTCTAGCAACAGACACTTATATTGGTGAAGGTTACATTTCCTTGTGCACATGAGGCCTTTTTAATGTTGCATCTGAAATAAAAATACTGCCTTTTCCATTTGGTAGATTTATTTTTCATATGAAGCCTTTTAACATCTCTCATCGTGACATCAATGTCCACTTCACTTTATTATCTTCATTTGAAATGTTTAGGCCAGGGAGTTTCACTGTGAAACAGGTCCTTTCCGTCCAAATGTAGAATGCCCACATTTTCAATGTCAGCAAGCTTGCCAGTGTTGAAAAATAGGCCTCATGAGTTCTGACAATGGCATCCAAAGCCATTTTTTTAATAAGTGTATTTCTCTTTATTTGCATTCTGTTATATGGCAGCTGAAAGTGAAATGATGGCTTTTTCAGTCTGACATTCACAATATGCCTTCATAATTCCCTTCTGCAGCCCAGTTTCATGTTTACATATTCCTTGCTTCAGCTGAAGAAGTTCAGACATTTGGGTTCTCTTGGCACCTTAGCAGTGTTAAAGTTTTGAGGCTGGCTTTTCCATCTGCCAGTGTGCCTTTCCATGACAAGAATGTATTTCAGCACATTAGGGCCTAACATGGCCCTTCTGTTCATTTGATCCTGGGGCTGCCATTAAACCCAACAATGTGGCTTACAACTTTTTTCCTAAGAGATTATGTTGTTTTTCAGTGTTTTGTTGTTTTACAAGCAACAAATTGTAGTGCAGGTTTTTTCAGTTTTGGAGGGATGGGCTGTGGTGTGGGTAAGGGACCACAAGCCTTCCGTTTCAGTGAAGGTAGCCGTACTGCACAGATTGCTGAGGTGGGCTCATTGAACCTGCTCGGAAAGGGGTTCATAACCACTATGTGTATAGGGATCTAAGAGACCAAACCTAATGGACATGCAGTGCTTCCACCAAGTTTAACCAAACTTTCTGGTAACGTGACAGAACAGTTAGTCTTAGAAGAGGAGGGCACTGGTGGAAAGTACAGATCACAAGCAACTGGTTGTTAAACGATGGTCTACACAGTCAACCACAGGTGTCACCTGCCAAAAGCGGGTGAGTTGAGAGGTATTCAAAGCTGTCAACTGTCCAGCAACAAGAAAAGGCCACACACATTGTCAGGAAACCCGCGTGTAGGGCAGGTGATGAAAAAAGGTTATCACTTACCAAAGTGATGTTCCTTTTACATGCAAAGCAGGCCTTTCATCTGAGCGTGGCTTTACTGAGGTCTGTTTGTGCCAGTGATAGGGCTTTGACCTCTTGTGACCTAAAGTTTGAAGACTTTGCAGGCCATAAGTGCATAGCCTTGCTGCCACACCTCGGAGGGAGTGGGGGGCGGGGGGGTTGAGAGAGGTTCAAACGTTATTGGTGGGACAGTGTTGAAAAAAGAATGCTCATATCCGATTTCTGAAAATAAATTATGCACTGATATGCAAGTATTTACAATTGGGTGACTTGTAAGTCCAGATAATTGTTTTCTCCATTACTACATATATGAATTACTGATGTTCCAATTTGTTAAGGAAGTCACTGCCAGTGAAGACCCGTTCTCATAACAGTTTTGCCCAAGATCACAAGTCCAGTGCAGTCCTATCACTTCTCAATACCTATTGCAGGGTAACTCAAAAGTACAATGCAGTGCTCACTTTAGCTGAATGATGCAAATAAGATGAAGTGGCTATCTTATAAACTAATCACAAATCACAACAAAGTGTCACTTGTATTGGGAAAAATGTTCTTATCTGTGCTATTAAACACTATCACACACAAAAGTAATTGTCCTCAATGTGGTGGGTTCACATTGCACTTTATACTTTTAGTGAGGTGGGTGGAGCAATGCAAATTGTGAATGAGACAATGAGTAATATTTTAGAGAGGCCATCTATGAAACCCGAGTCTGTCTGAAATAAAATACCTCCTAAAGCGATTCAGCCTCGCCTTCGCCTGCTTAATGTGCAGTCACGCCAGTGTGACAACTCTTTATATACGCCATTGGTGTTTGAGCTATGCGAATAACTAAGGGCACCTTTTTAATGTTGCTACATCCCAATAATTCGTTTTTTTTTTCTACCCTCTGTTTTAACCTCATAATATTAGGCTTTTATTTTGTGACGAAAACAGTGTAAGAACGGCAGCCACGTTGAAAGTCGGTCCCCGGCCCACAACTTTCCTCGCCTCGCCGGAAGCGTGAAAGATAAACAATGTGGCCTAGCGGTTGTGCTGGATTTTGTGCATGCCAGCTGTTTCATCATTGTCTCCCGCCTCTACGGCAGCGCGAGGGCCGAGCGCCGATGCCCCCCTCCCCGCTCCCACCGGCACATGACCTCATTAGCATAGCATGCGCCACCCGGAGAGCTTTCAGTCACTTTTGAACACGGGCTCGCGACGGGCGCCGCGCAATGCATGTCCCCCTTTGTTGCGTCACAGTTAAGAGTCCAGCTCTCGGCCAGGGAGAGCGGCGAGCGGGGTAAAACCCACCGTGCTGCCTGAGCCTGCCTCCGTGGGCGCTGCCCTGCCTGGCTGCTGAGTGCAGCCCCTTTTCCTGTTTCGCGGCAGCTCCGTGCTTTGTGGCTCTGCCGAGCTGCCGCGTCCTCTTTCACGGCCAAAACATCCTGCTTTTCAGCTGCTGCTGCTGATGTAGCCAGAGAGCAGCGATGCTATTGGTTGGGCCCGGGGAGAGGACATCCAGGAGGATGGATGGCCGCTAAACTGCCGCTTTCCCCCCTTTCGTAGTCTGGCTGAGCCTGATTGTGACACAAACATGTTTTCCCAGGACCTGGCGCAGAAGATCAAGGGCTACCAGGAGCAGATCGCCTCGCTGAACTCCAAGTGCAAGACGCTGACCATGAAGGCCAAGCACGCCACCATGCTGCTGACCGTGACCGAGGTGGAGGGGATGGAGGAGGTGGACGCTGAGCTCCTGCCCGCGCAGCCTGCTCACCCCTCCGTTGTGATGGTAAGATCTTTACTTGAGTTATTGCAACCCGGGGGCAGTTTAGTGCATCCTCCATGTCACGCTCCGGTAAAAGGCCATTGCTGTATGCTTTTGCCTGGGCGACCCAGTGCACTATCATTGAAGCCATTGTGTATTCTGGGGAGGGGATTGGTGCTTGGTGTTTAACCACTCTTTAGGGATCTGTGACAGCCCCTTGCCATTTGTTCTTCTACAGTTTGTTGTATTGTCGGAGTCCGGTCGCTTGCATCCTGTTTACACATCTGCAAGACCTAGGCGGTGCAAGCATTCTGTAAATACTGTGGCATCAGCTGTCAAACCGCCCTCACAATCTGTGCAAACAATAGACTCCAGCCTCTGTTCTGCGCTCAGCGGTGCAGGAGCTGGCAACCCCCTTGTCTAAAAGCATGCAACAGGAAAGCCTTTGTGGCATGGGCCAGGCTGGTAACTTAGCTGCATGAGATACCGTGTTGGCAGGGCTTTGCAACGTGCCATTATGGCACTTTTGGCAGATGTTCTCATGGGTGCGGTCGCATGCTTCACTTTGCAGGTGCATGAAAGGATTATTGCATGGCTGTAGCCCATCTGTAATGCCTTTTTTTGGATAGTTGCTTTTCCTGCCGTTGTGATTGCATTTTCTAAATTAATCCCCTCTATCATGTCGGATCACTCCTGTTATTCTGGACATTTGGAAAGCCAGGAAATGTGTTCACTAAACACAATGGCATAGGCAGACGTCCACGGGGTTTTTGTTGTGTTGTTTTGGTTACTTGCATAGCGTTTTACATCAATGTCAGGTCGTTTCAAATCACGGATCATGAAGAGAAGAGTGGTAGAAGGAAGGAGATAGGAACACAGCATTAAAGGGGACAACATGTCAAGTGATGAGCAGCAGGAGAAATTGCAGGCAACTGATGTAGAAACAGAGGGGGGAAGACCGCCTGCTGTTATTATGCCTGCTTGCACACAGGTGACATTCTACTGCCTGTGAGCAGGGTGGGAACATAAGTCACCACAGTCGGGGTCATTAACTGAGCCAGCAACATTCACCTTGCTGAAAAAAGCCCCAGGGAATTGGATGGTACTTTTTAAGCATGCGGTCAAGTGTGTCTGCCGCTGGCCTTGGTGTGTGCAGCCGCCTCCCTTGCACCAGGTGATCATTAGTGGCTGCACCGGCGAGGGCACCTGACAGTGCACACGATCGTCTTTGTTTTGAGGCGATGCTTTCCCCATTTTATCAGGTTAGGGCGTTTGGGCTAATCGTCCGACCTCTTTGTGTCTTGTTTCTTTGTTCTTTTTCTGTTGGAATTACTCAGCAGCAGCGTGGCCCCACCTTTCCAACTGTTGATTAAATTACCAGTAGGCATTGGAGCGTTTTAGGCGGTTTCACTGCAAAACGAAACAAAGCGTGGCAGTGCCTTTAATGTGACAATGTCCCTGATCCTTCCTCTCTGTGGTCCCATTATACAAAATTCCACATGGCATAGTGCTTGCGACACGTGTGGTATCCGTCCACAAAACGCCACCGTGCTTACTCAGTTGCAAGCAGAACGATTCTCTGACTAAGCACCAACATTCCTTGCCTTGATACCTTTTATAACTGACGTTTAGGAACAATGATGCTCTAGCAGCACACATCATGCAGACACCTCTTGCCCATGAAGCACACACTGGGATGCCCACACCGCATTACTGAGTAATTCCAACGGGATGTGTAATGTTGCATGTGTTGCATTCACCTGCCTCTGAAGTGTTTTGACTGTTCTTCTTCCTGTCCCTTTGGGGCTCTCGCCTTTTCCTGTGACAGATGACTGCTGGTCGCTGTCACACACTCCTGTCTCCTGTCACTGAGGAGTCCGGGGAGGAGGGGACCAGCAGTGAGATCTCCTCGCCACCTGCCTGTCGCTCTCCTTCACCTGTGGCTAATACAGACGCCTCTGTCAACCAGGTACCTCTCACTTGGCACTCATTCCGCCCTAGCATCTGGACGTGTGCCCCATCCTCATTGTGCACGCATCCAATCACCACGCTTCAACCACAACCAATCATTATACTGATGTTCCCTAAAGAGGCAGACACATTTTGCATGTGCTACACCTTATATGGTGTTCAAAATGAGGATTTATAACTGATTTTGAATTATTTTGAAAAGATCAAAACTGCAAATTGTTGCCTTGACAAAGGTCTCCCAATACTTCACAGTGAGCCCCACCCTACTGTTGGTCTGACCAGTAATCTGTGTTCACATTGGATGCGTTCAAAGGGCGATTGGGCACTGCATACAGACATTGTGTGTGTGCAACATTTGTTGTAGCCAGTAAATATGTTTGGTGTATATTCATGTTTCACAACTGCGCCGCCTGCCACGGCACCTCTCACACTAGGCACATGGTCCGTTTGAGAACTCGGCGCTGCTCTCGCTCTCTCCATTTCATGTAATGCAAAGCACCCCGTATGCACTTTATTACAATTGTTCTTTGCATAAGGATGCCATTTGTGTATAAATCAATAGTCCATCCAGTAATTCTGAAGAAAAGACTCTTGTTGTTTCAACATGAATAGATTATAATACTATAGTACTAATAGCAAGGGCTTGTCTGCGTACCTTGTATTCTGTCTTAAGAAATCATTGTCACTGTTTCTTTTTCTCTTTGACTGGGAACTAAATCAAAAAAGTCTTCACTGGCTCCTTGTTGCTTCACTGATAAAATTCGAATTCCTCTGTGTCATCCACAAGGCTGTCTTGGGCCGGGGACCACACTCTCTGCAACTCCCTCTTACTAGTAAATGCCCCCCCCACCCCTCTAGACCTCTGCGCTCCTCTGGCACCAACTCCTTGTGTGTAAAGCGTTTCAGTAAACAAAGGGCAGGAGGTCAACCACTTTCCTCAGCTGTCTCCCTTCTTTGGAACAGTCTCCTCTACCCTCTTCATCTTGAGCAGGACTTGCTTGAATTCTGGAAGATCCTCAAGACCTTCCTCTTTACCTCCTCCTTCCCTCCCTCTCTCTTCTGCTAATCTCACAGTTGCATGTTTGGTGTCTAGGGCCCTTACGCATGCTCGGGGCCCTGACCTCCCACACCAAATCGCCCTAGCTACTGTCTATCTTCAGCACTTGCCTCGGCTCACCCTCTAGCCCCGTAGGATCGCACTTACCTTACATTGCACTTTACCTGTTGCTCACCCATGAGCACCGCAGCACGTATCCCAATCGCTCTGCCTTCTGCACTTGCACGTTCTGAATTCTCACAAGGCATAGTAGGTTCATCCCCCCTCCACCACTGTATTTAATATTATGAATGTACTTTAATTGTTTCTCATCTTTTGTCCCCTCCCTGTTGCCCTTTGGGTGCTTTGAAACCATATTTACTTCTTGTATAAGCACCTAACAACAAGCGAACAATAAATAAATACATTGGCATATTCATACCAACACCTTTTGCGTGTCCATGAACCTGGTAATTTAACTAGGATGGATGGGGGTGTTGTGGGAATCGAAGGAAACGGGTGCTTCGTCTCTGAATTATAAATAAACCTGTGTGGTTTATTGTGTGGGATCCCAAGAATGAAGAATCACTCATGTTTTTGGTTAGTTATCATTTCAGTCTTTATTAATGTTCAAGGTGCCGACACGTGTTTCAACCTCACAAGGGTCTTTTTCAAGGTTGTGGTATTTATGAGTCATACCACAAATGACAAGATTTGTAATGTGTGTCAAGATTTGTGTGCAAAATAAAACATAGAATTGCAAAAATGTGGAGTGCAACCAGTGTGATTAGTGTTCGGTATAGGTGTGAAGTGCGATGACATAACCCCATAATATAGAACATAGTGGGTAACATATGAGGTAAATTATGAATTGCATTGTGTACATTGTATACATTACACATATGATATTAATTTGTGAGTCCCATTTTCAAGTTTGCATGATTAGAAGAATATATGGTTACAAAAGGAGGAGTGGAAAAAGCACCAAGGGGAGAAGGAGAGTGGGGAGGTAAGAAAGATAAAAAGGTTAGATTGTTTGGCCCATAGAACCTGGGTGTTGGTGGTGCTTTTGCGGTCTGACTCATAAATAACACAGCCTTGATAAAGACCCTTGTGAGGTCGAAACACTTGTCGGCACCTAATAAAGACTGAAATGATAACTAACCAAAAACAGAAGGATTCCACACAATAAACCACAAAGGTTTATTTATAATTCAGATACGCAGCGCTGGTTTCCTCTGATTCCCACCACACCCCGATCCTTTGAAAAAGTTGGGGAAATTGAGCACTGTCCGATGTGAATCTCCAAACTGGCAACAGAACGTATGCCACAAACAATTTGATCAGCGCGGCATCCCAACGTTCCCTGTGCTGTAAACCTTTACATGGTGATTTAACTAATTTGATCTCTGCTCTAGCTGAAATTTGCTTTATGTAGACACTAATCTTGTGAATGTGTGATCAAGCCTAGGAGAGAGTCAGTCTTTTCTTTGAATAACCAAACAGAATGTCAACAGTTTATCAAAAAGCTGCAATGCAGAACAACTTCAGTCTTGCGACAGTGATATTTGCTTTTAAGTTTAGCCCAAATGACTGGTAGTTTGTGAAGATGAGTTATGGTGATTACTGATACATGAAGATTAAGCTGCTGGGCGAGAAAGCTTAGTTATTAATGCACCATATGTAAAATCTGTGCAAACATCAGAATTGGGGTTATGTGACGATCAGTTTCTGTCCCACCCTCTTTTGGTTAAAAATACATTGTGTTAGTCAATTGGATTCAAACTTAAACTCTGATAGTTACTTATGTCATGTCTAGAGGATATGTGCAAATCCAAAAAAAAGAGAACAACTTCCTTCTTGCATAACAAGGTTCCCGTCACCCAGACATAGATACATCTATTAACGATTCCAAGTGAATCTTTTATCCACGTTAGAGGTGGTTGGACCGAGAAGGAAGGAAGATCTTGAACATGTTGTCCATGCAAAACAACAAACTTGTGACACTAAAACAGCTACTGTTAGAATGTGACAAGACGTAAGAATTGAGGTTACGTTTTGTAAGACGTTTTCTTGCTTCCCTATGCATTTTTCATTGGAATTCTTCTAGAACCGCATAATGACTGGAGAACAGGTGCCGTTAATTGTTGCATTAGTGAGATTTGTATCTGTGTTGTATCCATTTTTGCAAGACATTTTCTTTTTTTAAAATATAAATGATTATTTCTCAATTTTGTTTTTGTCCTGGTCGACTAAGCATTGATTTTACTTTTTTCATTACTTCATGTCTCTTTTTATAATCTTTGTAATGTATATGAATCCTGCAGTGGCTGATGAACCCCACTAACCCCTACAGCATTGTCTCAACTGCATTCTATACATCACAACAGCAGACTTGACACTTCTGGGGGCAGGGAGGTGGGGAGGCGAAGTGGATAAAACAAAAAACTACCAGATCTCGGCTTGCTGCGTTCTGTATTCCCTGACTCAGGTTGAGATCTACAAACAAGCACAAGAAAATGTTTTAGTGCTATTGTTATTTTTTCTTTTCCTTGTCCACTGTTCTTAAGCATCATTCCTTCTGCCCTCATTCCCATTTTACCTGGTTGCCTCCTCGATGTGCTAGAAAGCTGGATTTCAGCTTTGTCTTAATTAAGGTTATTTCTTTTAATTAGAAGCTTTTAAAAAAATAATTGTTGCCTTTTATCTTTAGATCATGCCCTTGAGCTACCTACTGACTCTCCTGTTTGCTGCAGTTATCCATGTTTACATAGTTCTATGTGTTTTCCACTGTATTTATACAGTTATGTTTCCTCGCTTGATTCACTGCGCTTTCCACGCTGTTAGGCAGAAACCTGTGCAGTTCCCTTAGGGACCACTGCAAAAGATTTAAGACTACAGGTGTTTGGCAGTAAACCCACTTGGTAGCAGTCTGTACCACACAGATTCACTTGGTAGCTGTGGCTGAGCAGTCAGACTTCCCTCAAGAAGAGTTAGGCAGTATACAGAGCATACAGAATAGGTACAGAGGCACAGTAGCACAAGCAAACACTGACCAGAGCTGGTGTAAAAGTATATAATTATTTATTTAAAAGACACACTTGTAAATTACACTAGCACAGAAAAAGGTAAGTAAATTCAAGACACAGTCATAATTACTATATGTACATCCCTAGTTATTTGTTGGACAAGTCTTAGTTAACACCACTTATTTCCAGACAGAGGTGAGCGCTTAACGTTAGATGGCACTCCAACAAGTTGTTTAAAAAGGGAGGGAAAATGCAGAATTAAGAAAGCAATACAGCAAAACACTTTTCAGAGAACCACAGTAAGTATTTAGAGAAGGCAGTCTATTGAGGAGCAAGGAAGTTCAGTGACTGCCCACTTTAGGGGGAGCCAGGCCAAATATGCCCAAGATCACACAATGTCACAAAGTCTCAAAAGTCTTTACAGGTGAGTAGAAAAGTTCTGTTAAGCTTAGAAAAGTTTAGTTAGGGTGTCCCAGGCTAAACCAGGTTCGAGGGCTAAATCTACCCCGTACAATCGGTGGCAAGGGAAGCCGGGCAGAACACAGTACCTTCAAAATGGAAAGGATCCTCCAGCGGTGGCAGTTGTTCCTGGTAGTGGGTGCAAGTCGCGTCGTCGTCTAGAGGAAGAGAAGATCTCAATGTGGAGGAAGGCTGGAGGTCGTTGCACTACCAGCGAAGAAACCAGCCTTGGAGTTTTCCGGTTAAAAGGATGTTACCCCTCTTTTGCGGTAGAGGTAAAAAGTGGTATTCCGGTTGCTGGGGTGCTTGGCACAGGCAAGGCGGCCACGAAATGCTCCAGGGAGGTGAACAGAAGGCAAAAACTGGTTGTCCCCACCAGTCAAGGGAAGAAGACTCTCCGGACTGGAGATCTCCTCTGTCGTTGGGAAGTGGTGAGACGGTTCTGCAGGGCTCCACCGGTGGTGTCGTCATGGCAGGTCGGCTCAGCTTCTCCCTCTTCGGCTTCTTAGGTCCTCTGGCGACTTCTGAAGTTCCAGTCCCCAAAGCCCTGCTTTTATGCAGCAAACCCCCATTCACCACTCCTAGCTGTCACTCAAACATGCTAAGTGGTGAGCCGGGGGGGCTCACCACTGGGCCAATCACACAAGAGTGCGACTTAAGTTGCCAAGGCAACTCAGTCCAGGGTGCCTAAATCCCCCTCCCACACATCCTGTAAACCCAGACACAGTGGCACCACTTTGGAGGGCTTCTGTGCAGAAGCCCGCCAAAAGTGGAACAAAGGCTTGACTCGGGTTCAGGGTTACTGAAGTGAACCCAGACGCCATTTTGGCGGCGAGTTCTGGCAAAAAATCCCAACCGGTGAATTAATATTAAATAAATAAACCGGCGGTATCTTTAACATTGCACCAAAAAGTGGTGCATTAAAATCAATGGGAAATCCCATTGGGAAATATTCTCGTAGAATATTTCCGTGGTATACACTACCACCAGCCACAAACTCGGCGAGGGGAGACGGACAGTACCCCCTCGACGAACAGACCCAGGGGCAATCTAATTGCCCCTACCAGTACTTCCACAGTATGATGGTTTGTACTGGTTCTGTTCACAATTTAAGACTAGTAAAGTCAATGGTGACTTTACATGCCCAGGGAGACAGTAGTCAGTCCCAGGGTATGGAGTCTATGTTTGGGGGTCACTATGACACCCCTGTGGTACTGCACTGAGGGTGCTGTGTAACACACATACAAAAACCAATGATAGCCTATGGGGAAAAAATACCCCAAAGCCCATAAGCACATTACAAGTCACAGGAATACACTCAAATCATGTCCAAGAGTGAGGGTAAAAGAGTCCCACTCTTGGCAGGAGAAGAAAATAAACCCCAAAAATCCAGCAAAGCTGCTGGGGGACTCACTAGGTTAGGAAATTCAGCCTAAACAGAGAATTCTCCCTAACACACGCTAATCACACTATGTATCAATTTAGTTTGTACACTGCTCTCCCGTGCTAGTTATGTATCATTCTTAGTTTGTACACCATGCTCCGGCACTATTTACACTTAATAAAAAAGCCTCTGCTTCACTGTGCTCACATGCACTTCGTATTGCGGTTAATTTCTCATCTTCAATTATTGTGCGCCTGCGCAATGTTCCCAACCCAAGTCACAATTCCAGTCTGCTGACGGTTCTCCATAGTAGTTTCCGCAATAGGATTCTCTTCTCTAACCTACCCAACTTGCGCACAGTGGCCGCGTTCACTCTGAAACAGTTTAATCAATTTATTTGCTGGAACTACCTCTGCCTAGTGTACTCGCGCCTTCGCTGCCCAATGTTCAATCACTGACTTCCTGCTCAAGGGCCAAGCACTCACTCAAAGGGGAGTCAGTCTTGATAGCAGCTGTTTTATTCCAAGCGCTCCAGTCAAACTAAAACGTGAATTTTTTCTATGCTAGCGAAATTATTAAGCAGTCACAATCATAAGTCTTAACTCATACCGAGCTTGAACTATATACAGTGGTTCATGAATCTTTAAAGAAAACATTTTTAATTTCACTTATCTCATTACTGATGTTGGGCTTGTCTGTAGGTTATTATAATGTTCAGGTTTGTCTTTTTCTAATCCCAGTGTCTTCAGTCTTGGAGCTCAAGAAAACTGTGAGTGCTCTAGTCAATGCCCTGGATGAAAGGCAGTTTAGAATATTCCTTTCAATCACCTACTATCTCACTGCTGCCTTTCTACCAATCAATTTTGATAAAGAGTCTCCACCATGCTGGAAAGGACTGTCCCGGTTCCCTGATGGAATTTTCTTGAAGGAAATAACTTTTTCCTGTCCATGCTTTCTCACACATCTCTTCACTAGCACCATCAACATATCTTGTGCATAACTCCCTTCTGCCCCCCCATCCCCACCTCCAGCTCTGTGGACCAATCCAGCCTGTCTTTTTGGATACCTCCCCCGTTGGACCCTGACAGTTTGTCTTTTGTGTGAAAGGTATGATGTAGAAACCATATCACAATAAAAAACCCGCCAAATATGGTTGTGTAACAGAGTGCCTGGCGCTCACTCGCTCGTCTCGAGGAATTTATCACCACCAGGAAAATCATCTTAAGAGTCGGCAGTTTTAAACAACATGAATGCAGGGGTTCAATTCAGATGGATATTCCATTAGAAATTGAATACTAAATTCAAACCCCACACAGGAACAACAATGGTTACAAGCACTGTAAAAACTGCATAACGGTGGGGCTGGCGAAAAATGAGCCCTGCTTGGGGGATCTTTTTAAGACCAAAATGGCAGCTAGGTATCTCTTAAAAGTGCCAATCTTCAGGCCCAGCCATGCCAAGTAAAGCAGTTAATCAAGAAAAGAGGAAGCCAAACACCAAGACGAAAACCTTTGCAACCTGCAGGCACAGATAGACTTGGTGGCAGGCCTCAGAGTGGAAAGGATTACATCCAGGATGTTGTCTGACAAGTCCCACTCCTTATAGCTGAGCTTCTCAGCATCCAAGCATGAATGTTCATGCTGTTGACACCTGGGTCGCAGTCCCAAACTCCTGAGTGGGAGAGAAGGTCCACTCCTACCGGGAGGTCTCAGGAAGTGTAGAGGACTTGTCAGGAAGCTTCCCTTTCCATGTCCTCTTGACCCAGTCTAGAGCGATTCGAACCAACGTGGACCCAAACTTCTGCAGTCTCCTAGTGGACAGTCGAAATGACAGGAATCCGGGGAATACATGAAGTTTTTTCAAAGTTCCATTCGACAATCAATGCTTCCGACATAGCTCCATGCCTTGGAAATTCACTAGAGCAGAACAACTTGAACTTCAGGTTCACACTGAAAACAAAGAGGTCCTCTTGAGGAGTCGCCAGAAGGTGAACATTATCTCAAGAAGTCCTAACAGAGCTCCCACTTATGGCATTCCAAAAACTGTGTGCCTTTGTCCTCAAATGTTTGTTCCTGTCAGACAGCATTTACAGAAGTTTAGATTGGATGTTGAGAGGGAAAAACCCTGATCTCCTAATCCAGGAATGCTTATGCAGAACATACCACCTACCCGTTTCACGGGCCATACATTTGGCAGTATCCAGGCCGCACTGCAACATCTGGCATGTGACCTCTTTACCTTCACCATCTAGAGAGTTGAAACTGTCCTACGTTTCCATAGTAGTCAAGGTTTTGGCTGCTGCAAAGATTACACTCCACAGTCCAGAGGTATATCTGGCCAATGCGCATAAGGCGTGGACTGCTTTCAGTTCATGAAAGCCGAATGAGGAGACTTTGATGCACTTGACTTCTTGTTTCTTGCTCCTGCTGTTGGGTGGCAACTAGGGGAAGGGTGTGGGCTTCAGCCTTGCTGTTGTTGTGTGCAACTTCCAGCTCTCTGGTGAGGAGTGTTTGGAGAGAGAACGAGGATTTGCAGGGGCCAAACAATGCTTTTTACCAAGGTCGCTATCCAAAGCAGGGGCCGACTCCAGTTTCTTCCAGATTGCTAAAACAGGAGCGTTCATCACTCGGATGAAGTGCAACAGGAACTCCCCCTGAGGACCCTTATCCCAAAGATCCATCAAGTCCTTTATGGGCTTTTGGCTTATTCCGAGCAGACACACCCAAAGTCTCTGCAACCTCTGCAATGGTCCTCCGAAATGAACAGTAGTTTTTGCCAGGCATTGGCGATGGAAGAACATCCATCCAGCTCTGGAGAATTATCCCAACCACTAGCCCCCTGTAGGCGTGCAGGCAAGTCCAGGAGATCCTCTCCATCACAGAATTCCATCATAGTACTCCTTGGGAAAGTCCTCAGTCCCACTGGACTAAGTGGCTCCAAACCACAAGGGATAACATCCCATTCCCATCAAAGATCTCTGTCACCTTTCACAGGAGTTTACCCCTTGAAAGAGGAGCATATTCCAGTGAGCACCCAGCCCGATTTGTGAAGGAGCCGACATCGAGCACCAGGGCAGCGCGGTGACCATCTGCAGAACCAGCACCAAGCCAGTAGGCATGCGTCTGAGGAGTTACATCCCGTGGTCTCACAAAGTATAGGGGACCCTTGGGCATAAGCCACTGGCACAGAGGCCTTGACAAAGACGTCAAGCATCTTCTGGAATGCCTCCCACTCATCTTGAGTCGAGGATTTAGTGGAGAACTGTAACTTGGGTGTAGGTGGTGATTCCTCCGAGGTATCCTATGAGTGAGATTGATGACTCAGTTTCATGGACGACGAAGAAGAGTGATCCCTGGAAGAGAATCCTGTGAGTGAGACCGCTCCCTATGCCTTTCCTTTTACTTGTCCTTCTTGATTGGCGAATGTTCCAGTTCTTCAACTATGACCTTCTTCGCCTCCGAACCCGTGGACTTGGAAAGTGTATGCTTTCCACATTAGTGGAAATAAGTAAAGAGTTTAGTGGCACCTTCCCTGAGTTCCTTTGAATGCATGGACTGGCAGGAACCGCAATCCTCCATGTTGTGGTCCTTTCCAAAGCAGTACAAACACATGCTCTGGGGTCTGACACAAACATTTGTTCCCCTCAATCGGAGCTGGACTTGATGCCAGAGTATTTAGAGGATTAGACATGGCACACTAAGCTAGAAAAATCAGGTGGTGTTCCAGGAGCGTTCTGAGTGCATAGATAAAAGGATATTAAATCATGGGGCGCAGTGACCTAATATAGACTGGATATGACATAACATCTGGCGTCTAGCCGCGCAGTCGCACATGTCAGAGCTGACAAGGATCCACACTGCACCCCCTTCTGGCGGAAAACGTTTCCGAAGATAGCTGGCCCTGAAGATAGAATATCCAAGATGAGGTCTCTGAGGGACGTAGGACTCTTAGCCAGTCCAAAATAGACTCCCTTATGGCATCACAAGCCCCTCCTCTTCCTAGTTTCCTTGTGGTATTAGGGGCAGCGACACCATTTTTATTTATTTATTGCTTATTTGTAATGTGCACTATACAGCACATATTGTATTTGAAGGCAAATCAAGACAAGGGGGAAAAGGGATGAGGAAAAGGTATAAAACAAAAAAGTTCTTAAAAGTTCTTGAAATATTCAGAAACGTGCAAGTGCTATAACATGAGAGCAGGGGAGAAGGGGAGGAGTGGAATTGCAAGGAAGGGGAGCAAGGGATGAAAAATAATAAAAAACATTCCTACTATGCCGTGAGGCTATTTCGAACGTGCAAGCGATGAACATGAAAAATAAGGGAGAAAGGGGTTGAGGGGAGTGAAGGTGGAATGGGAGAGAGGTATGTAGAATGCAAAACAAGTTACGAAAGTGCAGGCACCATAGGTCAATGCAACATGGAAAAGCCTCACCCTGTGGTGAGGGGGCTAACTCACAAATGGAGATAAAGGTAGGTCGTATGAACCATTTGATTGCCACACCCCATGTTGTCGGGGGCTACACAGCAATGCAGGAACAAAAGGTGGAGAGCGAACAACTTGGGACATGGTGCAGGGGCTACATCAAGTATCAACTACAGGTTAAAAATGAAAAACACAACTCAGACAGCAAAGAGACTGTCAGTGGATGCAGGAGATGGAATGCATAACATAGCGAGGTTTCAAAGTCAATCCGTGGTTGCAGGGTGTCAAATTCAAACACAGTAAGGATCCAAAGTCAATCAGTACTTGCAGGGTGTCAAATGCAAAATAGAGTAAGGTTTGAGGTTCAATCAGTGGTTGCAGGGTGTCTAATGCAAAACAAAGTAAAGATGTGGGAAACAATCAGAGGATGAACGTAGGAAAAAAGCAGAACACTGCATAGAGTGAAAGTGACCATCCAGGTTACAGGAGGGCAAGAAAGAAGACATAGGACAGGGCTGAGGAAGTCATCTTAGAGGATGCATGTGGCTAGTTGAAAGGATAGAATAGTCAGGCCAATGGCTACAGACAAGGGGCCTATCCCGCCTAGAAACACTTGTGTACAGGCGTGTTATAAATGACATATATAATATCATACAGCATAGTGCATGGAAGAAGTCGAGATGTCAGTGGGCTCCTGACAATACAAGTTGGCAGAGGCAGGGAGGGATGGTGCCTCTTGGCAGGGAAAGGGGGCCACACAAGGAGTGCCAGCATGGAAGGCACAAAATGGACAAGCATAAGGGTGAACTAGAAAGGAAGGGAGAGACTAGGACAGGCGAGCGGGCTAGGAAGTAAAGGGGGAAGCAGCATCCCAGATAGAAGTGGAAACCACGGCTGCACCAGTAGGAAGAGATAGGAGCAGAGAGGCAGGGACTAGGAGGAGAGGTAGGAAAGGCAGGGGAAAAGGTGATAAGGCAAGAGCAAGTACAGCAGACAAGGCAGCCAACCGAGAGCAGAGGGGGTGGGGGTTATTGGTAGACAGTAGAGGAGAGGGTAAGATGGAATAACAGACATGCTAGAGGCGGGAGAAGGCCTCCTTACCTTAGAAAATGAGGAGGACCCCATGCAGCACCAAGGGTGTAGGCAGGAGCAGATGAAAAGAGAAGAGTGCCCGAGTAACGTGGTCGCAAGCAGCAGATGTGGGGACTAGGCTCCTAGGCGCTGTCTGCACCCGGACAGGCTCAGACAGGGTACAATGCTGTCCTTATAGGTGGCCTTTAAAGGGGGTCCGGCTTCAGCTGCCAGCTCCCTGGGCCTCGGAGTAAAAACAAAAGCCCTAGACACTTTGCAAGTGCGGAGACCGGCTTACGATGCAGGCAGGGCACAGAGGTCTTCTGGCTGCAGCAGCGGCAGCCATTTTAAAGAGCGCACGCCGCTATTGATAATGTTAAGGAGCCCAGCACAGGCCCATCCGATGTAGTGGTGTTTTTCAGTCAGAGGCAGCAGTTGTCACCATGGCTGGAATAAATAATATCGTACAAAGGGGTTAATCAAAACCCAGAAAGATAAGGCCTGGAGGGGTCAGACAGCTAATACCGATCTGAGAAAATTGAAAATCTGAAACAATACATTTTCATCGAGGAAGCAGAACCCTGTGAGGACACAAACATTTTGAGTTTTTCTTTGGACTCTGTTAACATCACAAGTAATTTTCTGAGCTTTGAACTACCGAGCAGGCAGCAGCCTGAACAAAGGAGAGTGACGCTTAAGACATTATTGGGTGGGGGTCAGGGACCTCCCACCTAGCTGTAAATCAGTGAATATAACTAACTTAGATAGAATTTATTTTTCTTTAGGTCTTTAGTGATGAGGGGTGCATTAGACAGAGCAGGTTTGGAACGGAAGCCAGAGCCTTTTTAAGACCTACGGACAAGCACTAGTTTTATTTATTTTATTTAGTTTGTAGCATAGGTAACAACCTCATCATCATAGTTGGTAGGGACATAATGGCAATTTCTCTTTTTCTTTAATACAAATTCCCAGTTTCAACATGTCCACCTCTCTGTTTCCTATCTCTGGCTTGCCACAGAAGCCTCGCAAGAGGATGGTCTGCGGCAGTACTGACACAAAATGACTACTTCCCTGCAGGAGTACAGGGATTTGAGGCTAACCCGCCTACTCGGCCCTCGCACTATTACAAACCAGAAGTGATCCTAATCATAAAGATGAAACTGGCACAGTCAAGAGCTATACGTCCTTTGCCTTTTGTGGTAACTCCTTTGCCTTTTGTGGTTATGTTGGCCAAGGGTAGGCTATACTTGTATACTCCTTAAGAGGGTTGTGAATGTGATGACAGTTACAACCCAAACAGCAATAGTACAACAGTCCAAAATAAAGCAATGTCCAATTAAGGCTGTCTAAAAAAAATACATACTTTAATTAAACACACTATATGCAAAATACTATACTAGAAAACACTATAAAAAAACACACCTGTGGAAAGAAGACAGTATGCAGAATGTAAATGTAGCAAGCACTCTCAGTAATGTAGGAGGGGTGAAAGGCATGAAGCTGCAACACAGCCATTTGAAAGGATATGTCTTTTTAGAACAAGGTGTAAACAGGTGGCTGATCACTTTCTAGGTTCCCAAAAGTGGTTCATAAGGGCTTGACCTCTCAAAAGTACCTGTCCTGAGGTGGTTCAAAGCCGTTGAACTAGGCCTTGAGATGCTGTCTTTGCAGGTTGAACCAGGTCCATATGCAGCGAGTCGTGCTGGCGAGTCGGTTCGAAGCAGGGCTCCATGCAGTTCAAAGCCAGCAATTGAACGATAAAGGTTTGTATGGCTCACCAGGGCGGTTCGAAGGTTGAGCCGGTTGAAGACATTGACAACCGCTGAGTCAAGTCCATAATTGACACAATGCTTCCAGCGGTTCGAGACGCAGTCCGGCCAGTTCACTGCTGTAATCATGATGGTCTGATGTGATGTTCGAGGATGCAGTGGTTTGAGGTAATCTGTAGCGCTTTAGCTGGTGTTCATGCCAAGCATGTGACATGCTTTGCGGGTACGATGCAGCGGTCAAACCGGTTTGATGAATGCTACAACAGCTGTTCGAAGAAGATTCAGAGAAGTGCTAAAAGCAGCACTGCAAGTCCTTGTGGTTTGAAGAATTAGGACTTGGTTTGAGGATGGTTCGAATTTGTGGAATGCAGGAGTCCAGCTGCTTTACATCTTCTGGTGCTGAGAATCCCATTGCACTGGCTCAGGAAAAAGAGTAGTCCTTTTTCTTTTCACTCCCACCCAGGGCAGGCTAGCTGGCACATGCAGGAATCCCTCACTTCGAATGAGGAGCTTGGGGGCCAATGCTGTTGGCAGAACGTGCTAGTCTTGGTCCAACAGGAGGCACCCCTAATGTTCCCTGGGGATAGTTCAGAGACAGAGCTTGCTCAACCCTGGAACCCCTGGCTTCACCACACAAATCGAGGCATTTGAAAAGGACTGCTCTCCCAACAGAGTCCAAATGAATCTTCTTGTCTTATTGATCCAAAAGAAATCAAACAAGGAGTGGGAGACCCCTTCGTAATATAATGGCAAAAGGCCACCCAGGATTAGATAAATGCATGCCTGATTTAAGGGGTCCAATCGCTGTCACTTTTGCTTTCCTGCATCATATCCCAAAGTGCTTTACTCTGCAGGAAGTTCAGTAGGCAGCAAGGAAGGAGTAGCCCACAGAAAACCAAAATGCAAGAACCCTTCCTTCAGACCTTCTGCTCTGTCCACCTGTCTTAATCCCACCACTAAGCCTGCAGCTTCTAAGGCCTTTGGTATGCATCACCCTAGTGTGAGGCTGTCCCTTTTGTTGCGTTTGTGCCACATTAAAACTTGGTTCCCAGGAGTGCTCCTGCTCATGGGCTGGAGAGGTGGTACCCAACCTCCCAAGGGGTCAAAGGAATCATAGCCTTCCCGCCTATTGGTTTACTGGCTGATTCGAGACAGGCAGTCTAGCTAGAATACACATGTCCTCTCCATAGCTGGCCTGGCTCACAGTGTTGACAGGTGCAATGCAAATCTGACGTGCCTGTAATAATTATGTGAACTACAGTCAGCATACCAAAACCTAGATATGGCTTATTATTGGAGATTTCCCTGCCACCAGATGTGTAGCTGATCCCAATTATTATCGTTTTAAATCCTAGGTTAAAAATTAAATGCAACCTTTGTCTGCAGTGGCTGTCAAACAGGGCACTTACGCCCTTTGAATCTGCCCTGTGCCACTGAAGAACAGGTGCTGCAGATCAGTGAGACTGATGCAGCAGGGCACCGTTGTACACTATCCTTTTGACATAGAGGTTTCAAAGTTTCAAAAAGGGGTGTCTGTTTGCAGACTACCCTTTCTGTGAGGGATTACCTGCATCATTAAAAAAAAAAAAAAATCAAACGGGTCATGGCTTCTACACCCTCTCCAGATGGCAATCCTTCACAAGTACATCCAGACCCTCTGAAGATACCAGGGATTTTTTAAGAGTCATAGTTGCTAGAATGGGCAGCTTGTGTCCTGTATCCAAAGCCTCCCTCTAATTTCCAGAAGGTGCTGTGGTCTTTGGGGTCTTGTACACCCCATTCATATTAAGCATACAAGGGTCCTTAGCATCCATGCAGCATTGTGTGGTAATTTCAATATATGGTTGCCTTGCTGCAACTGCTACATGGAAGAACAGAGGTGAATCAACCACATCAAAGAACAAGTAAACACATTACGTTTCTATTCTGGTAAGATAAGATTGGTGTGATCACTTCTTTCATTGTTATTGCACAAGCACATTCTCTACCTGCCCTGAGAGAAGAGAGGCAAGCTTTCTCCCCACGACAGGGGGAGGTCACAAGACCTGTGTAGATCACATCTCAGGGAGGCGCGAGCCACTGAAGAAGCTCAATGAACAGGTAAGCATCGTCTTGCCTTGAGTCTTATAGAGACTCCTTTTCCAGGAATTGTATCTTTGCAGCATAGAGTCTGTTCGCTATCACCCCAATTTGTCCAAAACAAATAAATCTAACTAGGCAGTGTTTGAGGCTGTCACCAAGGCTATGCAGGAGAGAAAATAATGTGACTGGCCTGGAGTGAGAGAAAGAAGATTCTGACTCCAAGGCAGAGTATATTACCAAAGAGAGGAGGCCGGAAATCCGTGCACATTTATGATCTAATCTGGAATTTTCTGATATATCCCCATATAGAGAAGAGGTGAATGAGTGCCCAAGCAGACAAGACACCATCCCTGATGGGGGGAAGGTAAAAATGTTTCATACAGTATAAAAGACCTTATGAAGAGAATGGCTGCATCCAGAAAAGGTGCCAGATCTCACTGGCAAGGCTATTTGGCAAGGCCATTTGGCAACTAGAAGTGCTGTCGACAAGAAAGTGGACGCAGCTGTAAATAAAATATATCCCGGGTCCAATGTGTTACTCAGATCATGGATGTACATGCTTTTTCTTGGCCCAGTCAATTCTGGGCGGTTTCCTGAGAATGTATTCAAAGTTAGACAAGGATGAAGAACGTTCAGAGATTTTCGCTGTTATGGAAAGACAGATACAGCTCATGTCTGTTGCCATTAATGGCGTGCATAACTGCAGCAGCTAGGGCAAGCAATGCTTCAATCGCAGCCAGATGCAACATTAACATACAGGATTGGATAACAGTTGGCTTACAGGAGGATGTGGTTTGTCATAAGCATTTCAAAGGGGAAATGCTGTTTGGTCCTGTGTTGTATGGCGTAGTTAAAAAAACATTTGAAGACTGCAAATATTCCTACCCATTGCAGGGAGGTTCGGCTGTTACCATGAAGTATACCTCCCAAATCATGCTGTTCAGAAATGCCAGGACACCTTCAGGTGGGTCATGAAAGCCAAATCAGTGATGAACCTCCAACAAAAGTGGGCAGGCTCCTTCCTCGTCTTTTAATGTTACAAAAGAGCAACATTTATGAATAGCGATTCATACTGGATAAGATGCCTGAACATTTGGATGAGGGACTTGTCTTTCAAAAGGGAAATGATTCAGGCTGTACTTCCACTGGTGAATCAGGGTGATTATCAACAAGCGGACTTCCGTATGCATATTGGCACATTTTTATCTACCTCAGTCACCACAAAGTCCTTGTTGTCGGTCAGCATTTTCAGTTCCTGGTTCTCCCATTTAGTCCCACATCAGTGTCATGAATATTCATAAATATTAGTCTGCCCTCGTTAGGGGTTTTGCACCAGAAGCAGATCCAGCTGCACCCTTATTTGGAGTATTGGTCCATTGACTTGCACTCCAAAGAGAAGACCAAGATAGACAGAATGAATGACCACCTGCCTGCTCATTCAAAAGTTGGGGTTCCTGATCAATCTTCAGAAGTCAGAAGATAAGCCTGGTGCCATGCCATATTAAAATTAAATCTTTAGCTGTGTACTATCCAGAGCCCTCATACAATCGAAACTAGACTATTGCAATAGTCTCTACGTAGGTGCCAATCAAGCGATAATTAACAAGCTCCAAGTCCTTCAAAACAATGCACTACGGGCAGCGCTAAATATCCCCAGACGTGAGCACATCTCGGCCACCAGAACTACATGCAGATGGCTCACCATCCAACATAAAATCGACCTAAAAACACTTTGCCTGACGTACAAAGCTCTCAACAATCTAGCACCCCCATACCCGACTAACAAACTCACCATGAAACTTTCCGTTAGAACCACGAGATCCTCCAACACCTTATGCCTTACAGTGCCTAGATTTAACTCCAAAAGAGCCGGAGGCTCGAGCTTTACTGTCCTCGCCCCCCAACTCTGGAACTCCTTGCCACTGAGCATAAAATCATCCAACTCCTTCCAGTCATTCAGGAAACTTGTCTTTGGGTGGCTTCTGACAAATAGTCAACTTTGAAGTCAGACCTAGCTATATAATGTATTGACTGTTTATGCCTCACTTATGGTACTATTGGGTGCTTTCACCCCCACTGCCTGTATATAACTGCTATTTAAATTGTTCTAGCTTCACTGTTTATTACCATGTACTGTGCCTTGTAACCTTGTACTAAGCGCCCCTATACTCCTGGGTCCGGAGCGCTATAGAAATAAAATAAACAAACAAACAAAACAAACAAGATTCATGATGCACGAGGCAAGAGTGTTGCTCCCAGCTCCAAGGGTTTCAAAGCACAGAATGAAGCTGCATCATTTGCTGATTCAGGCGACAGCTTTAGTCTGATCATCGTTGGTGGTCAGTAGGATATGGCTGCCACACTCTTTCTGGTTCTGTGGACAAGATACCATATGAAGCCATTGGTCAATCATATTCTTCAAAATGGGGATCCACAGAGTGCAGCATATGAACAGCTGCTCCTTATCTCATGAAACCTATGGAAAGGACTAACTTGGTGTATGCAGCTAGGCGACCTACATAAGAGCCTTATTGAACTGCCTCTCCTCAGGGAGTCCCACTGATCCCAGTAGACTGGGATGGGGCACTATATGAAGGGATTGCAAACACAAGGACTATGGACAAGCACAGGTCGATCTGTCGGGCTGAGATCTCCATGTACATCAGGGGGATCCACTATTCCCCACAGATTCCATTTAACCAAGTGCCTGGACAGCCCAGCTGTCAGCTGCCCATGTCTTAAGCTAAGAGGGGAATGAGACAACACAACAAAAGTCAGCCTCATCTGGAACTCTTCGTGGCTGATGCACCTCCTCAAACTGCCTGCATGCGAAAAAGAAACAATCCTATTTGTATTCACTTGCAGCCTGTTGTAATCTTCCTGGAGCTGGCTTACCTTCTGACAATAAGCCCTGAGGAAGGATTTGAATAATACTACTTGCAAACTACCCTTCCAGAGTTTAACATACTAACTTCTAATCTGAACATAACCTATCTCCCATCTCTTTGCCTAAATGCCAATTTTCCCTATCTGTCTGCCTCTAGTTAAAGCTTGCTATTTGCTACACAAGTCCAAAAATGAATTTACTGCTCTCTAGCTACCTACTTAACTTACTGTTGTGTACTATGCAGAAGTCCAATCATTTTGCAATTATGAACAGTATTTATTTCACTTGATCATAAGAAAGATTTCCTGGACCTCCTTAGCTCCGTTACTATGCTGCGAGTACTCTGTAGATAGCACTCCTAATCTGAGACTACTCATGGAAGAATTAATTCCTTTCTGACCCATCTCTAATAGACAGCTGTGGGGGAGGGACACTTATTTGTGGGCCGACATCAGAGAGGCAAATAGTGCCCCGGGATGGGGCATGAAGCTCAGGAGGAAAACTAGATACAGCGTCCGCCCAGGGTGAAGCTCACCATATCTTTGGCAAAGCTTTTTTGGACTTTGAGGAAATTACTGAACTAGAACGTTCTATCTTTGCTGGAATACACACTTTCGAAGACAGCAATACTTCTGATGTGCAGCCACTTTGTGGCCACCAGGATGGGTCCGTTTACCACATAAGGAAGCAGAGGATGCCTACTGCTGTCCCGGACCCGAGAGCTTGGAGTATGAGATTTCTATTCCTTGGTGAAGGGGCCTGCTCTGTGCTTACCCTTCCTTTCTCTTAATTTCTCAATTTCTGGTGACATTTCTGAAGGAATCTGCATCTCTAATTGTGTGTGCCATGTTGGCCACGGAGGGGTGTGGAACCATTTTACTAGGGAATTTGACATTTTTCTGAGAGAATTCTGGGATGCCGTCACTTAAGGGTTCCTGCTCCTGTCAATGTGCCCCCTTTGAAAAATGGTGTTTTGAAAAAGCTTGTGTGATGGACTGTGATCCTCCAGTGGGCGGCCATTTGGGTATTCAGGCTTCCCCTAGGTGGTTTGGCAGTCGCAGAGCCCTTTCCACATCATCATACCCCTGTAAGATCCGTATCCCTCCATGGGACCTCCACATGGTATTAAAGGCTTTAGGGGGAGGTCCTAAATTTTGCCCATTGGAGACGATCCTATTAATCCTGTGTCCTACAAATCCTTATTTCAGTGCCTTTTGCTTCTTTGTGAAGGTTGAGATATGTTGGGTCTTTAGTTTGGCAGCCTTCATACTTTTATGCCCTTCATGATGCTTTGGTTCTTTGCACTGGCCCCAGTTATTTTAAGAAGATTTGCTCTTCTTATTTATAACAGGAGGTGGTTCTTCCAGCGCTGTGCCTAGATCTACTCTGTAAGGGAGAGAAGTGTTGATGTCAAGAGTGCAGTGTTATGTTCTTTAGTTAGAACCAGCACTGACCGTAAATGTGATCATTTGTTTATTGCCTTTGGTGGGGGTGGAAATATCTTGAATCCTTTGGTTGCTTCTTTCAGTAGGTGGATCAGGGTGTTTATCGTTGAGACTTATGAGTCATGTGGGGTAGAGTGGGCCGCTATTGTGCAGGGTCGTTCCATCAGGAAAGTTTCTGATTCTTGGGCAGAGGCCATGGGATTTATTTTGGTGAACATCTGTAGATTAGCAACTTGGAAATCTCAGCATACTTTAATTTATCGTTACCAAATGAGGGTTGATTTAACAATGGAATCCAGTAGGGGTTTTACTGTCCTTCGTTCTGTTTTGCAGCACTGATGGGTGTTGAGGCCTATCTTGTTTTGTTTTTGTTCTAAATAAATTGGTCCTTGTTTTGCATTTACTCACTGTGTTGGTTTATTCAGCCGCGACAAAGTGTATTTGGTATATCTCAGTGAGGAATGTGATGAGGGAGTTATGGGGAAATACCTATATTCCAAGTGCTAATCACCATTACGCTGGTCATCTTCGTCCCAGTACTCATGACCCACCGCCCTCCCCTTGTTACATCTTGCCCAAGTTAATAGTGTTTTTATGATTGATGGGAACATGGTGTGACCATCCCTTACACCATAAAGTAAGTTTGTAGAGAAGAGGCGCTTGTGAAGCCATTTTTGAGTCAATTTTCAAATAGGTAGGGGTTCTGTGGGAGCAACAAGGCCTCATTAATAAGTACTGTGACGAGAGAGAAGGTCCAGCATAAATGTGATTACCATACGTAATCTAGGCATTTATTGTCAGGACCTGTTGATGAATTAAGTATTTTGCACTCTGGGTACTTCTTTAAGAAATATTCAGTATAGCCAACACTCCTGACACAGGAATGACAACTTTGTATTAACAAATTGAACATGTAGCTTCAGTAAATATGTGTTGACAAAGCCTGCTTTCCCCAGAATTTCAGTTCTTTTGTGAATGTAGGCATGATTTCCTTCGAGCATTAGTGGGTTTCATTGCTACAGTAGTCATCAGACTAAGTGCAATAATAATTTTTAGTAGCCGAATTTACCATCCGTGTTTGTATCCGTTCATTTGGCATTCAATGCCAAGACTGCCAGTGTCTTATTTGCAGTGCACATTAGTATCAGACTTCTAGTTTTTTTGGTTTAGCAGTGGCATAGGCTTGGTTACTGATTTGCACCATGGTTCCATGTTTTTTATTACCCTGTAGTGTTGAAATACCCATCGTAGAATAATCTCAAAAATTCCCATCGCAAAGTAGTGCCATGATGCAGCACAGGTGACTACTCAGGTTTAACTTGTGTGACAGGGGGCCTCATTTCGAGTGACCCAGTCTGGAAATAAAGGTGTCGGTAACAAAGTTACTAGCACCTTTTCCGGACCGGGTCATCCGAGTCTACCCGTAGGGGCACTGAACAGCAGGCAGGCCTGACCTGGCAGTAGCTCAGGCCCCTACCGGCAGGTTTTCACTGAAGCACCAGCACTGTTAACAGTGGTGCTGGTGCTTCAGTATTCCCATTCCCATGCAGTCCTATGGACTCCATGGGACTTGGAATTTACTGTACTGCTGCCTGTGATATCCTGGTAACACCGGGATGTCAGGTGGCTGAAACGGTAATGTGAGGTTACCGGTAACCTCGTAATGAGGGCCAGGGTCAGAGTCTTGACCCTGTCAGAAACAGAGCGTGTTTCATAATTTCTGTGGCCCAGTGCATTTCAGAGATTTTATTTGGGGGCTTGGCTTTGGACTGACGCTGAGATTGTCATGCCAGGCAGTGCACGTCTTGTGATGCGAATGCAGCAATGAACTGCCCGACCCATTACACGTGGTGGGGAGGACGACACTTCGAGCAGTTCCTACCACACGAACAAGGATGCGTTTAGAAAGACAGTGGTGAGATTTTGGAAGCATGTTATGGCGTGGCAACTAACGCATCAAGCAGTGTACGCTGAGTGAGACATACGTTTGAGTACAGTAAGGAAGACTGGTCAGAGCCGCACAGCCATCACCTCTTTGTTTTGCTTTGTCACCCCGCTGAGGACAGAGCATGTCTGGGGATGCTTGTAGTCTTGTGCAGAAGGGATGTGACCTAGCAGTTCCGGCTGGAGCTGCCCCTTTGGGGGTGAACGAAGCCTGATTGGCATATGATCTTTCCCCTTTCTGTAATGGCTTGGCAGGCGAAGAACAATGGTCCGGAGGGTTGCCCATAGCAATTGCCAGAGGTTTAAGATGAATTCTAAACCTTCCAGCCATCACCTCTCTGTTTTGCATTGTCGCAGTTATGCCCAGATGTGGGTCCCATGCCTGCCGGGCCTAGAGACCCATGCTACTCCTCACTGATTACGCCCAATGAGGCCAAAACATGTCTGGGGATGCTTGTGGTCTCGTGCAGAAGGGATGTAACCTAGCAGTTCGGGCTGGACTGCCCCTTTGGTGGTGGGACCAAGCCTGATTTGCATATGGTCTTTCCCCTTTCTGTAATGGCTTGGCAGGTGTTGGGGACAAACTCCCAGGTAGGTTTGAGGGCTACTAGGAGTTTGCAGACTCAGAATCTTGGAATGCCCAACCCCTTCCCCCAAAAAGAACGCAGGTCCTGTCAGACAGTAAGTTCAAACTGTGGTTTATTACAGCCAAAACCAACAAGGATCAGTACAAGGATAGACAAAAGAAGAACACTCAACGTCTCCTGGCTCGCAGGCCAGTTTTGTATCTTAGTTACATCATAGTGATGTCACAACCTGGGCCCCTCTCCAGAAAACAAATCACCATCTGGGATTGGGTATTGAGTAATGGTCCACCTATGGTGGACCCTGTACAGGTTAGTCTACTGGCTCTCGTATGTCAGGTGGCTGGCCTGGTCCATCCCCAAATTACTATCTATAAACAATGTTGCAGTGTGAGGGTCTTACCATGCCCGTTGCTACCCATCCCTAGGATACTGAATTGTGGTTGGCTAGAGCTGATGTCCCCAGGACTGGGACCCGGAAATAATTCCCAGCTCTTGGCGTACCTTCTCAAGGTAAAAATAATTACTATGTGTCTGCATTGTAACTTGTGTGTTCCACTATAGTCCGAGAGTGCCGGTTCACATTGTGCAACACTTTTCTCTCGTTGTAACAACTTTGTTGCAAGCTTCTTTCTGGCGGCCTGAGACTGACTATCTTTCCCAGCTTCTGGTTTTGATTCATCATCCGAGTTGGCCGGGTGACGTCTTCGGAGACCGTGATTTGGGCCTTCTGCAGCTCTGAATTATGAGGAATTATTCACATTTATTGCAGCTCGTGTTACTGCCGTTCAGGGAATGGAATGTCACTCATATCTGTGGCCTTGGCAGCTGGCCCTGTCTCACACATTTTCTTCTCTGTTCAGCCTGGATTCAGCTCAGCTCAGCTCTTGATGAGGGCTTGTGGCCTGCTCTAATTTTCCTAAGCCATGACATGGCTTCTACATGTTCATGCTATTCTATATTCTCCATATGTTAGTCACCTGTGGTTCTGTCAGGTTCCATAAGTGCTCCTGCAGTTCCATAAGGTTAATTGCATGTAAGCATCTGCAAGCTCGTTCAGGATCTCTTGCTTTTTGCGGTTTCTGCCATGCTGTGTTCAAGCTATTGACAAAATAATAAAGACAATGACGGTGTGCATATATCCGTCCTCTAGCTTATAGAACTGTTATGCATGTGTTCTTCATGTATTCGGGTGCATGATTATGTCCCGGTGTGCAGCTGGCACGTGTGCTTCCTCTCTAACGCTGCTATGTCGTAGTGTTTCTAACGAAGTCAATGGCTTGTGGCTTCTCAGCGCTTTAATCAATACTGTCAATAGAGGTCTCTTTAGTCGCAGCCGGAGGCTCTTCGTCCACTTTGGGTAGGGTTTGTACTGCTCCTATTCTGTAGGGCTGGCTGAGTGGATACCTCTCGACATAATGATCAATCATTGGGGCACTGGGAATCGGTCCAAAATAGTTTGGGAGTACACAGTATCTCCTGTTCTTCTTCTGTGCCATGTACCCTGTAGTAGCAGGGAGGAGGCGCTGCATTTGCCCATCCTTCTTCAGTCCCCCCTCTGGTCGATTTATCGACCACATCTTTATATGGCCGTCTTTGTGCCCTGGACTGCCATATATTCATTATTCCTCCGAGGTGTCCATAATAGTTTGTGTGGTCGTCTAATGACCAGTGCATGTAACGGCATACTCCCTCAGGGTTGCCCCAAACCCACTTCCTTTCGTTGAACTTTGGATCATGTGGATTGTCCAGCTTAATAGTTCCTGCCGGAAATAGTTCACACTGCGCAATCTTCTCTCTGTTTGTCTCGTTCTGCAACAATCTCATCTCTTGTTGCTCCTATGTTCACATCCATCAGGATCAGCATTCCAAAAGCTTCTGCTGTTTTCTTGCACCTTCTGATGCATATCTTGATCCCATATACTGATGGTGCTCCCAGCACGAGGGCTCCTGCTATCACTTTTAGTCCATCTGACAGCCATGATGGCATCCATGACCATATAAACGCTAGCCAGCTCTTGTCCTTCCCTGTACCTCGTGCTTCATCCTCCATATTCGCATGCATCTGTGTCAACTGTGCAACTGCATCTGAGAGGTTTCCGTTATCTTCATCGTTAGCTGGTATGAATGTGCAACATGAACTCCCTATTTTTGCGCAAACTCCTCCTTTCATAGCTGTGAGGCAATCCAGGACGTATCTATTCTGGAGCGCCACTAACCTTATTGCTCTGAGCTCTTCTTTTATGGCATTGAAACCATTTACTGTAGAATTAACTGTTACCATCAGCTCCCAATGAGTGATCTGTAACCAGTTGGCATTTGTGTACGTCTGTATTCCTGGTATTATTGATGCAAAGAACATTTGTGTTCTGATAAACAGTCTGTGTTCTGCTGGTATTTCATCCAGTGCTGTTTCTGATGCCTCTGAAAAGTAATCCCCCCCCTCTTTTCACTCTGCTCAATACTACTTGCTTCTCCACCTTCTCTGTCTGAGCTGTTGGTGCCATCTTGACCGACCTCTTCTTTCGTCTGTTGTTATCCATCTTCTGGAAATCATCGAGCTTCACATCTTTCATGGGTACCACCAACAAAGGCATGTTGATGTGTACCCAGGAGCATCCTCCTCCCCATTCAGATGTCAGTTTTTCATACGCCTTTGATCCGCATGCCCAGTTGTGATCCATCAGTACTGCCGTTCCTGCTCTCATTGCTGGAAGCTGTTCAACTGTCTTACATCCTACATTCTCACCAACCTCGACAGCGCCATTGTTCCGATATATGATATGATATTTTATTTGTATCGTGTTCATACACAAGTGTTTCAGAGCGCAACAAGGCAAGGGAGGGGAACAAGGGAGAACAAAACAGCGATCTTACTAGGCCTAGTGACATTGAGAATGTGCAAGTGCAGGGGAGAGGGAAGGGGGAAAGTGTAAGGGAGAGGGGAGAAATGGAAAATGCTGAACACGAGGTACAACAACACAAAAGGTAGTGCAGCCAGCAAGGTGGCAATTGCAGGTTTTGAGCGCAGCCAAGGGGTGTCTGGTAAGTGCAGGTAAGGGGAGTGTAGGGTAACAGATACAGACCCAAGTGCAAGGGATTGCCAGAGGCAGTGCGGGTGAGTGGCTGGGTGGGCATGGACCTGGGCCCGAAATCGGAGGGTAAAACAGGTGCACTGCGCTGAAGCAGACAGATCAGCAGGGGTGAGGGAGAGCGAAGGCAGAAGGAAAGAGGAAGGTCTTGAGGTGCTTCCGGAACCAGGGATGGTTCTCCTCAAGTTTCAAAGTGGCAGTGAGGCTGTTCCATAGGGAGGCCCCAGATGAGGAAAGAGATCTACCACCAACTCGTTGCTTGGAGAAGCGACTGACCCTGAGGGAGTTGGAGGTGGAGGAGCGAAGAGCTCGAGTAGGAAGGTATTTATGGAGGTGAAGTTGAAGGTATTTTGGACCCGTGCCCCATAAAGCCCTGTGGACAGTGCAAAGGGTCTTGAATTTAATCGTTGCAGCCACTGGGAGCCAATGAAGAGATTTCAGGGCTGGAGAGATACGATCCCAGGGCTTGATAGCACAGGGCTGGAGTCTTCAGCGGAATTATTGGCATCAGTCGAGCTTCATTTTCCACCCATGTCAGCAAATTTGCGCTTGTATCCCATTCCTTCAGGCACTTAGAATGTTCTTCCTGCACCTTGTTCACTGCTGATTGTGCTAATGCCAGTGCCTTGCACCTCACCACTCCATCTTGCCAACCTTTGTTAGTGTACACTCGTCCATACACTAATATCTGTGGTCTTTCCCAGTATCCAGGCTCTCCTCCTATCTCCTTTACTCTTGTCCAGGGACATAGTAATTCCTTTAGTGTGATAGTCTTTGTCTCTCCTTTCTCAGGTCTGTCAGTTATGTACTGCAATCCTTCATCTAGATGCCAGTAGTTGTTCATCATGTCCAACGTCTTTATGTAGTTATCTTCATATGGGAAAGTCCCTTTGGACATCCATCTCAATGGAGCTGTCCTCCCTTGGAATCTTCCTTGCATCTGCACCATCGTGAGATACATCAGGCCACTGTGCTCTTGCTGCAGGTATTTCAGTTGCTATGAACGTTCTGGAAGCACTCATGGTGTAGGGGATTAAAGAGCAGACATAACCGCTCTCCCCAGTGGTTTCCTTACCTACTTTGGTCAAGTGTTTGTACCAAATGTTAGATACTCGTGCTGTGTCAGTGGGATACATGTCAACTCCCTTCATGTCTGTATCAACACTGCGCTTACCTCTCCTTACCTTATGAGCAGTGTCTTCTCATCCCCCTGACATGGTCGTCCCTCCTGCCATGGTCGGGGGATTGTTAGTAGAGGGTACAGCGGTAGTGCGAACAGCCACCTATAGTTGCCCAAACACTATTTTTATTAAGCCGGTGGGAAGCAATAAACACACCATGATAATAATGGGCTTTATTGTTTCTTTCATATCCACTCACGCTGCTGGATCCTTGCAGCATGATGAAAAAGTTGATAAAGTTGCCCGCCTGAAATTCGCAAAGAAAGGCGTTACTTTATTAGTATTTGTCAGTACCCTCAAGCTCCGCAAACTAAATAGTCACTTATTGCAAAGGCGAAGACCTCCTCCCAGACCTTTCTTACTGAGGGGTCTCTCAATGTAGCCAAGACTGGGAATTCACTGTGTTCAAGTTTTGGGTATGTCTGGGCCAAATATTCTACAAAGGCAAGATAATAAACTGCAGGGGGATCGTGCTCTGAACTTTCTGGGTCTCCTTATATAGTGTACGAACTGATTAGAAAACGCTTCAGGGTGATGAATGGGAGGTAACATCGGACAACACTCTATACAATCATCAGTACATTCACGTAGACCTGCATGTGCAGAAAGGGAAATGACAAACAGTGTTTCACTCGTCAATCTGTACATGTGTTAGTTGCTGCTTCTGCTGCGTGGGATCGTCAAACCATTGTGTGTCCCTGTCTCCCTAACACGGTAAGATCCGCTCGCAACTGCAGTTCATTGAGGTACTGAACGTTGGCCCTGTCGGTCGCTGAAACTCTGTTGCCTGGTGAGGCCACTGCTCTGTAGGGCTTGATGTCCTGAAGATGATTCCAGACAGTCTTTCTAACTGGTTTGACAACCCTATCCATTACAGCTTCGACCACGTGAGGGCAGGTAAACCTAGGTGCATTCTAGCGCCGAATAAAGTTCCGTAGGAGGACTATATCTCCCACTTCCACTGAATGTTTTAGTTCGTTGTCTGGTGATGTCATCGCAGTCAATTTCTTCAGGCCTTCCCTGGATCACTGTAACTGGCGAGAGATAAAAGAAGCACTAGAAACCAGAGAAGTGATATATGCATACATTTCTTGTCTTAACACATCTGCACTGTCCTCACAATCCTTCAGTGCTCTTGTGGGAGGAGCCAGGGAAGGTTCATGCGCCGTCCTGTCACCACCTTGTGGGGCGTTAAATGGTGGTCAGACCCTGGCTTATTGCGCAATTCAAATAGTGACAACGCCCAACAGTGAAGCCAGTTTTTCTTGGTGCTGTGCTGAGCTTTGGTGATGCTCTCCTTTAAGAGTCCATTCAGGCGTTCACACATCTCATTTGCTTGTGGGTGGTACGCACAGGCGAATTTGTGCTTGATGCCTAGCAAGGTTGTGATGTGCTGAAACCGTTCATTGGCGAAGTGAGGGCCATTGTCCGACCGCAGGACCTCACACACTCCCCACCTTGGGAAAACGTCCCTGACCAGGAACTTTGCTGCTCTGAGGGCATCGGCATGGGAACAGAGCCCAGCCTCTATCCATCTGGAAAACGGGCAGTCAACCACTATCATGTAGCGGTAACCATGACAAACGTGGACCATGTCCACGTAGTCCATGGGGTGATGCAGAAATGGGCCTACAGGTCTTGGTATGACTCCTCTCACAACTCTCAAAGTATGTCCTGCTGTAAACTGTTGACATGTCAATCAATTGCTAATAACATCAGCTACATGTTCATTCAAATTTGGGCAAAACCACGTTTCTCCAATGCGTGTAGCAATGACCCCTTTCCCTTTGTGTGTTGGATAGTGCACTTGTGCTAACGCTGCTTTCAACAATGCCAGTGGCATGACCACCTTCCTTTATTGAACTGTCGCCATAAGGCATCTGTAGGAGACATGGAGCCTCCTCATTTTATTAATGAGCAAAAATGAGCAAGGTCACGGGATACCTGGCTGATGAACGAAGGGTGAACACACACCTATGGGGGTTACACCTTGGTAAGTGTGTACACGTTAGTGTGAATGACTTCTGACAAAAATGTATCAGGACAGTTCTGAGTGCTGCAGTCAGATTTTTAATAAAACTGCAGTTTACGTGTTTGTAGATGCACTTAATTGAGAGTAACACAAGATACAACCGTATTTACACATTTTGAAGGTATAGTAACCAGTTTGTGAGTGACAAATTTCAAATATTTGTGACGTCTTTTCAATGCTTACACATCCACTGAGCGGTCCTTGGGAAGGAGACCAGTGGATTTAGTGAGGTGATAGCATATAATAATCAGCACATATACAAAACAATGTGGGGTTGAACAAGGACAATGCAGACAAACATTCAACACAATGGTGTTTCGGCCAGAAAGTGAGCTTGGATGAGCTCTGATGGTGTGGCCGTGATCAGGACGAGATATTCCAAAGCGGGAAGTATCTTGTGAGGTCTGTTGAGATAAACAGACGAGGTGTTATAGGAGTGGGCACATTTGTGGGTATCTAGCACAGGTGGAGATATCAATACATGAAGGACCGGTGCTTACCGGAACTTGGGAACGCAGTGGCTCAGGGAGTAGCAGTGTCAGGAGTACACTGGAGGATTTTCGAGGTCCTAGAGGTGGCCGTTCCTGTGGAAGTAGGAAGGACATGGAGGCTGTGTTAAGCCATATGGAGTGGTGGAGCAACTAAGGGTAAATAAAGGGGTAAGAGCAAGCTTAACTTGAGGGCCTGTTGCCGCGCAAATTGTGGGTAGAACAGGCTGGCGTGATGAGTACGCAAAGTCAACCGCAAGCGTGAGGGGCTGCGGAAAAAAAGAACACGGGGCTAAGTTTGCAGGCCTCGGAGTCTGTCAAGTGTCATGGTGCACGTGAGGGTTGGTGAGGCGTGCAGGTAACAATTGGCCACGGATAAGGTTTGCCGGGTAAAATCACAAATGGATCACGGACGCTCTCTCCATTTATAAGTCATGCTCAGACCCATTCCCCAATGGAACACACATGTTATGCTATCCATTTGTGATTTTACCCTTTGTTACAAGCTTCTGGCTGGCAGCGTGAGACTGAATCTCTTTCGCAGCTTCTGGTTTTGATTCAGCATCCCAGTTGACCGGGTTTAGTGTTCGGAGACCGCGAGACCTCTTCTGCAGCTCTGAATGACTCTGAATTATGAGGAATTATTTGCATTTGTTGCCGCTGGTGTCGTTCAAGGAATGGAATGTCACTCGTATCTGGTGGCCTTAGCAGCTGGCCCTGTTTCACATGTTTGCTTCTCTGTTCAGCCTGGATTAAGCTCAGCTCATCTCTTGCTGAGGGCTTGTGGCCTGCTGTAATTTTCCTAAGCCTTGACATGGCTTCTGCATGTTTGTGCTATTCTATATTCTCCATATGTTAGTCAGCCGTGGTTCTGTCAGGTCCCATAAGTGCTCCTGCAGTTCCATAAGGTTAATTGCATATAAGCATCTGCAAGCTCATTCAAGATCTCTAGCTTCTTGCGGTTTGTGTTGCTGCGTTCAAGCTAATGACAAAATAATAAAGGCAATGACACTGTGTACATTTATCCGTCCTCTAACTTATGGAACTGTTATGCATGTGTTCTTCTTGCATTTGGGTGCGTGGTTATGTCCTGATGTGTGGATGGCACGTGTGCTTCCAGTCTAATGCTGCTATGTCGTGGTGTCTCTAACGAGGTCAATGGCTTTTGACTTCACCGCGCTTTAATCAATACTGTCAATAGAGGTCTCCTTAGTCGCAGCCTGAGGTTCTTCATCCACTTTGGGTAGGGTTTGTACTACTGTTATTCTGTAGGGCTGGCTGAGTGGGTACTCTTGACATACTGGTCAATCATTGGAGCACTGGGAATCGATCAGAAATAGTATGGATGATCACGGTATCTCCTGTTCTTCCGTGCCATGTACCTTATAGGAGGGAGGGAGGGGTGCATTTGCCCATCCCTCTTCAGTGGCAAAGAACAATGGTCTGGAGGGTTGCCCAGAGCATTTTGTCAGATGTTTAAGATTAATTCTAAACCTTCCAGCCATCACCTCTTTGTTTTGGAGAAACACGCAGGAGACATAGGAGAGTGAGAGCAATAGGTGTAAACCTTCAGAAAATACAAGTTCAAAGAGGAAAAAAGACTCGGTAACTGCACATCAATTAACATAACATTTAGGAAATATAAGTTATAACTGCCTCAATATGGACATCATTTGTTTTCACGAGTACAGGATGTGGCATTATTAATGTAAATAGGTTAGCACTCTTAAATAGAGTTATTAGGGAACAACATTTAACTCTTTTTTTTTTTTTTTTGCATCACATGAACATGTCCTCAAGGCTCTAGCTGAGAAAGCACAGGTACTTGGAGGAAGGAAGGTGGAGGGCGGGAGTGAGGTGGGGGAAGCTGGGAAGGGACATATTAGAGAAAAGGAAGTCTAAGGCAGTTTAGAAAATTACAGCAGACCATGACCAGTGGATGCACAGCATTGGCCTGTGCTGTGGTACTATAACGTAGTTTTGAATGCTGCTCTGCAGTTTCAGGCTGTCATATGCCATGTCCTGTGCACTGTAGAGTGTGACTAATTTGCATAGCACAATTTACCTGCCCTCAGTCCCACTATTTGATCTAGTTTCTGCAGCATATGTTTTTTTTTTATTTAAACCCTATTGTGGTTTTTGCACAAAAACCTTACTGAACAGGGAATTGTGGAGATGTTTCCAAATTGTATTCCTGCCAGAAGGCATCACTCATTCTCAGGGTTGTCTGTCAGCTCTATGGAGGGTGGGCATGACCGTATTATTAGGATATTTGGGGTTGAAGGATCTGAGAGATTGCTAACCAATCATTTCTCTTCCCGGGCAACCTTTGCACATCTAGATAATTCACGGGACTCCTCTTCCGCTCTCTTACTGTTGACACACTGCACGGTATGAATACACACAGATCTGAAGCTTGACCTCATGCACTTGTGTCGAGATGTTTCATTTGTTATCTCTTTCTGAAATGTTTGGAGAATGAAATATGAAATTCCTTTGCCCTAATCTTTCAATAGCAAAATTACATTTTACATTTGGTTTGCTAGAAGGAACATACACAACGGCTACTAATTGTCACATAACACTGATCTGAGCCTTTGGCGCAATGGCCAAAGTTGTACTCTTCATTTTTGTTTGTTTTGTCAGGACACGTCAAAAGCATGGTTTGCAAGAAGAAAACATGAAAACCAACTACCAACATAGTTAATTTTCCAATATATAGGGCAGAATTATGACAGGATTATGACTTAGTACTTCAAATGTCAATTGACGTGGCTGTATCTTGTAAATCTGGGCATATGCTAATGTCCATAACTATTTTCAATGTATAAGGCTATATCATGTCATGTTAGTTGCCCCTAGCACTTTTTGACCACCTTACTGCAGAAATTAGTGTCCCTCATGAAAACCTGCTACCAGGTAGCAGGACATGCACATTGCAGAAGGTTGATGAGGAAGGCTCCCACTAGCAGGATGTCCTTTCCTGGCAGTACCTTCCACTTAGCACCACCAGTGTGTGGACTGTCGGCCACTAGGGCTGTTTTGCATGTTGGGGTGCCACATGCTGATATGGCCTATCCCAACCTCTGCCAACCTGATGTACCAAATCAGTCTAATGAAGCGGCAGAGCCTTGCAGAACACTTCCTCAGATTTAGGCACTGCTTTGTTTGATCAAAATTTTGGTGGTCCAATCAGGGTGGAGCCGTCTTTCCAAAGCTTGCCTTGGTCGGGTACTATTGCACAAGTCTCAACCTCAGGATGGTGCACACAGTGCTTGTGCAATGGAGGTGTGTGTGTGGGGCTATAGTAGCCCTCCTACCAACCAAACACAAAACACTTTTCTGCCTAGCAAAAACAATTACATTTTGCTTTTGGCAGACATAAAATTGCTAGATACTATGACCTATTGAATTGCAGAGTGCCCGCGATTTACAGCCCACCCATGGAGAACACTCTGAGTTGTGCCCAGGGTACTGTACAAAGTTACCTTGGAAGGACACGCATAGGGTGTGTATTATTTACTTACCAAGAGGCCCACACCAAAGCCAAGTGTTCGGTGTGTGCCCACCGATCAAGTTGCGTCCAGTAGCTTTTTGACACAGCATCATCTGCAAAGTACACAACCAAATCCACCAACTATGAACTCGGCAGCCCGGCTTCTGAAGTGATAGAGTTTGGTCACTTACATCTGCAACAGCGATGTATGGAAATACTGTGCGAGGCAAGGAAACCAAACACAATGCGCTGCTACTTCAATAAATTGGACGCAGTTTGTCATTTAGTGTACAAAACACACATCAGTTCTTTTGACTGTTTACCTGCAAGATATTGTTACTTAGCACACAGAGTGAGGGGCGCAGTCAATCAGATTACTCGGTTCACGGGCTGAATCCCACAATCCAAGCCCACGTTCCGAGCAACCTGGCAGTTGCTTCCGCCGCCCCACCATCTCTCCCCCCACCCTCCCTTCCCTTAACAGAATTTTCCCCGTCCCTACCACACCCACTTACCTGATGGCCATGGTGGCGACAGCCCGCCGCTGCTGCTTCTCCGACTTCCTTCTTCCTGCCACCATGAAAATTGAAGAGGGGCTCTGCTTGGAACCCGGCGGCCCGTTCATTCATAGGAAAGACACTGCTATCGTCACCCCAGATTACCGGATTGGCAACCCGGGTTGCTAATGGCGTAAGTAACCCGTTCCACGGGCTGTACTGGGTGGTAATTTCCCGGTGCCCTCGTTAAAAGCTCTCGCTTCGCTCTGGCATTTAACTCGGGCTGCCAGGCCATTGCCGCTCAGTATAGCACGTGGAAGGGTTACTAACACAACATCATCTGCATAAACTCCTTGACTCAGGCCAAGCATACAGCTCCCTCAAAGTACACTTGCAGCATGCACCACCTCACAACAAAAGATGCGATTGTGGAAGGAGTGGTCAAGGTTTTTATGGAAAGAGTAAAGTGCATTTTTCCACCTGGTTCGCATCTATAAATATGGTGCTTCATAGACTGATGGGAACCACATTTGAGCCAATGTGCAAGACTTCTCTTAAGTAACTCACATTGGTCTTGTTTCCATAACCTCTACCTGAAGGGTAAGCAAGCTTCAGGTTCCCTTGATGGATGAACTATTCGTCCCCTTTTACAAACGCAGAATGGGTTTTAGAACACATCCATGATTTTCAGCCAGGCAATGTTTAATGTCATCGAATTACCAGACTTCTTCCCGAATCTACAGAACAGAGAAGATAAATCACTGCGCACACTGGATGTATGTAGAGCACGCCTGTTCTAGTTAAAGTAGAATAATGGTATATTTACTAACTAATTAATATCTGAAGCTATCAATACACAGGGTCCAGGAGTGTGGCCAATAAATATTCTTAACATAATTACTGAGTCTTCACTGAAGTAATTCAACAGGTGAAGACTGATTACCATCTAAGCTATATCCCACCATATGGCCTTTTAGGTTACATTTGTGTCCCACCTTCTCACAAAGGGTGTTTGGTGGTGTTGTTAACCCCATCTTACATCCTGGAAGCCTTATTGCATACATGAATTAATGCCCTGAATCACAGTGTCTACGCAACAAGTATGCTGTCTTGCATTTTCTCTCTCCCCACTAACCAACCCAATCCCTTCTCTTTAAGACCCACCAGAGCGCATGCAGACCATGCAAATGGCAGCCGTGCGCGTTATGAATTCCGATAACATAACATTGATCTCTTGAAGAATTTCCCTTAATTTCTAGACAGAATCAAACCTGTTCACATGGACGTGGTTACAACTATATTCTAGATATATTTCTAATAATTTTGTGAAGAAAGTAAATAAGTGCATTTTTGAGAAAATAAATTACTATTATCATTTGAATATTTGTACATGGTTCGTATGTTATTGGATGTGTGATACTGTGGTGTATTTCACTTGTTTCAGGGGTATTTGAGGTGTACTAGGCTACACGTGTACTCCCTAAATATCACTGTACTCAACATACGAAGATCGGGAGTAAAATACTTTAATCTTAAATTCTTACCTGGAGTCTCAAATGCTCTTCTTCCACGCAAAAGGCGCTGGTGGTGGCCTCCTGGTTAGTCAAATGATTAATTGGATAGTTTTCAGTAGTAGGTGTGTGGAACTTTGTGTTGATGTCTTTGGTTAGTTTGAAAGTGCTGTGCTTCATGTTTGTAGGACATTGCTTATTACCAAGCCTTATCTGCTGAACAATTGCAGACTGATGCAGCTAGAATCCAGCCCAGCGCTTCGTCCTCGCAGGAGCTGTATGAGCCACGGCTTGAGTCGGCTGCCAATGCTAAACTGGATGATCTTCAGCGGTCCTGGGAAACTTTAAAGAATGTGGTAAGCCCTGCAAACCACACAAGCAAACTAACAATCCCACCATCACCCTTGCAATTCTTCTTTGCCTGTTTGGTTTACCCTTCCCTATATTTCTTTATGTAGCAGGGAGGAAATCTAGGCGTTTTATTTCCGAACAAGTCCATATTTGTCCATATTTTAAAGGGAATTTTGCCAGAGTGCTCCACATGCTGTATTTCAGTGATTATGGGCTAGAAATCATATGCATGACTATAAAAGGAAACCACTTTATTTTATTTTTGGCTATTACGCGGCTATTAGGAGGCACTTTAGAGCCACCTGTAAGTCGAAACTGTTGGAGTACATCTAGGAGGAAAATTAAATATGAGGGGGGACACACAGCTTCTGGGTGCTGTTAGGTTATTTGTACACCCATTGACTTGCCATGGCAACCCTAATCCATAGGGCAATTCCCACCCAGTTCGTGCCCCAACCCATCCGCATGGGATCTCATTAAGCTAGCTTTATCAAGCAGTAACATTAAACTTTGTGATGTAAAAATTAAGAGTGCTTTCAGTCCTGTTAAAAACAAACATTTTGGCTTATGCATAGGTATGAAACAGGCAATTTCTAGGCACTGCTATTATATTCCGAGGTACTGGCACCGTTTTGTAGCTACTACCTTTAATGGGCAGTTATCGCCATTATAGCAGTGCCTGGCAAATGCCTAACCTATCCCTACACACAAGCCAAAACGTTTTGTGTTGCTAATGCTTGTTGTTTTTACTTTTACACTGAAAGCAAATACTTCATATTGGGATTCTGTTACCGATACAGACAATCACTCTGTTGACCTCTAGCAAGAAGTGATAAGTGCCAATTCACAGTACGCAGTGGCTCTCAAAGAATTCAATAGAGATTTAGTTCTTTGCGTTTGTAGGAAACCATTCCAACAAAATTGTGCTCCCTGATAGTCAAATCACTATTTCACCATCTAATAAAAGTTTAAATTTTTTCCTTTTAAAATGCGATTGTTCTTATGTTCAAGAGCTTGAATCTATTGGATGCCTGTTCCCAACAGCATGTGTTTCCTTGCACTGCCCATGATGATGTGGAATGAATGGTGGGATGCCTAAACTGCAGGCTACAGTGTTTATCTCTTCCTCCCCTTAGATTAGTGAAAAGCAGCGCACCTTATACGAGGCCCTGGAGCGTCAGCAGAGATATCAAGACTCTCTTCAGTCCATATCAACGAAAATGGAGGCCATCGAGGGGAAGCTGAGTGAGAGCCTGGAACCTGGCAAGAGCCCAGAAAGCCAGATGGCTGAACACCAGGTGATTAAGAAGCCTTAGGCTAGCTTCAACTTTAATTAAACACATGCCTTGCACGGCTGAAATTCACGAATGGACACCACTAGGTCATTTCAGTTTGAATCCAAAACTCAGTGTCATCGTTGAAAAAGGAGGAATCTTGTTTTCTGCCCTATATATACCTTACACCATTTGGGTACTTGAGGATACTTTGAATTAGCTTTGTCCTTGCCACATCCAGTGTCCTAGATCTGAAATCTGTATTGAGGGTTGCACCACCCTTCACTAAAGACACACAGGCGCTTATCTCGGCTTGTAGGGGTCCCATCCACCATGTGGTTTGTTCGATTTGAGTGACCATTCTATACAGACACAGAACACTTTACTGCACCACACAGTCCTTGATTTTGTGTCGTGAGATGTTACTGTTTTGAAAGCCGGTTTCCTATCCCCAGTTTTGAAAAAGTATCTCCTGGAAGGGATGTTGCCGTTTTCCGCTGGGTGTGCGTTGTGGTCAATCTTCTCTTTGGGAAATACATTTTGAAATGATAAGTGTCTGACCGGTTCTTTATTTCATTGGCGTCTTCGTAGCTGTTGCTCAGGGTCTGTCGGGATGAAGATCCCCAGTTTTTGTTTTGAGTCGTCCAAAAATCACTGACGGATAATTCAGAAATTCAGTAGTCTGGTAATCCAGAAGGCGTTCGCTTTTTAGACAGATTTCCTCTAAGTGTGGGCTAGACTTCTTTTCATTCTGGCCTGCAATTTCTTCCAAAACTGAAGCTTTTTAGTTTTTTTGCAGTGACTTTCCTTTTATGCTATTTGCAGGCACTGATGGATGAGATTTCGATGTTGCAAGATGAAATCAGCGAGCTTCAAACATCCTTCTCGGAGGAGCTTGTGTCTGAGTCTCCGGACTTGGACACTGCCGACCAGTTGACTTTGCAGTCTACGCTCACTGTCTTGGGAGAGAGGATGGCTACAATCCGAATGAAAGCTTCAGGAAAAAAGCAACTGCTAGAGGTAAACCAAGGGTTCCATTATTCATTCTGTGCCAGGCTTTCAACACTGCCCGTGTCTTTGGATTATGCCGTAGCATTTCCTGGGGTGTGCTGAAGTTGAAAGCTGGGTATTCCTCAGTGAAAGCCTGCATATCCAGAGCTTCTACTTGATTCTCAGTTTAAAACCTTTGAAAAAGGGGGGTAATGGCAGGTAGTGCGATGGTTAGTTGATTATGTGAAATGTTTTTTTTTTTTTTTTAGACTAGTTTATTCAATTTACCACAATACAAATAGATAACAGAATACATTTCAGTTAATACATCCTATCTTTAACAAGTACTATAAATTAAAAAAAATGGTAATGCCCGCCACTCCCTTTAATGTGATCTGAAACAGAGAAGGTTAAATGAAGGAGTGAGGACAAGAGGATGGAAGGAAAGAAAAGAGCAAAACAAATACACCAAACCAAAAAGGGAAAATCAATCAACATATGTTGTCAAATTGTAATTACACAAGGTGGAATGGTTCTTATATGCTCATACAATTTGAGGTTTTTGTTTACTTTATTTCTCCAGCATGGGGTCTGGCATGGATTCACATGCTCATGAATATTCCCCGTCGTCAGGCTGGGAATCCTCGGTAAAGAAAAAAACCAGTATCCGTTTCGTTTCTGATCTGTCTTTCGTAGTAATAACCAATCACTGGTCTCTGCGTCATACTGACCACAGCCAATGACTGCCCTCTACCTAAGCACCGCCTCTGGCAGCCATCTTCAGATTTTTACCGCACGTTCATGTGTTGGGATCCTCGTGCTATTGCTCTCGAGCGTTAGTGCTATTTTTTCACGTTTCTTCTCAAAAACTTCGTTTTTTTCGGTCAAAAGAGCCTCAAGATCCACCGACTCTCCATCCGATCAACGGGGACCCGTGTCGGATTCGTCTGCGCCCCTCAAGGGTGAAGATTTCATCGAGCTACGCTTTTGGAGGACTCCAGAAGCTTCTCAGGCCCGGACATGGCCCAGGAGAAGGGAAGCTCGACGCCCGGAAAGCTGTTCAGGGTCTGCCCTGGATGCCAGCTGCAGAACGTCTTTAAGGAGGACGAACACTCCTTTTGTCTCTACTGCTTACATGAGGACAAGACGCACGTGGAGAAGGACTGTGCATTTTGCGGCAATATGTCGGAGCGGACCATGAAGGACCGCCATCAACGTCTCGCCAACTGGCTGGAAGGGAAGAGCCCGTCAGGCGAGAAGAAGAGGAAGAAATCCGAGCGGTCTTCTAAGACCTTTGAGGACGCCCCGGCGACGGGGGTCCAACACAAGGCCAAGCACCGCGAGTCCGCTGGCACCGGGAGCGCCGAACGGTCGGGCTCTACGGGCGCCAGGCAGGGCGCACCCTCCCCGGCACCTTCAGCCACGAGCCAACGCTCTGGGTCGGGTAAGAGGAAGGGCGAGCACCCGGCGAAGCTCCTGGAGAGGCCCCGGTCGAGCTCGAAGGCCCCATCGGAGGGGGAGCGAGGCAGTGTCCCCCCCCTCAAGGATAAGGCGGTGAGCGCACCTAAGGTGGTGAAGGCCTTAATCCATCCGGCCAAGCCCTCTATCGAAACTGTCGCGGCGGCCCTGGCTCAGCCTGTGGAGGCTACACCAGTGGTGGCGACCTCGGGGCTCAGAGTCTCCTGCCACCTCGGAGGGAGTCCTCTTTTGTGCCCATCGATAGGACCCCCGTGAAATCCCCGGCGGGGAAGAAAAAGGGGGGGCAGGGCGCCGTCGTAGATTCGGCTTCAACCTCGGAGGAAGTGCTGATCGAGGTCTTAAGCCACGGCCTTGGCGTGGAAGAAGACCGGCCCGTCGGGATGGATCCCGACGCAGGTGACGACATCGTCGAGGGTGCCGACGGGGCCCCTGATCGCCCGTCGGATTCCCCTCTGCCAGCGCCGCAAGACAACTCGGCGGCCATTTTGTTGGCTATACAGTCCTTATGCTCAGAGATAAGGACGAGACTACCGTTGCCGACGGAGGAACCTCTCCCGTCGGGGGATCCTGAACCGGGACCTTCTGGTGTTCCCCCGCCCAAGAAAAGAAGGATTCACCCTCCACCTCCTTTTCAGCCGTCGCGCCCCGTCCAGCCCTCCTCCCCGTCCACCCGAGGGGATGATACGGGGACTGACACGGCAGCGACGGGTACGGACGACGAGGTATACGACGAGGATCTACCGTCGTCGCCTCCCACCAGGGCTTCTCCGCCCGACGAGATTGGATCGTTCCACTCCATGATCGCCAGGGCATCCGAGCTTTTCCAACTCTGCCCTGAGGAGAAGAAAAAGGAAGGATTCCTTTATCAACGGCGCGAGGCCAAGAGGAAGACGGTCCTCGCGGTGCCTCTACTGGACGACATTTGGGATGAGGGCCTCGCCCTCCTCAAGAACCCTTCCACGACGCCAGCTAGAAGAGACCGGTACGAGAAGAAGTACCGGGTCCCGGACGCGGCCCCCCTGTGCCTCCGGGCGCAGCCTACCCCGGACTCTGTCGTCTCCGCGGCGGCCAGGAAGAAAGCGGGGGGGGGGGTGCGGCCTCCACATCGACTTCCCCACCGGACGGCGAGGGAAAGAAATTGGACGCTATGGGACGCAGGGTCATCTCATCTGCAGCGACAACGATTAAAGCGGCCAACGCCTTGGCTATCGTGGCCCGCTACGACAGGGAGCTATGGTACAAACTGGCTCCCCTGCTGGACTTCCTACCGGACGACAAGAGGGCGGATGCCCTGGAGATCCTACAGGAAGGTGAGGTGGCGTCGGACCACGCCATCACTATTGCGACGGACATCGCCGACACTGGGTTTCGCCAGTTGGGCAACGGCGTGTGCCTTAGGCGGCGTGGATGGCTCAAGGCTACGGACTTCCGTCAAGACGTACAGACCAGAGTCCTGGACATGTCGTTCGATGGGAACAACCTGTTTGGGAAAACAGTGGACGATTCCCTTCAGGCCATTAAAGCGGACACTGAGACGGCCCGGGCCCTTGGGGTTCTGCAGCAACGACGGACGCCCTTTCGGAGCAGCGGAGGCAAGGGCGCCTCCAAAGGTTCCGGCGGTGGTTTCTCCACCTACCGTCAAGCGGCCCGCTCGTCGTCTCAGGAGGCCTACAGAGGACGAGGCAAGTCTGGCGGACCCCGCCGTCGTCGCCAAGGAGGTCAAGGCGGCAAAGCCTCGTCGAAACAGGATTGAACCGGCCGTGGGGTCGGGCCCCCACCGAAGCACCCCGGTGGGAGGCCGGCTGGCGAGCTTCGTCAGCGTGTGGGAGTCCATCTCCACCGACCGTTGGGTGCTGGACGCCTTAGCCCGGGGCCACGCGCTCGAGTTTCAAAGAAGGTGCCCGCGCGTCCCCCCCGTGGCCAGGAAAGAGCTTCACGTCCCTCAGCTTCTCCTGGAGGTAAAGGCAATGCTCAGGAAGGGCGCCATCGAACTCGTCCCAAAGAGGCTTCGGGGCTCCGGAGTTTACTCGAGATACTTCCTCGTGAAGAAGAAGACGGGAGGATGGCGCCCCATCCTAGACCTGCGACGTCTGAACAAGTTCATCAAGGCGCAGAAGTTCCGGATGGTCACCCTCCAGCACGTCCTGGGTCAGCTGGAGGAAGGAGACTTCCTGTCGTCGTTGGATTTGGAGGATGCCTACTTCCATATTCCCATCCTAAAGGGGCACCGAAAATTCCTCAGGTTTGTGGTCCAAGGGCGTCACTACCAGTTCAAAGCCCTCCCCTTCGGACTACGGTCGGCACCCAGGGTATTCACCAAGTGCCTTGCACCGGTGGCGGCGCAGCTGCGCCGCGAGGGGATCCACGTCTACCCCTACCTGGGCGACTGGCTCATCCGAGCCAAGACGAGGGAGCTCGCCGTGGAGCACACGGCAAGGACCGTCCAACTTCTCACGGACCTGGGATTCTCCGTGAACTACGCCAAGTCCCACCTGGTACCCGCGCAAAACGCACTGTTTCTGGGAGCGAAGCTCGACACAGTGTCCCTTCTGGCCTCCCCGTCGGAGGAAAGGACCAGGTCCATCCTGGGCAAGGTACAGCGGATGTTGGTTTCCGACGCGGCCAAGGTGAGGTCCATCAAGTCCCTCCTCGGAATGATGTCTTCTTGCATCTACCTCATTCCCATGTGCAGGCTCCGGATGCGCCCGTTGCAGGAGTTCCTGGACGCGCGCTGGATCCAAACGACGGGCGGCTTCGAGGAGAGGATCACACTCGACGAGAGTTTCCGCTGAGCGGTCCGGTGGTGGGGCACCCGCGCGCATCTGACGGCGGGCATGGACTTCCAGACCCCAGACCACCAGGAGACAGTGACCACGGATGCCTCCCTGGAAGGGTGGGGAGCGCACACCGAAAATCTGCACGCGAGAGGCCTTTGGCTCCCGACAGAGAAGTCCCTCCATATCAACGTCCTGGAGCTCCGTGCAGTGTTCTGGGCCCTCAGGTCCTTCCTTCCGTCCCTCAAGGGCAAGGTGGTGAGGATCTTCACCGACAACACCACCACCATGTTTTACATCAGGAAACAGGGCGGAACCAGGTCCACAGCACTGTCCAAGGAGGCGCAGGACCTGTGGCATTGGGCCGTCGCCCAAAGGATGTTTCTGGTGCCGTTTCATCTGGCAGGGATAAAAAACACCATCGCCGACTCACTCAGCAGGGAGCTGCGCTCGTGCCACGAGTGGGAACTACGGCAGGATCTAGTGGATCGCCTCTTCCGACGGTGGGGCACACCCCAGATCGACCTGTTCGCGACGGCGACGAACTCCAAGTGCCGGAGGTTCGCCAGCAGGTTTCCCCAGGCGAGGAGCATGGGCGATGCTTTCTCGTTCCCCTGGGAGGGCCTGTTCCTCTACGCGTTCCCTCCTTTGCCACTGCTAATCCGGCTCGTCAACCAGCTCAAGAGGTCACGGTGCAGGATGATCCTCGTCGCACCTGCGTGGCCGAGGCAGATATGGTTCCCGGACCTTCTGGACTTGTCAGCGTCCCCGCCAATCAAGCTGCCAGTGGACGCGGATCTACTCTCCAGGGATCGAGGCGCCATCCTCCACCACGACCCGAAATCGCTGAACTTGCAGGCCTGGCTCCTGCAGCGCTAGAGTTTGGAGGATACGACATACCGGCCGACTGCAGAGAGGTTCTTGCAAAGGCCAGGGCGTCCTCGACTCTTAAATGCTACGGACACAAATGGAAGAGGTTCTCTGTCTGGTGCCACGCACAGAAGATTAACCCTCTACGGATTACGGCTCCCCAGGTACTGCCGTACCTGCTGACGCTGGCCAAAGCTGGACTGGCACACGCGTCCATCAAGATTCATCTTGCTGCGATCTCCCGATACACCAGAACCACGGGGCGGACGTCCTTGTGGTCTCATCGTCTGGTGAAAGAGTTCATGAAGGGACTGTTCAGATCGTTCCCGCCGGTGAAGGCTCCGGCCCCGGCGTGGGAGCTCAACGTGGTGCTGACCAAGCTCATGGGACCTCCGTTCGAGCCTCTGCACTCGGCCCCGTTGAAGTTTCTGTCGTGGAAAACAGCGTTTCTTGTGGCCATCACCTCCGCACGACGGGTGGGAGAGATCCAGGCCCTTTCCTGCAAGGCCCCGTACTTGACTTTTCACGACACGAGGGTAGTGCTCAGGACGCACCCCTCCTTCATGCCCAAGGTACCGTCGGACTTCCATCTCAACGAACCCTTGGTGTTGCCTGTGTTCTTCCCGTCGCCTTCGTCGCCGGCTGAGAGGACTTTGCACTCGCTGGATGTGGCTAGAGCGCTGAAGTTCTACGTGGACCGCACGAAGTGTTTTCGGAAGACGTCACAACTCTTTGTGAACTTTGGACCTGTCAATCAGGGGAAGGCTCTCTCGAAGGCTTCCATTTCCAGATGGCTCTCCGGCTGTATCATGTACTGTCATCGGTTGGCAAACCGACCGCTGCCTGGCCGTCCGAGAGCCCATTCCACCAGAGCGATCGCAGCTACCACGGCGTTCCTTTCTGGTGTGCCCCTGCTGGACATATGCAGGGCTGCTACGTGGAGGTCGACGCACACCTTCACGAAATTCTACTGCGTCGATCGGGATTCCAGGGAGGAGTCCAGGGTCGGCCAAGCAGTGCTGCGCAACCTGTTCGCCTGAGGTGAGCCTGGTGAGGAGGTAAGATGCTTAATGTTGAGTTTGATGTAATGCTTAATGTTGAGCCTTTGCCACCTCCCGTGGTTGTGCATGTGTGTACTGCTATGTATTCTTTATTCATGAGCATGTGAATCCATGCCAGACCCCATGCTGGAGAAGGAACAAGTTACTTACCTGTAACTGTTGTTCTCCAGCATGGGTCTGGCATGGATTCACATGCGAACCCTCCCGCCTACCCCTCTGCGGCTCTTCACTTGGTCATACTGCCACTTCACGTGCTTCCAAATCTGAAGATGGCTGCCAGAGGCGGTGCTTAGGTAGAGGGCAGTCATTGGCTGTGGTCAGTATGACGCAGAGACCAGTGATTGGTTATTACTACGAAAGACAGATCAGAAACGAAACTGATACTGGTTTTTTTCTTTACCGAGGATTCCCAGCCTGACGACGGGGAATATTCATGAGCATGTGAATCCATGCCAGACCCATGCTGGAGAACAACAGTTACAGGTAAGTAACTTGTTCCTTACTAATACCTTTTAAATGGTGTGCCACCCTATATTCCCACATCCTTCTCGGAGCATGCTAGCAAAATCACAACAGCCAGCCCCAAGCAGTTGTAATTGCGTCTGATTGTTAAATGCATGAATTTAGCTAACAAATTAAATTACTGTGGTGAAACAAATTGCAGGGCCGGTATGGTCTGTAATATTTTGTTCTCAACTTCACAATATAGTATATGACATTCCAAATATTCATAGAGATGGCAATGCAGACTGATTAATGACAGGATTATGAGCATATTTAAAATGCTTGCTCATAAACATGTGTCTGACGCAATTTTTAATTGATTGAAAAAATACTTTGGAGTTTTATTTTAATTTTCCTGGTTTGGCGGGAAGTGTTTTCTTGTGCGAGGATCACACTTTGGTCTCTGGAGGCAAAACATTACTTTGTACTTCTCTCTACCCGTATCATGTCTGGTGTATTTTTCTAATAGACAGTTGCCGCTGTTCTAAGCATGGCTGGAGTTACCCACAACAAAGCTTGCCAAGTAACCTCAAATTACAATGGGAAGGACAGTCCTGTTGGTAACTTGAGAAGCCTTTACCATAAGTTATTCTAATTTCCCAAGATTGTGAAATTTATTTTGGTTCGATGCTGGAGACCACATGGTAGAGTGAGAGGGTGTAGTGGTAGAGTTTGGTTGCATCATCAACAGGCTGTCTTGCATGTCATTAGGGGTCATTCTGTAAGAGGTAAGACAACAATATACATATTCCTATATGCAGAGTTGCAACCTACTTTCATTCTGTAATCCCCCCAACAGTCTCGAACTGTGTTTTTAAAACTGAGGGACAGTGCAGTCTCATTGCAAGGGACAGTACTTTTTTTACTCACCACATTTTAGGATCTAACACCAACTCTTCATTCTTAGTTTAGTTGTTTCATGTTTGGAATTCCTTTCTAACATATACTTAAAAAGCACCTGGTAGGAACAAATCCACACATTACTCAGACGTAATGTTAGCTGGATAAGTCATATTTGTTAGGAATAATATCCCAGTCCCATGTTTATGGTGTGAGTGTGTCATCCAAAGCCTAGGCTAACAGGACATCTGTAAGCTTTTTTTGTCTCGCCTCATGGGTACTGTGATTATACAAGCATAGCCAACCCTTAGGTGGCAATAGGGTAGCTAAGAATACAGGGTTATTACATTATTACTTTAAATAAAGAAAAGCCCACACAGAGATACTGTGCAAGTACACCGTTGTTGTTCATTAAATGTTGGTAAGATGTTGATGGTGGTTACAGATAATTAATTTGAGTTCAGAAAGACTCCCAGAACATTCTACGGTCTTGGTCCCACTTGTAAGGGTCAGTCACAAGCTGAAAGATCAACTGGGACCATAGGAAGGCAAGTTGGACATCTTGTTCCCTGAGTTGCTTTAGGACGTGGCTTCCTGGGAATCAGTCTCTCATAGGCGATAGTGAAGATACAGACATGTTTCGTATTGCACGAGTGGGATACAGGTCCTGTGCAGGCTTTCCGGGGCGCCACGCCTCTCAACTAACTCTGTGACCGTGTCTTTTGGGAAGATGGTTTGTTGATCATAGCCAGTAGGGAGAGCTGGAAAGGGGTCTCTAGGGAGGGCAGGTGTACCCTGGACTTCTTCCCCTTCACCTCTCGTCACTGAACCTATTTCACCCCATTCCTCCTCCCACTCTTTGATCCTGGCTAGGGCTGACCCTGCCGACCGGAACCTTCCCATTCTGGTCTTCCTCACTCTCTTCTTGACTCCTTGAGCTTCTCCGCTTTCCTTTCACCTCCTCTGTACTACTCTCGTCCTCTGTTAGGACTGCTTCTTTGTCGCTCCTAGTCCCTGACGTCGGCAACTCTTCCTCGTCCTAGGATTATATCTCCTTCTCATGAATCTGTCCTCCTTCTGACCTCTCCACTTTTTCTGGATGAATCCTCATCTCCGTTGTTTGTCACCCCCTCCTTCACTTCTTTTTCCTTCCTGTCACCTCCACCTGCCAACACTCGTCTTCAGATGGTACCCCCTCATTTACTGCCTTCACCACCTTCAGTCCACTGTCACCTCTTGGCGTTACCACATCCTTTTCTACCACCTCCCTGCTCTCCCCTTAGCTGTTCGTTCCGTTTTCAATGGTGCCTGTGTCACTGCGACTCTGTGTGAAACAATATTAAAGGTTAGTAGGAATACTGCAGTTCAAATGATTAACAGGCCAAACTTCCTCAGCACGCTTATTCTTTAGCAGCAAAGTATTTTGGGCAGCTGAAATTTCACGGGTTCGTGTCCCATAAGGGAAGCACATTATTAGGGACAAGAGTGTGGCAGCCAGCACCATGTACACAACATGTTTTTCATGGTATCGTTAATTTAAATGGTTGAGCACTTGCATTGCAGGTTTGAAGTATCTGGAAATCATTTGAACTATCTTACAGCTTGCTACTGAAAACAAATATTGCACAATAAAAGCGCCATTTCACAGTGCACATTTGTATGAACAGGAGAAGCTCAATGAACAACTGGAAGAGCAGCGACACAAGCAGGCCCTGCAGAGGTATCAAAGTGAAGCCGATGAACTTAATAACTGGCTGCTCAGCGCCAAAACCACTCTAGCCAATGCTTTGCGCGTCTTCGAGGAGCCTATGGACATGGAAGCTCAGCTGATGGATTGCCAGGTAAATCGTGGATTGAGCATGTTTTAAAGCCTGCCTTTACATCTTTGCATTATGTGCACGTTTATGGCAATGCTAGGTGGTCTGTGAAATTGCATGGAAGTAGCGTTTTCCATGGTTGTGATACAGCTGTATGAACCCAGTTGTTTTTATGTGCTACAGTACAATCTGTTATTGCAAATCAAGTCACGAAATCCAGGTCGGTACGTTTTGGCATACTTGTTCTTTCCATCCACCTCCATTGCTTCTTGCCCGCACTGCTGTTACAAATAACCCTTGATTTGCAACATGAAGGGCCGCCAGGAGATGCAGTGTGATCTCTGTTAGGATTTATACATAAACATTAAAAACATTCTGGCTTCTGTTACACCGCTCGTTAAGTGGTCCTTTGTGCTGTATCCCAAAGTTCCTTGTTTTCCGCACTGCCAACTGGCTACCTGTGGAACCTTTTTAGGTGCCATTGGGCACACTCCGCCCAATCATTAGTTAACTTCTCTCGCCCTCCAGCATATTTGTGACGAGTGCCAATATGCTCTCTCTCCATGTCCACACTGGACAATTCTAGTTTGCTTCCAAAATATTAAATATCCTAGATATATGATATGATATGATAGGTTATTTATAACACGTTTAATACCGAGAGGTTTCTAAGCGCAGAGCCGGGGATCGAACCTGTGTTGCTCTGTGTCGTCTTGCATTCAAGGCAGGCATGTTGCCGCTGAGCTGTCCTCCTGGGATCTTGACACTCCTTTGTTTTTTTGCTAATGTCCCAGTCTTCTGGCAAAATCTCTGCCTGATGACGATGCAGAACAAGTTCTTGAATTTGTTTTTAAAATTTAAGGTGTTCATTTGTGCATCTGAGCCTATACTGGGTCTCAGCCCTCAGGGTCACCTTGGGGCTAGCCACGATCTGTTTGTATTATAACATGTTTTACCAGTGTTGCCGTGGACTGGGGGACAGGGGCACATTTTCCTGCCTTCCTGCACATGGCTGTGACATCACTATCGCTTCGTTGGGCAGCCTGTCTGGCCTCTGTTGACACATTCTTTACCTCAGGGGCCAGTGCACTGTGTAGTAGTATGTGGTTCAACAGCACCCCAAGCATTGACTTTTGATTTTGTGTACTTCGGCGGGTGAGGGTTCCACAGCACACTAATCACTCCTTCCTTATTTATGGTCTAAACGGGTGTGGGTGTCGCATACACATTACGCCATTTAAAATGGTCGTGCAAGCTACTAGTGTTGACCGAACCATGAACGTGGTCGTCCAAACGACTTAGTACCCATGTAGGATTATCTACCACCAATTCCCTTCACCATTCAATTGTATCCTGCATCTCATCCTAGATACAACACAAAAAGGGCCACTTTTCCTGTTGTGGTCTATGCGTTTAGCACCAGTGCCAATGCAGTATTTATAGGGAAACTTTCCCTTCTATGGGATATTTATGCGGGTTGACCTTCCATGTGTTTTCTGTTAATATGTCCATAAGAAGCACTCATTTATGATTTTGTTTTATGCCCGAAACCTAGATTTATTTTAAATTTCCTATTGTGCATTGTTTGGCGATTTGTTTGCAGTGATCTGCGTAGTATAAAAGACAAATAATGTCAGGGTTCGACATTGAGATTGCATGAGCAGGAGCTAAAACCTGCTGCTGGGTGTCAGACATCGCCCTGTAGTCTGGAGCTGCCACAGGGGAACCAGGAGCTACCAGAGATGCTCCTTGAACTATTTCTCCCTTTTGTTTGAAACCTTTTGTTTACAAGCATGTTAGATGTGTTCTAATTCTTCTGTATTAACATCCTCAAATACTCAAAGGTAATGTCACATTTACATGTTTGGAAGGCACCAGTTTGCCCTAGGAGCCAAAAGTAGCTCCTGGTAGCTGTTGGTTTGAGACTAACCAGGCTCTGCTATGCTAGAAACAGGAGCTAAATAGCTCCCAGCTCCCCTCAATTTCGAACCCTGTAATGTTAACATAGCAGTGTGGAAATAGGAAATAGGAAAGAGCCTGATGGACGAGTAGTCACATGTTAGCCACTTGCCAAGCGACAGCATCTAGTCCCAGTACATGATGGCATAATGTTCCAAATAGTTTGTAATCTACAGAAGCACAAGGGCTAAGAACCACAAAGTTTGTATAAATAAGTACCTTGAGCCTTTCCTTAAAAGAAACCCAAAATAAAACGGGGCCTTTAGTGCGCAATTGATAAACGAGTACACACACAGTATATTTTAATGTTGCATCATTTAATAAAACGCATAATCTTAGAACTCCTTAAAAAAGGGCAGCAGCTAACAATATAAATCCAAGTAACAAAACATAACAATTCTGACAGTAACAGCTCTAATAAATAAATAGTTTAAGCTATTTCCTGTTACTGTAAAAACAATTGGGTTTTGCACGGATGCATCTGCAATGAAGTAATGGTATCGCCCGAGTAGATGGAAGCCTGACATGTCCTTCTATAAGTCGCTCTTCTGTCTAAAGAGGATTATGAGAGGCTGAGTCCCTTTGCCAGTCAGAAGGAGCACCCAGAGAGAATAGCAGCTCGCCCGTGCACATGACGCTGTGTGTGTGTTGGAATGGGGGTCCATGAATATGCAAGCAGTGGAACGCCCTAGACTTTGCAGTCTGCATGAAATCTACCCATTGTTGGCAGTGACTGTCTCCCTCTAGTCCTGCAAGAATGAACCAGCAGTTCTGCAGTTAGGCGTCCCTGTAGAACCAGTTGCTGCCTAATGTTTACCCTCCAAAAAAGGGTCATACTCATGAGGACAGCTACAACAAGAAGCGAGAATGCGTTTCTTCATGCAATTGGGGTCCAGCTCCGACCCCGGCCTTAGGGTAGCGCCTGACTGCAAGCTTCTGCTTATTTGACAATGTTTGAATGTGCCTCTTTGTTTTTGCTGCTGCAGAGCATGCTGCTGGAAATAGAACGGAAGGTGGTGGCATTGTCGGAGCTCTCGGTGCACAATGAGAATTTGCTCATGGAAGGGAAGGCCCGCACAAAGGAAGAGGCAGAGCAGCTGGCCGTGAAGCTCCGAACGCTGAAGAGCAGCTTGCTGGAGCTGCAGAGGGTCCTGCAGGACAAGCAGATCAACATTCAGGTGAGGACGAGGATGCAGATCCCAAGATAGCAGGACTCGGTTGGAGTTCCCATTTCTTCCCAGAACCAGACAAACATGTGCCCTGATTAGTCACAAATCACTCTTGCCTCTTTCCCAGGGATATTTATCCATTAGAATGCGCATGACGAGCAGACTGCCTTGCTATGCATATTTTCATAAAGAACCACCCTCCTTTTACAACTACAAAAACGTAGCAGGACATATCACAAGAAATAGCTGTCTTTTGTTCAGTTGCACAGTTAATTTTATTTATTTTTATTTATTTATTTTGCATTTTTAAAGCGCTCACACAGCCCACGGGCATCAAGGCGGTTTTACAGGAATTGTTTGTTTTTTAGTTGCGCAATTGTTCTTTTTTTGTAATAGTTGCGTATTTATAACGCGCTTAAAAACCCAGAGGTTTCTAAACACGGACCCGGGGATCAAACCTTTGTTGCTTCGTGTCATCTTGCTTCCAAGGCGTACAGGTTGCCACTGAGCTGTCCTCCCGGGATTTAGACTATTTTAGTCTCCATAACATTGTTGCTTGACGACTGCTTTTAAATAAGCAATTTCCCAACATACAGCTTGTGCACACTATGTTTTACTTGAAAAACAAAAAAAAACGTAGCACTATTTGGTTTAATTAAAGTATTGTGTTAAGGCTGTCTTTGAATTGCATGCAACATTAGAGCTCAAGCAATTTCCCTTGCTTCCAACACAGAAATCATATAAGTAAATAATGATGCCTTGCAGGATGAAATAATGTGAATTGACATTGTTTTAGTCTTGCCATAAGTGGTTAATTTTTATAACTGTTATCTTGTTTATTTCTTAGGCTAAGCTAGCATGGGCAGAGATGAAAGCACCCAAGAAAGCAGAACATGTAATGTGTCTGGTTTTTGGTTTTGAGTTTGCTTTGCTTTATCGTCTTATGATTTTCTGCTTCTCCCGGGTGTGCTTGTGGTGCTAATCGGGCTCTTCCTATCCTTCTCGAGATAATTTTTTTCATGTTGCAGGATGCACCTTTCCGAGCATTTAGTGTACTTTAGTTGTATGTGTCATGCTGTCTGGGAACTTGTATCCTCAATGATTGTAGTCGGGTTAAATGTGGTGGAACAATCAGCTTTCAGCTAAATCTTCATCTTCCAAGGGCCACATGTCCGCTGTATATTGCTCAGGTATATTCATCTATGCTTGCATCTATGTTTACACCGACATTTTACTTCACTGCATTTATGGTGCAACTGTGAAACATATTGTGCTTGAGTCCAGGAAGTGTGAGAGTTCAATGTCATATAAAGAAAATGTCTGTGAGAGAAAACCAGGTTTAGAGAGATTCATGCCAAACCATTGCTCGACAAAGAGGATGAATGCTAATGGCTCAGGTGAGCATGCACCACAAGTGGTGATGCATTTAAAGGGAATACGTTAGTGGAAAAATAAGCGAGATGGTGCATAGTGAACCCAACTGCACTACAAAAGATAACATGACATTTTGCAATCTCCATATTCGGTGAAGGAAAATTTGTATTTTAAACATAGCAGAATTTTACCAGAAGCTCACAAATTATTCACTACAAAATTTAACCACAGGGGATTTAGAAGACCCGTTGACCCTTCATCCTCTAGGGTATGAGTATCTGGGACATTGCAAACAATGTGATGCATTCACGCACGCAAATGTACGTTCAGATATTTGTTTTCTTCAGACCTGTAGGCACTACCCTTTTCTTGCTTTTATCTTCATTTCAAAAGTATGAAAAACATTAATTGATGCAAATGCCTGAACAATGTCTTCAGCCTATTAAACAAAATAACTCTTGTATAAGAATTACATTTAATTTATGTGGGTACATTTGACGGCACCCAGTGTACACCTTTGTCTCTGATGGATCAGGATAAAAACAAAAGATCCAGATACTCTCCAGCTGGCCATTTGACTGAAAGACAAGGCATTGAAAGATAAAGAGTCATTGAATTGCTTCAGAAATATGCTGGCTACACCGGTCATTGGACGCTCTGACATAATAATGAAGTCCTACTGGGGATAGAGTTTTCATGTATCATAAGGCCTCACACTTTACAAATTAATGCTAACTATTTACCTCATAGACGTCAGAGACAGGCTGCTGAATAAAGCCTGCACTCGAAATGTGACTGTTTGATTTCGAATTTCACTGTACTGTTACAATACATATTCAACTCTGCAAAATTCTGAGATTTTGGAAACTAATCAGCTAAAGTAATTATACAGCATGCACCACTTTTCTTGACACAGATTTACTGTAGGCATATATTCTTTGGGTACTGGACTTACAAAACAGCTACGTCTGCATTTCTCTGGTTTTGGCCATCTTTTGCATGTTGGTGGAACAAAAGGGACTATTTCAGAAGAAAAGTATTTTCTTCTGAAATACTGAAAACAGCACTGTTCTGTTACGTTATTGGGCATTTATGTAGTGCTCTATATATCATTGGCATGACCTCAAAGCGCTGGTAGGTTGAACGCCCTTGGGCCCGTAGTACAGGTCAGTTGAGAGAGGAAGGTGTAGTAGGGTGCATGGGTGAACCAGTTATGTGTGCAGCTGATGTAATAGCCTGATGGTAGCTGCATCCTAGTGTTAGGTGTGGTGGTTTTGACATCAGTTGAATGTGTGCAGTCTGGGGGTTGGACATCCAGATTGGTTCTGGCTGCGTTAGGCCTGAAGGACGCTTATATGAGCAGCTAGGCCGGTTTGTCATGGGATATAGCTGCGCTTTATTAGAGTGATGAGGTGTCCATGGGGTAGTGTTCGTATGTGAGCAGCTAGGCCGAATTGATCGAGAGGTATAGCTGCACTCTGAGTGTGTGATGGTTTAGAGCAGAGAGTAAGCCTAGTGGTATGTGGAGGGAGTGTTTGGGTGGAGTTAGGATCTAAGGAGATCAATATTGTGGATTTCAGGCATGGGTCACTTATAGCAAGTCAATAGGCGTATTCAACGGAGACATTGGTGACGTTGCTTGGGATCACATCCAGCAATTAGTCATCGGATGTTAGGTTAGTCTCTACAGAATGATTGTGGTTGATATTATGGAAAGAGCCACGTCTTTGGAGCTTTGCGGAACGTCATATAATCTTGGGTGTGTCGAATATGAGGGGGAAGCGAGTTCCAAAGAGTTGGGGCCAAGGTTGAGAAGGCGGACCCTCCAATCCTGACAGAGTTAGCAGCTGGAATTACTAGAAGGAGGGCAGTGCTTGATCTTAGGGTGCGAGATGTGAGGTATGGTTTTAGCTTCTCTTGTAGGTATAATGTGCCAGACTTGTGCACAACTCGGTGAGTGATGCATAGTGTCTTGAAGGTGGTCCTTCGTCCGACCGGGAGCCAGTGGAGGGTTCGGAGAGCTGGTGAGATGTGGTCTCTAGGACCTAGGGCAAGGATCAGTTTTGCGGCAGCATTTTGAGCTCTTTGGTTCTCTGTCCATGATTCATAGTCACATCCCTGACCGGGCACCCCAGATTTGCATCAGACACACCCTGTTAAAATCACTTTTGCCTCTTTCCTAATCATAGATAATGTGCTGGTGCCAGTGCTTTTCCTTCAGAGATTAATCTTTGTAGACCACCTTAAATCAATTACATACTTTAATGGGACGTGCAGTCCCCTAAGTTTAGGAGACATTTATCTATAGTCAGCCTTACAGTTAGTCTGCAAAATGCACTTCCCATGGCCCACTTTTAGCAGCAGGTTAGGACACACGCATAAACTCTACGAGCACTTCCACGAAGGTGCACTCAGAGAGTGCGTCCCTTGTGATGACCTTGATCACTTCCCAAAGGCTACCCCAGAATCTCCCATTGTTGTCTGTATGTGGGGGTGTTTGAGGTGCATCCAGTCCCACCAAATGCAGAGCCTAGATGTGCCTATAGTGCACCCGATCCACATTATGCGAGATCTTATGTCCCACTCCAACCATCAGCAAGTCTTAAATACTCTAGAACGCTGACAGTTTTAAAGGAATAAGGCACACCAACTGCCAATGGGCCCCTCACCCTATCATTGGAGTGTGTGTTCCGTAATACATAGATCGCAGTTAATATTAATATATCAAGCATATACGTTATACTACCGGCCCAGCCGAATAAAAAGACATTTTACATCTGCTGTTGTTCACCATTGGTGTGAATTGGAAACAACAGTTTTTAGTTGTTGTCTCACATATACTTCCTTTGTAAGAATATAAAAAACTGTAACTCAATAGATAACCTCATGCTGATCAGCTGGGGTCATATGTGTAAGCAGTTTACCTGCTAGTTGATTCTACATTTAGCACCCACAACATTACATTTTGGCACATTAGCAAGATTTGCAATATAACAAGTCACTAATTTACTAACGCACCCAAATATTTGTCGCAAATGGCAAATTACTTAATGTGTTAATGAGATTACCCTGTAAATGAAACACCCGTTGAATACAAAAGTTTATTAAGTAAACTATCGGACAGGTTTCAATAATGACACCTATGAAAAGTGCTTACAATAGTGGAGCCTGCTTTAGAACATAGGTTGTTTTATCTTGTTTTATTTTCACTGTTATTTTCACTTACTTTAAACACCATTTCTTGAACATAAACAGTGGAAATAATGCATCCAAATTTGGATGTCGATAATTGTCATGATGACTCTCCTTTGATCATATTGGAATTATTTCCTGAAACTTGTCAGCTATCTCAGATAATCTAATTGGATCAACTTTAGGTTAGGAACCACCTAACTCAGTGTACTTCGGCAGTCATAAGCACAGTACAAGCTGAAAGCAAGCTCTTGACTTGAAGGCTTTGTGTGATGAGGTGAAGAGATTATCTGCACGGTGGTAGGGTGTATTGAAATCCCTTTTCCTGCCTACTGTAGGCTTATTGTCATTAAATTTATTAACTCTGATCAAGTGATTTCAGAAATCTTTAAAAGCCAATCCCTGAGGTAAGCCACAACAGCAGTGTCATCCAAAATACAATGAAACCATGGCTAACTTACTAAAATACAAACTTGATCTGGATTAATCTGATCCCACCTGGGACCTAAACTCCAGTGTAGTCTCACTACAGATCCTGTTGAGTCTATGAGTAACATCAAAGTTTTATTCTGGTGTTATGTACTTCATTTAGAGCAATCAATATGCTGCAAACATCTTTGACTCTTTTCATAACAATGCAACAGACCCCTCATGAATCCCTGATGAAATACAGCATTGTATATGTGAAATTATACAGCCTATGAAATGTGTTTTATGCCTCTGTTTGAGACTCTTGACATCACGTAAAAGAAACAGCATTAAAATAAGTTGTTCCATATTATTAATCTTAATCATCTGATTTTATCAATTAAAACTCGTCATCCACTTCTTCTGTTCTTTTTCTCAGTAGGTGTTTGTTAATGTAAAATGTTTGCCTCCTCACTCTTTAGAAATGTGATTTGTGTAAGTCACGCCTGAACTTCAGTCCATTTCATACACAAATAGCAATGTGCCCTGTCATCTATTACATACTTTCTCTTGATCCACCTCTTTCTAGGTGGTAGCTTGTTGATTTATCTTTATAACTTTACCTATGGTACCTGCACCTAACCAATTGGAGTCTTGTAGGTATTTTGTGATGTCACCCATTGTTATGGCTTTAGCTATTATGTTTCTTATTCCCATCAACGTTGTCTCACCTCTTCTACTGCATGGGATTTTCATTGTTGTTTTTTGATCTTCACTTCTTCACCGGTGCATCTGCTACTGATCATCAGCCCGCTTTTGAGGTGAATTTAAATATGTCACTTTACCTCTTCTCCCATTTAAGACTTCATATTCCCAAGTATCCACAGCAAGATGTTGTGTACGATCTTTCTTTGTCTTGTATGAATACTTTTAGGTTTTCGAGATTTTCCTTTTTTGGTTTAATTGGTTCAATGAGCGTGTAGCTTACGTAGTTTTCTTTTATGCTAGGCGGTAAGGTATGGGGCTAATCCTCTTTTATTAGTATCCGTTGGAAATATTTATTAAGACATAGATCGAATATTTAGTCTACTGTATTCTGGGGATTTATTATATTTCCTGGCCATCCTGCAAAATGTCATGTTATTGTTAAGTCTTAGAAAGTCAACTAGGAAATATTTAAGTTGGGTTCTTACCACAATGTTGATAACTTGTATTCTCCAGCATGGGGTCTGGCATGGATTCACATGCTCATGAATATTCCCCGTCGTCAGGCTGGGAATCCTCGGTAAAGAAAAAACCAGTATCAGTTTCGTTTCTGATCTGTCTTTCGTAGTAATAACCAATCACTGGTCTCTGCGTCATACTGACCACAGCCAATGACTGCCCTCTACCTAAGCACCGCCTCTGGCAGCCATCTTCAGATTTTTACCGCACGTTCATGTGTTGGGATCCTCGTGCTATTGCTCTCGAGCGTTAGTGCTATTTTTTCGCGTTTTTTCACAAAAACTCGATTCTTTCGGTCAAAAGAGCCTCAAGCTCCACCGATCCTACATCCGATCAACGGGGACCCGTGTCGGATTCGTCTGCGCCCCTCAAGGGTGAAGATTTCGTCGAGCTACACTTCGGAGGACTCCAGAAGCTTCTCAGGCCCGGTCTCGGAGATGGCCCAGGAGAAGGGAAGCTCGACGCCCGGAAAGCTGTTCAGGGTCTGCCCTGGATGCCAGCTGCAGAACGTCTTTAAGGAGGACGAACACTCTTTCTGCCTTTACTGCCTTCATGAGGACAAGACGCACGTGGAGAAGGACTGTGCGTTTTGCGGCAACATGTCGGAACGGACCATGAAGGACCGCCATCAACGTCTCGCCAACTGGCTGGAGGGTAAGAGCCCGTCTGGCGAGAAGAAGAAGAAACCCGAGCGGTCTTCTAAGACCTTTGAGGGCGCCCCGGCGACGGGGGCCCAACATAAGGCCAAGCACCGCGAGTCCGCTGGCACCGGGAGCGCCGAACGGTCGGGCTCTACGGGCGCCAGGCAGGGCGCACCCTCCCCGGCACCATCAACCACGAGCCAACGCTCTGGGTCGGGTGAGAGGAAGGCCGAGCACCCGGCGAAGCTCCAGGAGAGACCCCGGTCGAGCTCTAAGGCAGAGGAGGAGCGTGGCAGTGCCCCCTCCCTCAAGGATAAGGCGGTGAGCGCACCTAAGGTGGTGAAGGCCTTGATCCATCCGACCAAGCCCTCTATCGAAACGGTCGCGGCGGCCCTGGCTCAGCCTGTGGAGGCTGCGCCAGTGGTGGCGACCGCGGGGCCCAGAATCTCCCTGCCTCCTCGGAGGGAGTCTTCTTTTGTGCCCATCGATAGGACCCCCGTGAAACCCTCCGTGGGGAAGAAGAAGGGGGGGCAGGGCGTCGTCGTAGATTCGGCCTCAACCTCAAAAGAGGAGCTGATCGAGGTCTTAAGCCACGGCCTAGGCGTGGAAGAAGGCCAGCCCGTCGGAATGGACCCCGACGCAGGTGACGACGACGACGACATCGTCGAGGATACCGACGGGGCCCCTGCTCGCCCGTCGGATTCCCCTCTGCCAGCGCCGCAAGACAACTCGGCGGCCATTTTGTTGGCTATACAGTCCTTATGCTCCGAGATAAGGACGAGACTACCGTTACCGACGGAGGAACCTTTCCCGTCGGGGGATCCAGAACCGGGACCTTCTGGTGTTCCCCCTACCAAGAAAAGAAGGATCCATCCACCACCTCCTTTTCAACCGTCGCGCACCGTCCAGCCCTCTCCCCCGTCCACCCGAGGGGATGATACGGGAACTGACACGGCAGCGACGGGTACGGACGACGAGGCATACGACGAGGATATTCCGTCGTCGCCTCCCGCCAGGGCTTCTCCGCCCGACGAGATCGGATCTTTCCACTCCATGATCTCCAGGGCTTCCGAGCTTTTCCAACTCTGCCCTGAGGAGAAGAAAAAGGAAGGCTTCCTTTATCAGCGGCGCGAGGCCAAGAGGAAGACGGTCCTCGCAGTGCCTCTGTTGGACGACATTTGGGATGAGGGCCTTTCCCTCCTCAAGAACCCTTCCACGACGCCAGCTAGAAGAGACCGGTACGAGAAAAAGTACCGGGTCCCGGACACGGCCCCCCTGTGCCTCCGGGCGCAGCCTACCCCGGATTCCGTCGTCTCCGCGGCAGCCAGGAAGAAAGCGGGGGGGGGTGCGGCCTCCACATCGACTTCCCCGCCGGACGGCGAGGGAAAGAAATTGGATGCTATGGGACGTAGAGTCATCTCGTCGGCAGCGACGACGATTAAAGCGGCCAACGCCTTGGCTATCGTGGCTCGCTACGACAGGGAGCTCTGGTACAAGATAGCTCCCCTGCTGGATTTTCTGCCGGACGACAAGAGGGCGGAGGCCCTGGAGATCCTGCAGGAAGGTGAGGTGGCCTCGGACCACGCCATCACCGTGGCGACGGACATCGCCGACACTGGGTTCCGCCAGCTGGGCAACGGCGTTTGCCTTCGACGTCGTGGATGGCTCAAAGCCACGGACTTCCGGCAAGACGTCCAGACCAGAGTCCTGGACATGCCCTTCGACGGGAACAACCTGTTTGGGAAGACAGTGGACGATTCCCTTCAGGCCATCAAGGCGGATACTGAGACGGCCCGGGCCCTCGGAGTTCTGCAGCAACGTCGGACGCCCTTTCGGAGCAGCGGAGGCAAGGGCGCCTCCAGAGGTTCCGGCGGCGGTTTCGCTTCCTACCGTCAAGCGGCCCGCTCGTCGTCGCAAGAGGCCTACAGAGGACGAGGCAAGTCTAGCGGACCCCGTCGTCGTCGCCCAGGAGGTCAAGGCGGCAAGGCCGCGTCCAAGCAGGATTGAACCGGCTGTGGGGTCGGGCCCCCACCGGAGCACCCCGGTGGGAGGCCGGCTGGCGGGCTTCGTCAGCGTGTGGGAGTCCATCTCCACCGACCGTTGGGTGCTGGACGCCCTGGCCCGGGGCCACGCGCTCGAGTTTCAAAGAAGGTGCCCGCGTGTCCCCCCCGTGGCCAGGAAAGAACTTCACGTCCCTCAACTTCTCCTGGAGGTAAAGGCGATGCTCAGGAAGGGCGCCATCGAAATCGTCCCAAAGAGGCTTCGGGGCTCCGGAGTTTACTCGAGATACTTCCTCGTGAAGAAGAAGACGGGAGGATGGCGCCCCATCCTAGACCTCCGACGTCTGAACAAGTTCATCAAGGCGCAGAAGTTCCGGATGGTCACCCTCCAGCACGTCCTGGGCCAGCTGGAGGAAGGGGATTTCCTATCGTCGTTGGATTTGGAGGATGCCTACTTCCACATTCCCATCCTAAAGGGGCACCGAAAATTCCTCAGGTTCGTGGTGCAAGGGCGTCATTACCAGTTCAGAGCCCTCCCCTTCGGACTACGGTCGGCACCCAGGGTATTCACCAAGTGCCTCGCACCGGTGGCGGCGCAGCTGCGCCGCGAGGGGATCCACGTCTACCCCTACCTGGACGACTGGCTCATCCGCGCCAAGACGAGGGAACTCGCCGTGGTTCACACGGCAAGGACCGTCCAACTCCTCACGGACCTGGGATTCTTCGTGAACTACGCCAAATCCCACCTGGTGCCCGCGCAAGTCGCACTGTTTCTGGGAGCGAGGCTCGACAGTGTCCCTTCTGGCCTCCCCGTCGGAGGAGAGGACCAGGACCATCTTGGGCAAGGTGCAACGGATGTTGGTGGCCGACGCGGCCAAAGTGAGGTCCATCAAGTCCCTCCTCGGGATGATGTCTTCCTGCATCTACCTCATTCCCATGTGCAGGCTCCGGATGCGCCCGTTGCAAGAATTCCTGGATGCGCGCTGGATCCAGACGACGGGCAGCTTCGAGGAAAGGATCAAGCTCGACGAGAACTTCCGACGAGCGATACGGTGGTGGGGCACCCGCGCGCATCTGACGGCGGGCATGGACTTCCAGACCCCAGCCCACCAGGAGACTGTGACTACGGATGCCTCCCTGGAAGGGTGGGGAGCGCACACCGAAAATCTGCACGCAAAGGGACTCTGGCTCCCGACGGAGAAGTCCCTGCATATCAACGTCCTGGAGCTCCGTGCAGTGTTTTGGGCCCTCAGGTCTTTCCTTCCGTCCCTCAAGGGCAAGGTGGTGAGGATCTTCACCGACAACACCACCACCATGTTTTACATCAGGAAACAGGGCGGAACCAGGTCCCCAGCGCTGTCCAAGGAGGCGCAGGACCTGTGGCATTGGGCCGTCGCCCAAAGGATTTTTCTGGTGCCGTTTCATCTGGCAGGGATAAAAAACACCATCGCCGACTCACTCAGCAGGGAGCTGCGCTCGTGCCACGAGTGGGAACTACGGCAGGATCTGGTGGATCGCCTCTTCCGACGGTGGGGCACACCCCAGATCGACCTGTTCGCGACGGCGACGAACACCAAGTGCCGGAGGTTCGCCAGCAGGTTTCCCCAGACGAGGAGCATGGGCGATGCTTTCTCGTTCCCCTGGGAGGGCCTGTTCCTCTACGCGTTCCCTCCCTTGCCTCTGCTAATCCGGCTAGTCAACCTGCTCAAGAGGTCACGGTGCAGGATGATCCTCGTCGCACCCTCGTGGCCGAGGCAGATATGGTTCCCGGACCTTCTGGACTTGTCAGCGTCCCCGCCGATCAAGCTGCCGGCGGACGCGGATCTACTCTCCAGGGAAGGAGGCGCCATCCTCCACCACGACCCGAAGTCGCTGAACTTGCAGGCCTGGCTCCTGCAGCGCTAGAGTTTGGAGGATACGACATACCGGCCGACTGCAGAGAGGTTCTTGCAAAGGCCAGGGCGTCCTCGACTCTTAAATGCTACGGACACAAATGGAAGAGGTTCTCTGTCTGGTGCCACGCACAGAAGATTAACCCTCTACGGATTACGGCCCCCCAAATACTGCCGTACCTGCTGACGCTGGCCAAAGCTGGACTGGCACACGCGTCCATCAAGATTCATCTTGCTGCGATCTCCCGATACACCAGAACCACGGGGCGGACGTCCTTGTGGTCTCATCGTCTGGTGAAAGAGTTCATGAAGGGACTGTTCAGATCGTTCCCGCCAGTGAAGGCTCCGGCCCCGGCGTGGGAGCTCAACGTGGTGCTGACCAAGCTCATGGGACCTCCGTTCGAGCCTCTGCACTCGGCTCCGTTGAAGTTTCTATCGTGGAAAACTGCTTTTCTTGTGGCCATCACCTCCGCACGACGAGTGGGAGAGATCCAGGCCCTTTCCTGCAAGGCCCCGTACTTGGCTTTTCACGACACGAGGGTAGTGCTCAAGACGCACCCCTCCTTCATGCCCAAGGTACCGTCGGAATTCCATCTCAACGAACCCTTGGTGTTGCCTGTATTCTTCCCGTCGCCTTCGTCGCCGGCTGAGAGGACTTTGCACTCGCTGGATGTAGCTAGAGCGCTGAAGTTCTACGTGGACCGCACGAAGTGTTTTCGGAAGACGTCACAACTCTTTGTGAACTTTGGACCTGTTAATCAGGGGAAGGCTCTCTCGAAGGCTTCCATTTCCAGATGGCTCTCCGGCTGTATCATGTACTGTCATCGGTTGGCAAACCGACCTCTGCCCGGCCGTCCGAGAGCCCATTCCACCAGAGCGATCGCAGCTACCACGGCGTTCCTTTCTGGTGTGCCCCTGCTGGACATATGCAGGGCTGCTACGTGGAGGTCGACGCACACCTTCACGAAGTTCTACTGCGTCGATCGGGATTCCAGGGAGGAGTCCAGGGTCGGCCAAGCAGTGCTGCGCAACCTGTTCGCCTGAGGTGAGCCTGGTGAGGAGGTAAGATGCTTAATGTTGAGTTTGTTGCTATGCTTAATGTTGAGCCTTTGCCACCTCCCGTGGTTGTGCATGTGTGTACTGCTATGTATTCTTTATTCATGAGCATGTGAATCCATGCCAGACCCCATGCTGGAGAAGGAACAAGTTACTTACCTGTAACTGTTGTTCTCCAGCATGGGTCTGGCATGGATTCACATGCGAACCCTCCCGCCTACCCCTCTGCGGCTCTTCACTTGGTCATACTGCCACTTCACGTGCTTCCAAATCTGAAGATGGCTGCCAGAGGCGGTGCTTAGGTAGAGGGCAGTCATTGGCTGTGGTCAGTATGACGCAGAGACCAGTGATTGGTTATTACTACGAAAGACAGATCAGAAACGAAACTGATACTGGTTTTTTCTTTACCGAGGATTCCCAGCCTGACGACGGGGAATATTCATGAGCATGTGAATCCATGCCAGACCCATGCTGGAGAACAACAGTTACAGGTAAGTAACTTGTTCCTTATACATTCCTGCTGTCAGTGCAGTGATGTATGGAATTCATTAATCACGAGATTGGAGAACCTGTTATATATTTCTCTTCGAGGTCTTCCAGTATTTAAACAAATGTACATTGTTAACTTGTTTCTGTCTCTTGGATCATAATTTGCTACATACCTTTATCTGTTGTAATAAGTCATCAAGATTCATCATTGTACTCTTTACATATTCCTTTTGGTTCGTCCAATTGTTTTATGAGATTTTATTGAGTCTGGAAAATGTTGATTTTCTGCTGTGCCACAGTATCCTACAGTCGCCTTTTAAAACGGTTTCCATTACGGTTGTCTGAACACACTGCAATGGCCATGGCAGGTTGTTTTTTGTCCATAAATGGCATTTTTGCAATCTTTCTTTACTGGTCTTCTTCACTGCTATCGCAATCCTTGGTCTGAGGTTTTGTGTTGACCATGTAACTACATTTTGTACTGTTATCTCTTTTTCATTCCTTTTTGCATTTAATGTTCTATCATATAAGAAAAATCTTTCTAATGGATTGTGCCCCCCCACAGATTCCTCATGTTAGATATTTGTTACCTGCTCTGCGGCATTCGGAAAAAAATGTCAACAGCAGGTGGCAGCAGGTGGCGTCTATTTCCCTCAACGGTTTCCATTCCCGCTTCCGGACGTGACGTCGATGATCAAAGCACGCCATAGGACGGTCAGTGTGGAAATCCACCATATTCAATGCTTTCCAAGAGAAAGTCTTCAGAAGGTCGGAATTCCGCAGGGGCGAAGTCTCCTGAAAGGCAGAGGAAACGGTCCAGACAATCTTAAGAGGTTAAGATCTTGGAGGGATTCTCATCATTCATCTTCTTTGTCCTCGAAGAAGAGGAGCAAGGAAAGATGACACTGTTAGCCCTCATCAGATTCCTTTTCTGACAGGTGCCAGATACATTTCTACAAGATATACTTTTCCTGCTTTGCAGTTCTCGGAAAAACAATTTGACATTATGGGGCAACGTGTGGCATTGGGGTCTATGTCCCTTGACAGTTTCCATTCCTGTATCTTGGCGTGACCCGTGGCCTCAATTCCTAGTTTTTCTTCTGCCTGTGTTCAGCCGTCTTGAGGAAAGTAACATAACCTTGTATAGGCATTGAAAGAAAGAAGGAATAAGAATTTGTACATAGTCTGAGGGGTAGTTTGGGAGGGTGATGAGGAATCCGTGGGAGGAACATCCATTAGATAGAACATTACCTTGCGTAAGTAATTTGTTCTTCTAATGGATTGTGTCCTCCCATGGATTCCTCATCTTGGGTGGACTCCCATAGCAGTATTAGTTATGGAGACGGGAGAAGCAGATTTTCATGAGACTTTAGTTTTAGCCCAAGAATGTTGTGAAGAACTGCTCTTCCAAACCGAGCGTCCTGACCTGACGGGGTCAAGCAGTAATGCTTTGAAAACGTATAGAGAGAGGACCAGGTTGCAGCATTGCATATGTCCTGCACTGGCATATCTCTTTGTAGAGCCGATGTGTTGCCACTCCCCTGGTAGAATGGGTTCTTAAATGATCAGGGACTAGTTTCCCAGGAATGGAGTAACATTCTGAAATACATAAAATAATCCATCTGGAAAGCATATTAGCAATCTTTCTTTACTGGTCTTCATCACTGCCACCTCTTTACTTGCTCTGAAGTTTTCTGTTCTCCATGTAGCTTACCATTCAGTCTGTACTGTTCTCTCTTTTTCGTCACCTTTTGCATGTAATGTTCTAGCAGCTTAGAACTTTCTTTTGGTTTTGTTTGTATTTGTTCCCTTCACGCTTTCTGTCCTTGTTTAGTTCTTTTGAGCTTTTATCTGTGGATGGCACATTGCAAATCTGACTATCCCTCACCTTTTTGGTTTGTAACAGTTTATTGAGCCTTCTGCATGCACCATGAAGTGTTCATTGCCCGTTCATTTTGGTCAGGGGTCTGTAACCTTCGGCACTCCAAATGTTTTGTACTTGTACTCCCATGATCCCACACCACTGACTATGCTGTCCTGGGCTGGTGGGTATTGCAGTCCAAAACTTCTGTAGAGCCAAAGGTTACAGACCCCTGTTCTTTGTAATGTATCATTACTTACATTAGACATTGTCAATTCCTTCTCTATGTTATTTCAACATGTCCACTTTTATTATTATTATTTTAGCCTTTATAAGCCCCCCTCCTATGTTAACACTATATATGCCACTTACAGGCTGCTCTAGCCTATGCCCAAGGTTATGTGAATTCAGTTTGATCGTGTTTCATGTATTTCCTTAATTTATGATGGCTGCTGACTCTTGTGATAATTTTTGTGGATTTGGTGTCTGTAACATCAAGGTAGATGCTGCTCTTCTTTCCTTTGTTGTCTTAGTTTCTACTAACAATTTGATGTCTTATTTGTAAAACAATAAGTTCCATCCCCCCCCCCCATTTGTCTTATCTGGCCCGCCGGCAACATGTTGTGTCCCATGGTCCTGACACGTTTGCGATCTTGTGAATGTTTCACAGCATATTAAATCTTGCTGTATTTTATTAGGAATTTGAAAATGTTAAAACATGGTGCATTTTAAAAAGATCTATGGCCTAGTGAAGTTATCGAAATGGAACACTTAAGGGCTGGAGACAATAGCGTGCCGGACTCCTTAAACAACAAATGTCTTTTCTGCAAAGCAAAACCACCGGTGCCTCGAGAATGTTTCTCGGTGTGCTGCTTTGGGACATATTTGAGCAAACCTTTTTTGGTTTCCTGTGCAACTGAGGGAAAAGGCGAGCCATTCCGACAGCGAGCATAGGCAAATAAGGTTCCAGATATTTGAGAAGATCGGGCCAATATGATGCATTTTAAAACAATAATTTTCGAACTATATTAGCTATTCAGCTATAGGTTAGCAATTCGAGTGCAAGTTGAAATAAGGCAGAGCATCCCGAAACGGTAAAACCCCACTGCAAGAATGAAATGTAATTGATGTACCTATCAAATGCCTTCTGTGACAGACTCAGAATTGTGAGCAGCAGAACCAGGCCCCTTTTCAGTGTGGTCTTACAGTTGGCTTGATTCTACTGATCTAGGTTGTCATATATGCTCCCATCTGTGCCCGTGGCAGCTCCCTGCTTTAACTGCATCCTGGTCCACTGGGTCCTTTCGCCATTCTACTCTACACTTCTCACCTGCACTTCTTTTGTGCAGTTGCTTTCTCTGGTTACACAGTGCTGCCTCTGGTGCAGTCCTTTCCTTCTTTGCCTGAGTATGGGAGATCATGTTTAGTGCATTTCAGGTACCGTCTGGTATAATTGCTGACTTTTACGGGGGCCATCGACAAAAGCTTCCGTAACATTATATTGTGGGATTTACATTGTGATTGGAGTTTGAATGTGGTATTGTGCAGTGTGCTTGAGAGCGCAACACTAAGCCCTCCATCTTGTTAGTTGGCTAGCCCCTACTCTTAAATTGCTTGTTTCTACATATACTTCACCTTGCCTAAATTTCTCTTCACCAATGCTCTTTCAGAAAGCCACTCTACACCGCAGAGTTACTTACCTCGGTGAAACCCACCCACTTTGTTGCTACTTTTTCGAGTAATCACATTTTTATTTTCACTCGTCAATTGGTACATTAAAAGCAAAACAGTTAGTACAGGTAAACAAATTGGCAAACAGAATCAAATAGACAGTAAAAGTTCATCAAAGTCAATCATCAAATAAGGGAAGAAAGGAAGAGAAGAGAGGAAAATAAAAATAGAAAAGAAAAAGAAAAACAAAACACACATTAAGCATACAGTTAACATGTTACATTGTTTAAACATTAACCATATGATCATGAAATGATCACCAAATGTCCTTAAATGTATCCAAATTTCCAGACTGCTTGTAATTGTATTACTTTTTGATTTTAAGGACAGTGTCTGGTTGCCTCTTTTTTCTCTCTGAAAGAAAGCAGTTCAATCTGGAGGGGACGATCAAATGTTTAGCCTAAATTAAGAGATGGCTTTCGCTAGCTCAACATTTTTGTCATTCTGAGGCAAGAACAGAGGCAGGGACACTGTGGCTCAGTTTGCAGCTGCAGTGGCATAGCACTAAAAACAAACTGTTCAACTTTTCGATACATTTTTCTTTCAATAAGAGTCTGTTTTTGCAGCTCCATGAGGATTAAGACTGAGCCGCTGCTGGCTCAGGACGCACGGCGGCATGACTGCCTGCGGGGAACAAAGGCGAGCGACTTGTGCTCAGGTGCCTCGCGCCGCTGATGCATGAAGGGAAAGGCCGACTTCGGGGTATTAGGCAAGCCTTGTAATGGGATTACACAGTCTTTCTGGGTAATCTTCAAGCGGTAGTTTTGTCTGTTAATGCATCCGATGCACAGATATGTTGTTTAACAACCTTTCTGAAGCATTTTTCATAGGACAACAATAGAACATGAAAGCATGTTTCGAGATTAAGAGACTGCGGACTTCGTTGGGAAGCATCGAGGGAGTGAATGGATTCTGAACCAAAAACATGGCATCCTTTATTAATACAAAAGGGATTAAAGGATGCAGTTTACATACAAGTGCAGAAACGGCAGCGCGCTGCCCCAGCACCTGAGAAGAAGCGCTTTGTAGAAAGAGAAGGCGCTCCGAGTGCTGTATTTTGTTTTCTCCTTGACATTCACAGGTGGACCGGGTGCCACACCTGGCAACAATCCAATCAAATATAGAAGAATGGCTACACAAAGACCATGTATGCTAATGCTAAAAACAATAACCTGTTGGGGGGGAAAAAAAACAGAATATGCAGGTGATGACGGGAAAACACAGTAATGGAGGAGGCACCCTGATAACCCGTGCGGGGTCCTCCTCCTCACTCCCCCCCTGGGTAAGGGAGAGGGTGCCAGCCAAAGCGCGGCAAGACAGGCAAAAGCCTGTGAAGGGCGGACAAAGGAAAGGGGTGGTGGATGCCCCTTATAAAAGGCGGGCGTCCTGCTGCAGGAAGTATCCATCCCCTGCAAAATGACGTCCGCCGGGAGACAAAGGAAGGATTTAGTTTTCCACCAACCCACCCACCCGACAAGAGGAAAATAGGTTGGGCAAGGCATGGTTGTCAATGTCGCAGGACGGCGAGGCGATGTGGTGGAGTTTGGGCGGCCAAGCCCAAGAGACAGACTCCGAATGAGCCAGGCGAAAGCCGGAAGGGTCTTCACTCTTCTCGGCTCAGCGTCTCTTGGGAGCCTAAGCAGCGGGGGGTGTCTGGTGGTAACAATAAGTGCTCATCTTCCCCCAAAGAAACAGCGCTCTCCCTGCCCAGAAACACCTGCAAGGGCAGACGAGGCACAGACACGAAGGGTTGGGAGAGTTGTGCCTACGGAGGACTTTGTGGAAAGAAAGGGTGAAGCAGGTTGTTGGACACAGAGCAGTTGCCGCATCTTCAGAACTATTTTCACTATTGTGTTCAGTGTTTTTTTTGATGATGTGAAAATATTCCTGCAGCCTTTTTATGCCAAAAAAGAAGACAAGTCTCATTCTGCACATTACTGGGGGACAAAGAATGAGTATGTACAATGTTATTGGTGCAAAATGGACAGATGCACGGGTTATGCAGAAAGCTTTAGCACAAGCCCTCCAGTGTATGAGAGAAAGCATACTTTGCTTCCGTGTTCACAGGCAGCGCGGCTGCTGCAGCATTCTGAACACACCATAGATGCAAACAATGTAGTTGTTAGTCACTCTTGGTTGTGAACCTTTGTGGATGGCTATCACTTTTAAGAGATCAGTGTTTGATTGGCGGAAGGGGAAGAAGGCACATGAAACGTGAAGGGAATTAGGGAAATGCAGCTAAGAGTTAGTCTTATAGGCATGTTTGGAAAACCATCCTCAGAGGTTGGGAACGGATATACCTGAATTTTTAAAAGTGATGGCCATTTCCCATCCTTACTCCTCTCACTCCTTAAAACTAACAGGAACGTTACTAAGTTATACTCGTTTTTCTTTTTGCTTTTGTTTTTTTACTACCAGGGTTCCTTTCATGAAAAGGACGATGCTGATTTGGGGTTATCCGCTGTACAAGGCCCAAGTGTTGAAGAATGGCTGGCACAAGCTCGGACAACCCGCTCACTGCAGCAGCAAAACAGCTTGCAACGAAAGAAGGTTTGCACTAAGTTCTGTGTGTCGTGCCGAGTCTGCACTTCGATCCTGGGAGTCTTGATGCTTTCTTGTGTGAACTTTGGCCCTCCTCCTCCTCCCCAAAGATTCTCGTTGTTCATAGACTCGCCTCCTTGCTCCGAGGCCACTCATGGGATGTATCATGCTGCAACCGTGATAATACACGTTGTGCAAGAATCTTTTGGTTGCATCGGCATCCCCTGCTTTGATTTGTCAGGTTTGCTGGGAAGTCTGTTGATTTGTGGTAATCCATTGGTTGACATGCGCAAGTGTAGCAGATGCACAGCTGCCGAAGGGCCTCAAGCCCAGAGGGTCTCCTTTATCCATCGTGGCTTGTTAGGAATCCTCGCGTTGCATGCTTGTGCCTGGAAGTCTCGGCATGCAAAGTGCTATTGACTTCAAAGCCATTTTGTTGTAGTCAGATAATCTCCAAAATGACCAAGTGGCATTGTGACACCTCTTTTGTATTTTTTTTTTATTTTGCCATTAAGCGTGTACTGGGAGTATAAAACATGCATACATCCACAGTACATTCGTCCACGTTATTTGAATGGTTTAGTGGTAATATTCATTTTCACCCAGTCTGACAAATGATCAAATTGTCTCAGACATTTTTTTCTAGACCTAGTAATTCAAAGACCATCTTCTTTTTGACACCTAGAATGCGGATTACACTTTGGGTTTAGCACCATTCTTTTTATTGCAATTATTATCAATATTATTATTATTAATATTTGTATTATTATTAGTATTGTTATAATTCTACTGTTAGTATGTATTGTGGTATATGGTTGTACATAGAGATAACAGATAACACTATTTCGCTATTGACATATATTCATTTTATTTATCAGTGTGAAGGCTTATGTATTATGCAGAACTATGCAAGAAATGTGTTGGCACAGTATTTGACGAAGCCTTAATCCAAATTTAGTCTATGGTATGTTGTCATATTCTGTCATATGGTGGAGATGGCTAGTATCCTTGCAGACGTGTTTCAATCAAGAGTTAAAAACATAAAGCTTTAATTAAGCTAAATGCTTTTCTTTTTCTCTCGGTTGGGTATCTTAGGAGCTGGAAAAGGAGCTAGCTGAGCAGAAGAATCTTCTCAGATCAGTCGCAAGCCGTGGCGGTGAACTCCTAACTCAGCATGCACCAGTAGATGGACTGGGTCCTGGGTAAGGATGATTTATGTTTCATTATTTTTGTCATGTGGCTTCCCGGTCTACATTTTCTGCTGCATGTCAGTCAGGGGTACGTACGGCTGAAGAGTCTAACAGGTGTGACATAATTGACAACGGGATGCCTTTTTAGTACCCTCATACTCTCTGAAAGAGCAAAGAGCAGTGTAGACATTTTGGTTTGAAAGGTTTTCTTTTTTTTCTGCTTTTTTCAATGGTATTGTTACTGTTGTTTTGAAGCTGTTCTGACTTTTGGAGGCAAATGAAGTCTGTTCTCCATTATAAAATGCTCTGTTTATTTTTCCCTGCACACATCACTGTACAGTGGAGTGTGGAGTGGACACTTCTCCCCTGTAACTTTGTTACTTGTAACATTGTGGTTACTTGCATGATATGTCGAAGACCGGCTGGTGGCAGCCGACACAGGTCTACCATTTTTATTTCTATTGTCCAGTGCATTTTAATACTTAATGCATTTTAGAGTACCATATTCTCTAAAATGGACATGTCCTTTGCAAACTTGTATTTTGGCCTTCTTCCTGCCCTCCCAGGGCCGGATTTTCCATATACGGTAAGCCCTTAAAGGGGTGGTCCGTTTGTGTGGCCGTATGTGGGGGCTGGGACTGCGTGGCCCCATTCCACATACATGCCAAAATGTGTCTGTTGCTAGGTAGATATGATAGCCAGACACTGTCCAGGATTGTAGAGCCCCTGACAATTTTAATGGTACACATCCTTACCATTGATGAGTTAGAGGGGCGACTCCAGCTCGAACCCCGAATAAAAAGGAAACTCTTGCAGCCATTCAAAAGATCGTCATTGGAGTCAAGACTCCTAAGAAGAGTATCCTGCCGAAGACAGGGAACTCGTTGTTTGAAGCCAGCCAGCATTGCTTTCTTCAACCGCCCCACCAAAGCCCTGCTCCTTTGCTGATCTCCAGAAGGCCTTCATTAGTGCTTCAACTCTTGGACCTGAACTACAAGTGTAGGCCCCTGTTTTAGGATCCTGCCCTTGGAAACTTTTGAAAGTGTCCCAGAACCATCCTGTGGAGTGACCAGTTTTCTCCAGGTCTACTTTGCTGCATCTGTCGTCCTCCTGAATTGAGCTTTTGGACTGCAGATCCTTGTCTAGTGAAATAAGAATCCTCCCTCTGGAGTTGCAGCTCTCCAACACGAAGAGGGGCTTTGCAAGACCAGTTTCTTTGTTTTCACCAGGAGTTTCAACTTCCACCATTTCTTCATAGTGGCTTCCATTGATTGCCGTTGTTTTACTGCAATGTAATGTCCAATTGATGTAATGTTCAGACAACCATCTATCCACTTACCAGAGAACCACAGTGCTTCAAGGCCATAACAAACACACTTAGCTGCTTCAGAAATGTCACATAATCTATAACTTGGGGGACCACAATTCAACAGATTGCTTTTCTCCCACAGATTCCTCATCAGATAGATATTCCTTACAGCATCAGAAACTTTTCGACAGGGGGCGTAGTGCACCTCAACTAGGCCATCAGTCCCTCTTGACTCGATGCAGCTGTCGTGGACTCCAGACGTGATGTCTGGCGTCCTACATATACCACTTACTCTGCCCTGTACCTTAGTTCCTTTTTTCCATGCTCTCAGCACACTGCTCATACGAAACAACTCTTTCTTTGAGAGAAATATTCTTGTCTATCGATGAAATTCTTGCTGTTATTTGATGCAGAATGTCAGCTCCCAAGGTGTCGGGCTTCAAACGGTGCAAAGACTTCAGTTCCAAAATATCTATTACGGACCCACACACCGTCTGCGGGTGGTGCCTTTGCGTCAGTCACATCACAGAGGACTGTTGTTCTTGTATAAAAAGAAACCCGAAATCACTATGGGAGAGGGCTGCAAAACTTGCGTTAAGTCGGACCCGTCAAAATCTCTGGTCTGCTTGACTGCCCGGTCGTCGGAACTCGAGACAGAGGGGGCCACCCCGGAACAGGAGGATAGGTGCCATAAGAAGGCCAAAAAACACTCACATTTGCGCATTCTTCCTCCTCCTCCCTTAAAAAGAAACTGCATCATCGCAGCAGGCACAAGTGCGGATCTTTGGATGGACGCAGGAAGTCTGCTATAGGGCCTACATTGAAAGTCGATTGGAAGTAAATGCTTGATATGTTCAAGAAAGCATCTGCGAGTACCGATGACTCCTTGAAACAGCACGCTCCTACGGCTCCAGTGGTGCCTGGAAACCCCGGCCCCAAGGAAACCGTATCGGGGCAGACGCTCTCAGGCTCTGCGCTGACTGCTACCAAAGCGTTGGAGTCACCATCAGCACTGTCTGTTGGGGACCCGTCTGTGCTGATGCCTGACCAGTCGTACGTGCCCGAGTCCTGATCTGATTTTCTCAGCACTATGTCATGGAATTTTGGTGACAATGACGTGCTCAAGCTGCTGGGTGTTGATCCCATCAGGGTGTGGAGGCACAGATTGCCTCACAGACCAGGAGATTTGATAGCCTTGGCAGAGTGGCTTGGACAGGCAAGTAGCCTGGACACTTACCCTGATGTGGAGATGCAGCAAGCCCACCGTTATGCTCATGCAAGTGGCAAATATCGTTCCACTGTAGACAGGGTGGTGGAGGCTCTAGGTTAGAGTGCCTCAACTAGAACTCTGCCAGGTTATGAGTTCACTGACATTTAAGATGAGGGAGCTCCTACAGAAGAGCCATGCCATTTAATGTCGCTATTGCTGACCCTATCGTCACCTTGTGGCAGAAGCTTTGCACTAAGCCACCTGTGAATTCTGAACTCATAAAGAAATACAAGCCCACACAGGGGATCCACTGTATCTTTCCTTTCACTCTATGCCTGAGGAGCTAGTCACGCAGCCACAGTTAATACTAGGTGGTCCACGACCACCTTCATTCTCCCTACGGACAGGGCGGATATAAAGGTTGACACCCTGGCAATGCATCTTGATCCTTTGCAAAGTGCAGTTGTGGGGTGTGGAAAACCATTGGTGAAGCTTCCCAGTACATTCCTGAAGGAGACATGCAGGAATGTGCTCTAAGAATGGTGGAAGATGGATGAGGTGGCTCGGTAGTCTTTGCAGATGGGCCTGGAAGTCGCTGACTGTGTCAGTAGGTCAGCGGGGCCAGCGGGGCCAGCTGCAGTCTTGATGAGGCGGTCGTACCTCCATACTTCAGGTTTCTCGCCAAACGTCCAGAATAAATTGTTGGACGTCGCCTTTGATGGTGAGAATCTGTTTGACCCAAAGCCTGATAAGTACCTGGAAAAGTTTAAGGTCTCAAAGCTTGCTGCAAAGTCATTCGCCATGGCTGTGCAGGAGCTGGCAAAGCCAGACTACAGTTTTGCCTCTTGAGGACGAGGATACAGGCGTTATGTCACCTTTGGTAGGAAGGCACAGCTGCCGCAGCCCAGGCAAGGGCAGAAGCATTTTCCGTGGACTAGAAGGGCAGAGGGGTGGCTTTTAGGGGCCAGCAGATGACAGTGGCTGGGGCGCACCACCCTCAAAGCCGCTTTGAGTTCTCTCCACATGTTTCACCTGCCGGGGGTGGGGGCAGATAGCAAGCATTGGCCCCAATGGCAGGAGATTACCTCAGATGCCTGGGCAGTTCACCTCGTCCAATGAGGGTACTGCCTGCCTTTTGAAAAGAGACCTCTGGACAGACCACCTCCACCTCCTCAACAATCAGAACAGGAGCTCCAGGAAGAACTGCAAGCCCTGCTTGCAAAGGGTGCTGTGGAAGAGTTGCCTCCCGAGCAGAGAGGATCAGGCTGGTATTCTTGGTATTTCCTAGTATCCAAGAAAGGGCGAGGACTTTGTTGCATCTTGGACCTCAGGGCCATGAACATGTTCCTAAGGAAAGACAAGTTCAAGACGGTGACGTTGAGAGAAATGTTCCACGCTCTCAGACTTCAGGACTGATTGGTGTAGTTCGATCTCTAAGACTGTGTATTTCCTCGTGCCGATCCATCAAAGGCACAGGAAATTCCTGAGATTCCTCATAGCGGAGAAGCACTACAAGTTCAAGGTGCTCCCCTTTGGGTTGGCCTCTGCTCCATGGGTTTTCACCAAGCGGATGTTGGCCCACCTCAGGAGATCTGGCGTTCATGTACTCTCATACTTGGACGATTGACTGATCCGAGGGAAGTCTGCAGAGCAAGGTTTGTCCCATCTCGAGGACACTTGCTCACTACTCCACAGGCTGTGCTTCTCCCTAGACTTACAGAAGTCCCACAAGACACCAACTCAAAAGATCCAGTTCATCGAAGCAGTCCTAGACTTTCGGGTGGGGAAGGCTTTTCCCACCAAGGAGAGAGTCACCAGTGTCAGACAGATGGTTCAACTGTTCCAAGACCACACCACCTTGCCAGCGGTTTCCTTCCTCCACCTCTTAGGTCTCATAGACTCCTACATTTTTCTAGTGCCAGAGGCCAGACTGTTCATGCAGTATCCCGGCAGTGGGTACTACAGAGTCAATGGTCTCAGTACTTCAGCATCTTAAAGGACAATCCATTTTGGTAGTCCAATAACAAGACCATGTTGGCCTGGGAACCCTTCCCTCCAGGGTGGTCATGGATGCGTCTCTGCAGGATTGGGACACTCACTGCGAGGACCTGCACGTGAGCAACCTTTGGTTGGCAAGGTAAGCTAAATGGCACAGCAGGCTGGAGCTACGAGCGATCCGGTTGGCGGTGAGGGCTTTCGCACCCTCTCTTAAACGGAAAAACATCCTGATTATGACAGACAATACAGTGGCTATATATAGTACCTGAACAAGCAGGGAGGTATGCGCTAACTCCCCCTTTGCAGAGAAGCGATGCTGCTGTGGTTCTGGCTTTTGGGGTATCAGATCTCTGTCTCTGCAGTACATCTGGTGGGGACGGAGAACGGATTGGTGGACGCTCTGAGCAGGCAGAACAGTCTTACACGAGTGGGACGTGTGCCAGGAAGTCCTAGAGAACATCTTTGCTCAATAGGGTACCCTAACAGTGGATCTGTTTGTCACGGAGTCCAACAGGAAGTGCAAATGGTTTTCTTCAAGGGAATTCCCGGTGAGAGGCACACTGGGGGGATGCGTTCCTAGTGGAGTGGGTCTTCGAACTCCACAATGCGGTACCTCCAAGTCCGGTCATGCCGTTGGTTTCTCAGGAAGTTGAGGAGGTTTAAAGCCACCCTAATCTTGATCGCCCCAGACTGGGCGAGGAGTACATGGTAATCTGACCTCCTGGACTTGGCCATCTGCCCACCTCTCTGGTTGCCCTGACGGCCGGATCTCCTATCCCAGGAAAGGTTGGGCTCTACACCCGAACCCAGAATCCCTCAATCTAAATGCTTGGCTCTTGAGAGGATGAGATCTGATGACTGGGACCTCTCAGAGGAAATACTTTAGGTGTTGCTGTCTGCACGCAGACCATCAACAAGTGCAGAGAGAAGGGACTGTAGGGTTGCAGATACAGACCATTAAGTGCTGGGGAGCCTGGAGGCGGTGTGAGGGCAACGGGACATGCACGAGCCTGGGCCTGTGTTCAGAGGGTGATCAGGTGAACAGTGCGTGGAGCAGTCGGGTGCATCAGCAGGGGAGAGGAAGAGAGAAAGCGGAAGTGAAAAGGAAGGTCTTGAGTTTCTTCCGAAACTAGAGGTGGTTCTGCTCAAGTTTGAGAGAGGCAGGGAGACGGTTCCAGAGGGAGGCCCCAGCCAAGGAGATAGATTTGCTCCAAACTCTCTGCTTGGAGAAACGTTTGACCCTCAGAGAGTTGGAGGTGGATGAGCGGAGAGCTCAAGAAGTAAGATGTTTTGGAAGAGAACGTTGGAGGTAGAGCGGCCTTGTGGATTATGCAGAGGGTCTTGAAGTTGATCCTTGCAGCCACAGCGAGCCATTGAAGAGATTTCAGAGCTGGAGAGATACAATCCCTGGTCTTGAGTCTAAGGACTAGTCTTGCAGTCCTGTTCTGCATAATTTGTAAAGGTCGAAGAGCAGAGGCAGGAAGATTTAGAAAGGGGCTATTGTAATAGTCCAGCCTAGAGAGGACCAGAGTTCTGGAGACAGTGAGCTTCTGGGGGAAAGTGAGAAAAGGAAGAATACCTCTGAGGAGGTGCGGCTGATAGTTTGACTTCTTAGAGATGTCAGAGATGTGCAGAGAGAAGGAGGAGTCGAAGATGACACCAAGGTTCTTAGCCTCACAGGAAGGAGTAGGAAGGTGGGCCAGGGGGGGGGGGAGAGAGGAGCGGAGAGGAGAGAGAGAGAAAGGGGAGGAGAGAGAGAGAGAGAGAGAGAGAGAGAGAGGGAAACACACAGGTGTCCCAATGAGGAGGATTTCCGTCTTACTGGCATTGAGGCAGTGATCATTGGTGGCACACCATTCCTGAATTGCGGCCAGAAAGTCTGGTATGAGAGAAGAAGCAGAGTTGGCTGAGGGGAGCCTGAAAGAGAGCTGTGTGTCATCTGGATAACATTGAAATTTGGGGCAGAAAGTAGCGATGCGGTGGGCAAGAGGTGCCAGGTAGTGGTTGAAGAACCAGGGCGTGAGGTTGGACCCCTGGGGAACACAAGTAGAGATAGAAGAGAGGAAAGACCCCTTCTGTCAAGGCGTTCCTTCTGTCAATGGCCTCTTCAGGCCGTCAGGTTGCAACAGTCAAAGGATACTTGGTGGCCTTGTCTGTTTTTAAAAGATCTCTGGATCAATGTTCTTTCTTTACGATACTGGTTATACTCAATTCCTGAAGGGTCTTGTGAATATGTTTCCACCTGTTCCCTTTGTTGTTACAGACTGGGGCCATAACTTAGTTCCCACTTTCCTTATGGCAGCTCCCTTTGAGCCATTGCATTCCTGCTCCATTTGTTTGCTTACTCTGAAGTCTGCCTTTCTGCTGGCCATTACACCAGCCAGACTGGTCAGTGAGCTGCAGGCCCTATCATGCAAGCCACCTTATCTTCGCTTTTTCAGGGAGAAGGTTTCCCTTAAGGTACGACCAGGGTTTTACCTGAGGTTGTGTCTGAGTTTCATCTGTTCCAGGCTGTTGACCTGCCTGTTTTCTACCCACCTCCTCATCTCTTGAAGGAGGAAGAGCAATTCCATAGGCTCGACCCGAAAAGGGCTGTCAGCTTTGTTGCAAGAACAGGGGAGTTTAGGATAATGGACCAACTATTTGTAGCGTTCTTGTTGGCAAGAAAGGGTTTGGCTGTCTCCAAGCAATCAATTTCTAGGTGGATTACAGTCTGCATTTCAGAGTGCCATCACAATGCAGGAAAGGAATTACCTTCAGGCATCAGAGCCCACTCCGCTGTGGCAGCCTCTTTGGCTCTACAGAGGGGCTACCAGGGAGAGACATCTGCCGAGCGGCGACTTGGTCCTCACTACATACATTCACCACACATTACTGCTTAGATGTGGTCCACAGAGCTGATGATCGCTTCCGGAGAGCGGTTTTGCAGAGTTTTCTAGTGTGAGGACTTTCATCCCGCCTCCTTGGTACATACTGTTTGGGGAGTCTACCTGAGGAGGAATCTGAGGGAGAAGAATCCATAGAAAGAACATTACCGTTAAGTAATTTCTCCTTTTCATTGTTTGTAGAAACCTGCCTGATTACTTTGCCAGTTCACACCCCCACTGTGAGATGCCTTTAATAAATCCTTTCAAACTGCTTTTCACACAGTTCCAATTCCATGAAAACACTTATTTCAGTGTCGATGTACATTGGCAAACACCAAATGTGTCGGGGTAAATAGGTTACATTTAATTCAACGTATGCTTTCCTATCAGAATCCCCATTTGGCTACCCAAGAACAGCATGTTATTTTATGTAGTGTATAGTGGGTGGAAATGTTGCTTGGTTAGCTTCAACTATGCATTAATATTTGTTTTGCGCTCTAAAACAAATGATCAAAGATACCAGTTGTTTATTCACAACAAATATATAAACTCCAGACAAACACAATGTTGCTGCTTTGAGCAAAGCTGGCATGATCTAGAGCCCGGTACATATTTAAGAGAAGCCTTTTTTGTCAAGATGTCCATCTTTTTCTATCTGTTAGTGGTAGACTGGATGCGTTGTCCAAAGAGCTTGGATTAGAAGGCGAGAAAACGTCACTGGAAGGGCAGATGAGAATGAAATGGGAAAGTCTGCACCATGAACTCAGCACAAAGGGGAGACTCCTACAGAATGGATTGGAACAGGAACAAGAACAGCCGGTAATTATTTCAATTTATTTTAAGTTGTCTAATGTACGGACTACATGCAATGCCTTTGACATTTGATTGAGTACTATGTGGACCCTACATGAGGTTTCATGTTTATTTTGATACAAGTGAAAAAAACATCAGAAATACATTCAACTAGAGTGCTTTTGCAAAAAGGAAGTTCTGCTGCAGTTTTTGTGATTTAGTCGTTATGCCAAGCTTGAGAATGTGGACTTGCACACTGCATGTGACGTTGTTTAGTAGTGGACTATGAAGAAGCAAGCACTGTCTGTGACAGAATAATTTCTTGAAATTATCAAAAGTTAATAGCATAAGATGTTTTAGGTGCTATAGTTTCACAAAAGTGAATTACTTAGTGGTAATTCACTTCAATGCATGTACTTGAAATTGTAATAGATGTTACCCTTCGCATACACTCCATACCCACCTACCACTCAAACTCTAACCCTTGTACTCCCTACCTCCAAATATGCATACCTAAATTACTTCCCACTAAGTAAATTCATCAAAGTGAATTACCACAAAGTAATTAACTTCGATGAAACAACTGAACACCAATGTCATCCACTTGTGTATATCTGAGCGAGCAGCCATCCCTTGTTTACCAAATGGACAGACATATATTTTGAACCATGAAGAAAGTGCTAGCCATCATAAAGTAGCGACAGTGCCTATAAAAATGCAAGAAGCCTGTCTCTCCACAAACACCAGTCAGAATTACAGTCCCATCATTGTGAAATCAGCACGAGTAAGCCAGAGCTGCCAACTGGCCATGTGTCAATAAGAGCCCGTATATCCAGGTCTGTCTTTTTTAGTTTTTTTCAATGGCACCCAGCAAGTTGGGATTTGTAGTTCCATGCTTCTACTGAAAAACAGCAAAGTACACGTCTCAGCCTCGGAATTGCTGTTGGCCTAACAGCCAGGTACTTTAGATGCTGTCTTCAGGAGGGATTGAAAGAAACTCACTTCCTCTGACCCGTTATGTATGCTCTGTCAAATTAATTCCATTTTCACTGTTTGCTCAAGTACAGTTTCAATATGCCTCTCATGTTGAGAGAGATGTACATTTTTCAGATACTCTGCAAACAGCTGCTTTCTATCTAATTATAAGAACATGTTCTCTCAATGAAATGTGACTTTCCTAGTGCATCCTACAAGTGAGTGAGCCACATGTCTCTTGTGGCAATTACTTTTTTTTTTTTTTTTTTTTACAGTTTTTCCCTAAAAGTGAATGTTCAACCACCTCTTTTTTCCCACAGATTTACAGTAAAACGAATAGATTAATGTCCGGCTTACCCATCTACAAAGGGGAACCTCAGACACAAGATAAATCATGTGTTGCTTCGTTGATGGAAGACTTAAACCAGGCTTTAGGAGATGTCTCATCCCAGGTAGTGTATGCCTCTGCTAGCTTGCCAATAACTTTGAAAAGCATCATCTGCCCTTAAAACAGGGAAGAAAGTGACACATCTGTGTTCTGCGCAGTGTTTGTTTGCTTATTGTCTTTTTGTAGAGCATTGTAGATCCTTGAGAAAGGTCAAAGTCCAAAACGATGATTGCAATTACAATTCATGCTCGGTGACAGCACAGCTAATAAAATTGAATCTAATAAACTAAAAGTCAAAACTATATTATCGACAGTTATGATAATAGTTTGACACATGGTTGTCATTCTATTGCAGTCAAGTGCTGGGTTGAGAGTCTGTTTGTTTGTTCAACCCTATAAATTATGCGTACCATGTAGGCCCGGAGACGTGCATAATTCTGCACCTAACTGTAGTTTCAGGGTGTACCATAATTAGTGAAGAGATCATCAAAAGTCTTTAGGCTAGAGCTGTAAACACTTCTTGAAAAGAGTGGCAGGCCTTTCTCTTCCAATACTTAAAATCCCAGAGTGTCCAAATTATGTACTTAAGTAAAATAATTATCCCAATGTGAATTGGTTAAATCGCAGCGTTCACTATTTGGTCCATGGTAGGATTAGCTTCCTCCCAAACAGTTAGAAAACCCTTCAAGTGTTGCATAATGAAAGCGTCATGCCATTGTCTGAGCCTTACGTTTACCATCATAATGAATATTTATTTTTGGCCCAGGTTCACAGTAATCAATACTTAACTACTACTAGTACTGTCTCAGATCACTAACACAGGATGCCTACTTTTCTGAGCCAACAAAGATCTCCGTTTTGTCAACCTATTTATTTTAAAATTGTTTAAATATTTGAAATCACTTGCTTGCAAAATCTACTCACCCACTCGCATATTCAAGGAAATTTTATGAAGGTCGAGTACCCTTAGCATGGTACTAAACCATGCTGGCGAGTAAGGGGATGTTTAAAACCTTAATGTTACATTTACTGCAAACAAACTTTGCAGTAAATGGCAAATGAAGTCTACGTGGCTGACCTCTGGGAGGAAGCTTTGTGCCAAAAATGAAGTGTGCTCATGGTGATATGCACTATTATACAGAAAGCACTGGGAATTACTTTGTCACTCTTCACCACAGGCGAGTGCATTTTTCTTAGGTCAAGTATGTAAAGTAAGGAACTTGACCTGCAGGTCTAGTGTGATGTTTTAGAATTTGCAAGACCTGTCATTGTTTTGTGTCTTTCACTTTCCAAAAATGAAAACGAAATGCAATTTACCCTCTTAACAATAAAATGAAATTAACTTGCTAAAATGCCTCTTAATTTGTGCAAATATCTTAAATGTCAGGAGAATCTAATTTGAAGAATTAAAACACAATCAATATTAACCTGATGCATGGATCTGTATTGAATGTAGTAATGTAAATGACAGATAGGAATACTGAAATGTGAACCCGAAAATACTCCTAAAGTGTATATAATGGAACTGGAGTGCTGCCATCTATATTGTAGGCTGATATTATCAAACAAAACATCAACTCATATGCTGCTTTTTATACTTTTTTGTAGTTTTACAAAAAATCCCCAAAATAACCTGTGACCCCTAAAGGCGTAATAAGAAAAAGCTATGTGTGCTCATGTGTATTTTCCTAGTGTGCAATTGATATGGCAGTCATTACAAACCACAGCTTCAAAGAACCACTTCTAGTGCTGTTTCCATTTTAAAATTGAACCTATTTTGTTCCATTGCATGCTTTTCTTGTTCTACCCTATCGAGAGACGCTGAACTTCTTTTGTCTGTCCAACCAGGTTGGCGGTGCAGAAAAGAAGAGCCTTCTTTTGCAACAGAAGCTGTACGATACTGTCTCAGCCACTTCTACCTGGGTAGATGGTGTTGAAGAACGGTTGTTTGTTGCAACAGCCCTTCAACCAGAAGAGACAGAAACTTGCCTCTATAACCAGGAGGTAAGAATATAAAATTGATGATAGATTCACTCTGCCTTTCTTGCACCTTTCTAGGCAGCATGGCAGCAAATTGAGCAGTAATAGCCCTAGGAACATTACTGATAATGCTCTGCTTTTTTGGCCACTTTCATTTCATTACAGTTTTTGATGTGACTTATTTCTGGTTGGAATGTTGGAGTCAGACTGCAAACAATTTGTATTTTCGATTCAAAGAGTTGAAAGTTGTTGGTTTTAAATAGAAGGCCATCACCAACTCTTAAGACAAATGCTTACAGAAAGGCAAAATTAAAAACGGTTAAGAAACGCTGACATGTGGAGGCATACTGTTAGTCTCATCCAGTCCCCTCCTATGGGGCATGGTCAGACCGCCACTTCATGGTCAGTATGCTCTGCTATGCTATGTGGGATTTGAACAGTGCATTAGTGTCATTTTTATTGACCCCCTCGCGCTGGTGATCTTCTTGTGTGATTGCTGAATCTTGAACTCTGGGTAGTCCTGTTGTATCTGACAAGTGGGCACATAACTTTTCCGGCACAGCCCGTCATCTTTCAGTCTGAGTTTGTTGAGGTGATGTGTGTTCATCTATTTAAGAGTGCAATCCAGGTCCAGGATTGGGGTGGAGCAGGGATGAACTGCAAGGCAATGTCTTTGGTCTCACAGTTTTCTGCTTGTATTGTGTTGTGTTTCTTCTGCAGAACTTAACATTCACATATTCGAGAGTGTACATCTTCTTGCTTTGCATGTGATCCATAGGATGTTGTGGTTCCTGCCAAAAACAAGTGACAGCTTCCACATTGGCTAGGCATTCATACATATTTTGCTCAGCTTGGGTGAGGTTTATTTCCTGCCTGGAAGGAGAGTGGAAGTGTGTCCTGTGAGAAATCTGAGGGTATTCTCAGTCCTACTCCCCTTGGATCCTCTGCACAGGTGGCCAGCGAAAGACCATCGCTCTTGGATCCTGACCCTGGGGATGGAGAAGCGGGGGAGGATCACCTGGGTGGTGGGTCCTTAAGGATTGGGAGTGGGATGCCCTTGGGGGAGACATGGTATCCCCATTTCCCTACTGACAACCACCCTAACCCTCCCCCAATCTTTGTAGGCCAGTTTCCCTCAACCCTTCACATATAACATTTGAAAGTACTGAGACGAAGACGATGCAACTAAGAGTGATGAAGATTACCCCTTTTGCTCACTCTGGTACTGGGACGAAGAAGATGCCTGTGAAGAACTATGAGGGTCAGGCATGTTCCTGTAATTGTGGTCAAGCAGGACTAATCAGAGTCTCACACCTGAAGCCTGTCAAGGGGCTGCAGGTGTATAAAGGGAGACCAGCCCAGCAGGGCACGACGAAGCTGCAGGAGACCCGTGAAAGGAGGCAGTCATGGTGGCCCTGGAGGATGAACCAGGACACCGGCAGAAGTTCCTGTGAACTTGTGGGACCCGATGTAAGTAGTCTCTGTATCCCCCACAACCCTGGGAGCCTCCAGACCAAAGCGCGTGCAGCCGGGGCTGAGAAGGAGCCCGGAATGCCAAGCAACGATATCCTCGTCCGAAGATCAGCATCAAAGACGCTTGTGTGAAGCAGGGCGTACACGAAGACCAGCATCAAAGGCGCCGGTGTGAAGCAGGGCGGACACAGTGAACTAGCAGAGTTCGCAACTGTGGGTTTTGCTGACCTCCGACTTCAGGAGGGGAAAGTAAGTCGTGGGAAACCAGCGGCGAGAGCAGAGAAGACAGGCGAGTGTCAGAGCAGCACCCCTTCACCGAACATACCACAAGTGTGTAACAGTCCAGAAGGATAAATAATTACCTGCCCTTTGAATACTGAACTGAATGGAAATTCGATATTTAAAAAGCCAATGCATATTGAATACTTAACTAAATGGAAACTAATCTTTGTGATAAAACCAGCACACGTTGAATATCAAATTAAATACCAATTTACCATTTAAAACAAACAACTATACATTGAATACTGAACTTAATTAAGCCACATAAGAGAACATTGAACTCTGAGCTGAAAAGAGAACTTTAAAACATATGTGGCAAAATGAATCAATCCAAACCTGGAACTCTAATATATTAACCCCTTAAGTGCCAAGGACGAGTATGCCTGTCCTTTTTGCATAGACTTGCATAATAGCCTGGCATGAAAGGTTAAAGGAAGCCAAACAATGAGCATTAATGAATGAAGGCAGTGTGACAAAGCTACAATTGGGAAAGAGGTGTGTCATACATGGTGGCAGAGCCACAAGGCGACCAAGGAGAAGCCAGAGGAGCGCAAGAATATACCCTAAACCAAGCGCCCAATAAAAGTAGTAACGTGTCAGTGACTTGGTGTTAAGGAGCTAAGTGCAGAGTAACCTGTGGGTGAAAGCTGAGGAGCCCAGGGTCCTGGTTGCGTGACCTGTGTTGGGTGGACTGTGCAGTCTGAAAACTGCCTAGACCAGAGGACCCCTAATGGTGAAATCTAAAGACACCATAAAATAAGCCAAATGAAACCACTGTAGAAGAGCAGGTGAGGCATTCCAGAAAGAGGGTCTGGCTGACCTGGTGTTTGCTTAAAACCACTAGAAAACTAAAGCAAGTATAATTAAAAATGCTGAAGTCTTGGGGAAGGGAATCCTGAGACTTAAGGAACTACCCTTGTCTTGGGATCAGAGTTTCAAGACCCTTCTTGTTTTGAACTGCGTTACTTGAAACGGGGGGGAAGGGAACCCCAAAGATTGGTGCTGAACGACATCACTTTGAACTATTTTGTTACTTGTCTTGGGAAAAGGAATCCTGAGATCTATACTGGTTGTCTTGGCATTGGAGTCGCAAGAGCTCTTGTTTTGAATGGCCTTACTTGAAACTTGGGGAAGGGAAATCCCAAGGACTGGTGTTGAACTATATCACCTTGAACTGGAGAAAGGTAAACTTTGAGCCTTTTTTATGCTTGGGGAAGGGGAGCTGGAAGAAGCTCAGAACATTGAGTTAAACACTGTTTCTTTTGACTGTGACATCCCTACACCTTGGTCGATTGTAGTTGTGAGGGCCAGGATAGGTTTTGGACACAGACAGAGATTGAACTCTTTGACTCAGACTTTCCTTAGTTTCATTCAGGTAGGGAAATCCCACCTTAGCATAGGGCAAGTTAGGCTTTCAATCATCCTGACATTTAAGTTAATAAATATCTTTTGATAGAACTTGAAGTCTGTTGTCTTTGTCATGATGCCTTCACAGTCCCTGGGTCATTCCGTTCTTTGCATCATGCACGGTGGTTCTTGTCCTTTGTGTTGTGTGAGAAACCTAAAGGTCTCTCACCCACTAGTCCCCGCAGATCTGTCATCTAGGTGGCCAGGACACGGCCATCGCTTTTGGATGTACTTGCTGGGGGTGGACCAGTGAGGGAGGATCACCTGCATGAGGGGGTGTTCGGGGAGGGAAAGTTAGACACCAGAGGGTGAGACGCGGTATCCCCTACCTTGTAGCATCTTTTCCTTCATTGTAACACCTTTTCCCCATCCTACCAGGTGTAGGATACCCAGGAACTCAACCCCCGCCCCTATTTCCAGACACAAACGCTTGCTCACGTACAGTTCACAGTGAGCGACAACGGACTAACACCAGAGCCGTATACCTGACATGTCCCAAAACCATGGTCAGGCAATTACTGTTAGGGAGAATTCTCAGAAATGTGCTAATTCCCCTCTACCTTATAGACCCCCAGCTCTTTTGCTGGATCTAGGACTTTAATATTTTGCCTGGAGTGATTGAGACCCTTTTTTCCCACTTTGTCATGTATTTTAATGTGATTTTGAACTCTGTGTTTCTTTTGGTTGTGGAGTTTGACAAACTCCATAGGCATCATCTTTTACATGGTGTCACACAGCACCTTCAGTGCAGTGACACAGGGAAGTCTCCCAGATTTCCCAAAGGCTTAAATACCTTCTCTTGGATAAACTACTATTTCCAAGGGCAGTAAAGTGAAATTGACCTTACTTACATTTGTTACTTTCTAAACCCAGCACACACTATCTTCCAATAGGGTGCTGGAGGGTTACTTAGTATCCCCTTTGTCTAGCTTCTCATGTAACATTTTTATTTTACCCCTTCCATGATGAATGGCTGGTGGCAGTGGTTTACTTTTATCTACTGTGGTGTGCAATTACCACGGGCTGCATATGTAGCTGCAGTATAGCACCATTTCTTTGTGGAAAGGTCCCTCTTGAGTTTACTCTGCGCGCCAAACCAGGGTTGGTCCCTTTGTTCGTTTTGTCTTTGGCGGAATTCATGAGTGAAGCCCACCTCTGGCTCCATGGTGTCTGGCGGTGGCAGGAAGTGAGGGAGGTGCCCGAAACTCCCTGTGCTTAGTCTCCTAGGAGACAGGAATGCACTCTTAGAGTGACTGAAAGATAGGCTGGAATGAATGGGAGAACCCTGCATAAAAGGCGAGTCGACCACTGGACCAAGGAATCCGAAGAACTTGAAGAAGATGCCTGCTGCAACTCCTGGACCTTTGGTTTGCACGGTGAAGCCCTGCTGCTGGGCTGAAAATCCAATTTCGTGTCGACAGAGAAGCTCTTGCAAGGACGACTTCTCCCCTTGAGTTGGTGAGACCAATCAACTCCAAAGTAAGCCACCTGGACATCCTCTCAGAGCTGGTTGAAATTCCACTCTATTTGCTGTTGGAACTGAGTAGCCAGGGAGAGGACCGTCCCATTGCAGTGCAGGAGTCCCCAGGCGTCGTCCCTCTTGTCCCCACGACTGAGGCCCAGGAACACCAGGATCTGCAGAGCTGCACAGGAACTGAAGTCCTCTTCTGCCCTTTTTCTTCAACCTAAAGGTACTGTACAGTCTAAGAGAACTTATCTCTTGTAACTGTAGTTGTTCTCTGTTAGTGAGACCTGTTGGAGTTGCTCTGTAGAGTTGCCGATAGCTACTTTACTTCCCAAGTCTAAACAGCTTGCGGCCCTGCTTTGAATTCTTCTTTTCTACAAAGACTTCTAAAACATTGTTCAAGACCTTAACTTACCTGCAAGAAGTGCTTCAGCTCACCTAGACCTTTGCCCAATTGACTTTGGCCTAGCCTGGCTCCTTGAATGACTCTTCTGTCCTCTGACGTTGTGTTTTATCATCCTTCCAGGAAAGGGTTGACTAACTTTGTATTGGGGGTTACCAACACTACTTCCCTGCTTCTGAATATTTTTGTGATCACTTGTTCTGTTCTAATAAACTTTTTCTTTGCCAAACTCTTAAGTCTGATTTTAAATGCAAACAGTGGTATATTAATGTCCACAGTATTCAAGTTACTAAAGTCACCTGAGGGAGTAGGAAGTGTCTGGCCCTCATTCCGAGGTTGGTGCTAGTCATGGCGCTTTTAGCGCCATGACTAGCACCAATACTGGTACCGCCACTGACTTGATGGTATGGGGACTTACCGGTCTGTTCCAACCATTGCGGGACCAGTAAATCCACATTTGAAAAGCCATTCCCCATTCCCATTCGAGCCCCCATAGGGCTCAATGGGAAGGGGGAAGGCGGCAATAACGGTACCGTAAATTACGGTACCGGTATTGACCCCATTATCCCTTTGCGGGTCCTGTCCTTAACGCCTGCTAAAACCAGGTTTTAAGGAAGGACCCGCAAAGGGACCTCGAAATAGGGCGCAAAAGGATTACCGGCACCGGTGTCATTACCGGTGCCCGGTATCCCTTTGCGCCCGGGTCGTAATGACCCCCTCTGTGTGCCATCCCAAAAGGGTACTTACTGGTTTAGAAATATTAAGAGTGTGGCTTTGGAGTGTATTTGTGTGTTACTATTATGTTGTCCCCTTCTGAAGAAGGCTTACTCTAACTGACTGTTAAATAAATCCTGTGGACTCCATGGAATAGGATTTACTGGCATTTCTGGAAATTGGAGGATCTTCAACTTGTGTAACAGAATTCTTAATCTTTTCTTCATTTGGGTGTTCTTCTGGAAGCTGTCTGGAACCAATTCGTAGCACCGTTACCGACCGAGTCTAAATCCCACATCCGAAAGTGACCTCTATTACCGCAACTCCTGGGCCTTCCTCGACGGGACAAGCACAGAAGATTAAATCCCAACAGATTTCAGAACACCAAAAGTGGTCTCTGGAGAAGTTGGGGTCAGGGAGGATAAGTTTATAAACCTGTTTGTGTCCCCTGCCCCCCTGTCCTCCATAGTGTTACATGGGTGTAAAGTCCTGTTTCCTGACTTTAGTCGGTGGAAGCCTGGAGAAGGATCCCTTCAAGGGGCATCCTAAGGAATGGGATTGAGTGAGTTTACTTACCTGAACTTTAGCTAACTTGTTGACTCTTTTAATCATAACCACTGGCATCACCAATCTCTTCATAAACCCACCTGTGAAGTATATACCATCTTAGGGTTGTAATTGTAATTGTATTTGGTTATTTATAACGCGCTTAATACCCAGAGGTTTCTAAGTGCGAACCCTGGGATCGAACCTGCGTTGCCCCTGAGCTATCCTCCTGAGACAAAGTTGGACTTTATAAGAGCCACAGAAGCTGTTCATCGTTATTCTCAAGTGACCTTTCTATTTCTAATGCATCCGAGTTCTTACCTGTGTTGCACTAGTTATTGAAGCAAATGCTTTCATGTGTTACTCGAACAGTGAATGTATATATTTGTTTTATCAGTGTTGGTGTGACAATAGTTGACTAAGGATTTTAATTGCTTAGCGTGGACTTTAAAGGCCTAATAAATAATTGTATTTTTGTACTTGCTTCTGCAACCAGAGTTATTGGTGTTGCTCTGTGTTGACTCATTGTAGCCCTGGCCCACTCTGACACTCCTCCTGAGACTAAGCCTTGCTGCTCTGCTACCCACGTTGATTGTATTTGGTTAGAATCTCATTTTCTCCCTGTTCACATAACAAGTTGGCCTCCCAAAATCTTCCAGGGCTGATTCTGGAAATCTATCTGAACAACCATGCATGGCATTCTAAAAGTATTTTCTCTTGAATTCTTTAGATGTGTTGCATTTTAATCCTGCTGCCTAAATTGCTCATTCAAACCTCTGCAATAAGATGCAATAAGCATAGCTGCATATGCCACACTTAGCATTCCACCAACTCCCTTTCATAAACATTATTTTCTTTTAAAGCCATTAGTGTCAAATTCTTGTCACATTTCCTTCTGTGCAACACCTGATAGCCCTTACATTCAAAGGAGAACCAGCCCCTGTGCAAAAACAGTGCAATGAATAGTTACAAGCATAGTTTATGCAACTTATACTTTGGGTGGTTTGCACAGTACCAGATCCCCACGTGGCACCTCTGTTGCAAACCTTTTGGTTGATCCAAAATTGTTGCTTGCACTTCACTGACCTCATTCTTTCATGAGACACTTTATGTTCAGCTTTTGTGCTTTAGTACAACAAGCATTGACCACACGTTGATTGAAAAAGCAAATGTTTTTAACCATGAGGACTTTGATCCTATAGCTAAAACAGGAAGGCAGTGGATGCACCTTAATTACATGATGTGGTGTCCTTTCTCTGGTGTTTTATTTGTTGTCAAATTGAAAAGGAGCTGTGATGAATACTTTTTCCTATCCTCTCAGGCCCTTGCCAAAGATATCAAAGAGATGTCAGAAGATATAGATAAGAACAAGATTCTGTTTTTCCAAAACTTTCCTGAAAACGGTGATAACCAGGAAGTCATTGAAGACACCATGTACTCTCTGCTGGGGCGGCTCAATGCTCTGGAATCTTTGGTGAACCAGCGATGCCATCAAATGAAGGGAAGACTACAACAACTCATCACCTTCCAGGTGGGCACCCGCGATCGAGGTGCTGGTGAAACATATTCAGAACTATGTTCTTTGAAGCATTGTGTGACCAATGGATTTATCACACTGTACTTTAGGGTTTAGGTATTAAAAACATCTTTCTTGCATAGATGTTTTCCATAAAAGGTCAGAGAAATTGTAAGGAGATCTTAGATTTGAATATGTAAAGCTAGTGGCAACCAGCATAATGAGGCTAGTGCAGGAAAGTTGTGTGCTTTATCGTAAACCCAATGGAACTTGGGATCATCACTGGACTTGGTATACTCAATTTAGAGAACATAAAAAGATCCAGCACTGCTTTTCGGGTATGAAAGAATGCATACCACCCACAAGGTGGTATGCACTTATGAGTGTGCAGTTGTGTAGACAAACTGCAACTGTGTAGTAAGAATTTGAATGAGGCAAGATGCCAAGGGCACAGTATTCCTGTCATATGAGCGTACCTTTTGGTGCATTATTTTGTTATTCTGCTTTGAGTCTTTCTGCAAACATAAAATCCAAAGGAAATATTCAATTTGTTTTCCTTGATCCTCCATAGAATGATCTGAAGATGCTCTTTACATCTTTGGCTGACAGCAAATATACAATTCTTCAAAAACTTGCAGAGGTTGTGGAGCGACCAGCGACCGAACAGATCCAGGTAATGTATTAAGACGTGCCCCCATGCCCTCAGCACTAGAAATATGGAGAAGTGCACAAGAGACACAGATATGTTTAGTATGTTCTGTGAATTTAAGACATTCTGTTGGTTAGTACTGTGTTATCACGTGAGGAGATTTTTAAGATGATTGTGTGCCGTTTTTCTGCCATGTCAAAGGACCCTGTGGAGTAAATTGAAGGGCATGAGCATTCCTGTGAAACTAATATATTACAAAATCGGGTCAATGATTCCACAGTGACCATTGTTAAATAACTTGCTTGACGTTTTATAGGTGCGGTAAGCAGGGTGGGTACTACATGCCATGGAAAGTTATTACCTAATCATAGTTGTGAAGGCATTAAAGATAGTTACTCCCTGGTCTTGTAGGGTTTTTTCTGGGCAAGCAGGATTCCAGTAGTTTAGAGAAGATAGATTCCAATCAGCAGAGTTGGATGATATGGTTAGAAGACCTAGATGAGAGAGGTAGAGGTGTGCCATTCCACTCCTTTGTACCATACACGGGTTCACATTTCACTCTGTCTTTGATCTAAAGTCAGATAGTGTTGGGACTTTAGTGCTGGAATTATATGATTGTGGCAACTTAAGAGCCTGCATTTCTTTTGTCTCGTGTGTACAGCAGATGGGAGCTATTAATGGAGCAATACATGCTGCCACATGTTGTTTTGTAGGACTAGGTGTAGCATTTGATTGTTATTGAATCATAATGGTAAAAACATGGTGTGGGCTCCGTGCAGTCTGTTTTTAAACCCCCAAAAACTACCCTAAGCACCCCAGTGTTCTAATGATGATAAAGCCACCACTGGCTGGTTGTAATGGCCTGCACCAGCCGGTCGCCCGCAGTAATGGCCTTCACTTCACTCAGACTGGCGGACCCTTACCTGCATGCACATCCCATTTATGGGACTTATAAAGCAGGCAATAGCGGCCTGAGGTAACAGTCCTGAGTGAGCAAGAGCGGTTATCTAAAGGCTAAGTCCTTACCTCTTATTTTCCACCCTCATTCGACTGGGCCACTCTCGGTCTCTGTGCTTAGTTATGCCTGGCGTTGCACCAGAGGAATAAATAAAGGCATTCCTAGGCAAAGGTCACTACCCTTGAAAAGTTTGTTTGTGAGCATTTCGAGCAAATCACGCATCCAAACATTATCAGTTTACTAATCACCTACTGCTTTCTGAATCTATCTCCTTTTAAGAGTCTAATACAATACACATGTTTTAGAATGTTCACACTCTTTTCTGCATTACTGATCGATTAACCTGACCTACATGTACCAAAGCTATCACAAACATTCCTTATCCTGCTGCATCTTTCCTCCCCTAGGTTTGTTGACTCCTGTGCTGTATTTTCCCATCCTCTAATCCCAGCCCCCCATCCACGCTATTCTTTTGACACAAGCACAATGCACCATCCTCCAGACAAGTCTAGTCCCTGTGAGAGCACTGCACTGGTGATGTGGTGCAACATAACAGTCTTGTAACATAGCCTAATATTGGCATCATGGGGTAATATCCAGGGTGCTAAGTGTAATAATTTGTGGTAAAAACTAGATGGAAACCATGGAAATGGCCATTGGAGCACCATCCTGAGCCTTTCTTCCATTTCCATGGTTACGGGCACAGAGAACCGGAAGCGTAGAGGGCGGTTGTGAAGAGGGACTTGTGGCTGTGACAGCAATCCGGTAAGTAGTCCTTTATTTTTGAGAAGAGAGGCAGTGAGAGGTGCAGACAAATTCTTGTGGCGAGCAGAATGCAGCTGGCAGGCAGACAGGCATTAAGTCCTATACTGGAAGGGAAAGTCGGTTGATTTGTGATGCATGCCTCAGGTGTTAATATACTGTTAATGGCACCACAGGAGGGCTTTTCTGGCTAATAATGGCCTGCAAGTCTGAGGTAATAGGCCGAAGTTAAGTCACGGCCTCCACCAGCCCATAACACTTCATGGCCATGAACCCTATTAGCTCCCCAGGAAAGATATCTGGGATGCTACTGCCCATTTTCACAGGGAATTTGGCTTCCCTTAGAATTAAAAGTACAAACAAAGATGGATATCGCTGGAAATTGTAAAGGGACCTTACTGGTGAGTTCCTTTACTCTTTCCTTTGCAACCATCATGACGTGCTAAGTCCGCAATGAGGGAACTGGAGACTGAGTGATGGCAAGTGTTTCTTCGGCTTGTGTTGGGGAATCCAGGGCATAGTAGAGGATGGGCCAGAGGTGCCTGGGTGGTGCCTCTGTGGGTGGATAGGGCTGAAAAGAAGATGGCAGAGTGGGCTTTCATTGCAGTATTCAGCCCACGTTCCTGGCTACCTGAATGGCTGTCGCCTCTCCTGTAGTGCTAATAGAACTTACTGTTATTTTGTATTCTCTGTTGTTTCATATGTGTTCGAGGAATGTGTTTTTGTTCATTTAGAAATAACAACGGTCCTCTGTGAAGTTCATCCTTTTTTAGTTACACACTAATTCACTTCGGCTTATAATATGAGTACTCTGCTATATGTTATGGTTGTCTACTTTTCTAATATGTTCATCTGTTCTTTGAAGAATGTCTTTTGTGTTGTGTGAATTCTGATATACTTAGTGCAGGACTAAGCACACTGTAGTAGACACTAAGGCAGGAACTTTGCATGTGTAAGCTTCAATTTTGCACAGAATTTTCCAATGAGTAAAAAATGCCCTGATGTCAAAATGCATTGACCCAAGGCATATTTATGAGGGCACGTTTTTCCCCCAATGTAAAGTTTCAGTGAAGCAATATACATTTACAACAGAGAAATATTTACCCTTGTGAAAATGCCTGTGCAAAATTACACTGCACCAATGCAGTGTTTCTGTAGCATGCACATTATTATTATTATTATTATTATTATTATTATTATATATTTTGATAGCGCAAACCTAGCTTCGGAGCAAGGGTGTGCTGTATAGGTCATAGGAGCACCTGGGGACTGCCCCTGGGTGACAGCGTTGCGAGGTATAAGTCAACATAACATAACATAGAGCAACACATTGATACAGGTTACATACACCAAGGTGTTGTTGGAAGAGCTAGGTCTTCAATTCTTTCCTAAACTGTAGGAGACTTGGAGCCGTCCAGATTGCCACCTTGCTGGAGTTGCAGAGGACCAAACTGTAGCACGAGAAGGACGCTTCCTAGTTTTCTCCTTGCTCCACCTCAGAGCAAGCTTTATTGAGTAATTGAGTATTCATAGGCTACTGCCAATGACCCTGGGTGCAATTGAGCATGTGTTCTTTGTTTTTTAAACGTGGTCAGTGTTTGTTTTAAAACATAGACATCACAGAGCACTACAAGTGTTAATTTTAAAATGAAAGGTCAAATTCAAAATTGGGAAAGAATGATACACTACTGAATTTTAATTTTCGTAGAAAATATAAATAATATGTTTGTATGCCTTTGGCACTTAAGGGCTACAGAACATTACCTCCTGGTAATAGCTTGAAGGTGCGCATCAACACTATACGAAAAGTCCCCTTAATGAGGGTAGAATGTTCTTTTTAAAACAAGAAACACAATGGAGAAACATTGGAGTGCTGCGACATGACACTGTATTAGCCATTATTACCCGTTTGCTGCTGCATTGTCTGCAAGGAACTGCCAACAATCCAATGTTCTAATCATGTTCTTTAAGGTAGACCTTACAGTTTTATGTTGTGTTAGACAATTGTAACCGGCACTCCAGCTTCTGTGTTCCTATTTCTTTTCCCTTTCTGCCATTCCACATTTAGTGAATATACAAATAACAACCTAGACCTGCTTGGCTAAGAAGTTCTGTAAACTATATTTAAATGCCTGCTTTCAAGGAATTTTGCTCATAACTCTTCCTTTCCAAACACAGAGAAGCTTCCCATATGATTTAGAATGTGATTTGCTGGCAAGAGCTGGGAGTTGTGACATTCTCAATGTTGTTTTCCCGACCTTAAAAAATAGGTTAGTGGGGAAGAAATCATGATGGGCACTGTGTAGGGACAATCATCTCTTCATTAAGATGATGTAAATTGATTGAAGATGCCTGGTGCTGCTGAGATGGATTTTTATATTGAACTTGCCCTGAAGGCAAAGTGCTATTGAAAGCAGTGCACACTCCAGGAACTATTCTATGGGTATAATAGCTGGAAGTACCGGGTCAAGTGGTCTGAATAATTGCAAAGCCTTTGCCTACACAGTGAAGAACATCATGAATACACAGTCTTCTCTGGCAGGATATATATTTTTATTGTGCATCCTGAAAGCACTGACCTATTTCTGCAATTTGCGTTGAAATGGGGGGTTCATTGCAATCTCAATGCCTTAAGCAAGGGAGGGGAAAGGATAAAACTATCCATTATTTTACCCAAATCATTTCTAAATTCTTTCCTCTTGTGACAATGGTGTGTATGTATCTTTGTTCTTCTAGTAGTTAGAGATGTGTTGTCACCTTTCTGATGTTGAATCTTTTTTCTATATAGGCACTTATGCCATCAATACAACAATTTTCTTGATTTGATCTCATAAACCCTTGGAGGGTTGCCTCCACCCAACAGTTCAGTGTTTCACTGCTCAAGGACTTATGCTGTATGTGATTTTCCACCGTACTAGTTGGTGATGGGAATGACAGGGTGGTGCTTATTGCATGAAACCAAGAAATGCACATCTTATACAGCAGGAAGAAACATTAATGAATTGGGAACATTATGCCATGTTTTCTCAATTCACTGGCGGCAGTAATGACATTTCTCCATGTTTCACTATTGTTCCAGTACATCTGCACCACTGGGAAACAAAACAAACAATGGTTCAATATTAAAATCTTAAATACTGCTCTTAAACTGTTACAAGACAATGATTTACCTGGTCTTATCGACATGTAAAGGTTTAGTAGCGTGTTGATGACTGCATTGTTAAAATGAGTTGGAACTCTATCCTCTTTGACTGAAACAAAATAAACTTGTGTCTGTCTTTACCCTCATACTGTCTCTTTCTCACTCTAGAAACTTGTTGAATTTAATGTTATAGATCGCATAATGTATTATGGTAGATGACTGCGTTTCTGTTTTGGTCAATGGAAGAAGAGAAAAATCACACGATTGGGCCAATGGAAGTCAGAGTATTTATTTGAACTATTTTTTTTCCTTTTTTAAAAAACTTTAATTGATCTGATTTTCAATAACACGTATAAAACAAGAAGAACATAAAACCAAAAATAACAAAACGTGCATCAGAAAAGGCATTGGTCTTACAGTACAATCACTCCTAACTCCGCGCATTTATTCCTTACAATTCAGGGATTATGCCTGACCGGTAAACGTTCAAAATCATCAGTGTCTGTCCAACTAACTGTAATTTGCGTCCTTGAGAAAGTATTCTTCAAGCCCCTTATGAAGGCTTGGGAAGAACAACCAGAATAATATGTTCAGGGTTTCTGCCAAGTTAGTCCTGGCTTCTTTCTTAGGATGAGAGAGGTGTAGTATTGAATACATGCATGAGCACAAAATAAAGCTAAATTTACAAAGTGTATTTAGTGAAAAATGTACTCTTAAGAATTAAAAAATATGTACAGTGCAGATAAGTACTTAAAATAGCTGAAAGTGTAGTAAAAACAGTTAAGTGTCTATAAGGGTCGGAACACAATTAAAAGCAGTAGCGCAGTTTTACAGGTAAGTAAATTGTGCAAGCTATTTTAGATATCTTAAAAGTGTTCCTGTTTTAAATAGCAAACACATCTTTAAAAAATAGACATTGGTAGTTAAATATCAGAACATTATTGTCCCTAAAAAATGTCAAGCTCCTGTATAACAAAATACTTAGTACAATATAATAGGCATGTAAAATTATCACATACTTAGTTGAATGATAATTCAAAAATGTGTCCATATACTTTAATGGGAGAAGGTCTGTATGCTGCTCGTGGTTGTAGTGAAAAGTAATGCAAGTATTGCCAGAGTTCAAGAGGCCCTGCAGAGGTTTCATTCTTTGCTCTGGCAAAGTTGGAAGACCCCAATAAAAGAGTTCCAGGTACCCCACTGAAAGAGTTCCAGGTCCAGGTTTGATGACCAAATACCCAGAGAAGAAGACTTGCAGTAATGGATCCAACCCCTGTTGCACTGGATGTCGCGCTCAAGTGGGCTTTGGAGAAGGACTGAAAACTAAACCCCAAAACAGTGGCAGATGGGACCAGGATGGATTGGAGGTCAGAAGTCCCTTGCGGTATTGGCCAGTCTTCTCAAAGCAGTAGATGAAGTCCAGGAGTCACGAATACCGTGAATATCTGAATTTAGCTTTGATTGCAGTGCCTTTTCCTGTTCCAGAGTCCCCGGATATGGCTGTGTGAAGAAAGCAAAGCCTGCATGTTGGATGACTCTCTTCAGCTGATACACAAAGATGGCATGACAGCAGCAGCAGTGTGGGAGCTCACTGGTGTCCCTATAATTTGGATCCCAGGTGGATCCGTTGAAGATTGGATGAAGTTCCAGTATGGAGGAACAGCAACAGATTACAGAGCCAGGGTAGGTTTTAGCAGCGGCAACAGTGCCAATATGGATTTAGCCGGCATCAGAAGATCCCAGTTCATGTCAGTTGAGTAACAAAAGTCCAGGCAGCATAAGCATACAATGCTGCAGGACATAGGTTTGCGCTATTTGCACCAGATGGAAGAAGAGGAAGACCCTGAAGGAAGATCCTGCTTCAAAGAGAGGCATAGTTTCATCATCAGGAGCACCGGGAATCGACGGCAAAGCCTGTCTCGGGGATCTTCAGAGATGCCTTATCTCTACAGCTTCTTCCAGTAAGTAAATCTTGGGGTATCCCAATAATACAGACAAAGGGACTGCGGGGTCATACCACCCCACCAATAAACATCTATCGACTTTTGCAAAGGTTGGATGGACATACAATCAGGATTGGCCAGGTAAACTCCAGGTTTTCTGATGCACACTCAAGGATGTAGAATGAGATGTCTGAGAAGCTCCCACCAACTTGTGATCTCAGCAAAGAGCTGAAATAGTCACAACGGTCAAAATGGCTGTTTGTGTTCAAGCCACACAAAGAAAGACCACCAACAAAATGGCTGGATTGCAGGGCTTAAAACGAATACAGAGTGGCAAACCACAGAGCTGCCAGCAGCCTCCAACCCAACACCCTTTGTGGGTGAGAAAACTCACCCAGAGACAAAAGAGGGTACTCTGTTGGTGGGTTTTCAAAATACGACGTTTTGCCATGTTACTCCTTAACACCAGGGGCACATGCATATGTAACATGGTTGAAGCATGCTACAGTGAAAGAACACTTTTTGTGACTGCTGAACCTCAAATGGCCTCCCTCATGTGCCTCAGGAACCTGCATCCGGTACAGTCATGTACTTTCAGTGCTGGTATCGCACTGAGGTCCCACCGGAGCCGCCATCAACACATGCAGGCTTAGGGAAGAGGACTGGTGCCAGGGTTCATGGTCCGTCATTGTGGGTGGAGAAGGATGATGTTGGTACCAGACAGGAAGTTGCTTCTCCAGTTAGTAGGCTTCGTGAGGATGGCCCAGGGGCTGTCAGTAATCACCACTTGTCCTTCAGTCCCAGAACCTTATTTTCCAGCCGGACAAGGTTATTATGGTACCCAAGAGGCACACCAAAGCCCTATGCTCCCCACCACACGTCACCCACTCCCGGTTGGTTGATCAGGCCTTGGTCACTTTTTGGTCTTGTTAAACCTTTCATACAATGTCTGGGTGGATAGCTCATAAATTAAGTAAGGTATTCTAGTGCTCGTCATGTTTGAGTTATGTGGCAGGTCTGACGCCCCCATCTGTGGTCAATATACTTAGTACTGTTAAATTGGGGAGTAATAATGTTAATGTTAAAGGTATTTGTACTGCGCACCATCACCAACGGAATTGGTCCCCAGGCGGATCTGCCAACAAGAAGGTGGGGGGGCGGGATGGTAATCGGGTGAAGAGGGAGTAGCAAAGTGAGAAAGATGTTGTCCTGTTGGCAGCTTCAGTTCGGTTTTCACTGTGTGCTGAGCTTGGGTGAGAATATTGGATCGATGTGAGTCCTCGTATGCTGTTGGTGCGAGTTATGATTTGTTTGTTGTTGCGGTGTAATAATACAACAGGACTTAATCTGACATGAAGTGCTGTATAAGAACACACATTTGCCCTCGTTACAAGTTTGCCGGTCCGAAAACAACAGTGCCGGTAAGCTTACTGGCACCTTTATTTCCAGACCGGCAAACTACGAGTCTGCTGGTGGGTGCCGTTCAGTGCCGGTGCTTCCATGGTCCGCATTCCCGTGGAGTCCCATAGGACTGGGAATCATCAATTTACCGGCGCCTAACTTACCGGACCACCGGGGTTGTAATGTCCCGGTTATTCTGGCAAGTCAGACACCAGTAAATCATTATGGGTCCGGTGGCTACCTGCCGTTTTTTTCAGCACAGTTTCCGCCGGACTTGTAATGAGTTATGATCAGCGTGCATTGACGAAGTGAAGCTCCCTACAATACTAGTCGCATTGCAGGCTTTAAATCCGAAGTGCTCCAACATTTTTGTACTTCTTTAGATGTCAGAATGCTACACTAAGACTCTTAAAGTCGTGTTTAAATTGTGCTTTTTCTGCTAGGGAGAGAGGTCAGAGGTGTGAAGGGACACTTTTGATTCGCAATCCAATGGGCTCGTATTTAAGTGTTTGCTTTTAATACGTAAGGCTCTCTCAATTAGTGATTAAAACAGTCCTTCTCCAAATAAACCTAGAGCATCTCATGTGCGATAGGGCACATGCCCCAGAAACTTGAAAGTCTCCAACTTGACACATTCATAAGCATTTCTCTTAGTACGCTGATGACAAAGCTGAGGACTGTTCTGAGAAGTAGGGGTTTAACTGTGACCTACCATCCATTAATGTATTCGTTTTGAGAGGCCCCACAGTGCTCTGGAATCTATACTGTTACTTATGATTTCAACTTAGTGCGCCGTAGTCCACATTTTCTAATCAATTAAATATTTGTATTGATAAACAAAATACACTTCACAGTCCCCAACCTGGTTATTTATATGGTCCGGTTTTGGGTCACTACAAGCAGCCCTCCAGATAAGTGTGTATTAGCCACTTTTACACCCTATAAATAGGCAAAACCCTCAAAAAGAGAAAGGAGCCATAGAACTTGACCCTCTGTCAGAGGTAAACAAGCATATTTATTCTGTGTACCTCCTTGTTCCAAAGAAAGACAAAACCAAACACCCAGTGTTTGATCTAACCTGCATATGCATATGTCAAACCTTGAAGTTTGACATTACAGGAGGTCATTTCTTTACTATAGAGGGGAGGCTACATGGCAACACTGTATATGAAAGATGACTACTTTCAGATTTCAATGTTGGCAGCTCACAGAAAGTACCTAAGGATCAAAGTGGGTTCAACGCACTATCAATTCAAAGTACAACCTTTCAGGATTGCATCAGCTCCTTAGGTTTTCACAAAGGTACTAGCTGTTATAGCAGCGCAACTGCGCAGACCTACGTACTCTAATCTGGACGACTGGCTCATAACAGGAGACACCCCACAGATGTGTTAGCAGCAAACGCAAGAGACAATAAACCTTATCCAGCTTGGGGTCTGGCATGGATTCACATGCTCATGAATATTCCCCATCGTCAGGCTGGGAATCCTCTGTAAAAGAAAAAATAGTTTCAGTTTAGCTTTAAAACTATATTCCACCTCTAAATCAATCACTGTCCCCTGGGCCATACTGCCTCCATCCACTGACCGTCCTCTCCCTAAGCTCCACCCCTGGTGCCCATCTTCAGATTTTTACTGCATGCTTCAGTGTTAGGAGTCCTCATGTTGCTCTCAGAGCTATATTTGTGTTTTTCCATAGAATATGAACTTATTTTGACCGATTTTGACCTATTGTTTTTGACCAAAGGACAGCTACCGGCAGCAGGGATCCGCTGCCGGTGAAGATCTTCATCCACTGCGGATTGTCCATCAAAGTTTTGAGAAGGCCCGACCTTGGGCCTATTTCGCGTCTATCGACCATGACTGAGGAGAGGGATAAGGGCAGGAGCCTCTTCAAACCCTGCACAAAGTGTGTATTAAGGAATGTATTCTTAGAAGATCGACATCATAAATGCTTATATTGCCTGCGTCCGGACTATGATGAGGAGGGATGCAAGGTGTGTTAGGAAAGATTTCGTAATTGTAGGGAATTTTCCTTCCATGTGGCAACCCCTAAACTTTTTGCTATTGTTTTTAACCTTGTTCTTGACTTTGCCAGAGAAGTACAGCCTTCTGCCGCACTTCTCTGGGCTTTCGCTCCTTTCTTACGGGGAAACTGACATGCCCTTAAGACAGTCAGTACCGGGGAACGTGGTTTCCCGTAGTTTCTTTTATCGTGTCGCAGCTTTAGTGCAACACGACACAAGAGGGCACTGTAAGCTAAGTTACAGCTCTCTTGGATCTCTAGCCTTCTACAGACCCTAGATACTCTTTTAGGATGGTATTTGATCGGTGCAAGTCATTCAGGGACTGGAATGGTGGCAGCGATCGTTTTGTTTATTTTGAGCTCCTTTTGGCGTTCTGAGCACGTTTTTGCACTGAACCCAAAATGGTGGCCTGGCTCCCAAAATGGCCAGGCCGCGAGGCTCCTTTGTCCTGTCCACTGTCCGTCTTGCTCCCTTCACCTTCCCCAGGTCCGGCGACCCGGGGCCTTCCTTATTTGGGCATGTACTTTCCCGCGAAACGTGGTTGCTTTCGCGGGCTTCTACATGTCGTTTGTGTGCCTCCAGGGTGTGGGCTGGGATGTCTGGTCCCAATACACATCCTGGGTGCCAGAGAGTCTAGGGTGGTGTGAATGCCTGGGACCACCGTGGTCCGTGATTGGTCCACGTATGGTATGTGTTTTGATGAGCGGATCTCCCATTGGCTCCCCTCCGTTTTGGCGCGAAGGGAACCGTGGATAAGAGGGGGCTGGAAACACCACTACCATGTCAATCTCCTGAGTTCTCACGAACGAAGGAATACAGGAGCCAAGTATCCTGCAACTACGAGGCTGGACCGAGGAATCGCTGGTGACCCGCTGGTGCTTCGACCTTTGGAATAGCAGGAACAGCTATTCCCGGCATCTTCAACCATCTCCTGCCAAGTAAGCCTTCGGAAGCGTCTCTGGGCCATCCAGTTGACTGACCAGCTTACAAAGGAGTTTGGCTCTGCAACCGCCGCCAGGTTGTGTTGTATTGCGAGTCCTTGTCCCTCTCCCACGCTTCGTACGCTTGGCGTCCCCAGGTCTGAAGGGAGGAGGGTTCATTTGGCTCGAATACACACGGCCGCTCCGTTGTCCTGTGCGGCAACAAAACTGTGCTGGTTTCGTCAATTGGGACATCTTTTTGCTCTACACGACTACGAGGCGTTCCCTGCTCTTCTGAACCTGCCAGCTGCTGAAACTAACGTGGAGAAGCCTGGGTCTGCTTGCTTCGGGGACCGGTGAGTAGTTTAGCTAGGATCTGGTCGCCCTCCTGCAGTATCCCATTGCTTTTCCCTGCTGTGTAAAAACAGCACCCTTTTGGCCGTACTCGCGCTCTGCTTCTGCTCGCTGTGGAGGCTGCGCTTGAGTTGCGGAACCTGTTCTCCTTCTGCTGTGCACTAACCCGAACTGCCTGACTTCCTCCGAAGAGCTTCCCCTTTTGCCCGTTGGCACCAGCGTGGCAGGTACTTTGAGCACAAGGCTCCACTCTTCGCAGGGCTCGGACTTCCATCTAGTTAGGTGCCTCTGAAGGCGAACTAAGTCTAAAGCGTTATCGCACTGCCTGTTTTCCTTCCCTGGCAGGTGGACTACATATTTCGTGCTTTAAACGCTTGCGACTGTGTATTTGTATATATATTGTGTTGATATGGTATGTGTTGGTTTAATATTGTGATATTGTGATTTTCTCGCTACGGTCATTATTTTAAAGGCCTTAAAATAAATGTGTATCTATTTTTGATATAACAACTGTTTGGAGTAGTTTGTCAGCGCTCTTGCTTTGTGTGCTCACTGCGGGCTTTCAGTCACCCTCACCCCTCTTGAGACCTAGCCTTGACCGCCGCGATCGCTACCTTGATTGGTCTGGCTTGTCCAGAGGTTACCCTGTTCCAAGTAATTAGGTTGGCCTTCTGAACTTCTGCGCCACCAGGACAGAGTTCAGAAATCCGTCTTAACAAATTGGTGTACAGCGGTGGGATACGACTGAAGGTATCCAGTGTTGCGCTCGAACTAAGGCATTTCAGGTTATTCCAAACAGTACACGTAGTGAATTGTTATAGTATAACTTTAAAAAGGCCATAGTCCTATCAAACAGTATGGAAACAAGTACGTTGTTAACTTTAAATGCTTCCAAATCAGAAACGCTGAAAAAGATGTGTGCGGAGAGAGGTGTTTCCTCTCAAGGCACGAAATTGGAAATGATCCAAAGAATCGTGGCGTGGCAAGAAGCGCAGCTTGACGCTATTACTTCTGAGGACAGTGCGGAAGGTGGTGGGGCTGCTCTCACTGGTAGAACCGACGGTTCTGCCGCCGCACTGTTCCACCGCGACCACGAGGACAGGGAGGATGTAATGTCTAATGTTTCCTCTGCCAGTGTTGATGGGGAGGCTATGCTTGAATTCAAGAAGCAAGAGCTGCGGTTTAGGCAGCAGGAGCTTGAATTCAGCATAGCCAAACTAAAAATCGAACAGGCAGAAAAACAAAAAGACAGGGATCACCAGTTGGAACTGGCCAAGCTTCAGGTTGCAAATGGATCCAAGGGTCCTGGACATGGGTCTGGGGCCTCCTCTCATCCACGGTTTCCAAAAGATCTGCTCAGTGTGTATGAAGAGAGGAATGACATTATGGACTGGCTGAATGCGTTTGAGTATGCATGCGAGGTCCAGGAAGTTGACAATGCTGATAAGATTGCGTGGTTGCTCAGTAGACTGCCCCATTCTGGCTGTAGTGCCATTATGGAAATGTCGAAGGCTGAGCGGGCTGATTTCGCAATGTTAAAGCAGACTCTCATTTTAAAGTTTGGGAAGACTCCGGCCCAATATTTAAAGCGTTTTCGAGAGTATAAGAAAAAGGAAGGTGGTACTTGGGTATCTTATGTCGCTGAATCTTTGAAAAACTTAACTGGCTGGGTCGAAGGCTATAAGGTTTCTACCTTCGACGGCATGATAAATCTTGTCATGCTGGAACACATTTTTGCTTCTTCTTCCCCGGAGCTTAAGCAGCATTTGGCCGATTCGAAGGAGATAGATCCTAAGAAGCTGGCCATTGCAGCAGACTTATGGGTGTCACATCGAGTGTCCCATAAGGACAAAACTCATCCTGGTAAGCAGGAGGAGGGGAAAAAGTCCAAAGATATGGAGGGTGGGGAATCTGCTAAATCTTCTTCCCAAAAGGGCCACAAAAAGAAAAACAAGGGTAAGACACAAGAGAACTCACAGGGTAGTGGAGGTGCACCTCCGAAACAGAACTCTGGTTACAATAAGCCTCCCTACGTAAACAGACCCACTGGGGCTTGTTTTTCTTGTGGAGCAACTGACCATGTGAAGGGGGATCCCCGTTGTAAGGTTAGACCTTTGGGGGTCCACTCCGCTAATCTGGCCTTCTCCTCCTACGAGGAAGAAGAGATTACAGGAGCATCCTTCTCCTCGGACTCATTTCCCAGCGGGATAGAGGCTGAGGTAGTTTTAGTGTCCCTGGGTTCCTGGGAGCCTAAAGTCGCAGAGGCTTATGCTAGGATTCCGGATAATACCAAGCACTACTTTAAAGACAGTGTGCTGATCAATGGAGTGGATACTCCAGCTCTTAGGGATAGTGGGTGCAGTCGAACTGTAGTGGATTCTACCTTGGTAGACTCAGAGGAAGTTGCCAGAGCTACTCTGATGCCCACTAAGTTGGCTGACGGCCCCCTCCGTATGTTTCCCGTGATCCCTGTTAATCTAACTTTAAATGGTACAGCAGTCAGGATTCCAGTGAGCATTCAGAGAAACGTCCCGGGAAAGGTCTTATTAGGTAATGATCTCAGAGCTTTAGGGCTCGTAGGAGACACTGCCGAAAGACCCTACACACGGTCTCAAGCACGGGCAGCATTGGCCAAGTCCAATACGCCGCCCCAGCCAAAGGGGAAACCCAAGGCGAAAGGAGTCTACAAGTCAAGACGAGGGAAAGAGAATATTCCCCCGAGCTCGCCTACCACTGCGGTGGAGGAAGTTGGTCAATCGCCCGAGCCTGACGAGGAGGTGGCGATGCCTGAAGTATTCGACCCCAACGATCATCCTGAACTAAAAGACTTGTTAGTTGAAGGAGGTCCTGATAGGGACGAATTCAGTAAAGGCCAACGTGAGTGCCCATCTCTGGAAGGCCTAAGGAGACAGGCCTGCTCCCAGCTTGAGGGTGAACCTCCTGGGAAGCATAGGATTTATTGGGAAGGTGGACTCCTGTATAGTGAGCCCACAGAGTCTACAGAAGGAGACCATAGGAGGTTGGTGGTTCCCCTTGCTGATAGACCCTTCCTCCTGCAGTTGGCGCATGAAGTTCCCCTTGCTGGTCACCTTGGTATGAAGAGGACCAAGCAAAGGTTATCCATGCACTTCTACTGGCCCAAGATGGGGGTGCAAGTAGAAAGTCACTGCAGGAGTTGCGCCTCCTGCCAGTTGTCTGGTAAGGTTGGCGCGACAATCCAAGCTCCGTTGGTACCGCTCCCAGTTGTGGGGGTACCATTTGAAAGGGTAGGGATCGACATCGTCGGTCCCCTTGACCCGCAAACATCCTCGGGCAATAGGTTTATCCTGGTGCTGGTCGACCATGCAACCAGGTATCCTGAGGCCATCCCATTGAAAACTGTAACTGCCAAGTCAGTTGCAAAAGCTTTACTCGGCATATTTACTAGGGTTGGCTTCCCTAAAGAAGTTGTGTCAGATCGTGGCAGCAACTTTATGTCGAAGTATATGCAGGCTATGTGGAAAGAATGTGGGGTCACCTACAAGTTCTCTTCTGCCTACCACCCCCAGACCAATGGTCTGGTGGAACGTTTCAACAGAACGTTAAAGAGCATGATTGGGGCTCTGGAGGAGCCCCAGAGAAGAAAATGGGATCTTCTTTTACCATGCTTACTGTTTGCCTACCGAGAGGTACCACAGGAGGGTGTTGGCTTCAGCCCCTTCGAACTTCTGTTCGGTCATCCCGTACGGGGACCCTTAGCCATTGTCAAGGAGGGATGGGAGATGCCCACTCCCCCTGTTACTACCAATGTAGTTGACTATGTGCTAGGGCTCAGAAAACGGATGGTACTTCTGATGGGCTTGGCTAGTGATAAATTGAAGGCAGGGCAAGCGCTGGTGAAACATTGGTACGACCAGAAAGCTTCCCTCATCAACTTTACACCTGGTCAGCAAGTCCTGATCATGAATCCAATAAGGCCTCGCGCTTTACAGGACAAATGGTCAGGCCCTTACACAGTGGTGGAGCCCCTGGGTGAGGTGAACTATTTAGTGGACCTTGGAAGGCCTGGACAGGCTCCAAAAGTGTTCCACGTGAATAGGCTGAAGGCTTTCGTCCCAAGAGTCGAAATCGCAGCACTGCTACTGGCGTCAGACGTTGAGGAAGAGGAGTCTGAACCTCTCCCCGACCTGTTCCAGAGCAGTCCTTCAGATAGCTCCGTTGAGGGTGTCCGAGTGGCCCCTCACCTGACTTCTGATCAGCAGGCTGAGGTGAAAAGTTTGCTTAGGCAGTTTTCCCCCCTGTTTTCACAGTCCCCTGGTTTGACACCTTGGTGCAAACATAACATTGACACAGGAGACAGTGTACCTACCAAAAGTAGGGGATACAGGATGTCGGATAAAGTACGGTCTTATATTAAGACCGAGGTCAACAAAATGTTAGACCTTGGGGTGATTGAACCCTCTAGTAGTCCTTGGTCCAGTCCTGTGGTTCTGGTTCCAAAGGCAGGCAATTCTGAATTGAGGTTCTGCGTGGATTACAGGGCTCTGAATGCTGTCACCAAGACAGATGCCCACCCCTTGCCTCGAACAGATGAGCTGGTGGATACTTTGGGTGCCTCCAAGTACCTCAGCACGTTTGACCTCACTGCTGGCTATTGGCAAATAGCGTTAGCAGAACATGCCAGGGAGAAGACGGCATTTTCTACACCAGACGGCCTTTACCAATTCCGGGTAATGCCGTTCGGGTTGAAGAATGCACCTGCCACTTTCCAGAGGCTTGTGAATCATGTGTTGAATGGGTTGGACGAATTCTGTCTTGCATATCTGGACGATATAGCAGTTTTCAGTGCCACCTGGGAAGACCATGTGAAACACCTCAGGATTGTGCTCCAGGCTCTTCAAAAAGCCCACTTGACCATAAAGGCTAGTAAGTGCCAGATTGGACAAGGCTCAGTGGTTTACCTTGGACATGAAGTAGGTGGAGGGAGGATACAGCCTCTACCCAGTAAAGTACAAGCAGTACAAGACTGGCCTACCCCCACTACGCAAACCCAAGTGAGAGCCTTTTTAGGACTCACGGGGTATTACCGCAATTTTGTGGCAGACTATGGTACCATAGCTGCTCCTCTGACTGCCCTCACAACTCCGAAGAAACCCAAGAAGGTAACTTGGACCGACGAGTGTGAGAAGGCCTTCAATGGCTTAAAAGACTCCTTGTGCCAGGCCCCTGTGCTCAGGGCCCCTGATTATCAAAGACCTTTTATCGTGCAGACGGATGCCTCTGACACTGGGATAGGAGCTGTACTATCACAAGTAGATGAGAAGGGTAAGGAACACCCTATCGGTTTTATTAGTCGCCAGCTTAAGGACAGAGAGCTCAGATGGTCCACGGTAGAGAAAGAATGTTTCTCTGTTGTGTGGGCCCTAAGGAAGCTGAGGCCCTACCTCTATGGGACCCACTTCACTGTGCAGACTGACCATAAGCCGTTAAAGTGGCTAATGAACATGAAGGGGGAGAATCCAAAGTTGCTTAGGTGGTCCATAAGTCTACAAGGCTTCGACTTCACTATTGAGCATAGGCCAGGTGTCCAACATAGCAATGCTGATGGGTTGTCCAGAATGTTTAACCGACCTGAACAAGAGACTCATCCAGGGGTGGATTAGTTCCCCCTGTCCATAGTCTGGGAGGGGCGAGTGTTAGGAAAGATTTCGTAATTGTAGGGAATTTTCCTTCCATGTGGCAACCCCTAAACTTTTTGCTATTGTTTTTAACCTTGTTCTTGACTTTGCCAGAGAAGTACAGCCTTCTGCCGCACTTCTCTGGGCTTTCGCTCCTTTCTTACGGGGAAACTGACATGCCCTTAAGACAGTCAGTACCGGGGAACGTGGTTTCCCGTAGTTTCTTTTATCGTGTCGCAGCTTTAGTGCAACACGACACAAGAGGGCACTGTAAGCTAAGTTACAGCTCTCTTGGGTCTCTAGCCTTCTACAGACCCTAGATACTCTTTTAGGATGGTATTTGATCGGTGCAAGTCATTCAGGGACTGGAATGGTGGCAGCGATCGTTTTGTTTATTTTGAGCTCCTTTTGGCGTTCTGAGCACGTTTTTGCACTGAACCCAAAATGGTGGCCTGGCTCCCAAAATGGCCAGGCCGCGAGGCTCCTTTGTCCTGTCCACTGTCCGTCTTGCTCCCTTCACCTTCCCCAGGTCCGGCGACCCGGGGCCTTCCTTATTTGGGCATGTACTTTCCCGCGAAACGTGGTTGCTTTCGCGGGCTTCTACATGTCGTTTGTGTGCCTCCAGGGTGTGGGCTGGGATGTCTGGTCCCAATACACATCCTGGGTGCCAGAGAGTCTAGGGTGGTGTGAATGCCTGGGACCACCGTGGTCCGTGATTGGTCCACGTATGGTATGTGTTTTGATGAGCGGATCTCCCATTGGCTCCCCTCCGTTTTGGCGCGAAGGGAACCGTGGATAAGAGGGGGCTGGAAACACCACTACCATGTCGATCTCCTGAGTTCTCACGAACGAAGGAATACAGGAGCCAAGTATCCTGCAACTACGAGGCTGGACCGAGGAATCGCTGGTGACCCGCTGAAGGAATCCTCCTTTGCACTGCTGTCGTCCGGAGAGCCCCTGTCCTCCTTTGATCGAACCAGAAGGCCTGTACTGGTGCTTCGACCTTTGGAATAGCAGGAACAGCTATTCCCGGCATCTTCAACCATCTCCTGCCAAGTAAGCCTTCGGAAGCGTCTCTGGGCCATCCAGTTGACTGACCAGCTTACAAAGGAGTTTGGCTCTGCAACCGCCGCCAGGTTGTGTTGTATTGCGAGTCCTTGTCCCTCTCCCACGCTTCGTACGCTTGGCGTCCCCAGGTCTGAAGGGAGGAGGGTTCATTTGGCTCGAATACACACGGCCGCTCCGTTGTCCTGTGCGGCAACAAAACTGTGCTGGTTTCGTCGATTGGGACATCTTTTTGCTCTACACGACTACGAGGCGTTCCCTGCTCTTCTGAACCTGCCAGCTGCTGAAACTAACGTGGAGAAGCCTGGGTCTGCTTGCTTCGGGGACCGGTGAGTAGTTTAGCTAGGATCTGGTCGCCCTCCTGCAGTATCCCATTGCTTTTCCCTGCTGTGTAAAAACAGCACCCTTTTGGCCGTACTCGCGCTCTGCTTCTGCTCGCTGTGGAGGCTGCGCTTGAGTTGCGGAACCTGTTCTCCTTCTGCTGTGCACTAACCCGAACTGCCTGACTTCCTCCGAAGAGCTTCCCCTTTTGCCCGTTAGCACCAGCGTGGAAGGTACTTTGAGCACAAGGCTCCACTCTTCGCAGGGCTCGGACTTCCATCTAGTTAGGTGCCTCTGAAGGCGAACTAAGTCTAAAGCGTTATCGCACTGCCTGTTTTCCTTCCCTGGCAGGTGGACTACATATTTCGTGCTTTAAACGCTTGCGACTGTGTATTTGTATATATATTGTGTTGATATGGTATGTGTTGGTTTAATATATTTTCTCGCTACGGTCATTATTTTAAAGGCCTTAAAATAAATGTGTATCTATTTTTGATATAACAACTGTTTGGAGTAGTTTGTCAGCGCTCTTGCTTTGTGTGCTCACTGCGGGCTTTCAGTCACCCTCACCCCTCTTGAGACCTAGCCTTGACCGCCGCGATCGCTACCTTGATTGGTCTGGCTTGTCCAGAGGTTACCCTGTTCCAAGTAATTAGGTTGGCCTTCTGAACTTCTGCGCCACCAGGACAGAGTTCAGAAATCCGTCTTAACAAGGTGTGCTGTGGTTTCTCAAAGAAAACCAAGAAAGATCGCTTCAGCAGGTTGGCAGCGTGGCTCAAATCGAGCAAGACCCCTGACTCGGCCTCAGAGCAGGGTCATGCCTCACCCAAGACTGGCCGGTCAGAGGAGGTTGAGATCCTTTGCAGACTCCCCACCCGCGGCGGTCCAAGAGAAGGCCAAGCTCTGCGACACTGGTTCCACTGTGTTTGCCACGGATGCAGGTCTCGAGTCGGGCAGAGCGTGATCACCATCAGTCTCCACGGTGAACATGCCGATAAAGGGGGCTTCTTCTCAGAGAAAGTCCCTAACCCTGTCCAAACTCTGTTTATCAGCAGACAAACCGACAAGGGAGAAGTCCGGGCAGGACCCTTCGAAACTAAGACCTCGCAGTCTTGCAAGTCAAATGATTCGACGATTGCCCCGTCAACGAGGGCCTTCACCACAAAGTCTATGAAGTCGACAGCGTTCACCACGACAGCATTGAAGGAGTGTGGGTTCATGAAGGTGGTGCCTACAACAGCCACCCTGCCTGTATCCTTAACCCCAAGGTGTGATACTACTGCAAAGGCAGTAACAAAGGCAGCAGGCACCACGGGGATGGGAAAAGGCCCTGTGACTACATCGGCCCAGAAGCCCCCGGAGAAGGAAAGCACTAAGAGAGGATTAAGGCCTCCGATGGAACCTCTGCGGGATGTGGCCCACGTACTGCTCCAGAAAAACCAGTGCAGATCTATTCAAGCTCTGACGACAGCAACAATGATTTTCCTGATTACCACTATACAGACTAAGACGGAGGAAAATCGGAGGGCGGTAAGCCTATGTCCCATGCGTGCAAAAGGAGGCACGTTAGTCCAGGCCCTACACCACTGCTTCCTTTCACCCCTCAACCGAGGGACGTGTCACTGGATATTCTGACGACTCTACACGCACTGCTCACGGAGATCCAGCAGAGGCTGCCCCCTACACCGGGGCCTGCGGTTGAGCCCGGCTCGTTGGAAGAGAAAGTTTAATGGGGGAAAGCGGGTCCTCGGTGTCACCCGACCCCGCTGCCACCAACGTTGTGTCATGACCTGCCTCCACCCAGAGCTTCGCCTCTACACACGGATACATGCATGGACACGGCTAAAGGCACGACGAGGAAGATGACTATGTGCCAGCTGCCGGTGAAAGGCCACAGGCGTTCGAGCCCCCATAGGGCCTCCCCACTGGATGAAGTTGGATCCTTTCATTCCATAATGTCCAAGGCCTCCCACCTGTTTCAGGTAGTACCTGAGGAAGCTAAGAAAGAAGGGTTCCTGTACCAGTGGTGCAAGTCCACAACAAAGACCATCATGTCCGTTCCTTTCCTGGATGAAACGGACCTGAAACTCTGGGCGGTATTCTGGGCCCCCAAGTCTTTTCTGCCATCGTTGAGGGGTAAGGTGGTGAGGATCTTCACGGGTAACACCACCACCATGTTCTACATCTGGAAGCAACGAGGTACTCGCTCGCCAGCCCACTCCAAAGAGGCCCAGGATCTGTGGTGCTGGGCTATTCGTCAGGACATGTTCCTCGTCCCTTTTCATCTGTCGGGTGTCAAGAACACCATCATGGACTAGCCCCAGCAGGGAGCTGCGTTCTTGCCACGAGTGGGAACTTCACCAGGACCAGGTGAACCTTCTGTTCGACAAGTGGGGCCAACCTTTGCGATGCCGGCTAACTCCAATTGGCAGAAGTTCGCCTGCAGGTTCCCTTAGCCGAGGAACATGGGGGATGCATTCTTGTTGGAGGTACTGTTCCTGTATGCTTTTCCTGTATGATTTACCACTCCTGCTACATGTGATCAACACTCACAGTGCCACTGCAGTATGAGACTCGTCGCCCTGGCGTGGCCCAGACAAGTCTTGTGCCCGACCTGCTGCGTCTGTCAGCAGCCCCGTCCATCAGGCTGCTGCTGCTCCTGGACTTTCCCACCAGAGAGGGGGTGGGGGTGATTCTGCACCATGGCCCTGAGTCACTGAACCTAAAGTCATGGCTCCTGCAGCCCTAGAGTTTGGAGGTTATGCTTTACCTGCGGAATGTAAGGACATGCTGGCCAGGGCCAGAGCCTCGTCAACGTTAAAGTGCTACGGCCATAAGTGGAAGTGCTTCTCTGTGTGGTGCCGGGCCCAGAAGATTACCCCTCTGCGTGTCACAGCCAACTAGATTCTACCATGCTTGCTTTCCTTGGCCAAGGCTGGACTGGCTCACGCCTCTATCAAGGTGCACCTCACCACCATATCCCGTTACACCAGATCTCTGGGTAGGCCTTCTCTGTGGGCGCACAGACTTGTCAAGGAGTTCCTCACAGGGCTCTTCAGGACTTTTCTGACAGTGAAGGCTCCTGCCCCAGCTTGGGGCTCACTGTAATTCTGACTAAGATCATGGGGGCGCCCTTTGAGCCTATGCATTAAGCACTGCTCAAGTTTCTCTCGTGGAAGATGACCTTCCTAGTGGCCATCGCCTCGGCCAGGCGGGTTGGGAGATCCAGGCCCTGTCTTGAAAGCAGCCTTACTTGTCTTTCCATGCTTCAAGGGTGGTACTGCGTACACGCCCATCTTTATGCCGAAGGTACAGTTGGAATTTCACTTCAATTAACCTTTGGTGTTACTTGTCTTCTTCCCAAATCCGTCATCTCCAACGGAGAGGACCTAGCATTCTCTGGATGTTGCTCATCCCTTGAAGTTTTACGTGGCACATATGGAGAATTTTTTGGAATACTTCTCAGTTCATCAACTTTGAACCTGTGAATCAAGGAGAGGCCTTATTATGAGCTCATTACCTCCACGAAACAGCATGTGGACACAGAAACTTACAAACAACCATATCGATGTCCTAGAGTTGCCAGCTGTGCACAAAGCACTACAAGCTTTCCCTCATTACTTGGCACAGACAACACACATGCCATGTTTTACATCAACAAGCAGGGCGGGACACATTCGCTAAACCTGCCCAGACTAGCACAGATGATTTGGAGATGGAGCCTCCAGAGGAGCATCTTCTTTGTGTCACAACGCATTCCGGGGAAACACAACTGCCTTGCAGACACACTAAGCAGAAATACATACCTACCGTCAGAACACAAATGAGAGTTGCATCCAGGCATTGTGAATGACATTTTCACAGAATGGGGTAATCCAGAAGTTATCTGTTTGCCACAAGAGAAAATGCAAAATGCCACACTTAGGCCTCCAAGTTACCCCAGAGGGAATCCAAGGGGAACGCACTGTGGATCAGTTGGTCATGGATATTTGCTTATGCTTTGCCTCTGACCCCACTGCTCAACAGAGTAATCCACAAAATGCATCAGGAACACTTAAAAATGATCCTAGTTGCTCCAATGTGGTCACGTCAGACATGGTATTCCCACCTACTCAGGATATCCGTTTGCCCATCAGCCCATACAACATGTCTCAGAAACAAGGGTCAACCCTTCATCCATACCCGCAGACAACCAACTTAGCAGCTTGGCTCCTCAAGTCAAAGGGTTTGGTTTAAAAGAAGCACATAAACCTAACACTAGACACTGCTACTTTAACAAGTGGAAAATAGTTGTCATATAGTGTAGAAAGTCTAATGATAATCCCATTCACTGTTCACCTTCTAACATAGTGCACTATCAACTACACTTGTTGGACTCGGGTCTAGTGTTCAATTCCCTAATGGGCCATTTAGCTGCTCTTTCTGCATGCACAACATCATAAAGCATAGTTTCATAGTGGAAGATTGTAGTCTTGAAATCCCACATCGAAGGGTTAAAAAGGATGTATCCCCCCACTACAAATCCACCCCATGGTGAGATTTTAACATTGTCTTGAGTTAGCTTATGGGCCCCCTTCGAAGCCATTCATAAAGTAAGCCTCAGGGATGTCAGTTTTCTCATAGCCATCGCTTCTTTAAGATGGGTTTGTGAGCTCCAAGCATTATCAGTGTCGGAACCTTTTTTCACAATACACAAGAACAAAGGGCTCCCAAGAATACACCCACGGTTCTCACCGAGGTTCATTTCTAGATTGCATGTCAACCAATCTATTGAGCTGCCTGCATTTTTTTCCAATACCCACAGAACTCTTAAGAAAGATCGAGCCCTATGAAACCAATAAGGAAGACAGACCAGTCCTTTGTTTCCTTGGCTACAGGGAGAGAAGGGGATCCTGTCTCCAAAGCAGCCATTTTTAAATGGATTGTAAAATGCATACAGCAATGCTACCGGTTATCTAACAAAGTCCTACCATCTACATGTAGAACACACTCTACAAGTGGTACTGGTGCCACATTAGCCTTCTTTTCAAATATGCCCTTAGAGGCAATCTATAGGGCAGCAACATAGGGCTCATTTCACACATTCGACCTAACATTAATGTGTGAACACACAAACTAGGAACGACTCTCAGGTAGGACAGGCATTGTTAAGACATCTCTTTGCCTGTGTCACTTCTAACAACCCACCTCCTCCTGGTACTTCTCTCTTGACTATGCAAAGCATGGGATTCTAAGCAGACCCACTAGCTACAGAAGACAAACATTGCATACCTGTAATTGTCTTTCTGATGCATGTATTTGCTTAGATTCACATGCGCCCACCCTTCCTTTCCTTGTTGGGAGTAGAAGGTACTTAGACAACTTAAACCTTCTGCACTTTTCTTGTACTTGAAGATGCACTTCATGTAACCTCAGGTCAGAAGCAAAGCAATCCGAGGGCCTTGATGCGTGAATGACCGTGGATACAGTACAAGTCGCAGGTGGGATAGTATTACAAACACACCCTATCGACGTCCCTTTTTGATTTCGAATACAAGTCATGCAATACTCTGCACCAACCACTAGATGTCGGCAAATGCAAAGCATGTGAATCTAAGCAGATACAAGCATCAGAAAGACGATTACAGGTATGTAATGTTTGTAAGACCAAGCCAGCCTTGTTCCATTAAATAAGTATTTTTTTACTCGCTTCAGTACCTAAATTATCCCTATTTGTTAACAAAGTGGATGATGAATTTGTATTCCATAGGGTTGCTGCCTGATAGAGCATGGACGGTCATAGGGAGGCGTTTGTCTTTAGGTGCCTTGGTTATGGTACCATCTTTGGATTTAGAACTAGAGAGAATCTCTACCTGTGTCCAGTACTTCCCAATTGGTCAATCATTTTCTTTAAGTGTTCTAAATTACTGAGAGGGATCCTTAGTAGATTTCCCGTGGTCTGCTAAGTTGGACTATTTGACCTTCCATTTAAGCTGTAAAGTGCTGGTTATAAATTTGCAGGGCCGGATGAATTCAAGGGTAAAAAAAGTAAAGTCTATGTACTCTCATAAAGCTAATTTATGCAAACATGGCTGCAATTCAATTTAAAAACCTTGAGGTTGTCTCTTGTTTTTTCAAACGCATCAGTCCCCCGAACATTCATTGGAGGTTGACCATACCCATTTTCCTCCTTTGCCATTCGCAAAGTGCTGGGATCTTTTTGTGCAGCTGTTATATGGGTATTTGGCTCTCTCATTGTTCTGCTCTTGTCTAGGTATGGTGGGCATGTACTGAAAAAAACACCAATGATTTTGCAATTAAGGGAAAACGCATCTTTCATCTTCTGTGGTGAAACGCAGATTCCTTATGTGCTGTACTCCTTAATGATATAATGAAAACTTTATTGCTCCAACCTTTTTAGTACACAATTTTTATTTTTTCCCCTTTTCCTGGAAATTTAAAATCTACTTTTTGCAGTCACAGTTGAAACTAATAATGACCCACGCAATGATGATGGAAAAACTGAAGGTTTGATTTGAGTCCATGAACAAGATTTTTATATCTAAATGATTAACTTGAGGGACTTTATTTATGGATGTTTTTTCTAATGTCGTTACTGACTTTATTAAGGTCATAACCTAGAACTCAGTCAGTTGTATTGTATTTGTCATTTATATAGCGCCCTTTCACTTGTGTATGGCCTCAATGCGCTTTGTGGTTGGAACGCCCTCTCGGACCGTAGTCCAGGTGTGAGAGATTCTAAGAGTTTGATTTATGCATTTGTGCATTTTGCCAGTTTCGGGCTAAGGTGGGCTGGCTAAGCTCCAGTAAGCAGCCCAGAGGTCAGGCACGTGGGTGGTTGCTGTTGGTGGTTTAGGATAGAATGCTAGTGCCTGAGATTCGATGTGTGCCCAGCTAGACCGACATTTTTTTGTAGGTTGTCGCTGTATGCTAATGGCAGAGGTGTTGTGGTACGTCAGTGTGGACGGCTGTACAAGCTGCTAGACTGGAATTGCATAGCCATAGCTGCCTTCTAAAGTACATGGAGGTGTGCCGTTCCTGCAGCCTACATCCACAGACATACCTTGTACTCGGAGGGAGTTCTTCTTCAATGTCGTTTTTCTAGATCCAACGTGATTGGCTAGACTTGCCAGTTGTGGTCTCCCTAGATTGAAAGCCTGAGCAGTGGTAGAGGGGCCCAGAGGGATGGGGGAGGGATTTACGATAGTCTGTGGTATAGGTGGCTGGGGTCGAATTTATCAATGTGCCGCAGCGAACACCTAGATTTGGGATACCTGGGTAGACTGAGAAACGCCTAAAATGGGGTCACAACCGTAAATGCAGTAACACCTAGGTTTGGGATACCTGGATACAGGGTGAAAGGGCTAAAATGGGGGCACAACAGAAAATGCAGTAACAGTAACATATCAGACAAATACGCTGTGGTCACAAATAACAATGGCTATGTGAAAACGTGGGTTGAGATGGTATGTCCATAGTTGTGTGTAGTGACTACTGTTCCTAACGGTGCCACTGAGTATGTAACGGTGACCAGCACAGAACACACAAGTGTGTTTAAATATAATTGCATCTATACTTTTGATCATCATACTCGCCACAAATGGCAGTGTACAGATGTGAGGATAATTCTGAATTATAGCAGCAGACATCTGTAAGTGGATATGAACTTTAAAAAACAATGTTTATAACATAAGCACAGAAAAATGGCCCTTGGTAATCACTTTGATTTATTCCCAAAGGCTATACTGCAGGCAGAAGAGAGCCTGAAGGAACTGGATGCAGGAATCACTGACTTGAAACGTTGCGGAGACAAGCTGCAGATTGACCAACCATCCATGCAGGAGCTTTCTAGACTTCAGGTGATCGTTTTTGAAAACCTACTAACACTCTTTCCTCTTGTTTACTACAACACATCGTTGTATCTGAATGTAATTGTATGGCTAGCATGATGAAGCAATGGAGTGTGGATTTGTACTTCTTAAACCATGTCTTAAGTCCACCTCTGTGATTAATGTTGTATAAGGCAATGCTGCACGTCTACAAGCCCATCTATGTTTAAACATTGTGGAGGTATTGTAAACCAGAAATCAGTTGTTCATTGTCTAAATGCTGCAGTCACAATGGCTGAAAGCAGCTGGATAACTAACATGGAGATTTATGTATGATCTAAAATGAATCTCAAGTGATACTCCTGTCCTAAGTGAACAAAAAACACTGCTTCGACAGAAATATTTCATTGTCTATGGGAAAGGTATATTTTTTAACACAGAAGATGTGAAATCGTACATATTTTATACACCTTTCAAACTTTTCAGAGCTGCAGCAATAAATCATTTATTGACAAACATAATTTCAATTGACTGAGTGACGAACAATTAAGTTAGGAAAACAATTTTAAATCATCCAAATTAATGCACTCTATCTTAAATAATATTTGCTTTGTTTTCTTTAAACAAATTGTAGTCCTGTGACCGCCACTGTGGAAGTCGAAAAACATTCACCTATTTTCTATTATTGCTATGATTAAAAACCAAACTCAACCTGTCTTACACAAATTTACCAGGGGGGAGGGCAGTCCTAGCTAGCTGCTTACCAGAGGTGTGAAAGGCCTCAACTTCTCCCCAGAACACTCTATCTCTGCCTTTGTAAATAACTAATGAGTGGAAGCGCCCCCAAGTTAGCACGATCCTCCCCGCAATGGGAGACAATAATGGACACTCCCGTAATGGGAATAAGGCCAAGACAGAGTGCGGGTGAGCGTAAGTGGGAGTTTATCCAAAGAATATGGCATGCAAAGAACTCTGCAACCTCCGAGAGCGCTCTGCCTGACAATCGCAAAGGCAGGCGTATTTCTAATACAAAAAACGTCATCAGAACCTACACACTATAGGGGGCACAAGTTAATTGGGATTGGGTGGCGTCGACTAACTATAGGTGTTGCTGCAGCATGGTTGGTCCGGGTGAGATGTCGTCACTGGTCAGCCTCGTGGGTTGGGTTGGGCCTGGCAGGCCGGCTCGAGGTCATCCGGGCGGTGTTGGTACGCTGGGGCAGCCTGTGACAAAGATGAATGCCTTCCCTGACTTAGGTGCCCTAGATCATGCACATTGCAGTTACTTAAAACCCCATATCTAACTTCTACAGTAAATCTTTCAATCAATACAACACAGGAGGAATGCACCTTGTGAGGGGTCTGGTGGTCATCTGTTGGATTTACCGGTGTCCTGACGTCTGGTATTTCAGGTCGAGGGGCTGGGCTCTGGGGGGCTTGTGCCGGGTGGTACATGTTTTATTACTACGTTAGAAGCTACTATGAAGGGGGCTCTGTGTCTTGTCCCATTGTCGGGGGTCTCCTTGGGGTGGTCTGGGGGATTGTGGGATTTACGAGAGGGTGCTGGTAGATCAGTGGATTCAAACGTGAGTTTATTATCGTGCTGTAAATAACGCAGGTGGCGGCCGGTGGCCTTGGATGCTGTGTTGGGGCCTCTGACTCTCTGAAGTGGTTCCAGCTTGGCCGGGGGAGGTGGGGGAGCACGGCACAGGCCTTAGCTTTTTTCTACTTGGCAGGCTTCGTAGGGCGGGAGGGAGAATGGCCTTGCATATATTCACAAAAGGTATTTTCCTCGTGTGTTGCCTAATTTTGAATACAAAACTTTTATATCATTTGTCTTCTTTAAACTACTATACCATACATATATACTTCGAGTTCATTAAACATTTCGTTAATATATTCAGTCTGAGTACCTTTTCGTTACCTAACATTATATTCACTACAGTATTTGATGATTTTATATACATTAGACGTTACATGAGGTAGTTCTAGGTTATGGCCTACAGAGATTGATACTCGCCGCTTGGGGTGATTAAGAAAACATATACGAGTTCAGGTTTCTACATAAATTTGAGAGAACACTTATACAGATAAAGGTTATACGTTTTGTCGACATCTTTCTCTGTAGTTATAGCAGCATTAGTCCAGACCTGGGGTGACATCATATAACGTTACATCTTTATGGTTGATTCACAGTTTGCAGAATCTGTTTAAACAGAGGTAGTTCGTTAATACCAATACTTGAATTATTTTCTACTTTCTTCAGATAGTGATGCTTCAGCTTTTTCCCCGTCACCCCGGCCTCGCGGACCAGGTCATGCGAGGTGCAATATTACATTGTGAACGATAAAATGTTACAGTGTTAGCATCTCGGGTTAGCTCATACCCGACTTTCTCATGGGAACGCGCTCGCAGCGGATCTACCAGGGCTACTGCGGCAGGGATACTTGGAAAGCCCTCCAAAGGTGGGGGCCGCGCTACAGCGCGCTGAACTCACGCCATCTTTGCTGGGCAAGAAGGCTTCTAGGCCTATCTAAACGTTAGTGTGAGTGTATGATGGATATGTGGGGGCAATGTCATCGGCGGGCAAGCCCTCCTCCACCTGGGCCCGGGTGGCATGGGGGGACGCTCGGCGAGCCATGGTCCTCACCTGGGGAGAATGATGCAGGAGAGGGGGGCCTTTAAGGCCTGTCCTCCCCTACATTTCCCCCCTTTCGTTACTAAAGTAACGAATTCTTCAGGTCGTCCAACCTTCTGCACTCTTGTTCCTCTACTATCGCGTCATCCCATGCAGGTGTTCCCTTGATGGGCATCCATGCCCTACACACCCCCCTTAAGCTCTCTCCTCTTCTAGCATATTCGTCTGGTGTGCACGTTAAATATATACAGTCACCACTTTCCTCCAAATCTACCCAGACCTCTGTGTACCATTCTAATTCCACGTTTCGGGGCTCCTTGATAGTGGTATGCCATAGCTTGTCTACTATGTCCTTGTCACGGTACATAGGCACTAACCGGTACTGGGGGGTGTTATCTATCCCTGTCTGCACATATACTTCTTGTGTTGCCCTCATTGTACCACCAGAGTTGCCCATTGTCACCATCATCATTGCGCCGTTAGGGACCACATTTGCACAACATCGGAGGCCCAACTGGCACAGGCAGAACGCCACGAGGAGGAACACCACAGCTGGTACCAGAAATTTCATTGTTATTCCAAGCCAAGAGGGAACCCAGGAGAAGATATTGTCGAACCACGTGCTGGCTTCTGCTCCACCTTCCATCTTCATCTTCTCTCCCAGATTATGTACTGCTTCGATCACGTGGGATAAGGAACCATTTTCCGCGTCTTCAGAAGGTACGAAAGTGCAGCAGGCACTTCCTATTTTTCGGCAAACACCTCCGTCAATCGCTGTCAGTAGGTCCAGAACATACCTGTTCTGCATGGTCATCAGGCGTAGAGCTCGCAGTTCTACTTTTATTATGTTAAACCCTTCTTCAGTGTCATTGGCTAACTGAATCAGTTCCCACCGTGTTATCTGGAGCCATTTTGCATTTGCCCTTGCTTGGACACTTGGAATTAGCGAGGCAAAAAATGTTTCTACAGAGCTGAACAGCCGGTACTTGTCTGGGATCTGTGCCAATAAATCAGACGAAGCTTGAGATATGTAATTTGATGCCCGTCTGTTCCGTGATAGCTCTACTCCCTTCTCTCCGGAGGACAGGACATAGAGGTGTGATTTTGCAGTGGGAGGAACCACACCCTGGTGCATGTTCCCTGGCATCCTTTTATTTTCGTCAACGTGGCTTTCTGGAATCACCATTAGGGCCGAGTGCAGAGTGGCCATCGAGCAGCTGCCGCTCCATGCCTGGGGAAGGTGCAAGTAGGCCTGGTTCCCACATACCCAGTATGTGTCCATCAATGCGGCTGTTCCTTTTCTCATCTCTGGGATGGTGAGGGTTTTGTTGCAGTTTTTATTCGTCCCTATTGCCACTTTTCCTTCTCCCTTAAAACATAGTTCATTCTTGATCTCACTTTGTAGCTTGAAGGGTTTTTCCATTGCTGTTACCCATGTCAGTTTGGAAATGTGCTCCTTCCATACTGGTGTGCATGTTTCTTCCATCCATCGCAGTTTGGCTGGTTGGACACCTCTCAGTGCTTCCGCTTTGCACAGTACTTCTTCATCTTTCCATTTGTTTTCAGAAAACAGTGTCCCTTGTATCGCAAAAAATGGTTCTTTGAGACATACCACTCCAGCTGCTTTTGGGTAGCACGTTTTTTCAGTCTGTATAATCTTGAAAGTGACGTCGTGTGCCTGGAAGGTGTTTTTTATACGGCATAGCGTGAGATGAAGGAGACACTGGGCATCTACAATGGGCAATTCCCTGGGCAACAACACTTTAGGTGTGCCTGATGCATGGGGAATGAGCGAGCAGACATAACAGCTCTCATTTGTCGTTTGTTTGGCTGTGGCACTCATATCAGCATACCATTTATTTGCCTGGTGGGGGTGTCGAGGATCTTCCATTTTGTCTAAGCCTAACCCATAGTACTCATCATACCCCCTCCTGCTTGTCTCTCTTCGCCACCTACTATCCTTGCTTCTCCTACGTCTGCTGTTTTTGATAGAAGAAAAAATTGGCCCCCCTTCCTCCTTCCCACCCCCCTTGTCAAATTTCTGATATGTTTCCTTATGTTCTTTAATAGTTATAATATTCCCATCTTCCTCAATAAACAACAAGTCACTTTCTTTTGATGGGGTGGGGAGGGTGTTGGGGTTGTTATATAGTTTAGGTATGGACATTGTGTTATTTTCCATTTCTGTTTGTATACCTCTTGAATCTGACAGGGCGACAGTTGGTGGTTCAGTGTAATAACCCCATACAAAGTGTGATCCATCCCACACCAGAAAATCACCTTCTTTAAAATTTACACTTGTGGTTGCATTGCTCCCAGGAGCTCGGGTGACGTTACTCCCCCCTCCCCCCTCGGTCATCTCGATAGAGATGAACGCTATAAACCAATATGTTACCAGGCAAAACATTGATAGGAAGAACACAATAACACAAATTGACAATCCACATTCATACGAATATGTAAGTCTATCTATTAACATTTCTTTAATTCTAACAAATCTATTAGTTGCAGGCTGCCCATTAGATGCCATGGTAATTCCTGTTTGAGATACAAAAGTCCATTAAGTACAGGCATGTAAACATTTCCAACGTTGGAAGCTCTTTTTTTTTTTTTTCTTTTCATAAAACATGGACGTGGGTGGGGGAAGGGTTTGTTTCCACAGACACGGGTATTTACAATCAATACTTTTAGATCATTGTATATTATATAGAAAAAACTTCTTCAAAAGAAAGAGAAATTTCAAAAAATGAGAGAACAAAAAAAACATTCAATTAAAAGAGCAAAAATATATTCTTTTTTTTTTTTTTTTTTCGTACGAATGCCATGTCATCAGTTGCATTCATTGTCAATCGCTGCACATACAGAAAATCACCTTCACTCATTCTGCACAACTCCACTGTCCGCTGTTGCCTGTGCCTCGTCCTGCGCCTCACATTCCACGGCGCTATAGGCTCTGCGCACGTCTGTCAAATGCACCCAGTATTTTAGGCCCTTCACCTTCACTGCCGTGGGCGTGCAAAACACTACCTCATAAGGGCCATGGAAACGTGGCGCATTCCACCTTCGCACAAAACTTCTGACATATATAAAGTCACCGGGCATTAGCTGTAATGGTTTGTCAGGCAGTGTTACTAATTCTGTTGTATTCCCCTCCTCTCTTGTAGAGGGGGGGGCTAGTTGCTTCGCTATTATGCGCGCTGCCCGTGTCAGTTTTTTCAAGTACTCTGTGAACTCCTCTCCCAATACCGCTGCGCTTCTGTGTGCATCAGAACGTTCACGGAGAGGTGAATGTGTTGTGTTCATTCTCCTTCCCGTGACGATCTCATGCGGGGACAAATGGTGGTCTTTACTTGGCTGATTGCGCAATTCGAACAGGGCCAGAGGTAGGCAGTACATCCAGGTCTTTTTGAGGGAAAAACATAATTTTGACAATCTGCCTTTTAACAGGCCGTTCATCTTTTCCACTACGCCATTACTTTGAGGATGATAAATCGAACATAATTTGTGCTTTATTCCCAATAACGTAGTCACTTCTTTGAATAGTTCATTAACAAAATGTGTGCCGTTGTCTGAGCGAATGACTTCGCAAATTCCCCAGCGCGGGAATACTTCCCGCACTAGGAACTTTGCGGCGCCCTTCGCATCAGGGCGCGCACAGGGACCTGCCTCCACCCACCTCGAAAATGGACATACAACCACAATCATGTAGCGAGCCCCATTACATCTTTCTCCCATGTCTACATAATCAATGTGGAGCTCTCTGAATGGGCCATTTGGTTTTGGTATCGTACCTCTTAGTGTGCGCAATGTCATACCTGAGTTATAAATTTGACATGTTGTGCATTCCAATGCCAACCTTGTTATGTGTTCCTGGAGGCAAGGTGCAAACCAATCTTCTTGTATCTCCGTCATTATGTGTTGTTTTGCGTTATGTGCGGGAAAGTGTAGTTGTTGAAACGCTGTTTCTAACAATGTAACTGGCATCACCGCTTTTCCTGAACTTTCTTGTCGCCACAATAAATCAGTCGGCGATTTGCTGCATCCCCTCTTAGTCCACAGCAATTTCTCTTCTGCACTAGCTCCCTCTTGCAGCTCTATTATTTCCTGTGTGGGCATCATGTTGTATCCTGTGGGGACCTCTTGGCTTGTTGTGTGGTGCAATATGTACTCTCCTACTTCACCTTTCTGCAAATATGAAGCTTCTTTGGCAGCGGCGTCTGCTGCCGCGTTCCCCAAAGATATAAAATCTGTATTTGTGGTGTGGGCTTGGCATTTTACGATGGCTACTGCCGTGGGGTCTTGCAGGGCCTCAATCAGTTCTTTCAATAATTCTGCATGCTGAACCGGTGTTCCATCTGCTCGTCGAAACCCTCTCCGCCCCCACCGTGCCAGCCCGCCGTGTACTGTTGTTGTCATGTATGCTGAGTCTGTATATATTGTCACTGCGCACCCCTTGGCGGCATGCAATGCTTCTATTAGCGCTATTAGTTCTGCTGCTTGGGCTGAATAGTGTGATGGGAGGCGGTGTTGCACTAGTGTCTCGTATTCATCTTCCTCTAATCGTACAACTGCCATACCCACATGTTTCTCTCCTGTCTCCATGTCTATTGATGCTGACCCGTCCACGAAATACACCTCTCCCTCGTTCAGGGCATTCTCAAAAACCACCTGGTCCTGACCTTCGTCACCTGTGTACGTTGCGCAGTTGTGGTTCTGCATGTCTTCTATGGTGCACGCCTCTGTGATGAATGTGGCTGGGTTCACTGTTTTACATCTCACTATATGGATGTTTGCGCTGGACAATATTATTTCATATGCTGTGGCGCGTTGTGTTGTCAATGTGCTCTTTGATCGCTCTAATATTGCAAAGAGTGAGTGTTCCACAAAAAGTGTCACAGAACAGCCCATTACTATCGTGGCACTTTTCTCAATAGCGAACGCAGCTGCAGCTAGGGATTGCTCGCACGCGAAATGGCCTTGCATTACTGCGTCTAGGGTGCCACTATAGTAAGCCAGTGGCTTGTGCCCTAACGATGTTTTTTGTGTCAGCACTGCTGTCATCAGTGTTCCTTTGCAGTGTGAAAATAAGAAAAATTCGCGCCCATAATCTGGATTCGCCAGTACTGGAGCGCTTGATATCAGCTCTTTCAGTGAGTTAAATGATGTGTTCATTTCTTCTGTCCATTCTATGTGTTTGTTTACCTGCTGGGCCTCTTTTAGTGCCTGTAATAAGGGCCTTGTGTATGCTGCATAATCCAATATCCATGCACGGCAGTAGTTGCACATACCCAGAAATTTCTGCATCTCTTTTACTGTTTTGGGCTCCCCAACTGCTCTAATCGCCTGTGCCCTGTCTGGTATGATCCGCTTACCATCCTTTGATATCAGCTGTCCCAAGTATAGGACCTCTGTCAGACAGTATTGTAACTTCCCCTTGTCCACCTTGTACCCTTTATTGGCCAATAATGTCAGGAGTGTTATTGAGTCCTTTCTACACTCCTCCTCAGTTTGTGCACAGACCAATAAATCATCAACGTACTGAATCACCGTGCTTTCTACAGGCAAATTCCCCAGATCTTCATGTAGTATCCTATTGAATATGCTTGGGCTCTCGCAATATCCTTGCGGTAGTCTGCAATGTTCGAACCTCCTCCCCCCTAGTGTAAACGCTGTTAAGTACCTGCTCTCTTCTGCTAAGGGAATCGAGAAAAATGCATTTTTCAAGTCAATGACCGTGAAGTGGGACGCTGTTTTTGGAATATTGCATAGTATTGTCGCCGGGTTCGGCACTAGAGGGAACTCCTTCTGAATCACATCATTGAGTGGGCGTAAATCTTGTATCATCCTCCAGGAACCTCCCTTCGCCTTTTTAATCGGGTAAATGCATGTGTTACATGGGGAGTTTGAGGGCACTATTATTCCTTGCGCTAGCAGTGCATCTATTGTCTCTCTGATCCCTTCTTCTGCTTCGCGTGACAATGGATATTGTTTTACCCGGGGTAGAATTGCTCCCTGTTTCAGTTTTATTACCACAGGCTGAACCCCATGTAATAACCCCACATCATGGGGGCCATTTGTCCATATGTTAGTGGGTACTAACCTCATGTCATCATCAAAAAATGTATGTGGTGCTCCTACTACTGCCATTAATTCAACTTTAGTTTTTCTCGCTGTAATTACAATGTCGCACGGCATTGCTAGTTCCATCACTATTTCGCCATCTGTTTCAGTGTCAGAAAATAGCTCCTCGTCCGATAGCTCCCGCAGTGGGATATTTGCATTTGTACACAGTACTGTTCGCCACTCACATCCTTCCATGTCAACTCCAATCACACATATTCTGTTTGCTGACACATGTACTGCGTGTAAATCCAATGATAGCACTGACCCGGGAGCAGTGTCGGGGCTCACTATGGGGCGGAAAAGGAATTCGGCTGGGATCCTCCAATCCGTCCTTTTTAGTTCTGGTACTACGAGAGCCAATGTTCTCATGCCCTCAACAAACATCTCCTCGTTTCTTGGTAACCCTCTGATCTCTTGCATGATTGTGTGGCCGTGTATTACTGCTAGTACGCGGAGGGGACATATGCCTGGTGTTGAACATACGATACCGCTTTCTGTGAATGATATTGTCATATTTAGTTTGCTTAAGAGATCCCTCCCCAGCAAATTAATGGGAGAGCGTTCATAGTACAGTAAGGGTGCTTTCACTGTTTTACCCCCCACTGTCACATCCAATGCCTCTGTGTAAGGAACTTCAATTACAGCCCCAGAGAACCCCTGCGTCTCTAACGTTCTATTAGATAACGGGAACCGGCCCTCTCTAATACATGATTTCTCCGCTCCCGAATCCACCATGAATATGAATTGCTTGTCTCCTATCTGCGCTCCTATCAATGGTTCCTCTGATGCATTGTGGGTCGTAGATAGTACTGGACACGCAAGTGTTCTCTGTGGGCTGTCCTATGCGGGGTGTCTCATTGCCCCCCCTTGATCAAAAATGTTCCCCGAAACTACCGACACCCCGCTATAAGGTGCGGGGGCAGGCGCTCCATTAGCTACTGTGGCGAAAGTGTTACCTGGCGTGTATTGCATATTGTCATTATTCTGTGGGTGGTTTTGTGTTCTGTACTGATGTCCGTGTAGTTGTGCGTTACTTCTTTGCCCTGCATTTTCTGGTTGCTGGTATTGTCCCATGGGGAGGCCGTATGGGCTTCCTGGGTGGGGGTGACCGTACTGCTCTGTCTCCTGGAACCCGTTGTTTTGTCTGCTCCTGCACTCCCTTGAGTAATGCCCCCATCTCCCACAATTCCAGCAGCTCCCCTGTGGACCTCTGGGACCCTGCCACCCATTTCCTCCCATTCCTCCATACCCTTGTCCTCCTCTTCGGCCCCTGTACCCACCTCTTCCCCCTCTTGGGGCCCACTCTTGCCACGCCAGACCTCCGTTCTGCTCTTGTTCGTTCCACTGTCGCTGGCCTTGTCCGGCCCAATTAGCTGCTATTCTCCCTTGTATTGCTATCTGCCCCTCCTCTCCTTCGTCTCCCTCCCTCATGAGTGGGAGTCCGGCTACCGCTGCTGCGACCTTCACTAACTTTGACTGTACCAACTTCGCTTCGTCTGCCAACCTTTTCTGTGCTACTTCCCTCTCTCTTTCTTTTATTCTTTTGCAATGGTGCACTATTATGCTTTGGATCTCCGGCCACCCCTTCGCCTCAACCCCTGCTATTTTGTCGAGTGCCTTCTGCACCTCTTTTGAGAGCCCTCTCTTGATGATAAAGTAAAACAGAGACGTTGACTGATGCCAGGGCGTGCCCGTTTCCGCTCTCCACATCTCCTGCACCCGGAGAATGTAATCCATAGCATCCTCCCCGTCATTCATTGTACATTGCATTACTGACTGTAAATCAGGGGTATCTGGGAACGTCTCCCGCAGTGCGTCCCACACCCTTGCTCGCACTGTATTAAAAGAAGCCCCGTCATGGCGATCACAATTCAACGCCACGCCTGGGAAACCAGCCTTAGCCCATACTCTGTCCGCTTGATCTCCTACTGCGGATACTAGTAGGCTTTTCACATCGCCTACTGCCAACGGTATGCCGGCGGTATGTTTCTCAAATGCATATATCCACTTGCTCGCCCCTCCTGACAACGGGGGCAATAATTTCATTAAATTAGCCTTGTCCATCTGGGCCCACGGTATATAGTTTGGTCTCCCCCCCCCTCTGTGTATCAACGGAAGTTGTAACTTCCCTTTTGCAGTTGCACCCTCCCCTACCTTAGTCGCTGCTGACTCCAATGACGCCATCTTCCCCACTCTATTTCTTAATCGTCCCATCCATTCATCATCTATAGTCCCTAGCGAACATGCACCGTCCACCTCCTCGCTTTCCCCTCCTACTGCCATACTCAACCTATCACTCTCATCCAACCCTCCTCTGACATCACATAACAAGTCCTCTCTGATCCCTCTCTCTCGTGATACATCACCAATGCTCCCTTCTACTGCTCCTACCTCTATTATTCGTGTCGGCTCTTCCTCAATTCTGAACAGTATTTCCCCCTTTTTCCATCCTTCCTCAATTTGTCTACTTTCGCTTGACGCTCTAGACGTGCGTCCTGATTGTGTAGGGGCGCACGCTGTGCGCTCACATATGTCTTTTATTCTTGAGAGTTCATCCCTTGCCACAGAAAGCCTCGACTCTAAGTCACTCGTTAGCTTTTCTATATTCACCCTCTGTGTGCTTCCCTGGGCGCGCTCTCTAGTGCTTTCGTATGGCGGGGGGGCTGTTGGTCTCTGTGGTGTAACAGTTGTGGGGGGAGGCACATAAGTAGGGTCGCTATATCCTGCTGCGGGGGCTGGTTTGTTCAATATTGGGTACAAGCTAATCACCTCCGTAGGTTGTTCTGTATTTAACTGGTCCTTTTCCCCCCTTGGAATCATGAGTGGGTTGTCTGTTGTGGGCGGCAGATCAACATTTGGTGCCGGATCTTTGGGTGGGGGTACTTCCTCAAACAATCTCCAGAGGTCTAATATCTCCTTCCTGTTTTGCCATTGTTTTCCCTTATACTTGAGGCTAATGCATGCTCGTACCATATCAAGAACGCTTTTGTCAAAAGATCCTCCTTCTGGCCAAATCTGGGGCAATCCCTCCCCTTTCAATTCTGTTACCCATTGATCGTGATATTTATTTATTCGTTCAGCGTACCCCGGTAAGCTCTTACAAATATGCGACAAGGGAGTTTCTGCCCCCATATTCTAAATCACTAGCAACGACCGTGTCCACCTCCTTTACTTTTAGTTAGGTGTAGATATATTTATCTATATCTTTATGGCACAGACAAGAGCGGACGTCTCAACGATATCACCCAAAGTTATTCACTGCACAAATCCTTTCTTACTCACCACAACTCATCCCCTTCCCATTCCCATGCGCTCTCATGTAATTTCACTTACAATCAATCAACTACTAGTTATGGCCAACACTCTCTAGCACCCCCTCGCGGTCAACCGTTCGTCTCCACTACTCGCACGGTGCGCGCACCCCTCACAATACTTTCCCACTCACACCTCTTCTTTTTTCCTCCCTTTCCTCCCTGGCCAGCTGTCCCTGTTTTTCTGCTAAGCTTACTGTGTTCACGTCTGTACGTGCCACTACTTAATCCCACTCCTAAAAAAAGTGCTCCCTATTTTATAGTTCTTCTACAAGTATGTCTACCTTATACCCTTTTCGCGTTCACCCCTTGCCCCGTGGACTGGAAAAAAAAGAAATAGAAAGAGTAGCAATCACTAACAGTATCCTAAGTGTCTCCCTTTGCCAGACACCAATAACTTATTTTTTACTTCTTCATATATTCCCAGTACTAGTCTAGATAGTACTATGCGGCGCCGCCTTCCACCCCCTTTCGGAGCTAGGTTTCCGTCACTTCTACTTCTTCACTTATTTCTTACTCCTAATGGCCATATGCAAAGAAAAGATAAAGAAAGTTTTAAGACCTGTCTTTAGTAGACTCCCGTAATTCTCTCCCCTACCTGCCCACGTTCTCCTATTCACAAGTTCCCCTCCCTTCCCCTTTATGATCGCTCGCACTCGGTACTCACGTGCCCGTCTTGAACCGATAGTCTCCGAAACTGGGTCCGTCCAGGCGGTGTTGCCTTTCTGCTCAACAGTCAGCCCCGGCTCCGGCGAGCGGTACTCAAAGGGGATTTTGCAACCGGGATCCCGTACCCCATCTAGTTTGAGTGCGCACTTCTAAGCGTACCGGTCGCCGTTGGCGGGTAGCTTCCCGGAGCCGGCTCACCGTGCGTTTCCCTTTCTGACCGGAGATTCTCGTGCCAAAAGGGGGTCGTTAAAAGGAGTTCAGGAAAAATAAATTTGGAAATATCACGCTATCGGGGTCACCACTGAGTGGAAGCGCCCCCAAGTTAGCACGATCCTCCCCGCAATGGGAGACAATAATGGACACTCCCGTAATGGGAATAAGGCCAAGACAGAGTGCGGGTGAGCGTAAGTGGGAGTTTATCCAAAGAATATGGCATGCAAAGAACTCTGCAACCTCCGAGAGCGCTCTGCCTGACAATCGCAAAGGCAGGCGTATTTCTAATACAAAAAACGTCATCAGAACCTACACACTATAGGGGGCACAAGTTAATTGGGATTGGGTGGCGTCGACTAACTATAGGTGTTGCTGCAGCATGGTTGGTCCGGGTGAGATGTCGTCACTGGTCAGCCTCGTGGGTTGGGTTGGGCCTGGCAGGCCGGCTCGAGGTCATCCGGGCGGTGTTGGTACGCTGGGGCAGCCTGTGACAAAGATGAATGCCTTCCCTGACTTAGGTGCCCTAGATCATGCACATTGCAGTTACTTAAAACCCCATATCTAACTTCTACAGTAAATCTTTCAATCAATACAACACAGGAGGAATGCACCTTGTGAGGGGTCTGGTGGTCATCTGTTGGATTTACCGGTGTCCTGACGTCTGGTATTTCAGGTCGAGGGGCTGGGCTCTGGGGGGCTTGTGCCGGGTGGTACATGTTTTATTACTACGTTAGAAGCTACTATGAAGGGGGCTCTGTGTCTTGTCCCATTGTCGGGGGTCTCCTTGGGGTGGTCTGGGGGATTGTGGGATTTACGAGAGGGTGCTGGTAGATCAGTGGATTCAAACGTGAGTTTATTATCGTGCTGTAAATAACGCAGGTGGCGGCCGGTGGCCTTGGATGCTGTGTTGGGGCCTCTGACTCTCTGAAGTGGTTCCAGCTTGGCCGGGGGAGGTGGGGGAGCACGGCACAGGCCTTAGCTTTTTTCTACTTGGCAGGCTTCGTAGGGCGGGAGGGAGAATGGCCTTGCATATATTCACAAAAGGTATTTTCCTCGTGTGTTGCCTAATTTTGAATACAAAACTTTTATATCATTTGTCTTCTTTAAACTACTATACCATACATATATACTTCGAGTTCATTAAACATTTCGTTAATATATTCAGTCTGAGTACCTTTTCGTTACCTAACATTATATTCACTACAGTATTTGATGATTTTATATACATTAGACGTTACATGAGGTAGTTCTAGGTTATGGCCTACAGAGATTGATACTCGCCGCTTGGGGTGATTAAGAAAACATATACGAGTTCAGGTTTCTACATAAATTTGAGAGAACACTTATACAGATAAAGGTTATACGTTTTGTCGACATCTTTCTCTGTAGTTATAGCAGCATTAGTCCAGACCTGGGGTGACATCATATAACGTTACATCTTTATGGTTGATTCACAGTTTGCAGAATCTGTTTAAACAGAGGTAGTTCGTTAATACCAATACTTGAATTATTTTCTACTTTCTTCAGATAGTGATGCTTCAGCTTTTTCCCCGTCACCCCGGCCTCGCGGACCAGGTCATGCGAGGTGCAATATTACATTGTGAACGATAAAATGTTACAGTGTTAGCATCTCGGGTTAGCTCATACCCGACTTTCTCATGGGAACGCGCTCGCAGCGGATCTACCAGGGCTACTGCGGCAGGGATACTTGGAAAGCCCTCCAAAGGTGGGGGCCGCGCTACAGCGCGCTGAACTCACGCCATCTTTGCTGGGCAAGAAGGCTTCTAGGCCTATCTAAACGTTAGTGTGAGTGTATGATGGATATGTGGGGGCAATGTCATCGGCGGGCAAGCCCTCCTCCACCTGGGCCCGGGTGGCATGGGGGGACGCTCGGCGAGCCATGGTCCTCACCTGGGGAGAATGATGCAGGAGAGGGGGGCCTTTAAGGCCTGTCCTCCCCTACACTAATCATGAGTGCCCTCCCCGTTGGCAAGTATTTACTCTTACGTCCCGTCCCCTTTCCTCCATACTGCATGGGAGACGGAACCTTTTTCACCAGAAAAATCTTCTGCTCCTCTAAATCTAGAGGCGTGCGGAGGCGTGGCCCTGGGAGCATGCGCTGCCCTGACTGCGCCCTCTAGCGCCACACCTCAGTCCCTTTTTCCGCACCAACGTGAACGGGCCGAATTCACCAGCGCTCCTGGGTTTGGCTTCGGCCATGTAATTTCACGCGTGGATTCTTCCTCTATATCTTCTTTTGTCTTTGTGTTCAATAAGTATGGTCCTCAGACGCTGCAGCTCCTCCCCGGTGCATGTCGACTTCGACTAGGTTCAGCAGGTGCCCATCCTGCAATGGGCCTTTTCCAACTTCAGACCCCCACGCCCTCTGCCTACGTTGCCTTGGCTCAGACCACGGTTGGCAAGCCTGTTAAGCATGCGGCTCGCTGTCCTCGAAAGCGCTGAAGAACACACTATCCAGGTGGAGGGAGCTCTTTCAGCTGTCTCCTTCTGAGGATATCAAGAGTTTTGTGAGACGTTCCAGGCCTGAGGTAGGGCCTATATTTTCATCTGCACCTCGCAAGGGAGACTCCTTCCCAGGGACTCTCCTACGCGGGAGGGACCGGTCAGGTCCTTTTACCAACTCACGCACCGAGGCTGTCACAGCTACCGGCCTTTGGGCTGAGGGGTCCTCTGATCCTCCTGGTGTCAGGGTTGAGGGGCCGCTAGGCTCTATTATCAGGCTTGTGCCTGAGGGACTCCGCCCTTGTACTGGCATCATGGCCGAGGGCCTACGCCCTGTTACCGGCAGTACGTCCGAGGGGGCACCTCAACGCAGCTCTAACGACCCCCGGGTCGAGGTTGATACACCTACTGGGCACGTGCCCAAGGAGCGGGGCAAGTCGCTTGCCTCACACATAAGAGACTTGGCAGAGGCTGGCCCAAGCGAGCCCAGCAACACGTCACAGCCACGTGGTAGGCAGCTCAATAAAATAGCCAACGTTCCAGATAAGGACACCGGTTCGACGCCTCTGCATGACTTTGGCGAAGAATGAGTATCAATGTGGGACTGGCATCAACCAGGTATGTGGCCTACGGCCTATCCTTCTTATGTGCAAGGCTGTTTTCCTTTGCGTCCGTATGTACAGGGTCGGCAGCGGCTGCAGTTGCCTCTAGTAACCCCCTGAGTGCCCTCCTCCTCCTGCTCCTCCTCCTTCGGCCAGCGAGGACCGGATCTTTGAGAGGCTCCTCGGCCTCATGAAGTCTCCTGATATGGGGGCTATCATCAAGGACGCAGTCAGGGAAGTCCTTCCCGCTATGCTAGAGGCACCACAGACGCCTCCGCTGATGCCTCTGGCCCCGGCGCAGCTGGCTCCTCAGCCTACTCCACAGGTGGTTCCATACCAGCCTCTTCCTCAGCCTCCGGTGGTGGTCCCCGTGCCCCAGCCTCCGGCTCCGGATACTCCTCCTCCTCCTCCACAGGATCCCCAGACCCTCAGGATACTGATGAGGACGAGGATCCTGACACACCATCATCAGCCAGGGCCTTCCATGAACATATCGCGGGCCTGGCGGAATATCTGGGCCTCCCACAGCCCCAGGTCGAACAGCCGGCAGAGGGTGTCCTCGCTGAGGCCCTCACAAAGCGCCCTTCTGCCAGAACGGGAATTCCACTGCAAACCGATGTATTCTCCCTCGCCAAGAAGGGTTGGTTCAAACCACACTCCGTCCAGTCAGTCAACCGCCGCCTGGACGCCAAGTACAGGCAGATGGAGGGGGATACACTCTTGCTCTCCTCCCATCCTCAGCCACACTCCTCGGTGATCGCTGCGGCATCACTGTACTCCAAACCTCAGTCGTCCTCGTCTTCTTCATCGACGGCGCTGTTAGGCAAGGAGGAGAAAACCTTGCAGGCATACGGTAAGAAGCTGTATTCCAACGCTTCCTTGCACCTGCGACAGGCCAACGCAGACACCATGCTGGCAGCCGCTAATCGGAGATTATGGTGGGAAATTGCTGACTTCTTCTCGGAACTCCCCACCCACAGCCAATCACGTTTCAAGGCGGGGCTAGCCGAGGCCAAGCTCGTGGCGCAAGATATCATGGAGTCCACGCTGGCAAACATTGATACCTCTGGACGTGCCTTCTGTATTGCCACGGACATGGGAAGGATGGCCTGGCTCTGGGCAATCAAGTTCAACCCGGATGTCCAGGGACGTATTCTAGATCTGCACTTCGAGGGCAGTGACCTCTTCCACTCCAGCACAGATGAAGAGCTGGACAAGAAGAAGAATAGCTCTCAGACGGCTAAGGCTTTATCCATTCTGAAAAAGGCCACGCCCAAAGCGTACTCCTAGTCTCAGCAACGCTCGGATAAGGGTCGCTCATCTGGAGGCTTCCGCGGCTTCCAGGAACGGAGGTCTAGGTAGCCAGAACGCTCGCTGACCCCATGTCAGCGCAAGCATCAAAAAGAGGGGATGGGGGGTCAAGGGCTTTTTCCAGTCCCCCTCCTCCGCCTCTGCCTCTGAGGGTAAAAAGTCATGACAGACCCACTCGGGTCCACGTGTCGCCAGTGGGGGGCAGGCTTTCTCTTCACGCACACTTCTGGCGACAGAGCTTCGCGGACCCCTGGATCCTGTCAGTAGTATCCTTGGGGTACCGTCTACCTATTCCTGCCTCTCATCCCTCCTCTCCCCCTCTTCCGCAAGTTGGGACAGCAACTCTTTTGGCGCGAATTTGGTTTGCGCGTCCTGAGCAAGGCCGTCCAGGATGTCCCAGCCTCTGAGCGGGGCTCGGGCATTCTACTCCAGGATCATCGTCATTCAGACAAAGAACCTTGTTGACCTCAGAGTTTTACTGGACCTTTCCACCCTCAACCTCTCCTTACCTCTCCAGAGGTTCAAGATGGTGATGCCATCTTTTATTGCAGAGACACTATGCAGGGGAGACTGGATGCCTATCTGCACGTCCCGATCTGGCAACCCCATCAGTCATTCCTCTGGTTCAGGATCATTTTCAGTACAAGGTCCTCCCTTTTGGCCTCAACTCGGCCCCCAGGGTTTTTACCAGACACATGAATGCGGTGGCAGCCCTCCTCCAGGCTCAGGGCCTCCATATGTACCCCTAACTAGACGACTGGCTCGTCAGGGCTACATCTCAGGAAGCAGTTCACCACTCCACCCAGGCACTGATGAACACGCTACACGACCTGGGCTTTCCGCTCAATCTCAAGAAGTCACAGCTGCAACCCACACAGTCGTTGACCTTCCTGGGCCTCATCTGGGACATGCGCTCCGAGAGGGCCTTCCCCTCGGAGGACAAGATCTCGGCCATCGGCAGTGCCACGCTCCACTTTGTCAGCCGAGGTGCTACTTTGGCTTGGTGGTACCAGCATTTACTGGGCCTCTTTGCAGCGGTACTGCTGGCCGTCCCCCACACACGGCTCAGGATGAGAAGGATTCAGCTCCACTTCTCAGTGTCATCGAACCAGGAGAGGGGATCGCAAGCCGAAATCATCAAGATCCCCACTTCTCTCCACCCGGACCTCACGTGATGGTCCGAGGACTGCAACCTGCGGACGGGCATGCCCTTCAGGCCTCCCGTCCTGCAGGTGACGATTACCACAGACTCCTCCCTCGAGGGCTGGGGAGCACCTGGTCCCGTCAGGAACAAGATTACCACATCAATTGGCTGGAACTGAACGCCATCTGGTTAGCGCTCAGAGCCTTCCTTCCACGTCTCAAGAGAAGGGTTGTCCTCATCCAGACAGACAGCTCTACCAGTATGTACTACATCAACAAGCAAGGGGGAGGACCAGGTCCCCTGCCCTGTGTAGACTGGCGATCAACATGTGGGAATGGGCCTTGGAGAACGAGATCCTCCTGATGGCAGTCCACCTTCCGGGGGAATCCAACCTGGAAGCGGACAGGCTCTGCAGGTTGGGAGCGGACAACTACGAGTGGCAGATGAATGACCTTGTTGCACAGGATATCTTCCACAGATGGTGCCTCCCCCAGGTAGATCTCTTTGCCACCAGGCACAAGAAGAAGTGCCCCAAGTTCGCCTCCTGGCAGGGGCAGGGCCTAGGCTCCCTGGGCGACGCCTTATGGATCCAGTGGAACGGCATGTCAGCGTACGCCTTCCCGCCCACTACACTGATTCACAGAGTGCTTTGCAAGTTCAAGGAGTCTCAGCAGCTCAACGTCATTCTGATAGCTCAGTGGTGGCCAGCCAGGCCATGTTTCTCGAGCTGCTCAGCCTCTCGGAGGTCCGTCCAATCCACCTCCCGACGGTCCCATCACATCCTCTGACACAACAGGGGGGCAGGGTCGTCCACCCCGCCCCTCAGAAGCTGGCCCTCAGTGTGGTTCCTGAGGAGGTGACGCTCAGCCACCTCAACCTATCCCAGGCCAATCTGGAAATCATACAAGGGGCTAGGAGCAGGGCTACCAGAGCCCATTATAAAAGTAAATGGACCAGTTTCTGCCACTGGGCCCACTCCAAGGATATCGACCCGCTGGCTTGTTCGCTGGACGACGTACTGTCATTCTTGGCGCACCTCGCCAACTCTGGCGTGCAGGTGGATACCTGCCGCACATATCTCTCAGCCATTGGGGTCTACAGGAACTCGGAGGAAGGGTTCTTCTCCTCCTCCAACCCGATTGTTGGGAGACACCTGGCCGGACTCGCTAGACTCTACTCGCCCATCAGGAAGCCATGCCCCGTGGGATTTGAACCTAGTCTTAGGCGCCCTCGCGCACAAACCGTTTGAGCCTATGCGTCCATGGACATCAGGCTAGTCACCATCAAGACGGCCCTATTAGTCGGCCTTACTTTGGCACGCAGGGTCAGTGAGATCCAGGCCTTAGTCTCCTCAGAGCTGTACACTACCATTCACAAGGATAAGGTGGTCCTGCGGATCCATCTGGCATTTCTACCTGAAGTGCCATCAGCCTTTCACCTAAACAAGGAGATCGTCCTTCCCACATTCTTTGCTGACCCGAATGACGAGCCTCAGAGAGTTCTGCACTGCCTAGATGTCAGGCGTGCCCTGAAATTCTGCCTACCAAGGGCTTCCGCAAGTCAGATGCCCTGTTCATCACTTTTGGAGGCGCCAGGCCAGGCTATCGGGCCTCAAAAGCCTCAATTTCCCGCTGGATGGTCTCTGCCATCAAGGAAGCGTACGAGGGCCAGCATAGACCCCTTCTGGCGAACATGAATGCGCACGAGGTCAGGGCCACGGCAACAGCCATCGCTTTTCAGCGCCATGTGCCCTGGCAGGTCAAAAGCAGGATGGCCACATGGGCGACTCCATCAGCTTTCTGCAAGCATTACTTTTTGGATGCCGGCTCCAGGTCGGAAGCGGCTTTCGGATAGGCTGTTCTCCGGAACCTGTTTGCTTAAGGTGGGTCTCCTCTCCACCCTGGGGCTACATTCAGTTGTAATCACCCATGCAGTATGGAGGAAAGGGGACGGGACGTAAGCGTAAGTTACTCACCGTAGTGACTAACATACTCTTAGCCCATAGTCCACTTTCCTCCATACGTCCCACCATCCTCCCACCTAATAATCTGGTGTTATTAGGCAATGGTAAATCTATTGTCGACGCGTCTTTGGGGACTGAGATCTGGCGCCGGAGGGCGGAGTCAGGGCGGCGCATGCTCCCAGGGCCGCGCCTACACGCCCCTCTAGATTTAGAAGGGAAGAAGATTTTTCTGGTGAAAAAGGTTCCGTCTCCCATCCCTCGCGAGGGACGCACATGCAGTATGGAGGAAAGGGGACTATGGACTAAGAGTACGTTAGACACTACGGTGAGTAACTTATAATATTTAACAACTCGAGTAGTCTAATGGGGTTACATGCATGATACAGGTGAACAGACAGCACAATGCATCAATTTAGCCATGCACTGAAATTTAGGAGCTGTTATATCTTGTGTTCACAAAGAGGTGTCGGTCATTGTTCACAACAATGGGTCTGCTGCCTGCAGGAAGAGTACTGCAGAGTAAGAGCCTACCACTTTTGATCAATTGTAAGAAAAAAGCATCAGAAGCCACATGTAAGCTAAATGTAAAAAACACCAAAACACTGTGCAGCTTCCCATTCGAAGAGCAGCATTAGGTATGGTTTTGCAGTTGACACAGCTTCAAAAAAGGGCATGTTTAGAGGCGGTGTCGGGTGCAAAACAGTAATACCTACACTCTCAAACAAATATTTTCTATGACGACTGGTAAACCTACCGAGCAAGCACAATTTCCTTCACACATGTGCAAACATTTTGCAAACCTGTAGTTGCAGCTGTGTGGGGGACTTGCATGTTCCCATGGATTCAGTTGTTATTCATTTTTCAATGAACAGGCTGTGGCATGTGGATGTTTGAGTTTTCACCTTAATCTGATTTGCGTGGATTTCTTCGAGTCATGTTCCTGTCCACACCAGTCATGCGTAATAATTCACTTTTGAAATACTCCCTTCTTAGCTGACATATTCCAAGTGATCAACATGTTATGATACCTCCTTCGGTACCTGAGCACATTAAACCATATATAATTGACAATATGTCAGATTGTAGGAAAGGACAAGCATTGATATCTTTGAAAAGCTGCTACCAGTTCTGCAGAATAATAAAAACAGAATTCTGACACACCGCCACCCCCCACCGGTCCCCCTGCACTTGCCGCCTGGCCCACTTTGCACTGCCACCTGGCCTAACTTGCACTTCCTGGCTGGGATAGCACCCTGTTGTCCCAGCATCCCTCGCACTTAACTGAGAGCCCGCGGCCTACCTTGCACTTCACTTTGCGCACCTGCATGATCTAAATGTCGTGAGGCCTAGTAAGATTGTTTGTCATGGCTTCCCTTTGTTCCCTTTCCTTGCCATGTTGCGCCTTGAAACACGTTTATAGGCGCATAATAAATAACTCATCAATCCATCAATCAAGCCATGTTTCACATGCGGGTGGCTCTTTCCATGACCGTCTCATCAGTATAGATCTTTTAGCCAAAAGCAGACCCAGATTTAGAAACCTCTGTTTGGTTACCTAACTTTTGCCAGCAAAGCCCAATATGCAGTCCCTTGCAGTTAGATTCAGTTGCCGATCAACTATGTCTGTCAGAGTGCGGCAGATCATGGACCAATGCTCGCCCAGCTTTGGGCATGAGCACAACATATATAGCAAAGTGGCATTTACAGTATGGCATCTGGGACAGTCCTTCACACTATCCGTTTGAAATAGACTGTTCCAGAGTGAGGGTAGTACAACCTATTGAGGAACTTAAAATGTATGAGGCGATACTTGAAATTTAATGACACCCCTTTCATCAAAGCACATATAGCTTTCCACTGTGAGTCTGTAAACTCTATTTGGAGATCCGTGCCCCGTTTCGCCCTGGCATTTGTCCCCGTCCGTGTGTCCATGGTTTGTGCCAGTTTGTATAATGTGGAGATATGCCCGATAGGAATGCATGTGGGGAGTGGGGGGGGTTCCTCTGGGATAGTCGGCCAATGAGACACGAATGCAGCTCTCACCCAGAGATAGTTGAGTAACTGCAGAGGATTGTCTCCTACGTGCTTTTTCAAGTCATTCCAGTCTGTAAATCTCCCTTCCATGTACAAGTCCTCCAGGGTGGAAATGTCAGCCCCGCTTCAGACTCTCTCAATAACCTTGTATGTGGTGGATGACAGTTTAGGCAGCCCCCAATAGCCGGAGTCGCTTATCATAAGGAGACATCAGCTTTTTAAATGTAATTTTCTCCATGCATACCAGGTTGCTCCTACTGTATCTAATGGGTGTGTATGCTGTTATGGACCTCCCGCCAGTAGTGATGTGAGGCCCACTTCTGTTTGTTCTAACCCTACATGCAGAGAGCAGAGAGTATCCGCTGTCCAGTAATTCACGTAATGTATCTGCGTCACAAAGAGGTACAACTCTAGGTCAGGGGTAGCCAATCCCCCGACATCATAGGGTTGGGCCAAGGGTGCCCATCTCATTCTAACTTGGCCATTAGACCAAAGAAATTAGGCACTTGCTCTAATGAGTTCTGTGAAGAATGTATGTCCAGGCCACAGCGGTATATTATGAAACATATACTATAGTTTAGGTAGTATTTTCATTTTAATCAACGATAATCTCCCTGCTAGTGACATTGGGATGTTACCCCATCGCCGCAGTTTAGCTCTCATGACTGTCATGTAGGTCCCGTGGTTTTGTTCCTTTGCTAGGGATGAAGAACGAGTTACTAATATCCTTAAATATCGGAGTGAGTGTTCAGCCCATTGCAACCCCATCGTATTAGCTGGTTCCAGTGTGCTTTCAGTTAAAGGGAATATTTCATATGTATTACTGTTTAAGTGAAGACTCTAGTATCTTGCAAAGTCCACCATAGTTTTGTTCACTACCGATAGGTTGGCCTTGGATGAACAATTGTAAGTAGCACGCTTCCCTTCCCCAACCTTGCCTTAATCCCTCTGTCTACTGTTAGCCAGAATAATTACTCAGAAGCCCTTTTGCCCCATATCTTGGCTTCAAGTAATGCTTGCACACTCTTGTCTTAGGCAATGCTGATATTATAATTGGCTTGCAGTAATATTCACACCATTCTTTGGCTTTGGGAAAGGCAAATTTCAATTGGGGAAATACCTTATTCATTCTTGGCTTGGGCAATGCTTGCTCTTTCCAACTTGTAACCACAATATCTGAACACTTAACTTCAATTGTTAGATGTGCTTAACTGCTTCTGTAAAGATTCAGAGGTCACTCTTCCTCCAGGAATCTTTATTAGGCACACGCGATCACTTTTTTCTGTGTTTTTACAAGTTTTAAGTTCAACCATCGTGTTTCACTGTGTTTCTTTCTTAAGCGAGTGAAAGATAGAACTTTATTCCTTTCTATGTGGGCTGCACAACTTCTATGTCTTCTGGCTTCACTTTGGACCCACACCCTTCCTCGCTGAAGGTGTCTCCGATCCGGCCATGCAATCAAGGAGCTCCTCTTGCTCCCGAGACTTTCGGCTGCACAGCAACTTCTGGCCAGGGGTGGACTGGCCTATACAGAACTCTGGAGATTTCCCGGTGGGCCTCTGCACCCTGGACCTCTTTTCTGTGGTATTTCCAAATTTTCTCATAGGAAAAGCATATGGCTTGCTGAAAATGTGTCATTTGGGGCCACTTTGAACTTTATTTCCAGGGCCTCTTTTGGTCCCCAGTAATTATTTCCAGGGCCTCTTTTAGTTCCCAGTCCAGCCCTGCTTCTGGCCACAGTCTCTGCCATGCTTCCTGCTGCGCAATCTCTACAATTAGGCTCAGATGGGGAAAGGCAGTTTTCCTTCACACCTTCCGTGGCTCAACCTCTGCACATCAGAGTTCAGGGGAACAGGACCCCTACAGGAAAAGCAGGTGAAATCTGCTGTATCAGAATCCTAGTGTCCCTTTGGTTCCCCCACTTCTGCCTGGATTCCCAACACTGTGTCTTCTTCCTTCTGCCTCTGCTACTACTGCATACACTCGAGCCACATCTTCAGCTCCTTTTAATGGCCTGCACCTGAGGGGTCCTTTTAACCCTCTCAACTTCCCTCAGGTGTGGGCTATCAGGCTTAATTCCCAGACTGCTACTGCCACATGTCTCTTCAGCCCTCTTCCGCATCCCAGTACTGATAGGATTATGGGACTTGTAGTCCCCAACAACAAAATTAGGTCTTTTTGAAAACTGCTTGGTTTTAAAGGTATATATTATTTCCCTTAAAGGTATTTAGGGACGAATTATTGGAATTTATTGGCAAAGTTTATTCAAGGCAACATTCTTAGATTCCCTTCCTTTATACCTCTGGCAGAAAAGGGGATTCATATCCTTGGGGATCTCAAATAATCTTTCCTTTCCTAGAGTGTGTTCCGATTTTATGTCAACTGTGCCCATAACCACAGATTGTATAAGTGGTTCACATACATCATAACAATAGGAGGCCATTACATGTTTTGGCCCTTTGTTAGGGAGAATTCTCTGTTTAGGCTGAATTTCCTAACCTAGTGAGTCCCCGAGCAGCTTTGCTGGATTTTTGGGGTTTATTTTTTTCTCCTGCCAAGAGTGAGACTCTTTTACCCTCACTCTTGGGCATGATTTGAGTGTGTTTCTTTGAATCTAGATGTGTTTAATGGGCTATGGGGTCTTTTACTCCATAGGGCTTCATGTGTTTTTGTGATGTGTGTTACACAGCACCCTCAAGTGCAGTGACACAGGGGTGTCATAATGACCCCCCAGTATAGACTCCATACCCTGGAACTGACTACTGTCTCCCAGGGCATGTAAAGTCACCATTGACTTTACTAGTCTTAAATTCTGAACAGAACCAGTACAAACCATCATATTGTGGACGTACTGGCTGGGGCAATTCAATTGCCCCAGGGTCTGTTAGTCGAGGGGGCACGTCTCCGTCCCCCCTGATCGGGTTTTGGCTGGTAGCAGTGGATACTACTTTTTATATTCAACCGTGAATATTTTCCTATGGGATTTCCCATTGTTTTAGGCTACTATCTTTATTTAATTATTTACGGCAGCCTCGAACATACCGCCGGTTTATTTAATTAATATTAATTCTCCGGTTGGTATTTTTGCCAAAACTTGATTCTAAAATGGCGTTTGTGTTCTCTTCTCTGACTCCAACCCAAGTCGAGCCCTTTGTTCCACTTTTTGGCGGGCTTCTCCACAGAAGCCCTCCAAAGTGGTGCCACTCTGTCTGGGGTACTTAGGAGGGGTGGAGGGGGATTTAGGCACCTTGGACTGAGTTGCCTAGGCAACTCAAGTCGCACTCCGTCCTGATTGGCCCAAGTGGTGAGTCGACCGGCTCACCACTTAGCATGTTTGAGTGACAGCTAGGCTGAGTGAATGGGGGTTTTCTGCATAAAAGCAGGGCTTTGGGGACTGGAACTTCAGAAGTCGCCACAGGACCCAAGAATCCGACGAGGGAGAAGCTGAGCCGACCTGCCACGACACCACCACCGGTGGAGCCCTGCTGGACCGTCTCACCACTTTTCCCAACGACAGAGGAGATCTCCCGCCGGAGAGTCTTTTCCTTTGACTGGTGGGGATAACCAGTTTCACCGTCTTTTCGCCTTCCCGACGTACCTCGTGGCCGCCTTGCCTGTGCCAAGCACCCCGGCAACCGGGATACCACGTTTTACCACGACCGCAAACAAAGGTACCACCTTTAACCGGAAAACTCTGCGGCTGGTTTCTTCCCTGGTAGTGCAACGACCTTCATCTTTCCTCCAAGTCGAGATTTCTCTTCCCCTGGACGACAACGCGACTTGCACCCACTGCCAGGAACAACTGCCACCGCTGGAGGATCCTTCCCACTGAAGGTACCGTGTCCCGCCCGGCTTCCCTTGCTACCGACTGTACGGGGTAGATTTAGCCCCCGGCTTTCGAACCTGGGTTAGCCTGGGACACCCTGGCTAAACTTTCCTAAGCCTCTCTAAACTCTTTTTGAACTCTCTGCAAGACTTTCAAAGCCTAGAGAAACTGTGTGATCTTGGGCGCATTTGTGCTCTGCTCTCTCTAAGAGTGGGCCCAGCCTTTGGACTTTGGCTCACCAGTGACTTTTGCTCTTCTGCCTTGCTAACAGTGTTCCTGAACCTTAGAGTGGTGTACCTTTCGGTTCCCAGTCAATTGGTCGAAAACATTTGGTCGACAGGACAACTGGTCGACACCATTTGGTCGAATGCCAAATGGTCGAATTTTTTTTTTTTTTTTTTTTACCCCTTTTTTGGTTTTTTTTGGGCCCCCCCCCTCAACCCCCTTTTTTTTCTTTTTTTTTTTTTTTTCCCCCACACGAAAACCCACAAAACACATATATATATAAAAAAAAAAAAAAATTCGACCATTTGGCATTCGACCAAATGGTATTTGTATTTTTTGTATTTAGTTTATTTATAAAGCGCAGCCAGGCCCTGGGGCATATGGGCGCGTAAGGTAAAGCTGGTTACAGGGGAGCAGTTAAACAGAGTTACGTTACAGTTACAGGAGGTTACAGTTACATAAGTGTGCAGTTACAGGAAGGTTACAGTTACATAAGTGTGCAATCAAAACAATACGGTCGGCCAGGTTCCAAAATGTGCAATCAAAACAATACGGTCGGCCAGGTTCCAAAATGGTTACAGGTAGGAACTGGCATAATAAGCAAGTGCATGCGCAGAAGTTAAGCTGTCAGGAGTCCGTGTTAAGGAGCCAACACTTCGTGCTATGTTTGAACCGGTTGAATGAAGGTTCTGCGCGTAGATGAGGGGGGATGGTGTTCCATAGTTTGGATGCTTGTACTGGGAAGCTAGCTCCACCTGAGTTGAGGAGTTTAAATCTTGGTATGGTCAAGGTGTTAGTTTGGGCTGCTCTAAGAGGTCTCAAGGCGGAGTGTGGTGTGAAGTGGTTAGTGATGTATGCTGGAGCAAGGTTAGCCCTGACTTTGTGTGTGAGGGCAAGCGTTTTCAGTGATATTCTGTGCTTGACAGGGAGCCAGCGTAGGTTACGTCTGGTCTCAGATATGTGTGCTTTTTTGGGGATGTTCAGGGCAGCTCTGATTGCATTGTTTTGGACTACTTGTAATTTATTCATATTTTTATGGCTGGTGCCCAGGTAAAGGGCGTTGCAGTAGTCTATCTTGGAAAGGACTAGAGCTCTCGCTAGAGTGATACAGTTGGGTGCGGAGATGAATGGTCTGCATGCAGTGATAAGCTTACAGGTGTAGGCAGCTGATGACGCTACTGCGTTAGTTTGTTTAGAGAGGGATAAGGTAGCATCGATGTAAATACCAAGAGTTTTAGTGTTATTAGAGACTGAGATGAGATTGCCATCTATGGTAAATGCTTTGAATGAAGGATTGAGATTTTTAATCCTGGTGTCGACCAAATTGCAGTGGACCAGTTTGCTGTCGACCAATTGACTGGACACCGTACCTTTCCATATTCTGTCTTTTTCCCTCCCTTTCTCACAAACTTATTGGAGTGCCATCTAGTGTGTTTTACTGTGACTTATCTGATAAGGAAAAAGGGGTGTATAAATTACAATAGTAACTGTGTTTAGAATATTTTACAAGAGTGCTGGAGTGTTTCAAACCGTGTGTTTTTAAATAAATAATGATATACTTTGATACCAAAGCTCTGGTCAGTGTTTGCTTGTATTATTGTATCTGAGTGCCTATTGAGTATACTTTGCATACTGTCTAACTCTTCTTGAGAGAAGTCTGACTGCTCAGCCACAGCTACCGGGTAAATCTTGGTGGTACAGACTGCTACCAAGTGGGTTTACTGCCAACACCTGTGGTCTTAAATCTTTTGCAGTGTTCCCTAAGGGGACTGCACAGGTTTCTGCCTAACACCCTTTAAAAGGCTCTCCCTTTTAAAGGATAAATACAGCGCGTCGTCCCATGGGATCTCCTCACCACCCTGGGCCTTGCCTCCTCCCGCATACAAGTGTCTGCCTTTCCCTGGCCACCTGGGAGGAGACTTTAGGCAGGGGTTCAGTGAGGGATCCACAGGATTCATCACAGAGGGACTAAAGATCATCTCTTGATAGCAACAGTCAATGTTGTGGTGGGCATACATGTTGGCCAGTCATGATCCCTCCACCTGAAAGCACAAGAATATGCCAAGTTAATCTAGAACTGGCTTTTATTTTGCACCATCCTGTGCAATAGTGTCTGAATGCATGGCATGTATGCAAGAATTCGTAGGTGAAAGGGGAACTTGGGTCGGGACGGAAAGGGTGTTATGATCCAAGAGTCTTGATGTTTGTTTTTCTCATTCCCAAAGGACATGTATGATGAGTTGATGATGGTGATCGGCGCCCGACGCAGTGGACTGAATCAAAACCTGGCTCTGAAAAGTCAATATGAACGGGCACTACAAGACCTAGCAGACCTGATAGAAACTGGACAAGAGAAGATGGCCGGAAGTCTAAAAGTTATGGTTACATCCAAAGAGGAGGTGCAAACACTTCTGGACAAACACAAGGTAAATAATGGATCAGTGGTGTTTTTTCCAAAGTGGGTCCGGCTAAAATCCTCCACAGAATTGAAAATGGAATTTGGTGTATCCAGCCACTCTCTTGCACTCTAATGCTCTGCTGTTCAGAGACTTGACAAGAGAGCTTAAAACATTTTTGAAGCACCGGGACAGGATACATAATAAGTAAATGAGGATACATAATCATTTGCTAGAATATAACAAACATTTGGTACTTTCAAACGTCCATGGTAAGGAACTCCAAAATCACTGCAGACTTGATTGATAATATTAAATTCTCCAGCATTGGATCCTTCATATATTAACTTGCTTATTGAATATTCCTTCACATCGGCGTTGGAGAATATTTAATAATTGGGTGAATCTATAAAAGATACCAATACTGAAGAACTACAAACACAGGTATGTACATTTGATTTACACACTGGTACACAGTGGATTTGCACACTATTCAAGGCACAATATTCATTGCTGCATTGTGATAACATTAGCAGCTTGGATACAGTAAAGCAGCTGCTTCCAAAGGATGTATATATTTGTTCATCTTTTAATGGCTTTAATATGCCTTGAAGGCCACATACATTGATCGTGTTGCCCTTGAATATTGCATCAAAGCAAAGTATATTCTAGATTTCAGAGTCAAAATAAAGGAGCAAAGCCAAGTTGATTGCGTTAGTAAAGAGCTGGACTTGGCCAATGGGGTTTACAGGATCATAATTATGGGGTCATATCAAAGCACTACAAAGGTGGACAGATAATCGACCTGGTTTCAAACAAACTAATGAATCCTGTCTTATGCCATCAACTTGTGTGTCAAATTTAAGTGCATCTGGTTTCATTCTCTGTGTGTCTCTATCTTTAACCAAAATAGCCTGCTACAATGTTGGTTTCTCGGTTTGAACCCCCTGATAAGTTTCTTTCTGTGTGTGTTTAACTTTTAGGAGTATTTCCAGGGACTGGAATCTCACATGATCCTGACAGAAACCCTCTTCAGGAAAATAATCAGTTTCTCCCTGCTTCGTGAAAATCAGTCTCATGCAGAACTCATGTCACAGGCCTCAACGGTGCTCAAGCAGGCCCACAAGAAGGGTGTGGAACTAGAGTACATTCTGGAGGTGAGATTGTATTTGTATAAAAGTATTCGTGCCATGCATCAGAGATTGCCAGTTTAATTTCGTGTACACCTTTTTTACACATTTCATACTTTGACAGTTGCAAAACAGGCCAAGAGCAAAAGCAAAATGTGGCCTCTATCCCATCCCCACGGCATAGGTGTCGTTGCTAAAATCGCCAACCCTTACAAAGTTTACATGCATTATGGCAGATGCAATTTGATGCATTCGCATGGGTCCATAATGTGCAGGAGCGGGGCCGATTTTTAAGCTAGTGTGTTGGGGCGGACCTTGACACTGCCGTGGCTGCCCGCACAATTGAATAAACACAGTCCATCATTTACAACCGCCAACTTCACATGGCAATACAATCAAATAAAAGTTGCAGGTTATTAATATATTCAATAAGAAAAGTACTCAGCCAACCTTAATTTTTTATTTTTTTTATTTATTGTGCCATAGTTCATTTTGAACTTTTAACACAGTTTCTACAAAAGACACCAACACAGCAAACCTTAAGTGCAATCTGGTATAAAAGTGCCTCTTGCAATTGCAATGCAAACATTTGTGATGTGAGGCAGCGCTTTTCCTTTTCTGACCTACCTTGTGATTGTGGTGCACCTCAGATGCCCAAGTTTCTTGAGAATGTTGAGCAATTGCAGACATCCTTCCACAGTATCAGCATATTATCAGTATACGTTTAAAAGACAAGAAGGTGTGCATTTTCCAGCACGCTATTTAGCTCTGCTTTGTTCAATCTTTATTAAGAATATTTTACTGAGCACCTGGCTGCCCTCTGAATTCAGGCCCAGATCTCTGCCCCCCACCCCCCAGCTGCATACCTGCACTGCCTCTTTGCAACCCTTGCACTTGGATCTGTATCTACAACCTTACAGTCCCCTTACCTGCACTTATTTGACACTCTGTCTGCACTTAATTCTTGCACTTGCCACCTGCTGTCCGCACTACTTGTTGCTTTGATCCCGTGTTCAGCACTTTACACTCCTCCCCTGCCCCTTGCACTCTCCTCCATCCCTCTCCCCTGCACTTGCAAGTTCTCAATGTAACTGGGCCTAGTAAGAACGTTGTCGTGGCCTCCCTTGTACCCCTCCCTTACACTTGTGTATAGGCCCACTATAAATGAAATATCATATCATATACCCCATTTCATAGAATGTGTGCATAAAAAACGATTACGAGGTGGATTTTTATGACACGTGTTGCACTTAAATGCATGCTGTTAGTATAATGTTTGTGCTTAATCTTGTTACAGACATGGACATACCTGGATGATGACTATCAGGAGCTCAGCAAGCAGCTGGAGGCTGTGGAAGGCAGCATCCCAATTGTGGGCTTAGTGGAGGAGTCCGAGGAAAGGCTCACTGACAGGATCACACTTTATCAGGTCAGCTGGACATTTAATTTGTCAAGTATTATGTTGTTGGTGAGTGAATTAGGTTCATAGAGTACTACTGCACACTTGGTGATTAGAGACAGTGAATCCGAATTGCAATACAAATCCATAACCACTGTCACAATTTATTGATGCAGGTATAAAATACGTCTTTCAGTAGTTTAAAGGTTGAGATGATTGTGACTACATTATTTTGTATATTTGGTTTCTTGCATTTTGCATTAAACAACATAAGCTTTGTTACCTCACATGCCAATAAACAGATCACCTTAATAGCCCACACCTGCATTTCCGGTAATGGTATGATCCAGTTAAAATGCTGGATAGCACATTGTCTAGCATTTTAACTGGAGCTTAACCTTCTTAAAATCTGGGGCAGAACACTGCAATGTATCGGTATTGTGGTATTAAGGTTAATGGGGTACACATTTGAACAGGGTTTTACTACTTCTGTTACAAAACAAGCATGATAAATCAAAAAAAGAGAAAACAAAATGATTTGTGGCCATGGTTGCACAATCAATAAATGCGTTGTTTTTTCACTCATCAATGGATTTTTAAAAGCAAAACATGTCAAAGCTATATTAGCCTGTTCAGACGTGCAGGAGTGTTGTCTAGTCTGAAATGCTTGTCATTTCCTCATAATAAAAGTGAATGCCAAAGGGTGCTATGGAATAAGCAAAGTTGCCGTTTTAGGCTGAATTCGTTTTCACTTTCAGACTCATAAGGCAGACATATTTCAAAAGAGGTGTCATTTATTTTGTGCATAGTCCCAGAAGCACAAAATCAGTTAAGATGTGTAGACCATTTAAAATTGTGGCCTGCAGGAAAACATGAAATTCAACACGTAAGCGTAATATTGAATATTCTTCCGAGCATTTTTCGATACAACAAAGGAGGTTAACACACTAATTAAATTTGTTAAACTAGTTTAAACGATTTAACCAAAAACAGTAGCAGGTTATGGTTTGTTTTATATCGTAGGCGTTGATCTTTAAGTGGATATTTACTTCTTGGCTGCGAGATTAGCTAACACTCTTTGGTAGATTTGTTTAAGAACCTCATGTGGAGTATGCAATATTTGGGAGCCTCCCTACAGATAGATGTACCTAGTTTACAAAAGCCTTAACTCAAAGCTAGTGTAGATAGTTGTAACAGAGGCCTTTATGGGGTGTAATACATATTGCACAAAAACCCGGTTTCTTTTTGAGGGTTTCATGGCAGACTATCCTAGTGTTTATGGCTGTCAAACCAAGACATTGATTGGTGGAAAGTGTTGGATATCGTTGCCAGAAAAGTCCTTAAAAATGTTTCACACTGACCTGAGATTTAATTTGGTAAATGGTGTGGAATTTGATAGACTGACATGTTCCAAAGATTATGTTACTGAAGTTGAGTAAAACAAAATAAAAAGCAGACCGTATCCTAGGGTTACACAAGATCTTTTCCGCTCTGACCTTTTCAGTAGCTTCACACTGTAACATTGATGTTGCGTTATAAGTGAAGGCATTAATGCATTATTGGTACTGCTAATGAAATGAAGAAAGTGATGAGTGCTCAGACAACTTTGGAAGATTGGGCTGGGTGTTTGCAGGTAATATGCACAGAATCCAACAATGAAGTTGGCAACTTTGAGCCCAAAATGAGTCAACATGACAAAGTTGTGTTATTTAAAAGTCACAGAATATGGCAGATAACAAATTTCATACCTACTGCGTAAGCATTTTGAGTGGGTAGTGGAGAGAGCCCAAGGAATGTTGAGGTATCTATACTATAAGGAAATACTGGAAGCAGGAAATGGGAGTTGTGTTTCTTTTATGTGTGTCGTTTTTGTAGCATTAAACAAACTACTGTGCCCAGTTGGACTTCTAGACAAGCAAAATCAGACAAAGGCTGATTGGTTTAAGGCATGCCCCACATGAGAACAGGTCTGGCAATGTAAATGTGTGTCAGGCTTTCTCAAATCTGATGTTGTCCCCGGAAGCTGCTGAACCCCCGCAGTCCCCTTTGGATGCTAACCTCTTAACTGGTATCAAACAGTTCAGTTGAGAGCACCCCCAAGGGAAAGGGGGAAAATGGGACAAAATAATAAACTTCAGGTTTTGCTCAGCTTCTTTATCTGCCAACCTGTTGGTGAAAATAACAACAATTCACTTTAGTCACTAACCTTTGAATTCCTTGGCTCTGACTTCTCTTTATAAATTTTAGTAAATAAACACGCCACCATACCTGATTATCCTCTGTGAATAACGTAGAGGACGTGTATGAATTCTACTGAAGAAAACATAAAAATAGAGTCTTAGATGCTCTTACTGATTTCTTCAATTCGGTTTTGCAAAAAAAACTGCTAATCTCTCTCAGTTTAAGGAGTTTGTCTTCAAGCAGTTCAACTGTCTTTTGCCCAAACAACCCGCTGGAAATATTATACATGTAGTTTGTATTGGTGTCTAGATTCAACACAAATTCCAAGAATGACACTCTAACTATTCAATTTAAAATTGTTTGTTTTCTGAATGTGTAAAAGTGTTCATTAATTGGATCTTTTGCTTGCAAAGAAGATCGCTCGTAAAAGAAGCGTTCCTTTTACCAGAATATGCGCATGCGTGAAGATATTGTTTACTCCTTCTAAAATGGAAGCGCACATGAACAAGGAATTGAGTTCAAAAATGAAACTGGATTGGGCGCATGCGTAAAGGAATAGTCTTCCACTCTTCTTAATATGAATTGCTCAAACATGAAAGGAGAAATTCCTCAGTTCCGGAGACTAATCCTTGAAGAGGCAGCCCAGTGAAGATCACGCGCCAGGTTAGAATGTTAGTAAATTAAACATAACGCCTCGGAGTCGCGTGGCTACCACACTGTCACTTGCGCAGACAGTGTAAGATTTCTAACGCTAGTCCGACGCTAAGAAAAGCACTGTTACCGACAAAAGGTACAGTACTCAATAAACTTCTATACGGCCGAAAAAACACACGACGCTAAAATGAATAACAGACCTCCACACTCCAATTTGCCAGGTGCAAAAAAATGTGACGCAGTTCAATTAATTTAAATACAGTTCTAGAAGTTCAAAAATAAATTCTTGAAAGAACAAAAAGAACTACTATATAAACAAAAACTAAGAAAAACAGGAACAAGTTAATTAATAGTTTTGATATTTAACTCCTGCTTGATAATCATAAAATTCCATAAAAGATAATGAAATCACTTAGCTTGCTTCTTTCTTTCACCGGAACGTTTTCTAAGTTTCTTTTTAAATCTCCAACACTTTCCTGGTCCAAATAACTAATATTAGGCACAAGGGCCTAACTAAAGTTTTCTAAAACTTAAGAGCTTCAAACATAAGACCTTCCAGCTGGGCTGCTGACAATGAAAGGCGGTTTAGAATGTTCCAACAATGCCTTTCTTTTACTTCTGGCCAATCACTGATCCTTTTGGAATTCTCCATTTTGACTTGGGAAGCTCTCCACACTCTGCACAGAAAGTTAAGGCCCAAACCATACTTTATGTTAATCATATCCTCATTTCATCTCATTCATCCAAATCCCACGAAACCTGACAATACCCCCCCCTTAATGCCCTGTCCCAGGGCCAACTTTAGAAGGATACTTTCTATGAAATTTTGCGACTAATTGTGGTGCATGCACATTCACCTCATCCTCCCATGTACGTTCCTCAGGTCCGAAACCTTCCCAGTCTATTAAATATTGTAATTTCCCTCTTAACCTCCTGGAATCTACAATTCTTTTCACTACAAACTCTTCAGATGAATTCTCTAACTGAACTGGTGAAGGTGGATGTACAACTCTAGTCCCCTGAATAACAGGTTTTAATAGACTAATGTGAAAGGTGGGATGAATTTTCAAGGAAGTAGGTAATTTTAACCGTACTGACACTGGATTGATCACCTTTTCTACTTTAAATGGACCTACAAAACGTGGAGTAAATTTGTTTTTGCCCTTAATTCTCAAATGTCTAGTCGAAAGCCAAACCAAGTCACCAACCTCATATTTAGGACCCAACCTCCTTTTTTGATCTGCAAATCTTTTGTACTTCTGTTTACTATCGAAAAGTACCCTTTTTGCTCTTTCCAAATTCTTTCTCATAGTTTTTAATCGAACCTCAACTCCAGGATTCTCTGACTCTTCAGTAATTTCAAAACTTAAAAACCGTGGGTGAAAACCTCTTCCAAGGTGAAACGGAGACATGTTAGTTGAATCTTTAGCACAATTATTATAAGCAAATTCGGCAAGCCAAATCAAATCCACCCATTCTTCCCCTGCCTGTAGATAACACCTCAGATATTTCTCCAGTTCTTGATTTACCCTTTCTACTTGTCCATTGGTCTCGGGATGATAACCTGATGATAAACTGACTTCCACACCCAAATCCTTACAAAAAACCCTCCAAAATCTAGAAATGAATTGAGGACCTCTATCTGAGATAATTTGATTAGGAAGACCATGCAGTCTAACTATTTCTCGCAAAAAGACTTTGGCCAAAACGTCTGCAGTAACCTCTCCCTCCATTGGAACAAAGTGAGCCTCTTTTGACAAGAGGTCCACCACAACTAGAATAGATGTACAACCCTTGTCACAAGGAAGATCTGTAATGAAGTCCAGGGAGATTGTATGCCAAGGACGAGGTGGAATAGGCAACGGCTCCAACAACCCGACTGGTTTTCCGGTTTGATTCTTCATTTGAGCGCAAATAGCACAGGTTTTTACAAAATTTAAGATGTCCTGACGCATTTTTTCCCACCAGAAGCTTCTCCTGCCCAATTCCAGCGTCTTTCTAAAACCTGGGTGTCCGGACAGCATAGATTCATGACAGTCTCTTATTACTCTCTCTCGCAATTCCAAAATAGGTAAGTAAAGTTTATTTTCAAAAAACGGCAATCCTTTTTCAATCTTTCGAACCGGATCCTTTCGAACCCATTCCTCCATTTGTGCAATTGACATGGACTTTCGAACTTCTTCCTTAACATCCTCAATTTTCTGTATTCCGGCAGAAATAAAACAGCATGGATCGATAATGGATATCATCTCCTTTTCTGATTCCATCTCACTTCCAGGAAATTGACGTGATAAAGCATCAGCCTTTCCATTAAGCCTACCTGGCTTAAATGTCACTACAAAATCATAATCAGCAAAGAACAATGACCATCTTAACTGCCTTGGTGTGAGAGTCTTAGCTGATTTCAAAAAAAGCAGATTTCTATGGTCTGTTAACACAGTCACAGTATGTCTTGCTCCTTTTAAAAAATGCCTCCACTCTTCAAAAGCAAACTTGATTGCCAATAATTCTCGATCTGAGATGGTATAATTTTGTTCTGCCATAGAAATTTTTTTAGAATAGTAAGCCACTGGATGAAGTTGTCCTGTCTCTCGATGTCTCTGAGAAAGAACAGCCCCCATGGCAAGATTCGATGCATCCGCTTCTACATAAAAAGGCTGAGATGGATCTGGATGAATTAAAATAGGGGCCGAACTGAACCTTTTCTTTAATTCTTGAAATGCCTCCTCTGCCTCTGTCGACCACACAAATTTGGCACCTTTCTTTAAGAGTTTTGTTATGGGAGTAATCAACCGAGAAAATCCTTCAATAAATCTTCTGTAAAAATTTGCAAAACCTAAAAAGCTTTGAATTTCTTTTACTTTCGTTGGTGCTGGCCAATCCGTGATGGCTTGAACTTTGTTCGGATTCATCTCCAATCCCTTGGGAGAAACAATGTATCCTAAAAATTCCACAGAATTAGTATGAAACTGGGATTTTTCTAATTTAGCAAACAAATGATTCTCTCTGAGTCTTTGTAGAACCTTTCCCACATGAATTTTATGAGACTCTAAATCCTGAGAATAAATCAAAATATCATCAATATATACTACTACGAATATGTCTAAAAAATCTCTTAAAATTTCATCCATAAAGAATTGAAAGGCAGCTGGTGCATTACATAAACCGAAAGGCATTACCAAGTACTCATAAAGCCCAAATCAGGTTTTGAATGCCGTTTTCCACTCATCACCCTCCTGGACTCTCACCAGATGATAGGCACCACGTAAATCTAGTTTGGAAAAAATTGTGGCTCCCTGGACCTGATTCAAGATTTCCGAAATTAGAGGGAGAGGATACTTGTTTTTGATCGTAATCCTATTCACAGCTCTATAATCAATGCATGTTCTGAGAGACCCATCTGGTTTTGGTACAAAAAATAATGGAGATGCGGCTGGAGATTGAGAATGACGAATAAAACCCTTAGCCAAATTTTCTGCAAGGTACTCTTTAAGATAATCATTCTCCTTTTCAGTTAATGCATACACTCGACTACTTGGTAAAACCGCCCCGGGCTCCAAATCAATTTTACAGTCAAAACTCCTATGTGGAGGTAATTCTCCTGCCTCCTTTTCATCAAAAACCTCCTTGTACCCTTGATAACACTCCGGAAGATGTCCTAACACCGCTCCTATATTATGTCCTGTAATACCTGCATCAGTCAAAAAAAAGGAAACCAAACCTTGTGTTTCTTCCCTCCCAGGATTACCTTTCAAAAGGCAATTTTCTAAACAGAAACTAGACTGTAATTCTACCACTCGCCTACTCCAATCAATTTGAGGATTATGCAAGGTTAGCCATGGCATGCCTAAAATTATTTTCAAAATTGGTGTATCAATTAAATCAAATGAAATTTCTTCTCTATGACCTCCAAGTAATTCCATAACCAAAACACCAGTTTCATGAGTTATAGGACCTGATGAAAGAGAAGTTCCATCTACAGCCCGAACCTGTTCCACAACTTCCTTCCTCACAAGTGGTATTCCCAATGCCTTAGCTACTCCCCAATCCATAAAGTTCCCGGTGGCTCCTGAATCAATCACTACCGGTCCATACCCTTTCCTTTCCTCCTTCAAATACAAGGATACATTTACAGTTATGTGTGGAACCGCTGACTGAACTGTATTTGCAACTTGCTGTCCTTTTCCTCCGGCTGATGAAAAGTTTTTGGGTGTAAAGGGACAATTTCCTAAAAAATGACCGCCCCTACCACAATATAAACACAAATTATTCTCATGCCTCCTAGTCTTTTCCTCCTTTGATAAAGGACCTTTTATTCTACTTTGTTGATCATTTAACCTTGGTTTCACTTCTTTACTACCCACCTCAAACCTTGAACGATCTCCTCTAATGACTGACCTCACCTCCCCCTGAGTACAACGACGCCTTTCTGCTTTTCTTTCACTTATACGATAGTCCAACTGAACTACTAAATCAATCAATTCCTCACAAGAAGAAGGGCGTTGGGCTACACTGGACAAGGCTGTCAGGCTTTCTCAAATCTGATGTTGTCCCCGGAAGCTGCTGAACCCCCGCAGTCCCCTTTGGATGCTAACCTCTTAACTGGTATCAAACAGTTCAGTTGAGAGCACCCCCAAGGGAAAGGGGGAAAATGGGACAAAATAATAAACTTCAGGTTTTGCTCAGCTTCTTTATCTGTCAACCTGTTGGTAAAAATAACAACAAATTCACTTTAGTCACTAACCTTTGAATTCCTTGGCTCTGACTTCTCTTTATAAATTTAAGTAAATAAACACGCCACCATACCTGATTATCCTCTGTGAATAACGTAGAGGACGTGTGTGAATTCTACTGAAGAAAACATAAAAATAGAGTCTCAGATGCTCTTACTAGTTTCTTCAATTCGGTTTTGAAAAACTGCGAATCTCTCTCAGATTAAGGAGTTTATCTTCAAGCAGTTCAACTGTCTTTTACCCAAACAACCAGCTGGAAATATTATACATGTAGTTTGTATTGGTTTCTAGCTTCAACATAAATTCCAAAAATGACACTCTAACTATTCAATTTAAAATTGTTTGTTTCCTGAATGTATAAAAGTGTTCATTAATTGCATCTTTTGCTTGCAAAGAAGATCGCTCATAAAAGAAGCGTTCCTTTAACAAGAATATGCGCATGCGTAAAGATATTGTTTACTCCTTTTAAAATGGAAGCGCACATGAACAAGGAATTGAGTTCAAAAATGAAACTGGCATGGGCGCATGCGTAAAGGAATAGTATTCCACTCTTCTTAATATGAATTGTTCAAACATGAAAGAAGAAATTCCTCGGTTCCGGACACTAATCCTTGAAGAGGCAGTCCAGTGATGAACACGCACCAGGTTAGAATGTTAGTAAATTAAACATAACGCCTCGGAGTCGCGTGGCTACCACACAGTCACTTGCGCAGACAGTGTAAGATTTCTAACGCTAGTCCGACGCTAAGAAAAGCACTGTTACAGTCAAAAGGTACAATACTCAATAATCTTTTATACGGTCGAAAAAACACACGACGCTAAAATGATCAACAGACCTCCACACTCCAACTTGCCAGGTGCAAAAAATGTGACGCAGTTCAATAAATTTAAATACAGTTCTAGAAGTTCAAAAATAAATTCTTAAAAGAATGAAATGAACTACTGTTTAAACAAAAACTAAGAAAAACAGGAACTAGTTAATTAATGGTTTTGATATTTAACTATTGCTTGAAAATCATAAAATCCCATAAAAGATAATGAATTCACTTAGCTTGCTTCTTTCTTTCACCGGAGCGTTTTCTATGTTTCTTCTTAATTCTTCAACACTTTCCTGGTCCAAATAACTAATTTTAGGCACAAGGGCCTAACTAAAGTTTTCTAAATCTTAAGAGCTTCAAACATAAGACCTTCCAGCTGGGCTTCTGACAATGAAAGGCGGTTTAGAATGTTCCAACAATGCCTTTCTTTTACTTCTGACCAATCACTGATCCGTTTGGAATTCTCCATCTTGACTTGGGAAGCCCCCCCCACTCTGCACAGAAAGCTAAGGCCCAAACCATACTTTATGTTAATCATATCCTCACTACACCACATTCATCCAAATCCCACGAAACCTGACAGTACCCCCCCCTTAATGCCCTGTCCCAGGGCCAACTTTAGAAGGATACTTTCTATGAAATTTTGCGACTAATTGTGGTGCATGCACATTCAAATCATCCTCCCATGTACGTTCCTCAGGTCCAAAACCTTCCCAGTCTATTAAATATTGTAGTTTTCCTCTTAACCTCCTGGAATCTACAATTCTTTTCACTACAAACTCTTCAGATGAATTTTCTAACTGAACTGGTGAAGGTGGATGTACAACTCTAGTCCCCTGAATCACAGGTTTTAATAGACTAATGTGAAAGGTGGGATGTATTTTCAAGGAAGTAGGTAGTTTTAACCGTACTGACACTGGATTGATCACCTTTTCTACTTTAAATGGACCTACAAAACGTGGAGTAAATTTGTTTTTGCCCTTAATTCTCAAATGTCTCGTCGAAAGCCAAACCAAGTCACCAACCTCATATTTAGGACCCAACCTCCTTTTTTGATCTGCAAATCTTTTGTACTTCTGTTTACTATCGAAAAGTATCCTTTTTGCTCTTTCCAAATTCTTTCTCATAGTTTTTAATCGAACCTCAACTCCAGGATTCTCTGACTCTTCAGTAATTTCAAAACTTAAAAACCGTGGGTGAAAACCTCTTCCAAGGTAAAACGGAGACATGTTAGTTGAATCTTTAGCACAATTAGTATAAGCAAATTCGGAAAGCCAAATCAAATCCACCCATTCTTCCCCTGCCTGTAGATAACACCTCAAATACTTCTCCAGTTCTTGATTTACCCTTTCTACTTGTCCATTGGTCTCGGGATGATAACCTGATGATAAACTGACTTCCACACCCAAATCCTTACAAAAAACCCTCCAAAATCTAGAAATAAATTGAGGACCTCTATCTGAGATAATTTGATTAGGAAGACCATGCAGTCTAACTATTTCTCGCAAAAAGACTTTGGCCAAACTGTTTGCAGTAACCTCTCCCTCCATTGGAACAAAGTGAGCCTCTTTTGACAAGAGGTCCACCACAACTAGAATAGATGTACAACCCTTGTCACAAGGAAGATCTGTAATGAAGTCCAGGGAGATTGTATGCCAAGGACGAGGTGGAATAGGCAACGGCTCCAACAACCCGACTGGTTTTCCGGTTTGATTCTTCATTTGAGCGCAAATAGCACAGGTTTTTACAAAATTTAAGATGTCCTGACGCATTTTTTCCCACCAGAAGCTCCTCCTGACCAATTCTAGCGTCTTTCTAAAACCTGGGTGTCCGGACAGCATAGATTCATGACAGTCTCTTATTACTCTCTCTCTCAATTCCAAAATAGGTAATTAAAGTTTATTTTCAAAAAACGGCAATCCTTTCTCAATTTTTCGAACCGGATCCTTTCGAACCCATTCCTCCATTTGTGCAATTGACATGGACTTTCGAACTTCTTCCTCAACATCCTCAATTTTCTGTATTCCGGCAGAAATAAAACAGCATGGATCTATAATGGATATCATCTCCTTTTCTGATTCCATCTCACTTCCAGGAAATTGACGTGATAAAGCATCAGCCTTTCCATTAAGCCTACCTGGCTTAAATGTCACTACAAAATCATAATCAGCAAAGAACAATGACCATCTTAACTGCCTTGGTGTGAGAGTCTTGGCTGATTTAAAAAAAAGCAGATTTCTATGGTCTGTTAACACAGTCACTGTATGTCTTGCTCCTTTTAAAAAATGCCTCCACTCTTCAAAAGCAAACTTGATTGCCAATAATTCTCGATCTGAGATTGTATAATTTTGTTCTGCCATAGAAAATCTTTTAGAATAGTAAGCCACTGGATGAAGTTGTCCTGTCTCTCGATGTCTCTGAGAAAGAACAGTCCCCATGGCAAGATTCGATGCATCCGCTTCTACATAAAAAGGCTGAGATGGATCTGGATGAATTAAAATAGGGGCCGAACTGAACCTTTTCTTTAATTCTTGAAATGCCTCCTCTGCCTCTGTCGACCACACAAATTTGGCACCTTTCTTTAAGAGTTTTGTTATGGGAGTAATCAACCGAGAAAATCCTTCAATAAATCTTCTGTAAAAATTTGCAAAACCTAAAAAGCTTTGAATTTCTTTTACTTTCGTTGGTGCTGGCCAATCCGTGATGGCTTGAATTTTGTTCGGATTCATCTCCAATCCCTTAGGAGAAACAATGTATCCTAAAAATTCCACAGAATTAGTATGAAACTGGGATTTTTCTAATTTAGCAAACAAATGATTCTCTCTGAGTCTTTGTAGAACCTTTCCCACATGAATTTTATGAGACTCTAAATCCTGAGAATAAATCAAAATATCATCAATATATACTACTACGAATATATCTAAAAAATCTCTTAAAATTTCATCCATAAAGAATTGAAAGGCAGCTGGTGCATTGCATAAACCGAAAGGCATCACCAAGTACTCATAAAGCCCAAATCGGGTTTTGAATGCCGTTTTCCACTCATCACCCTCCTGTACTCTCACCAGATGATAGGCACCACGTAAATCTAGTTTGGAAAAAATTGTGGCTCCCTGGACCTGATTCAAGATTTCCGAAATTAGAGGGAGAGGATACTTGTTTTTGATTGTAATCCTATTCACAGCTCTATAATCAATGCATGTTCTGAGAGACCCATCTGGTTTTGGTACAAAAAATAATGGAGATGCGGCTGGAGATTGAGAATGACGAATAAAACCCTTAGCCAAATTTTCTGCAAGGTACTCTTTAAGATAATCATTCTCCTTTTCAGTTAATGCATACACTCGATTACTTGGTAAAACCGCCCCGGGCTCCAAATCAATTTTACAGTCAAAACTCCTATGTGGAGGTAATTCTCCTGCCTCCTTTTCATCAAAAACCTCCTTGTACCCTTGATAACACTCCGGAAGATGTCCTAACACCGCTCCTATATTATGTCCTGTAATACCTGCATCAGTCAGAAAAAAGGAAACCAAACCTTGTGTTTCTTCCCTCCCAGGATTACCTTTCAAAAGGCAATTTTCTAAACAGAAACTAGACTGTAATTCTACCACTCGCCTACTCCAATCAATTTGAGGATTATGCAAGGTTAGCCATGGCATGCCTAAAATTATTTTCAAAATTGGTGTATCAATTAAATCAAATGAGATTTCTTCTCTATGACCTCCAAGTAATTCCATAACCAAAACACCAGTTTCATGAGTTATAGGACCTGATGAAAGAGAAGTTCCATCTACAGCCCGAACCTGTTCCACAACTTCCTTCCTCACAAGTGGTATTCCCAATGCCTTAGCTACTCCCCAATCCATAAAGTTCCCGGTGGCTCCTGATTATCCTCTGTGAATAACGTAGAGGACGTGTGTGAATTCTACTGAAGAAAACATAAAAATAGAGTCTCAGATGCTCTTACTAGTTTCTTCAATTCGGTTTTGAAAAACTGCGAATCTCTCTCAGATTAAGGAGTTTATCTTCAAGCAGTTCAACTGTCTTTTACCCAAACAACCCGCTGGAAATATTATACATGTGGTTTGTATTGGTGTCTAGATTCAACACAAATTCCAAGAATGACACTCTAACTATTCAATTTAAAATTGTTTGTTTTCTGAATGTGTAAAAGTGTTCATTAATTGGATCTTTTGCTTGCAAAGAAGATCGCTCGTAAAAGAAGCGTTCCTTTTACCAGAATATGCGCATGCGTGAAGATATTGTTTACTCCTTCTAAAATGGAAGCGCACATGAACAAGGAATTGAGTTCAAAAATGAAACTGGATTGGGCGCATGCGTAAAGGAATAGTCTTCCACTCTTCTTAATATGAATTGCTCAAACATGAAAGGAGAAATTCCTCAGTTCCGGAGACTAATCCTTGAAGAGGCAGCCCAGTGAAGATCACGCGCCAGGTTAGAATGTTAGTAAATTAAACATAACGCCTCGGAGTCGCGTGGCTACCACACTGTCACTTGCGCAGACAGTGTAAGATTTCTAACGCTAGTCCGACGCTAAGAAAAGCACTGTTACCGACAAAAGGTACAGTACTCAATAAACTTCTATACGGCCGAAAAAACACACGACGCTAAAATGAATAACAGACCTCCACACTCCAATTTGCCAGGTGCAAAAAAATGTGACGCAGTTCAATTAATTTAAATACAGTTCTAGAAGTTCAAAAATAAATTCTTGAAAGAACAAAAACGTTTTCTAAGTTTCTTTTTAAATCTCCAACACTTTCCTGGTCCAAATAACTACTATTAGGCACAAGGGCCTAACTAAAGTTTTCTAAAACTTAAGAGCTTCAAACATAAGACCTTCCAGCTGGGCTTCTGACAATGAAAGGCGGTTTAGAATGTTCCAACAATGCCTTTCTTTTACTTCTGGCCAATCACTGATCCTTTTGGAATTCTCCATTTTGACTTGGGAAGCTCTCCACACTCTGCACAGAAAGTTAAGGCCCATACTTTGTTAATCATATCCTCATTTCATCTCATTCATCCAAATCCCACGAAACCTGACAATGTGTGATTATGAATATGTATATAATGATTTCACGAGTGACAATTGGGGTACAGTTCTATGACAGCGTTAACACAGTGCCAGAGGTAAAACCTTTCCAACGAGAGAGAATCCTTTTCAGCCTGGCCTCAAGTTTGATATTTCAGTCAAATGAAGTCTATGTAGTACGCATTGGCGGAAGACCTCATTCAGTAAACCCTAAAGCATTCAGCTTAGGGCCTCTTTTGTAGCAAGAGATGGGTTTGTAGTAACCTCTGACTGTAGTTACAAGCCCTGCGCCTGAACATCATTTTGGGGGGGCAAGGGTGTTTGTCCCCCCCCCCCAATGTTCATGGCACACTATTTTGTGTCCAATGTCGTATCCCGCACAAGATTTTCAACAAAGTTACTCCACTGCCCTGCTTCAATGAAAAGGTGATGTAAATTTCGAAATTCCAGCAAGATTTAAATGATTATCGACTTAGATGACTAATCACAGTTCTTAAATTGTCTCACCTGTACAAATTATTGACTACTATTATGCCAAAAAGGGATAAAGAAATGTAATTGATTCAAAATATAGAAATACATCAAGTAATGCAAAATAACTACCCTCTAACTCTCTTCTGATTGCAGCGTTTAAAATCAAGTCTGACTGAGCACCAACCTAAGCTTTACCAGGTTCTGGATGATGGCAAGCGTCTTCTGATTTCCATCAGCTGCTCTGAACTGGAGAGCCAATTGAACCAGCTTGGGGAGCACTGGTTAAACAATACAAGCAAGGTGGCTAAGGAACTGAACCGGTTGGAGACCATACTGAAGCACTGGACAAGGTGAAAAGCCCTGAATTACATTTTAGAGTTCAATATTATCTCTATCGGTCCCTGCTTAAATGACTGCAACATAATATTTAGATTGGTATTGAGCTGTAAAGATTGGCACTAATATACTATGTTATTTTATGTCCTTGTTTTATGCTTTACCCAAGTACAACTAATGCATCTTGAAAGGACTGTAGGGGAAGAGGAGGGCTAGAATTGTACGAGGTTAATACGAGCGGGGGGGGGGGGTAAACTGAATGCCTACTGCCAACGGTGGTGATCACAGAAAACAGGACACAATATATGTTTTGCAACTTTTATTAACAGTATGAAGTAATCAGTTTGGAGGATGGCCATAGGATGGTAAAATTCATGAGAGAGTAAATTGACTGCTGGGCTGGAGTCCTTATGTATTCTAAATCTAATTTAAAGGACTAGAGGTCCAAAGTGCATCCCTAGTCTTGCGTTGTCCATTGTAGTGCCTTTGCCTGCCAAGAACGAGGCGACAGCTCCACGCAGCTACCTGGGCAAGACTTCAAGGATCACCCACATGCAGTTATTTACCTTCTACTTGAGTTCTCACAGGTAGAATGTCAAGCCCTCTATCTAGGTCTATGATAGCAAGTCTTAGTTTATTTGGCTGCTTGTCTTGATACACCCACCAGGGCCAGAGCAGTCACGCCTAGCTAGCATTCAGTCACTCTTACTTAAAGTGTCTTTAGATTGGGGGCTTATTTACCTGTACATGAGCCTAGGCTAACAGGCTTCTGTTAGGGAGAATTTTAATTTCTGTTGCAATTTCCTCCCACCTTGGAGACCCCCAGCTCTTTTGCTGGGCTTAGGACTTTTTAATTTTAACTCCTGAGTGAGTGGGACCTTTTTCACACTCTCATGTGTCTTTCCCTGATTTGGATTGTGTTTTCACTGTTTTTGGAGTCTGTAGGCATTTACTTTTTGTATTGACACACAGCACCTTCAGTGCAGTGTCACTGAGAAGTCCTTCGGATTTCTCTTAAGGTTTAAATACCTTTTCTTGGGTGAACTACAGTTCCCAAGAATAGTAAGATGAAATTGATCTTACTTACCTTTTCTCTTTCTCTTTGTAGGTCCAGCACACACCATCTCATGTGGAGTGCTGGGGATCGGGGGGTTACTTAGTAGCCTCTCATTCTACTTTCTCATGTACCATTTTTTGTTACCCTCACTACTTTAAATGGCTGGTGGCAGCAGTTTAATTTTTACTACCAGTGTGCTTTTTTTATGGCAGGCTGAACCCTCAGCTGCAGTACAGCACCCATGGCCCCTGCTTCTTTTTTCACAATTTTCTGTTTGTGAGGTCTTTCTTAGCTTTTACTTTTACTTTTTGTGCGTTAATTTGAGCCCTTTGTGTGTTTTGCATTTGGCCCCTGGCTCCAGTGTGTCTGGAAGGGCAGGAAATGAGGGTGGTTCCCAAAACTCCCCTGTCCTTTGTTTCTAGGAGTTCCTGAACGAAACCAGTCCTGATTGGCCGGCAGGCTGTCCTGCAAGGACAGCCACCCTGCTGTGTGATTGACAGCCTAGGCTTTGAATGAATGGGAAAACTTGCTTGAAAGGCGAGAGTTTTGGGACTGAGGCAGAGTTGACCACTGGAAGAAACATCCGAAGCAGAAATTGTAAAAGAAGCCTGCTGCAACCTCCTGGACCTCGAAGTACCAGTGAAGCTCTACTGCTGTGCTGACCTCCTTTTTTGAATCGCCAGAGAAGCTCCGGAAGGGACGGCTTCTTCCCTTGGGTCAGGGCGACCAACTAACCCCGAGACGAACTCCACATTGGCGCATTTCCCCGACTTGCTGTGCCTCTCCGTTGCTGCAGAAGCCCAATGCCAGGGTTTGAGTGTCCATAACCGAGTGCAACGTCTGCCGCGGAACGAATCCAGTCAAAAGTTCCAGGAACATCCTAAGTAAACTCCAGAAGCAGGAAATCCCGATCCAGAGTCCACGACCGAGGGAGCAAGGAAAGTCCAACCGGAGATTTGTTCTGCATCAGTGCTGTTTGCGAAGCGCTGCTGAATCGAAGGGAGCCTGTAGCTGCGGACGACCTTCCTGAGTACTGCCGCAGGAGACCTCCAGACGTTCTCCCTCTTGTCCCCACGACTGAGGCTCAGGAACCAGGGTCTGCATGGCTGTAGTAAGACGAGATCCAGCTGGACCACTTTTCTTCTAACCACAGGCACTGTTTGGGCTTGGGGGTACTCCCCTTCTTGCCTTGAGTCGTGCTGTCTCACTTGAGATTTGGACTTTCTTAACTTTCTGAGTTGATTTCAACTTCCTTTTGCACAGGCTTAACGGCTTGTGTTTCTACTGTGATTTTCTGGACTATCTCACTTTTGTGAAAGACTTTTCGTCCAAGAAGTGCATCAGAACTATTGACTTTGTCCAAATGACTTTGGCTGTCCTGGCTCCCTAAAGGCCCCTTTCTGAATCCAGTGACTTTGGCATTGCTTGTGCCTCATAGGTTGGCATTTATTTCTGCTGGGAAAGGCTTACCTAGATTTCATTGGAGGATTCCAATTGTCCACATTATAAGTAAACGTTCTAACCTTTCTATTTTTCCTTCTGAAACTCAGAGTCTAAAAAGTATACGAGTGTTATATATTAATGCAATACTATCCTTGTTATTGTAGTCACTTCAGGGTATAGGAGAAAAATATTTGCATCTCCAAAGAGTATTCACCAGCTTTCTTGATTTTGATAGGTAATTCCAAAGTTTGCTGACTGTTACAAACAATTTCTTTTTTAAAGAATGTTTTACTAAAATCTGATGTTAAATAAATAGATACTTATTTTTAACTAAAACCCTGGGTGTAAGTGTTACTTGGTTACTTGTATTGAAGGATTTCATTTGTACAGCTCTACGGCTCACATTTATTCCTCTTAAAATAGGCCTGGCTGCTCAGTCACACTACCAACTTGTGTAGTACAGACCTATACCAAAAGGTGGGTTACCTAATACCAAGCAGATAAGTCTTGTGTAGAGCTAGCTCTCTTTTTATGGAGACCTAGCTTTCCTCAAGCTATGTTATGTTATTACATTTATACCGCGCCAAAGCCCGAGGGCATCCAGGCGCCAGATGAAACAGGAGATGAAAAGGCCCGGAGATAGACGACGATGAAAGTTATTCTTTGTGTAAGAATAGAGCAGTTTTCAACTGCTTTCTAAAAGCCAAGTAGTTCTCAGTTTTGCGCAACTGTGCAGGTAGGGCGTTCCAAGCCCGTGCACCCTGTACATGAAATGCACGGCCGTAAGCAAAGGCTCACTTAACGCAATGTACTTCCAGCAGGCGGTCATCGGATGATCGCAGATTTCTTGTGGGTTGGTAAATGTTCACTCTATTTTTCAAATAAGCAGGAGCGTTTCGAAAGACGCACTTGTGGCAGATGGACAACAATTTAAACTGAATCCACGCTGTTACCGGTAACCAGTGCAGTTTCTTTCATGCTGCTGATGTCGGTTCAGAACGCTTCATCTGACATATGATGCGAATGGCATCGTTTTGAATCTTTTGTAGTCCTTGAATATCTGTCCTATTTGCGCCTCCCCGCAAGGCATTGCAATAATCCATGCGAGGCAGGATTACCGCTGTGACAAGTTTAGTACGAATTTCTACAGTGGGGCCACTTGCCGTAGCACCTTAAGGTGGTAGTTGGTACTTTTGGTGATGGCTGCTACATGGGCATCACTGTCCATGCCTTCTTCCAAGTAAGTACCTACTGTCTTAACCTTATGCACTACCATGATCTGACCGCCATCAATTTCAAAACTGGCATACACATGACCCAGGCTATCTGTGGCTTGCCGGGTACTGAACAACATAAGTTTGGTCTTGGTCGCGTTCAGGCAGAGCCAGTTCGTTGACATCCAACACTTGATGGTCTGGTACACTGAGTCCAGCATCGATTGGTCCTTCTCGTGGTGCCCAATGATCTCCAATATAAGTTGGAAAGCTATGACTCACCTGGTGCAGTCTACTTCCCTTTTTACTAGTACTGTCTGATTAACACCCTTGGTGTGGACACAATACTGCTTTTTCTGTCCAATATCCTACCCAATTAACCAGCCTCTGTCTCCTTTCAGAAACTGTCTTGTTTGTTTGTTGATTCACTGTGGTTTCTGATTCTTGGGTTTGCTTTCCTACTTGCTTTGTGCCCTGTGATTTGGCCTAGCGTAATAGCCCCACCTATTTCCAAAAGCACTGGATAGGGGTTGGAATTGGTGTATAATTCTCCATTAAGCATCGGCTGTGTCCCATTCGCTGTTGTCCAAAGTAATAAATTTTATTTTTAATGGAAGGAAATCAAGGTATACATTCCCTCTACTCATCCTGGAATATGTACAGAATCAAAATACCTTGTGTAGAAGAAATATATTTAGTATAATATTCTACTTCTCCAGCATTCCAGCTGGGAATCCTCAGTAATATTAAAGGAATTTACCTTAAAAGCTAAAATCTGCTTGTTGCTTCTATAGCCTTGCTGTCCTTTGGGTCATACTGCCCAACCAATGAGACTCATCCTCCTAAGCTCCACCCCTTGTGGCCATCTTCAGATTTTGGGCCTTCCGCACGCACCATGGCGGAAGCCATAAGGAAAAGCCTGTTTAAGTCCTGCTTGCAATGCAGCCTGAAAAAACATTTTCATCGAAGATATGGACCTAAAATGCATCTACTGCTTGCATCCAGACAACAACGTGCATGGATGTTCCATCTGCCATGCCTTCTCTTCCAAGGCGCAAAGAACCTCTGTTGTAAAAGCACAGGTTGTCAACACCCTCTTTGTCGACGGGTCGTATACCGTTGGCAAGCTAGGCCCAGCCTACAACCAGATCATCGACACTGTCTACGAAGCATAAATCTTCATCATCAAAGACCCTGCCAAGGGACCCACCAGCGCCTAACCCTTTGACGACTTTGTCCATAACGGCGGCTACCCTGTCAATGACTTTGTCCACAAGGATGGCTACCCTGGCGACGACTTCATCCACGAAGACAGCTACCCTGTCGATGTCTATGACCCAGTCGACAGACTCATCCATGAAGCCGACTCCACCGGTTTTCATTCTGTCATTGGTCTATAGACAGCCATGGTCACTGTCTCCAAGGTAACTACTGCTGCTTCCCGAGTGGCCCTGCCTCCAAAGCCCCCTTCTGCAACACTGGTGCTGCCAACAGCTGCACCATTGGCACACTGGCTCTATTGAGTCCTCCCAGGGTGTCACCCACTGGCTCAGTGATTCTACTCAGACCAAGAAGGCGTGCAGTGAGAACCTGATCCCATTAGACCCATGCTTCAGCAACTGGCACAGCTATCTCATGCTACTAGCCCTCTACCTCGGGACCCTGTATGGGCTCCTGCAGTGCCTCGAGATGTGTCCATGGCCATTTTAACCACTCTTCACACATTGGTTTTTGGGATCCAACAGATTCTACCACCCTGCCGATGACCACTACGTCTTTGTCAAACGAGGGGCTGGCCACGAAGGGGGTGTCCACAGTCATGGTGGTGACGCCCCTCAAGTGTCAGTAGTGCCACGGTGTGAAGCAGCTGCTCCGGCGAAGACCCCTGGAATGGGGACAGCTCCACTGACCGCTCTGCCCCAGAAGTCTCCGGAGAGGGGAAAGGGTAAAGCTCCTACTGACCCTAAGAAGGGTATGGAAACAAGAGCGGCCCCAGGGAAACCAGTGCAGATTTATACGAACTCAGAGGAGGGTGGCGATAATCTGCCAGAAGACTATTTTTTTTTTTTTTTTTTTTTTTTTATTGTTTAATCACATTGGATTTTTACAATACAGGTCTTCTCATCATTTCATACGATTATTTATCCGATCAGTTTGTCGCTTTCTGTGGGCAATTTGTGATTTGTCGGTTCATTTGATGGATGTTGTGGTCACTGTTGTATTTGTTCTTGGTGACACCCATTGTTGTTGAGTAGTTGTTGGTCGATGTATTCTAACATTTTTGCTGCTGCAACTTGCCATGTGATTCTATCATCCCCAATGAGCCTGCACCACCAGGTATTTTCCTCGTGTAGTATGTTAAAACCGGGCATGTGTGACAGATACTGTTGTCTAATAAAATTCGTTGCTGGGCATGACATTAGCAAATGTCTTATTGTTTCTTTGACAGGGTGGCTGGCATTATTGCAAAAACGACAATCGTTAGTTGCTGTTTGTCCTCTGATATGAAGTATCTCATTTGTTTTCATTATGTTGAGTCGTGCTCGTAAAATTAGATTTTGCGCCTTTTTATTTGGAAATTGGTTTATGAAGCCTTGCAACTCATTTCGTTTCAATATATTATGCGGTAAGTGAGCCATGAGTTTCGATCTTGTTGTAACGTCGATCGTCGTTGCCCAATCTGCATCTTTAATTTTTTGTAGAACTTTACATGGATTTTCAATCAGTTCTTGTTCGTCCGATGCTATATCACATAATACACCTAGATTTTCCTCTTGCCATGTTATTAGCATCTGACAGTTTCTGGCATCCATTTCGCATTTAATCATGTTGAAGATTTTATTGCTGGTGTCCATTCTGCTTTTCCTAAAGAGCATTATGGTGTTGCACACCACTGTGCATTTTAAAGATTGCAGGCTGAGTTCTCGGCGTATGGCCACCCCTGATGTCGATTTGGGTAATTTCAAAACTTTTCACCAAAATCGGGCCTCTAGTTTAGCCCATATTTGCTTTGGCATCATGGGCATCGCTTCCATCCCATATGTCAAGGTAGGTACGACCTTCATTTTATAGAAGTTTAAAACTGGGACAAGTGAGTATTTCCCAAATTTGCCATCGATAGCTTTTGCTTGGGCTGCTAGTTTGTCTGTCTTTCCAAACAGTTCCGCTTGCATTGTGTTTTCTTGGCGTGAACTGTCTAGGAATACTCCAAGATATTTGAATGAGGTGACGGACTCGATTTCAGTGTGGCCCAGCCGCCATCTGAAGTTGCTGTTTTTTTTCTCACGATTTTGGAAGATCATAACTTTTGTTTTGCTTATATTAATTTCCAGGTGGTTACTTGTTGCATATTGCTGTAGGGCACTTAACTTTCTTTGCAGACCTATTTGTGTTTGATCAAAAAACGTTAGATCGTCCGCATATAGGAGATGGCCGATTTCTGTGACTCCGATTTTTGGCGGGAAAACCCTTATTGTTTGCCCAATGTCTTGAATGTCTCCAATGTAGCTGATAAACAGCGCTGAAGCCAGCGGGCATCCCTGCTTGACTCCTCGGGTGCTCTTGACTTCGTTAGACAGGTCTCCTTCTCGGCTGAGACGCACTCGCATTTTGGTTTCATGATGCAGAGCCTGTATCGGGGCTAGTATGTCTTCCGGGCAATTCCATTCTTTTAGTTTTCTCCATAGGATCGGCCTTTCAATACGATCAAAAGCTTGAGTGAAGTCAATGAAGACTACAAACAGACACTGTTTGTATTGCAGTGCTTTGCTTTTTAAGATGTTACACGCCAGAATGTTACACGAGGTTCCTGCGTTTCTCTTAAAGCCAGTTTGATAATCATCATTGCATTTTGCTGATGCAGCCCATGTTTGAAATCTTTTCATTAGTAACGTTGCGTATACTTTGCCTATCACGTCCAATAACGCAATCGGACGGAAATTTGCTGGATCTGTAAGGTTCCCTTTTTTGTAAATCGGAACTATTATAGCTTTTGTCCATGATTCAGGTATCGACTTTAGTTCTGTGCAGCGTCGAAAAATAGCACTTATGAAGCTTGTCCATTCGTTTGCATATTTTTTTAATTCAGCGTTGGTGATGCCGTCTGGACCAGGTGCTCTGGAGTTCTTTAAGTTCTTGATTATATTCAAAATGTCTTCTTTATTTTCTACGTTGACCCAGTTTATTGCTTTCGATTGTGTCTCAATGCCGGTATATGGTTCTTCTGCTTTGAAAACTGTTTCAAAGTGTTGTTCCCATGCATGTTGACTAATGTTGTTCAGAATTTGTCTCTCAAGGGTTTGCTCTGTATCTCTTAATAGAGTCCAGAAATGTCTGCTGTTGTTTGTAATGAGAGCCTTGATAATTTGTTCCGCGTCAGCTTGATACAATTTATATCTATGGGCTCTTACCCATGCTTTGTATCTTGATTTTATGTTCCTGATATTTGCGGGTGTTTCATTGATGGATTTTTTGCGTGCGTTACGTAGCGCTTTTCTATATTCACGTCTTTTTGCAATAAGTTCTTTGTTATATGCATGTTTTGTTTCTGTTTTCATCATGTGTCCTCTTCCTTTTCTCGGACATACGTGCGGAATTAATAGTGGTTGATAATCAATGTCGGGCACTGTTGATGTCAGTGCATCTGCTTCGTATTTTGCTGTCGCTTTGATGATCTCATTCGCACTTATTCTTATTCGTGTTCCTTGTGCATTCGGTTCGAGTTGCAAATTTCGGCCACTTTTGTTCTCTGCCAGCCAAGATATTACCAACATGTTGTGATCGCTCATGGACGTGCGTCGCACATTAAACTCTTTGATGTCATGCAGTAGTGATTCTGATACAAATATGTAATCAATCGTGGTTGCCAAAGGCGCACGCTCCCATGTTGGTATTCTGTTTGTTGCTGGGAAAGCCTCATCTACGTTGTGAAGTCCATGCATGCCGGAGAATTTGAGCCATTCTTTGCCGCGTTGTTCTGCGGCTTGCAGTGCTATGGTTTTGCTTGCCTTTTGTGTTGTTTTACAATTGGCATTCAGGTCTCCGCACACGAGTATTGTTGATACTTGATGCTCACGCATTGCTACCTCTATTGCCTCGTTGCACATTGCATTGAGTTTTCTTGCACTTGTTGTTACTGGGTTCCAGTAAGTATTGATTATCATAACTTTTTTGTTTTTCACTTTTTGTTTGCCTACCTCACCCCAGGTGAGTATTACTGCTAAGATTGACTGGTTGGCGGTTATTGTTGTTTCCATTGAAGCTCCACATCCATTTCGACATGCTATCATCAGTCCTGAAGTTGGACGTCCTTTAATTCCCCTTGCGGCAGGTGCCAGAATGATCTGGTAGCCTTCCATCGTGGGAGTTTGTTGCAGCCATGTCTCTTGGAGACATATGATATCAAATTCTCCTAGATTGGGGTCTCCTGGTGTGGTTAAGTGGGAGTGTCCTCTCGTGTTCCATGAGCATAACTTTACAGTTTCGCCCCGCTCATTGTTCTGGTCGTTTGTTGCCGTCTTGTCTTGCCAGGATGGCTATTTGTTATATCGGCGGGACAATGCTTTCGGTAGCCAACCCCATAGTCCTGTTTTGCTATTCGGTGGAGCTTCTTTTTTCTGTGTGGACGGACTTTTGTCTACTCTTTGTGTCACCGATCTTGTTATCACCTTCTCGTCAGATTGACTTCTTTGTACCTTTGTCGTGTGGTATTGCTCACCTATTCTTCTTTGCGTTAGGGCATGTTTGTTTATTTCACTTTCCCTGGTATGTGTTCTGTTATCCCTTATGCATCGACTTTGTGCCACTTTCTTGGCCTGTGTTCCTTTGTGTTCTTTTTGCAAGTTCTCCCCCCTTAGTTGGTCAGCGCACATATTGTTACCCGCTTCGATTTGCTTGTTTTCTCTTTTGATTTCCGATTTGTTCCTCTGTATTTCTATATTTGCTTGATGTTTATTTATCGTGATTTCTTCTATGTGATATCCATGATTATAGAAGTCGTCATGATGTTTCTCAATCATTCGGCATATTGTTCTGGAATTAAAATGTAACAATGCTGCTGCCCCCTTTCTGGTGTGCCAAGGTTCCACGATTTGTATGTCTTCTGATATTATGTGTCGTAGGTCGCGCATGTAATGTAATATGTCCAAAATTGTTCTTCTGTTTAGAATGACCTCTTCTTTATTACAACTTCTTTGTGTTATTTTGATCAACCATCTGCATTCTCTTTTATTGTTTGTTTAGAAGACTATTTTTCAGACCACAAAGTGGGCCAGGCACCCATGTCTGCAGGTGGGTCCCCACAAAGTGATCCCGGTCTCCCACCTCGCCAGAGGAGGCATATCAGTCCGGAAACTCCAACGCCCATTCCTTTCACACCTCGGACAAGAGGCATGTCTTTGGACATTCTGACCATGCTGCACACACTTGTTTCAGAGATTCAACAAAGACTGCCTCCCACACAGGGCCCCCGTTCCGTCTAGGAGTCCCACAAGGCCGCCTCCCAGGACTCATCCCCGGCGCAAGTGCAGGTCAAAAGACCTAGTTGGTCCTAAGCATCAACCAACACCTCCACCACCACCTCCACCTTGGGATTTCACTCCGACTGGGGATCCGTCAGCACACATGGACACAGGCACAGATACAGCTACTACGTGATGGACACCGACCCGACGAGGCCAATGACTTTGTGCCAGCTTATGGGGATTCAGTGGGTACGAATGAACCATGCAGGGCCTTTCCACTGGATGAAGTCGGTTCTTTTCACGCTATGATGTCCAGTGCCTCAGAACCTTTTTAACTGGTGCCATAGGAGACTAAAAAGGAAGGGTTACTTTACCAATGGCGTGAGTCCAGGCGGAAGACCATCATGTCTGTTCCCTTGCTAGACGATATCTGGGATGAGGGCTTGGCCCTAAAGAAGACTCTGAGCACCGCTCTACCCAAGCAGAATAGGCTCGAGAGGAAATACAGAGTCCTGGACTCTGCACCCAAGTGCCTGAGGTCCCAGCCTTCACCCAATTCTGTAGTCTCATCCTCAGCCAGGAAAAGCTCAGCGAAACCGTTGACCTTGTCCTCGGTGCCCCCGGACCAGGAGGTGGACGCGATGAGGGGAAAAGGATTCATCTATATTGCTGCTAGCACCATTTAGGCCGCTAACGCCCTGGCATTTTGTCCCGCTACGAACGGGAACTATGGTATAAATTGGGCCCTATTTTGGACTTCTTAGCTGAGGACAAAAAGGTAGAAGCACTGGGGCTGTTCCTGGAAAGCGAAGTGACCTTGGGCCATGCCATTACAGTGGCGGTGGTCATCGTGAACACTGGGTTCCGTCAAATGGGCAACAAGTGTCGCTTTTTCGGCAGGGATGGCTGAAAGCCACCAACTTCAGGCTGGACGTTCAGTCCAAGGTATTGGACATGCCATTTGATCGAGAGAACCTCTTCGGCAAGACCGTTGACGAGTCTCTGCAAATTATCAAGACAGATAGAGAGATGGTACGTTTGCTGGGTACCCTACAGCAACGTCGGTCGTTGTCCTTTCGTTCCTCAAGAGGAATGTCCGGCATGTCCTCCAACGGATATACCACCCCTTATCGGCAGCCTTCCCGCTCCACAACTGAAGGCCTACAGAGGTCACTGACGAGCATACGGCAGCGGAGGACAGCATCAGCACTGCCCGCAGGGCAGGGCCCTGAACCCAAACAGGCCTGGTCCGACCATGTACTCGGGCCCCTGCTTGTGCATCCCAGTGAGAGGCCGGATGGTGAGGTTCATCAGCACGTAGAAGACCATCACCACCGATGGATAGGTGCTGGATGCTCTCGAACACTGGCACACCTTGGAGTTCCAACGCAAGTGTCCTCGTATTCCCCCGGTGGCTCGACAAGAACAACAGGTGGCGTAGCTGCTGCAGGAGGTCCACACCATGCTAAAGAAGGGGACGATAGAACCCGTCCCCCAGTGCCTCGGGGGCTCCGGAGTGTACTCCAAATATTTCTGGTCCGAAAGAAGTCAGGAGGGTGGTGGCCCATCCTGGACATGAGACGCCTCAACAAGTACTTGAACACCAAGAAATTCAGGATGGTCACATTGCAGCACATGCTCGGCGAACTGGAACAAAGCAACTTCTTTGCGTTGCTGGATTTGGAGGACACCTACTTCCATGTGACCATCCTCTGGAAGTACCGAAGATTCATGTGGTTCGTGGTCCAGGGACGACACTGTTAGTTCAAGGCGCTCCCCTTTGGCCTGAAATCAGCCCCAGGGGTCCTTACAAAGTACTTGGTTCTGGAGGCAGCGCATCTTCATCTTGAGGGCATCCTTGTCTACTATTATCTGGATGATTGACTCTCCCGCTCCCAGGCACTGACGAACTAGCACACAGCGAGACTGTGTGTCTGGTGACGGATCTGGGATTTTCCATAAATTATCCAAAGTCCTGTTTGTAGCCATTGCAGAACACTCTGTTTCTGGGAGCTCGACTCAACAGAGTAACTTGTCTGGCGTCTCCCTCGGAAGAGAGGGTGATAACCATCCTGGGAAGGTGCATCGCCTGTTGTCGGCGTGGTCGGCTACAGTGCGAGCCATCAAGCCGTTGCTGGGTATGATGTCCTCCTGCATCAACCTTGTCCGCCTTTGCAGATGAGGCCTCTCCAGGAGTTCCTGGAAGTCTCAGGATCCTGAATGGACAAGATTGCCCTCAACAAGGAGATCCGACAGATGATACAGTGATGGGGTTTGCTTCCTCACCTCATGCAAGGGGCTCCATTCCAAGTCCCTCCTTACCAGGTGATGTTCACCATGGATGCTTCCCTGGAAGGTTGGGGAGCCCACACCGGACAGTTGCACGCCAGAGGCCTCTGGCTGCCAGAGGAAAAGACCCTTCACATCAGTCTTCTGGAGCTTTGGGCCGTCAAGTCCTTCCTGCCGTTGCTGAGGGGCAAGGTGGTGAGGATCTTCACGGACAACACCACCACCATGTTCTACATCTGGAAGCAGGGCGAGACGTACTCTCCAGCTCTCTCCCCTTTTCACTTGTCAAACACCATCGCAGACACGCTCAGCAGGGTGCTATGTTCTTGCCACGAGTGGGAGCTTCGCCAGGACCAAGTGGATCTTCTATTCCACGAGTGTGGTCAACCCCAGATCGACCTTTTTGCGATGGCGACAAACTCCAAGTGTCAGTTTTGCCAGTAGGTTCCCGCAACCATGGAGCAGAGGGGATGCTTTCTCGTTCCCATGGGAGGGACTCTTCCTATATGCTTTTGCTCCATTCCCACTCCTGCTACCAGTGACCAACACACTCAGATAGTGTCACTATAGGATGATACTCGTCGCTTTGCCAGGGCCAAAACAAATCTGGTATTGAGACCTGCTACGTCTGTCGGCGGCTCTATCCATCAGGCTGCCACTACTTCCCGATCTTCTTGCCAGAGAGGGAGGAGTGATTCTACACCACGACCCGGCGTTGCTGAACCTCAGAGCCTGGCTCCTGCAGCCCTAGAATTTGGACATTGTTCTTTACCAGCGGAATGTACGGACATCCTGGCCAAGGCCATAGCCTCTTCAACGTTGATATGCTACGCCCATACGTGGAAGCGTTTCTCTGTGTGTTGCTGGGCTCAAAAGATGACTCCTTCTCGTGTCACTTGTTAAGGATTTCAATCAGGCACACACCCAGATCTCGCCTAGCATGTAATGCACAAATGAAATACTTATTTATTATGTCTATAGGTTCAATATTCTGAATGATATACCACTCATATCACACCCGTCTCAAAATACCACCCAGGTCACACTGGACCAGGAATCAGGCTGGGTTATAAAGGTAAATAATTATTTATTTATTTAATATTCAAATCACACATACTTTTTAATATCTTTTGAGCACTGATGACATCAGGCAGGGTGAGTAGCACTCTTCACATCACCAAAAGTAGCGAAGGCCGGACAGCAAAGTTAAAGTATAGTAAACCATCTTTATTAATGCCTTGCAAAGTGGCACAAAAGTTAAAAAGCCATCAAAGTTTGGCTCTCCCAAAGTGCAAATGTCTGTGCGCGTTGGGAACGTTAACGCGTTTCGCGGCTTACCTCGCCGCTTGATCACAACAAATTTAAATATATATATATATGAGGCAGCAATCACCAAGTGGTGACAATACAATTCAGAAATTAAGTAAAGCAATTGAAATCACTTATAGTAATGCAGCGTAGAAAACACAGGAAAAAGAACAGTTTTGGTTTGTGAAAAGATAGCGTTTAGGTTAATATTTCCTCCTGCAAAGTTCTTAAGGCACAAATGAGCAATCCTACACAGATGTCATTAAGCGGCAGGTATTCAGGAATGAAAGACAATGTCTAGAGTTTGAATGCATTCTTCCCTCCCCAAATGAGAGAAAACCTTTTTTGGAGATTGACACTTTTAAAATGACAGGTAAAATGGCTTTGTGACACAATGCAAAGTGGGCACAAATGCTTAACTTGACAGAAATTCTTATGAGAGCAACACTAAACAGGTCCTAACAAACATGAGCTACAAGATAAACAACAGTACACACTTTAGATCGGAAAGGGAGTGTGGAAATACTTTGAATGAGAAAAAGACACGTGGGAAACGTTTGAAAAATGTAAATTCGCGGCAAAATTTCACCATGCGATTTCTTTTGTTGTGGATGTAGCTAAGGGTCTTAGGTCTAACTGAGAGCTGAAATTACGTTTCTATCTATAAAATTGAAGAAGTTATGGAAGTTTTAGTGAGAGGCGTTTTTGAAAAAATAGAGCAGAGAAAAGCAGAAATTTGTTTTTAAAAATGACAATTTGGGTTTAATAAAACTATATTAATGACTATGAAAAAGAGAATGCCACCCATGAATCTCCACAGTTACGCACGGCCGATTGTAACTCTTCACGTGTGATACTCTGGTTTCCGTTCGGTATGGGAATTACTTTATTTAATCCAAATCACTAATGGGTTATGGTTTAATTAAACAAAATGGGAAAAATCAGTGCAAGAATGGTTCTGACAATGTCAGGGTTCTGAAGTTAAAGATGGGATAGGTTGAGATTGGGATAAGACAAGGCAATATACTATGGGTGAATATTATTCCTGTTGATGCTTACAGTCCACTGTAATTAAGATTGGACCATCAGGGTTCTGGTCATCGGATCGGGTCTACTGGCAGCGGGGCACCTCTGGTGGAATTGGGTCAGCTGTACAGTTCTGGTCGATTTGGACGGCACCTCAGACTGGATTTGGATCGGCCCTTCTGGTCACTGGACACGGTAGATTAGCAGGATAGCGAGTTTCAGTGGGCAAGCGTGAATGGTAGCAAGCCAGACTGGATCAGAATTAAGCTAGCTAAAAAGAGTTCAGCAAATGCTGGGCCTTGGTTTTTGCAAATAAGTCTGGAATCAGGACAAGATGAAGAAGTCGGGAACAAGATGAAGAAGTCAGGAACAAAACGCTGCGCGGAAATCAGGTTGTGGTCAGGAAGCAGTGTGTGTCTGTGTGGTGAAGTTCCTATATTTATCCTAGTAAGTGACATTACAAAGTTTATGGTATGGGTAGAATTTCAAACTACACCCCCACGGCTGTGAGTGGCTAAAGGCACTTGCCTTGTTCTGGTTGGCAGTCAGAAAGAGCTGTCATATTTTAAGATGTGATTTGGGAACTCCCACATTGATTTTGAACAAAACCTAACTTTTGCACAAATGTACATTTCTAAAATGATGTCCCCTAATAAAATTGGACACATACATTACATATTTGATGGGTTATTTTCACATTCAATTCCCATCTCTGTGAGTGCTGTCTTTGTCATTCTGTGGAATTGTATCATTTTTAATCATAACCGTTTGGACTAATGATTTCTAATTCAGTACATATCTGGGCAATTATCACTAGAGCATGGGTATACAATATCAGACTTGCAGCATTAATAGTTTTGCTACAATGAGGGTTTTCCTGTAACTTGTACAGAGTTCATTAATGTCTTCAAAGCAAGGGCCTAAAATTAGATTAATATCTACCAATGTTTAGATTTGTCCTCCTTCAGGTTGCAAGTTTAAGAGTTTCAAACTTAATCACAATTAAGTATTTAAACACCAAATGTTCTGGGCAGTTGTTTTTCTTTGCAACTTTCCTTTCAACAGGTAACAGCTGTCACATTCTTTTGATCAGGGAGGTTTCCCCTTCCTTGAGAGGGAAGCTCCCCTGTAGAGATCAGTAGGCAGCCTGCCATTGTCCTTAACTAGGCCAGAGACAAAAGTCTGATGAGGTCTTTGTTATCAATATGCGGGAGCCTCCAGCATCCATTAAGGCTTCCTGTAGCAAGGGAGTGTCAACTGAAGTGTCATCTTTCCCAGGCTGGGCACTGTCAAGTAAGAATTAAGTATTTACTTAACTCCAAACTGGGCTACTTTAAAATTCACTTTAAGGTCTTTCATTTAAAACCTATAAAAATAAGCACAGTTTATAAGGGATTTGGACATTTACAGAATTAAGCCCTTCACAAAAACATGCTGTGAAATAGGCGAATTTTGCAATTTCTTCAGGGAAAAGGCACATTTAAACTGTTTTTTTTACATCTAATTTTCTTATGCAGCACACACACATCCAACTCAGCATTATTCTGTCTTTGAGTGCAGGGATTTGTTTGCAACCTGGCAGTAAGTATTCAGCTTATGCTTGTAGTTTTCTCTGCACAGCTGAAATTCATATGTTGCCACTTTTATCTGCATTTTTCCCATGTAACTGAAAACAAACTGTTGCTGGACTGGTGTTTCATAAAATACATTTCTTAGTTGCAGTCATTCAGTGAGGCCCGGTTTCTTCTGACTGCACTGGATAATCTGTGGTTTCAGCACACTTTTCATTTCAATGGTTCACTTGGAAAATGACTGTATTCAGCGCCAAAACAGCACTTTGAAGGTTGCAATTGATTGGGAAGCTGCATTTTAAAGGAATTTTTGGTTTTTAGCCCACTTCTGTGGTCTTGCTTCATGTTACATGTACAGCACTCACTGGCATTCTCCTGCAGTGAGTTCTGTTTTTACACCAACTTTACCTGTGTGTGGCAGGGTTGTGCAGCCTTTTTGTGATGGTGAACCATGCACAGTTTTGCAGATTTGGAACGCACAGAGGTTAGCGCATCCATTTTTGGCTGTTTATTTCCCCATTGGCAAAGGGGTGCAGTGAGGCGCATTGGCATGGGTAAAAATATCCCACACACTGCGCCCGCAATTCCCACCATACCTGCTTTCCTTGGCCTCTATCAAGGTACGCCTGGCCGCTATATCCTGTTACACCAGGACACCGGGCAGGACTTCCCTGTGGTAGTACCGGCTCGTCCTTGAGTTCCTCAAGGACCTGTTCAGGACTTTTCTGTCGGTGAAGGCCCCTGTCCTGCTTGGGAACTCACTGTTGTCTTGACTATGCTCATGGGGGTGCCCTTTGAGTCGTTGCATCAAGCCCTGCTCACGTTTCTCTTGTGGAAGACGGCATTCCTCGTGGTGATCACCTCTGCTAGACGGGCCGGGGAGATCCAGGTCCTGTCTTGCAAATAGCTGTACTTGTCCTTTCACGCTTCAAGGGTGGTACTGTGTACACACCCCACCTTTATGCCAAAGGTAACATCAGAGTTCCACCTCAACAAGCCTTTGGTGTTACCTATCTTCTTCCCAAATCCATCGTCACCAGTGGAGAGGGCTTTACATTGATGTTTTGCGTGGCATGCACAAAGAGTTTTTGTTAGTCTTCTCAGTTGTTTGTCTATTTTGGACCTATGAATCACGGAAAGGCCTTGTCGGAGGCTTTCATCTCCCAGTAGCTCTCTGGCTGCATCATGCACTGTCATCAGATGGCTAACAGACCTCTTCCTGGCCGGCAGAGGGCTTGTTACACCAGAGCCATTGCAGCGACAACAGCGTTTCTCTCTGGTGTGCCCCTGCTCGACATCTGCAGGGCTTCTACGTGGAGGTCCATGCATACCTTCACAAGGTTTTACTGCGTCGAAAGGGATTGTAGGGAGGAGTCCCGGGTCGGCCAAGCAGTGCTAGGCAACCTGCTCACTTGAGGTGAGTCTGTCTCCGGGGTAAGTGTTGTTACTTCTGTTGAGCTTTGCCACCTCCCGTGGTTGTCTGTTTGTACTGCTCTGTAATCTTCATTCATGAGCATGTGAATCCATGCCAGAACCCATGCTGGACAAGGGTTAAGTTATGTACCTGTAACTCTTGTTCTCCAGCATGGGTCTGGCATAGATTCACATGCGAACCCTCCCTCCTTCTCTACGGTGGCTCTTCTTGGTTCATATTGCCACTTTACATGCTTACCAGATCTGAAGAGGGCCACCAGGGGTGGAGCCTAGGGAGAGGACTGTCATTGGATGGGGGCATTATGACCCAGAGGATGGTGATTGTTTTAGAGGAGAAATACTGTTTTCAAGCTAAAGTGAAACCGTTTTTTTCTATTTACCGCGGAGTCCCAGCCTGACAACAGGGAATATTCATGAGTATGTGAATCTATGCCAGACCCATGCTGGAGAACAAGAGTTACAGGTAAGTAACTTAAACCGTATGTATTTTTTATTGTCCCTTTGAACAACAAATACTGCTACAACAGCACCCTGAATTACTCTAATTTTATTGTTTGGGTTAGTCATGGGTTTGAGCTGGTCATGGCATAATGGGGAACATATCATTTGAAACAGTTGGTATAGACTGGACACTAGTTCTGTAACAACCTCTCACTGAGTAACTTTTAGCAGTGCATATGGAAATTAACACATCAAGATTCTTTGATCCACTTTAGTATGTATTACAAGTATTGTAACCTTTTGTTTTATTTGTCACTCTCCCATTGTAAACTCTACAGATGCTTAATTCCAAAAAGTATGTAAAAAGGAATATTTGGTTTGGAAATAATGCTCTGTGCTGTCTCAACTTTCCTTTCTTATCAGGTACCAAAGTGAATCTGCCGAGCTTGTGCACTGGCTGCAGTCCACCATGGACCGATTAGAATTTTGGACTCAGCAATCAGTGACTGTGCCTCAGGAACTTGAAACCGTGAGGGACCACCTGAATGCCTTCCTGGTAAGCGAGCAAAGTATTCTGCAACCTATACTCCATCTGGCATTTCAAATCCATTAATGTCTAGCACAAGTATGTTTGAGTAATACTAAGCCTTCAGAAGGCTGCACTATCTGGGTAGCTGTAGGCCTCTTGATACAAGGTATGGTTCTCTTCTCTCCCACCTATTGCCAATTTACCTTTTGTTATATCAATGTCTAATGTGTGTGTATTTTGACTCTACCTCAGGAATTCTCAAAGGAAGTTGATGCCAAGTCTTCCCTGAAGTCATCAGTGTTAAGCACTGGCAACCAGCTCCTTCGCCTGAAGAAAGTGGACACAGCCTCGCTCCGCTCTGGCCTAACGCAGATTGAAAGCCAGTGGACGGAATTGCTCACACACATCCCTGTGGTACAGGAGAAGCTGCATCAGGTGAGTGTCAGAAACCCAGTTGTTTAAACTATGTTCTGGAAGATACGGCAGATTCTGTACGAGATCATTTTCTGGGAAAATAGCTAGGCGACATGGTTGATTGCTAAGTCTATATTCCACATTATGTAAAAGGTATTGTTTTACCAGTTAACTACAGACTTTGAAAATGCTGCTGTGCCTTCCAACAGAAATAAGCAGCAGATTTTCTTTTGTTCATGAATGAATTTTACATAGTAACAGTAACAAATGCCTGATATTAACTTTCTAAACTCCCTTTTCCACCACCCCAGAAAGGTTTTTGGAATAAATAGCAGTTAAGTGATTAGTAAGAAAAAAACGAAATTGAAGAAGTCTCATACGCGTTTCTGCTTGTAAAATTCCCCAAAATTGTAGGAGGATAAGTAGTCTGTGGCGGGTGAAAATTGAGTTTTTGGGGAGGGTTTGAAGAGGACCCACACCATATTAAAACAAGGAAAATGTCATTTTTTTCTGTTTTCCTATTAATCACTTAGATCCTCGTGCAAAGCATAAATTCAGATTTAGCAAGTAAACATGCTGTTGTGGTAGCACTTGTATGGATATTACAAGTTACTCACTGTAGTGACTAACCTACTCCTAGTGCATAGTTCCCTTTCCTCCATACCCCATGGGCGTTCCATGCCAGGGACGGAAACTGAACTTTTTTTCACTTAAAAAAAGCATTTCCCCTTTAAATTTAAAGGTATGGTCATGGGTGCGTGTGATCCGCTGACTCAGCGCTCAGGCACCTCACCTCAGTCCCCTTTTACACATCAGCCAGATTAAGACAGCTGACTACATTTTAGGGGAGAGGATTGTTATGGAGATTTATCATTTCTATGCCTCATCCCCTCTTCTAGTGAGACCCCCAGCATGTTTTCCTGGACTTTTTGATCTTTTTCTGAAATCCTGAATGAGTAGAGCCTTTTTCCACTCATTCATTCTTATGGGCTCTGTCTTTTGCAACTCTAGTCTTTGTAGTTTTAGCTTTCCTATATAGTCTATATTTCTCCATAACTCTAAAGGGCATCAGTATTTTACTATTGCAGCACCCAGCTCCTTATGGGCAGTGTTGCTGGGGACTCTTAGGTTTCTCCTTTGCGATTCTTTTTTTTATCCTAGAGTAACTACAGTTCTTAAGGATAGATGCTTAGTTTCTCTCCTAAAACTTTATAGTCTGAGAAGATTGGAACACACCACCCTATGTGGAGTGCCAAATGATACCTAGTATCCCCCTTCTCTCTGCTTTTGTGACCTTTTAGTTACATAGACAATCTCCTAGTTATGGCTGGTGGCAGTGAACATGTTCTACTAAGTATTGTGTAATTTTCCTACCACCGGCTATATCCATAGCCTCGAAAGTGCACAATAGGGGCATCCAAGTACCAACTTGAGGCCTCCCTTCTTTTTTCACCATTACGAGCGTGGTTGTTCTTTGTTGGCCCTTCTTCCATTCTGAAAGGGGGAGGCCTGTATGTGTGTGTTTTGCCTTTAGCTGTAACCCTTGTGTGTCCCCGCCTAGGCTCCAGAGTGTTTGGGCAGGCAGGAAGTGGGGGAGGAGTTTTCTACCCCAGCGGGCCTGAATGGGGGCCAGCTCCCACTGGGGATCTGGCTGTCCTCATTGGACAGCCAGACACCCCCTCCTGTAAACTGCTGAGGAAGATTGCAGAGGAGTGAGGGCTGAAACTGGATAAAGGGTGAGGTGAAGCAAGTCGACCACTGGAAGCTGAAGACACGGAAGAAGATGACCAGAGGCGCCTGCAGACCTTTGCAACACTGCGAAGCGACCACTGCTGTTCTGATCCTGTTTTCTGCGTGACAGATTAACTCCGAAGGGGACTCCTTCCCTTGACTGGAGGGAACAACCAGTCCCAAGACAAAACTATGATTTGAGCCATCTCCAGAGGTCTTGTGAGTTTCCAGAGCTGCAGAACCCCAATACCAGGAGACCTGCTGCCCATTTCGAGTTCAACATCGTGGGAAGGCCAAATCCGTGCAAATCTTTGCTGAGCCCTCAAGGACACTCCAGGGATCCGATCCAACTTGCCCAGACCCGCCCAGCAGAATGTGGGACTGTAGAAAGCGAAGAAGATTGACCAGGCAAATCGGGTCCTTTGTTGGTGCTGCAGAAAAAGCGCCTAAACCGCAGAGTGACCAGAGAAGTTGGTGAAAGCCGTGCCAGAGGTCCTCCCTCTAGACTGCTGCTGAGAGATCCCATCCATTGTCCTGCCTTTTGTCATCAGACCAGGGAATCCGGAGGTCGGGCCCAGAGCTGCAGCATCGCAGAGCATCCACCACAAACGTTTTTTTCAAACCTAAGGTACTGTGTGCTTACCTTATTCCAGAAAGTAGCTCCAGAACATTGCAGTGCACATAGAGGTGTCCAGGGCAACCCCCTCTTACCTCTGGCTCAGGCCACTGCTTGTGTTCCTTTAGCGAGTCCTTTTACAGGGTCTTCAATGTTGGTTAAGTCTTCTTGTATCTTCTTTTCTAGAGACTAGAAAGTATCCACAGGAACTTTTGGCTTCTTCTGCTTTTCAAGACTTTAAGCCTCTCCGAACTGCCTTTTATCTAGGGTTGTTTTTTGGACATTAAAAGACTTGCTGTGCAGGGAAACTGTCTCTAGAACCTGGAGCTCTGCTAGGATAACACTAACCAACTGTTTTCCTTCCCAAAAATTACTATCGAATATGTGTATGCTGACTAAATACAATTACTGTGTTACTTTGTGGGTGCGCGTTGTTACCAATAGTACAGTAGACCTGTCAAACTCCTGTAACAATTGTGCGCATTCAGCAACTACCAATTAAACTTTTGAAAGTATTGCATAGTATACCTATGTGTGTAGGTTTATTGTGCTAAGTATTTAACAGTGACTCTTGTGTAAATATAATACATCTATATTTTAATATGCATTTGTGTGTGTGTGTTTCTTTGATGTGCATTACTAACCTCGTTCAGTGTACTTACCTACAGCTCACATCTTCCTCTTAAGATAAGCCTGAGTGCTCTGCCACGCTACCAAGGTCTCTGAGTAGTACAGACTGATAGTAAGAGTTGGGGATCTACAAACCACTGGGATAGCTTACTAAAGTCTTATCTCCAAGTAGGACTTTAGGAAAACGGTCCTAACAAGGATGGAGGGTCGTATGGAGGACGGGGGACTATGGACTAGGATTACGGTGGTCACTACATTAAGTAGCATGTATTTACTCCTACGTCCCGTCCCTTTTCCTCCATACTGCAGGGGCGATTACAACTGATGCTAAGACCTTAGGGAGGAGAGGTGACCTACAGCCTTACGCAAATAGATTCCTCAGCACTGCTTTGCCAAAAGCCACATCTGACCTTGCGCTGCTGTCCAGACAGTCCTTGCAAAAAGCAGATGGGATGCAGATGTTGCCGGACTGCTGATGATCTGCTAAGGCGCATGCCTTTGGAACGCCACTGCGGTAGTCTTTACCCTGATTGCATGGCCGTGTACATTTACTGAAAATCCTTGTTCTGCACCTTGTAAGCTTCCTCAATAGCTGCCACCATCCATCTTGCTATGGAAGCTTTAGAGGCTTCAGAGCTGGACTTTGATCCTCCATATGAACAAAGTGTCAGTCTTGTGCATCTCCTTTGTCCTTACCTGGTAGAACTTTAGGGTTATTCTAACAGCAAGACAGTGTAGGACCCTTTATGCGTCTGACAGCGGATTGGAGAAAAACGTTGAAAGCACAATCTCCTCGTTCAAATGGAATGATGAGACCACCTTTGGTAAGAACGTTGGGTGAGTGTGAAGCACAACCTTGTCCTTGTGGAAGGTAGTGTATGGTTCAGACGCAACCAGCGCTTGTATATCACTGACTCTGCGTGCTGATGTGAGACCAACCAGAAACACTGTTTTGATTGTGACTAGTCTAATGTCTGTCGTAGCCATAGGCTCGAAAGGCTTATACTTGAGTGTGTTTAGCACCACATTTAGATCCCAGACCGGGTGGGGTCGCTTAATCGGTGGAAACAGCCTTGTCAGTCCAGTAACCTGTCTCTTCACCACTGGATTCAACATAGAGTAGGACGTGGAGTCTGAGTTTTTGTAGCTCCTATAGCTGCCAGATAGGTGCTACACATGCCCACCTGCACTCCCAACTTTGCCAGGTGACAGAATGATAGTACATGGTCAAGGGAGCAAGCCATAGGGTATATCCCATTATCTCTTGCCCAGAAACGCAACATTGAACACTTGCCCCTATATTGGCTCGGTATGAAGTCCTTTCTCTCCCTTTGGATGATTTGCGGTTTTTCCTCTGATAATTGTAAGTGCTGCAGAGTCACATGCTCAGGAACCAAGCCTCTAGAGCTAGCTTCTCTGGAGCCGGGCGTACCACCGCCTCCCGCCATCCCATTGCGAGAGTAGGGTGGCTCCAGTCAATGGAAGTGCATTTGGCCCCCGCAACGCCAGCCGTATCAGATCCAGATATCATATTCTAGCTGGCCACTCGGGCACCACTAGTATGAGGCAGAGACCCTGGGATTCCCAGACTTTCCACATTACTCTCTGTATTAGCAGAGTTGCTGGGTACGCATAGTCCCTAAGGTTGTTCCAGGGCAGGTGAAGAGCGTGCCTCAGAGAGCACTTGCCTCTGCCCATCCAGGACGCGAAGGGTTTGCAGGTTTTGTTGACTTCTGTGGCAAACAGATCCACAGACTGATGGCCCCATGCTCAAAATATGTCACCAAGGACTCAGGGGCATATCTCCCATTCATAGTTGTCCTCTCCCAGTCTGCTTAGCCGGTCTGCTTCCACATTGCTGTTCCCTGGAAGATGGCCAGCTGTCAGATGGATGTCGCGAGAGATGGCCCACTTCCATATCCGGATTGTTAGTCTGTACAGGGGAGGGGATCTGGGACCCCCTTGCTTGTTGATGTATTACATATATGTGGAACTGTCCGTTTGAATAAGGACTCCCCTGTTCTTGACAAGTGGTAGAAAAGCTCTCAACGCTAGCTGTATAGCCCTGAGATCCCACACATTTATGTGGTTGTCCATGCCTGACCACAGCCCGTGGACTGAGTGACTGCCAAGGGTGGCCCCCCAGCCCTCTTGTGATGAGTCCGTTATTATTATCGATGCCTTGGTTGTAGAAAAGGCATCCCAAGGAGAGGTTGCTTTCCTCTCTCAACCATAAGGTCTGGGTGCAGGTCCCCACTTACGGTTATCCTGATGGACTGTGCGTCCTTATCTTGGTTCCAGCATTGCCCCAGATGTAACTGAATTCTTCTCATCTTGAGCCTGGTAAAGGGGACCGCCAGGAGGCAAGCTGCCATGATCCCCAGCAAGTGCTGGAACCACCATGGGGTCGTCGATGTTCTGCTGAGAAAGTGACCAATGAAAGCCTTCAAGGTTTTGATTCTGTCCTAAGTAAGAAACTCTTTTGCTCCTGTGTGTCCCACAGAAGGCCTGGGAAAATCAAGGACTGAGTGGGGGCCAGCTGTGACTTGCACTAGTTGATTGAGAACCCCAGCTCGTACAGAATGTCCATGAAACGCTGTGATCTAAGTTTCACTGCACCTGGCAACACTGCTCTGATTAGCCCGTCGTCCAAGTACTGGTAAACATGGTGTCCATCAGCTCAAAGTATAGAGGCCACCGAGTTTATTAGTCTGGTAAAAACCAGAGGGGCAGAATTCAGCCCCAACAGGAGTACTTTGTACTGGAAATGCAGTCCCGTAACTGTGAATCTTAGATAACAGCAACGAGGTTACCATATCAGTATGTGTCGGTAAGCATCCTTAAGGTCCAGGGAGCACATCCAGTCTCGCCCAAACAGGGACTCTGTTATCAGTGTCTGCGTAACCATCTTGAATTTTTGAAGGGGTAGATAGAGGTTGAGGAATGAGAGATCCGGCACCTCTCTCAGGCCCGCCTGGTTCTTTTTTTTTTATTGCGAAAAATCCTCGAGTAGAAGCCATATCCTCTCTGAGAGGGAGGAACCTCCTCTTCTGCAATGTTGGCATTCAGAGCTGACCTCTCCTCCGGGAGAGTGGGAGTCCCATTCTGTTAAAGGGGTGGGCAGAACTGTCCGCTCCTGTAATGGAAGTTAGGCATAGGTCAGGTCCTATGGGCATATGGCACAGAGGCATGGAGACATAATGCATGGGGAATTAGTTTTGAGAGTTTAATGTATTTATCTAATTTTCTGTTTGTTTGTGGATCTTCTTTGTGTTTTTGGCAGTCCTGAACTCTTTGTATTCAGAGTCAGGCAAAATTCCCAGACCAAGATGGTGGACGGGAGCCAGCATCCTGATTGGTCTGGGAAGGGACAAAGGACAGCTTGTGAACGTTCTAAACTGCCTTTCATTGTAAATTTTCCAGCAGTGAAGTCCAGTTTTTCAGGCTCCTGTGTGTTGGGCCTAAAGTTTATCTAAGTTTCAGGAAAGAATTTCCAGGAGGCGGTGAGAGATCATGATGCAGGAATTCGGGAAGATTAGGAGCGCTCTCTATTGTATTCAGTTTGAGAGAGACTTCTGTGTACATTTGCTACACTGCTTTTTTAAGTTCTTTTTTTTTTAAAATATATTTTTATTGATTTTCTGAACAACAAAGAGCTCTGAAAAACGATTACATTAGGGCACATGCCCATATCAACTTCAAACAAAGACCGTAACTCTCCACTGTATTCAGCCCCCCCCCTCAAAATCCCCCTTCTTGGGGTACAGGCTCCACGTTTCCATGGATAATTTCTTCGGGCAGCGCCGACCGGGCATATAAACAGACACAATGAATCAGCTTTCCTTAGAAGCGTAAAATAAGTTCAATCCTGAAACTGGTTTCGGGCCGGGTGGAGTGGTCATATCACCTTTCTGGCTCGCAGTTTGTGCTGGAAAACACCTCCAGGAATTGTAACCAGTCGGCCTCGAGCTGCGAGCTGGAGCCATGAAGTGCTGCTGTTAGTCTATCCATAAAATAAATGTCCTTGGCCACTTTCACCCATTCTCTCCTTGAGGGGAGTGCTGCTCTCTTCCATGTCCTGGCCCGTGCAGCCCTAGCTGCTAGGAGTAAGGAGTGTGTCAAGTCCGGGAGCTTCTCCCAGTACTCATCCTTTTGCTGTAGCCCAAATAATAGTGTGAGTGGCTCCAATGGATAGACCCCTTCTCCCGCGTCCTTAAGCCAACTGAGCACCTCCGACCAATAAACTTGGACCTTCTCACAGGACCACCACATGTGCCAATAGTTGGTCCTCTCTCCGCAACCGTGCCAACACAACGGGGCAACGTCTGGGAACATCCTGGAGAGGGTGATCGGGTCATATTGCCACCTATGAAGAAGTTTGATGGCATGTGTCTTGTACTGGCAGGAAATAGATGTCTTGAATGCCCTGCTACATAATTTCCACCAGAGCCCATCCCCAATGTCCCAGCCCAGGTCCCTTTCCCATTTCCCTCTAAGACTTTTAATCGATCCCTCGCGGGGGATTAAGAGAGCTCCGTACAGGAGAGAGATAAGGCCTTTCATTTCCGTGTGGGAGTCTAGGATTTTCTCGACCGGGGTGAGCTTTCTTTGTATGCAGGGCTTTAGCTTTGGTTTCATGAGAATTCCCTTAAGGCGAAGGTATAGAAGTGGGGAGAGCCTGCCAATTCCCAGAGCCTCCTCGAGCTCCTGGATGCTTATGAAGGTGTCCTCCCTCACCAGTTGGCCGACCCTGCAGAGGCCTGCGTCGAACCATGACTGGTAGTGTTCGTGGCCTGGGATTTCCTCTAGCACTGGAGTGGACCTGATGTGGCTCAGGGGCGAAGGCCATGTCGTGACTTTCTCTCTATTTCCCTTCCCCGCTAGCGCTTTCCACATTGTACCCAGTATCGGGTGATCCCTGATTCTTTTGGGGAGCTTATTTAAAGGGACCCATAGCCATTCGCCTACGGTGACTGGGTGCAGGTAGTAGTTTTCAATGTATACCCATTGTTTATTGGGGTCCTCTCTAAGATGTGGGACCAAGGCCCTGAGTTGGGCTGCCCTGTGGTAGACTGTCAAGTCGGCCAAGGCGACCACCCCTCTATCTTTTGGGAGGGTGAGGGTCTCATACCCTATTCTGTGTCTCCGGCCCTGCCACATAAACTTCATTATGCGCCTCTTGGCTTCTCTGAGGTATGTGTCTGGGGCTTCCAAGGGGAGCATCTGGAAGACATACAGCACTCTGGGGAGCAGGTTCATTTTTATGGCATTTATCCTTCCCATCCAGGAGATCTGCCCCTTCCCCAAGCTCTCCATTTCTCTGAACAGTTTATCAAATAGTGGGGGGTAGTTGGCCTGGTTCAGATCCTCACCGGGGCGTACTATGTTGATCCCCAGGTATTTTATCCCTTCTGTACAGATCTGCAGGCGTAGTGGGATAAGTTCAGTAACATTTCTATCCGTATCAGAGGCAAATGGAAAAATCATGGACTTGCTAATATTCACCTTAAAGCCTGAGAATCGACCGTACCGTTCAATTTCCTGCAGGGCTGCCGGGAATTTCCTTGTCGGTTCCCGGAGGTGAAGCAAGATATCATCTGCGTAAAGACCCAGTGTAAAGGTACGTTCCCCCACCTCAATTCCCTGAACCCCTGGGGAGCCCCTGATATACTCTGCTAATACTTCCATTGTCATGGCGAAGAGGAGTGGGGAAAGAGGGCAGCCCTGCCTCGTACCTCTTTGGAGGTGGAAGACTCGTGACAGACACCCATGACTGTGACTCTGGCAGTTGGTGACACATATAAGGCTTTGATCGCTCGTATAATCCCAGTTCCCAGCCCCAGTTTCTTGAGTACCCCCTGGAGGAATCCCCAGTCGACCCGGTCGAACGCCTTCTCTGCGTCGATCGAGACCAAAACCGGGTTTCCACCCCTCGGCGCTGCCTCCCTCATCAGATGTAGGGTCTTCCGCATTGTGTCGGCCCCCTGCCTACCCTGTATAAAACCCACCTGATCGGGATGGATTAGCCTCGGCATATGACCGTCCAGCCTAGTAGCAATGATCCTGGTGAATAGCTTTGCATCCACATTCAGGAGGGAAATAGGTCTATAGGAGCGGCTATCCGCCGGGTCCTTCCCCTCCTTCGGGATTACTGTAATTAGCACTTTGCCAAAGGATGTGGGCGCTCTGCCTGTCTCCATTATGTGCGAGAAGAGACCTGCCAGGAACCCTGCCAGGAGGCCCGAGAAGGCCTTGTAAAAGCCTGCCGTGAACCCATCCTCTCCTGGGGCCCTACCCCTCTTCAGGCCCGCTATAGCTCTTAGTACCTCCTCCTCCGTTATCGGGGCGTCGAGGATTGAACTTCTAGGGGTTCAAGAGCCGGGAGGGTGACCCCCTTGAGATAATCATCCAAGGCTTCCTTTTCCGTCTCCGCCTCTCTTCCATACAGGGCCTCGTAAAAAGACACACATTTCTCTGCAATCTCTTCCGGGTCGGATACGTCCCCTTCTTCCCCACTACTTAACCTCGCCACCCATCTATCCGCCCTCTGGCCTCGAAGTTTTGCTGCCAGCATGGTGTCCGCCTTGTCCCCTTTTTCATAGTATTTTTGACGTAAATGTTGGAGTCCCGCTACAATCTTGCCCATCTCCATTTCCCGCAATTCTTGTCTCTTTTCCCTTGCGATGCCCAGGTCCCTCTCTCTCTCTGTCTCCACCTTCCCCTCCGACCTTTCTAACGTAATTATCTCCGATCTTAATCTGTGGGTCAGGAGGGTCCTAACCCTTTTTTTGGAGGCCCCTTCACTAATTAGCCTACCCCTCCAGGTTGCCTTTGCCGCCTCCCACACAATCTCCCTGTTGACTTCCCCCGTGTCATTTACCTCAAAGAATTCTCTGATCGCTGTTGCCATTTCTTCCTTAAAGACCACGTCTCTCAACAGGAAATTGTTGCATTTCCATAGAGATTCCCTGGGTTTCAGGCCTGCCATACAGACATCCGACCAGACCATATTGTGGTCTGACCAGCTAACGGGCCGAATCTCACAGGTCTCTATTCTGCTCATGTGCTGGTTTCCAATGAAAAGATAATCTATTCTAGTTCTGGTGCCGTGGGCCGCAGAGTGGAAGGTGTATCCCTTGGGCCTCGGGTGCAGCTCCCGCCATATGTCCACCAGCACCTGCTCCCACATTATTTCCCGCAACGCCCCGTGAGGCGTCCCCCCACTGCTATTCGGAGGGCCTGCGTTCCCACTATGGTCCAGCTCTCGGTCCGCCCACATATTAAAGTCCCCCCCCAGGAGCAAAAGGCCATCTGCTTTAGCCATCACCTCCCGCAGGGCCTCTTGAACGAATTCCCTCTGACCCATGTTGGGGCAATATATTGCTGCAAGGGTGACTCTGGTATCATGTAACTTACCAGACACTACCAGGGCCCTCCCATCCTCCCTCTCCCAAGTGGACACTTCCATTCATTTCTGATTCCTATGAAGCAAGATACCGACTCCTCCTTTCTTTATGTGGCCGGATGCCCAGAAGGTCTGACCCACGTGTGGTCCAGGGATGGCCCTCTCCTCCCCCCTCACCGTCCTGGTTTCTTGTACAAACATAATATCCACTCTCCCGTTTCTCATTTCCCTTCCTAGAAGGGAGCGCTTCGTTGGGGAGTTAAGCCCCTTGACGTTAAGGGAGCCCATCCTAAGCGACTCGACCCGGCCCCTTTATTCACTGTCTGCCATTGCTTCTCTCTGATGGATTAATTGTTTTCCCGGTCCTGTGAGAGCTGCCCCGCTTCTTTACCAAGCTGGATATGTCCTGTGCCCCAAGGTCTTTGTCCCCCATCCCCTCGCCTCCCCCCTCCCTTTTCTCTCCCTCTTGCATGACGCCTGCCAACGGGCAAGCCACCAGGGTGTGAGCGTGTTCCTGCACCGCAGTTCTCTTGATGAAACTCGCGTCCCCGGCCGGGGTTGCTAACAAACTAATCTTGATCTTCCAGTTGGTTTGTCTTACTTCACCTAGTCCCCTTCGGCCTCCGATGTCGGGGTGTTTGGTTTCCTGAATTTCCTCCTGCCCTTTGTCTTCTTCTTCGTGGCCGAAGGGCCAGCCGGTTCTCTCCTGGTGTCACCCGATGCTTGGTTGTCCACCTCGTCTTCCTCACGCAGGGCGACCCCCTTGATCACTTGCAGTACTTGCGAGGCCTCCTTGCCACTGGTCACTCTGTAGTCCACCCCAGCGCGTTCAAAGGACAGGGCGAAGGGGAAGGACCATCTGTATCTTATGTCTTGAGCAGTAAGCCACTGGGTGAGCGGACGACATTCTCTTCTGCGGGTGAGCGTAAGATACGATAAGTCCTGGTAAATCTTAATTGTGTCGCCTTCAAAAATAAAGCTCCCCAGCCTCTTTGCCTTCTCCAGGACCTCCATTTTCTCCCTGTAGCGGAGGAACCTCACCACAATGGACTTTGGGCCTCCACCCGCAACCCCTCCACCTCGATGCGCTCTCTCCACCTGGACCTCTTTGCCCCCCTCTAACGCGAAGAGCTGGTTTATCAGGCCCTGGACCTTCCTCCCCACATCCGCCGCTGTCTCCCCTCTCTCCTGCGACACACCCATGATACGCAGGTTGTTCCGGCGCTCTCTGTTTTCCAAATCGTCCATCTTCAAGGTTATGTCCTCATCTCTTATCTCTAGGTCCGTTAGCCTCGCCTCGTATTTCATGTCCAGGAGGTCCGTCTGGAGGTGGTTGTTTTCCATCCCCTCCATTTTCTCCTCTATGGTGTCCACCCTCCCCTTGAGATCCACTATGGACGCTTGTATATCTGTCCGGATTGCCTTGATCTCGTGGAGGATGTCCTTGAGATCCTCCCTCGTGAGTGGTGCAGGGGGGGGGTTCGCCGCCTGAGGGCATGGTGTCTCTGGGGGCCTCCTTCGTGGCTGAGTGGGGCCGTCGGAAGCGCTGGAGAGACGAGATCGCCCCCAATGTCGGCGTGCTCTCCAGGGTCTGGGTTTCTTGACGCATCCAGGGGTGGTGCCTCTGTCCGGGGTCCTTTCGCGGGGGACCTGTGGTGTACACCACGGCCCAAGGCCCCCCCCGTGCCTGGTGTGCTAAGGTCTTGCGTGGAGCGCCTCGTGTTGGGTAGCAGCTCTATGGGGGGGCTGTGCCGTGTCGTCAGGTGGGACCTTCGGGGGGTACGGTGTCCGATCCTCGGCACCTTCGGTCCCTCTGGCCTACTCCCCAGCTAGGTAGGGAGCCGGGGCGCCACACGGGAAAGGTTGTGCGGGAGGGGAGCCCGCTTTCACTGCATCCAGTCTGTCTCTTCCCGCCAACGCTCTCCTCACCTCCTCACTTCACAGTCACTGTGGGGGGTCCAGGCCGCTCAACTGCTCCTCTCCGTAGCCAGTGGGGGCCCGGGCCACGTCCCCCAGAGTCCGCGACACCCGTCCGGTACCCCGTGTCGGCAGGGATCACGTGTGGAGGGTCCTCGCCCCGTGCCTCCCTCGGTGGTGCTCTGGGCCGGTATCCTGGGTTGGCCGTTTCCTCCCGCGGGGGCGGCCGTCTGCGGGTCCTCGTGTGGGCCTCCCAGGAACGAGGCTCCCCGTGGTGTGCTGGTGGGCGCTCTTCCGTTCCTCACCGTCCCCCGTACGTTGTTGAAGGGCGGGGGCCCGGGAAGCCCTTCTCCAGAGCCCGCGGCCCTCTATCTCGATGAGGGACCGTAGCCCCGTGCCTCTTATGTCGCCGCGCCTCCTTGGAGACCCGACCGTCCGGCACAGGTCGTGAGCGCAGGGTGGGGGCGCGCGGCTCCACTAGTCCTTGTCGCGGTGCCGTGGGGTCGGCCGCCCTCGGTGTCTGGGGCCTCTGGCGTCTCCGGTGCACACTAGCCTCCGGTGCTGGGGAGCGCTCTGTGGGCCTTTCTTGGGGCTCCGCTCCCGGTCTCACCACAGAAGGTCTTCACTGCGGGTCTCGGGGTGGGGCCCGCTGCATGCAGAGGGGCTCTCCACTGGCTGGGCTCGGTAATCCAGGCCGGGGACTGGTCGCATCCACTAGGCCCTGCGGTGCATTCAGGAGCGCAGGACTTACACGTCCAGCATGTTCCGCGCCCCCTGGTGGTCTCCCTTTTAAGTTCTTTTAGGGAATAAATGTAGAACTAAATTGGTAGTAAGGGCAGAGGAACAGGAAATGGTCCAGTGGTCTGCAAAGTGACCACACCAGAACGGAGTGTGTGAGGCAAGCCTGCCCCACCAGAGAACTGTGTACCCATATGCCCCGCTCGTTGTTTCTTTCCATCTGCGGCTGGGGAATGGTTGGAGGTTGGGGGGAATTGGTAGAATCCCTTTGTAGAAGATCGCTGCTGCTTGCTCCTATACAGGCTCTGTGACCCGTCAGGGGCTCCCGAAACCCTCCGGAAACCACCAAATGTTCTCCCTCTGTCCGATCTGCATTGAACTTGCCCAAAGACTTTGGCTAAAATAGCTAAGGACTTAGCAGTCGGGGAGCTCGCCTTCTTTTTTGTTTAGCCTCATCTGTTGAGGAGCGGAATGACTCCACCCCCTCGAACAAGAGGTCCAGAATCTGCTCTTGGACATCTGTATTATTCTTTGTGGCCCTCATCCAGGCTGAGTGCCTCATATCAATGGCTATGCAGATGGCCGGCACCATTTTGTTTATGTGGGCCACTGCTTCTTCCATCATGTTTTGCGCCACCATCTTGGCTTCTGCTAGTCCTGAATTGAATGCTGCCTGTTTGTGAATAGGAAACTGGTAGAAAGTCAGAGATTTCTCTCCATAGCCTCTGGCTAGTGGCTGCTAGCATGGCATCCCCATTTGCCTGCCTAAGATGTAGCCCGCATTAAGCTATACCTTCTTTCCGAAGGCTTCTAACACTCTGACTTCCTTTGCTAACAGGGACGTCGTAGTGGTTGAGGTGGTACATGCCTGCAGCTTAGAGCACATTGATGCAGTGCTATGACTGAGGAATGCGGTTGCGGGTGCATGGACATCAGAGTGGTGTTGCCCTCTGCCTGCCTATACTTAGCGTACAGCCTTTTATTAGCCGGCTCAGTAGTGTGTGGTTTGGTCCAGCCCTTTTTAGCCAACGCCTCAACCTCTTTTTGAAGGGGTTTTCCTGACCTGGTTCATGCCCTTAATGTTAGCACCTCTGCCAGGAGTCCTGCCTTCAGCTGTTCCTGCGGAGGTTGCGGTAGACCCAAATATTCTGCTAAACCTGCTAACCTGTCATGAAAAGCTCTAGCAGACATGGATTCTTCTGCATCCTCCTCCTTGTCCGTGTCTGGAGGATCTGCACCCCGCTGATTGAGGCTTAGTTGCTGTGTTCCTTCTGCAGGCTCAGAGCCTGGCCTTTGGAGCTGTTTTGAGACAGGATGCGACGAAACCTCTGGTACCCCGTGGGCTACTGGGTCTGCCTGTGGTGGTGGCTGCGGAGGCACTTGTACCGGGGCTGGTGGCAGCATCTGTAGCAGACCTGCTGGTTGAGCATGTGTGGTAGATAGTACCGGCATCACCTCCTTTATAATGCCTTTCAGTATTCCCGTCATTTGCTGGGACCTCATGAGGGTCATACATTTTTCAAGAAAACACTCCTCGCATGCATGGGAAGAATGCTCTGGTGCTGCTGGCATGTTTGCTGTGGGATGTGGCTGACTGACCCCTTGCCTGATCTGCATATAGCTTGCATCTGTATAATTGACCGATACGGACGGCACAGGGTATGCCATACACCATGACATTTTGCGGTGTGTACATTGGCAACCACTCAACCCTAGGGGTGAAGTCATGCCTCGGCATCAAGGGCATACAGCCCTGGGGACCCTCTGGCTGGAATGTGCACGTCTCTTCATGAAGCACCATCTTGTCTCCCAAAGCCGCCATTTTGTCTGTAGTAGCAGGAATGTGTGAGAAACTGGATACTGGAGATGAATCTGAACGAGTAGGCACTTGGCGCAGCCATTACAAGCCCAGCTCTGACGCCGCTCAGAGCGCCTGGTCCCTGAGGTCTGCTATCAGGCCCACTTAGACCCAGATGGGGCCTGTAGTCATGTCCAGTGGCCCTATGCCTCAGGGCATGGCCTGCTGTCATAACTAGTGACATGTTGCATGGGGCATGATATTCAATTATGCCCCAGGACCATCCTGCACCCGTCATGTGACCTCTGGGCATGTCATGCCGTCTTACTCTAGTCACCTCAAAGCATCCATATGTGCACATCAGGGCTTGCCTGTGACCAAGTGCAGTGGCTCAATGCCCAGGCCAATGCCTTTAGCCACACCATGTGGCCACTTGTCATGGCCTGCAGCCAATCCCACTGGCAACTTTGCTGGGCATACCCCAGGGCACCCCCAAGGAACCTCATAGTCTCCTGGTCATCCTGGGAGAGCGGGGCGGGGGCGTGAGCTTGGCCAGGCACTCAAGCCACCTCTTGTGCCCATGACCTTTGGCTGCTATCCTCCTGATACCCCGATTCCACCCGATATCACCCTTAAGCATGCCCAGCCACCCTGCCGGGAGTATGGCCAGGGGCCATGCCTGAGCACCCTTAGCCAAGCTATGGTCCTGCTCCCCACGACCAGTGCTTAGTGCTGTTTAATATTGTTAATGCATTCCTCAACTTTGATTCATATTGATCATTGATAAATGACTCATTTATTTATCTTGGAGATCTTAGTTTCGTTATCTGTAATTTGTTGCATGTGCTTGCACACCATGCTTATCTGCTGTTTAGCTTCCAGCACTTGGATCTTGCCCAGCCGTTATACTGATGAATTGTATTCCTCTGAGCTTAAGTGCTCACAGACCCTAATGAAGAAATTAAATATTCAGGGAAGTTTGAAAATATGCTAATGAATACTCAAGGAGAATAGTCGCTTTTGCTCATCTATCCACCATTTTTAATTGGATTGAATAGAACATGTTTTGCACATACATGTTGTACATTATTGTTTTATTTTACATGTGTGCTCAATAAGAACTAAAAAGGGAAATGGAAGATGATGTGATGCAATTGCTACCTGTGTTTTGAAATTTGTGAGTAACTCAAATGATTTGTTTTAAAAGCTACAAATGGACAAGTTGCCTTCCCGCCACGCAATAACGGAAGTCATGACGTGGATTTCTCTCATGGAAAATATAATTCAGGAAGATGAGGAGAATCTCAGGAACGCTGTGGGATTTGAGGCGATTCTGGAATATCTGCAGAAGTACAAGGTATTTCTGATAGGAAGAAATGAACATGATTCCTTAAATATAGTTCACTCTACCAGTGTAACTTGAATGTTGCCAATGAGATGTTCTGTGTTTTTCTGTAAATTGGAAGCCAGGACATTTGGGATCGTTTTGAACATCCTTACACCGTTTGGACATTTACTGACCACCTGATGTGTTTAGAGACCCAATCAGTGAGGGCTGCTTTGTTAAGCATAGTGTTAAACTATGTTCCGTCTAGAAATGATCCTGGCTGCCTTTCAGTCTTCCTCATCTGTAATGTGCTATGAAACACCAGGGACTGATGTATTCCAATTTGCTCTATAATCTGTGTGCTTAAATCCTGAACGACCTTTTTATCCATGGACTGGTCCGTACAATCATCCCTTAGTAAAGGCCTCTCTGCTTCTCTTTATTTGCACTTCTTGGATTTGTTGGCGAAAACAGAAAGTCAGGTTTTAATCTAAAACACTTTACATGGCACATAGAATTAGTGTGTGGGGCAGTGCCTTTATCCGACCTTTAACCACCCGTTCCCGGTGATACGCCACTTCTTGCCACATAGATGGACGATGGGCTTCTATTGCAGGTCACAACTAGTTGCTCAAGGCCCTTAAACCCCTTCCATTTCACCATGCTAAACTGGCTATTGTGACAACCCAAGGTTATCGCCCTCACTGTTTTGTGTGTTGAAATCTATTATTTCAGCAGAGCCATAAAAAGTTTACAAAATTTAAAACACAAGAAAATGTAAATATACGTTGTAAAACTAAAAATGGATACACAACGGTTTAAAAATGTCACACACAACACCCACACAGAGGCTAAATACTTAATTAAACAATGCCTATACGCCGCAACAACAGTCCTTGTTTGCCACTGAACAAAAAACAGTCTTAATCAATATCTCCTTCCAGCACAGCATCTTCCACAAAGGTGGTACAGAATGGACATTTATCTAGAGAATCCTTCTTCCAACGTGCAACAAAGAAATGAACCGGAAGAATTCCTAATCTAAACTTCAAGTCTTCTCAATCCTTTTACAAGGGATATCTAGATAAGTTTCCAATACAAAAACACTTTTCAACTCTAAAAATTCAAGCACCACCCTTTTCTCCTTTGATTGTTTACATATCTCTTTTAAAAACCATGTATCATACGCCTCCCTCAAAACAAGTTTATAATTATTTCCCAACCGAAGGGGGTCATCCAGCAGCTAAGGAAGGTCCAGCAGTATGGCCATATTTTTTATAAATTGAAACCATGGAAGACCAGTTACACCGTTCTGATGCAGCAGGTTGCTCATTCCCTCCCAGTGTACTACAAGGTCACTTGTATGCCAGATTCACAACCAGTATAGTAGCGGACGCAACTTTATCAAATACTCAAGCCCATACTAACCTCAACTCAAATTTGATCGGTAAATTTGGAGCACTATTGGGAAGGTTAAGGTGCTGCTTCAATATTTTATTTTCCTCACAGACCAGACCGCTGGTATCTGAATATCCCCACAATTCTGCTCCAAATAACACAGCAGGGACTGCCTGCATTCTTTACATTTCCATTACAGGGGAAATACTTCTCCCTCCATACTTATTGGTGAAGCTAATCACCGCCAGTCCCCTCCTGCACAGGTTATTTGAGCTTTTCTCTACTAGGCAACTCCAACTGCAATTACAGCAAACTAATAGCCCCATATAGACATAACACTCCACCTTTTCCAAATTAACATTTACCCATATAAAATTAGTACGATTTACGCATATATTCGTTCTTAAGAGTAAACATCATAGCTTTAGACTTTGAAGTATTAATCTTTAAGTCTTTGTCCTGACAATAGGTTAACAAAGCAGTCAATTGTTTTTGTAGGCACTGTTTTGAATAAACCTGTTTCTCCAGCATGGGGTCTGGCATGGATTCACATGCTCATGAATATTCCCCGTCGTCAGGCTGGGAATCCTCGGTAAAGAAAAAATCAGTATCAGTTTCGTTTCTGATCTGTCTTTCGTAGTAGTAACCAATCACTGTTCTCTGTATCATACTGCCCTCTACCTAAGCCCCGCCTCTGGCAGCCATCTTCAGATTTTTACCGCACGTTCAAGTGTTGGGAGTCCTTGTGCTTAGCTCTCGAGCTTTTACTGCGTGTTTTGCGCTTTTTCAGGTGAATTTTCACATTTTTTCGGTTAATCGAGCCTCAAGCTCCACCGTTTCTACTCCCGTTAACGGCTACCCGTTGCAGGATTTTCCTACGCCCCTCAAGGGTGAAGATTTCGTCGAATCAACTTCTTGGAGTATTCCAGAAGATTCCCGGCCTACTTCGAGATGGCCCAGGATGCGAGTTCGTCGCCCGGACCCAAGCTGTTTCGCAGCTGCCCTGGATGCGGGCTACAGAATGTGTTTAAGGAAGACGAACATTCGCGATGCCTCTACTATCTTCATGGGGACAAGACTCATGTAGAGAAGGACTGCCAGTTCTGCAAGAACTTGTCGGAGCGGACCATGAGGGACCGTCGATCCCGTCTCGCAAGCTGGTTGGAGAAGGGCTCGACGGGTGAGAAGAAGAAGAAAGGGTCCGAGCGGGCTTCTAAGTCCTGTGCGGGCGCCCTGCCGACGGGGGCCCAACACCAGGCCAAGCGCCGCGAGTCCGCTGGCTCCGGGAGCGCCGAAAGGTCGGGCTCTTCGGTCGCCAGGCAGGGCGCACCTTCCCCGGCACCGTCAACCACGATCCAACGCTCCGGTTCGGGGAAGAGAAAGTCCGAGACCCCGGGTAAGCTTCGGGAGAAGCCCCGTCCGATCTCGGAAGAGGGGGAGCGGGGTGTCGCCCCTCCCCCGAAGGAGAGGGCCCGGGACGCACCTAAGGTGGTGAAGGCCCCTACCCAGCAGGCGAAGGCCTCTATCGAGACTATCGCGGCGACTCTGGCCAAGCCGGCAGAGACACCGCCAGCGGAGACCGCCTCCGGGACTAGAGTTTCCCTGCCGCCAAGGAGGGAATCCTCTTTTCAGCCCATCGTCGTGGCCGCCATGATGGAAGAAGCGAGGGGGGGCACGGTGCCCTCCTCGAGCTCGGAGTCAGCCTCGGAGGAGGAACTGACCGAGGCCGTGAGGAACCTCGAAGTCCAATTCGAGAAGGTTCGATCCCGTCAGGAAGATCCTCGGGAGATAACCGAGGAAGACGACGATGGTGAGGAAGAGCGGCCTTCCCTTCCGGCGCAGCCGGATCCTAGGCCTCAGGATGGCTTGGCGGCCATTTTGTCTGCTATCCAGTCCATATGCTCTGAGATAAGGACTAGATTCCCACGGCCCAGGCCGGAGGACCCGCAACCTGGCCCGTCGGGAAGTCCTCAGAACAAACGACGGAGGACCCAACCCTCTCCTCCGCTCGCCCCCGTAAGTCCTACAGTTCCCTCCTCATCCTCCCACGAGTCGGGAGATGACGGTGCGTTGGGCTCGACGACGGGTTCTGACGACGACGGAACGGGTCTCCCGTTTCCCGTCGCACGGGCCTCGCCGCCCGACGAGATTGGCTCATTCCACGCCATGATCGCCAGGGCGTCCGAATTGTTCCAGCTCTGCCCGGAGGAGCAGAGAAAGGAAGGTTTCCTCTATCAGCGCCGGGAGGCCAAGAGGAAGACGGTCATCGCGGTGCCCCTAATCGATGACATCTGGGAGGAGGGCCTGTCGGTTCTCAAGAACCCCTCCACGGCACCAGCCAAACGGGACCGGTACGAGAAGAAGTACCGGGTCCCCGAAACCGCTCCCCTGTGCCTCAGGGCCCAGCCAACGCCAGACTCGGTCGTCTCGGTGGCGGCGAAGAAGAAAGCGGCGGGGTCAGGAGCCTCGACGTCGAATTCCCCACCGGACGGCGAGGGAAAGAAGTTGGACGCCATGGGGCGGCGGGTCATTTCGTCGGCGGCGACGACGATCAAAGCGGCCAACGCCCTGGCGATCGTGGCCCGTTACGACAGGGAGCTCTGGTTTAAGCTGGCCCCCATATTGGACTTCCTGCCGGACGACAAGAGGTCCGAGGCCCTGGAAATACTGCAAGAGGGGGAGGTGGCGTCGGACCACGCCATAACGGTGGCAACCGATATTGCCGATATCGGTTTCCGCCAGCTGGGCAACGGAGTTTGCCTACGACGACGGGGTTGGCTCCGGGCGACCGACGTCCGTCAGGACGTCCAGACCAGGGTGTTGGACATACCGTTCGACGGCAGCAACTTGTTCGGGAAGGCGGTGGACGAATCCCTCCAAGCCATAAAAACGGAGACGGCACGCACCCTAGGAGCCCTTCAGCAACGACGGCCCTTTCGGAGCTCCGGAGGCAGACAGGGTGCCTCCAAGGGATCCAGCGGTGGCTCGTCGTCCTACCGCCAGGCGGCACGCTCCTCGTCTCAGGAGGCCTACAGGGGTCGCGGCAAGCAGGGAGCGTCTCGCCGCCGTCGGCAAGGTGGCCAGGGCGGCAAGGCCACCACCTCCAAGCAGGACTGAACCGGCCATGGTCTCGGGCCCCCACCGAAGCACCCCGGTGGGAGGCCAGCTGACGAACTTCGTCGGCGTGTGGAAGTCCATCTCCACCGACCGTTGGGTGCTGGATACCCTGGCAAGAGGACACTCTATCGAATTCCTGACAAAGTGCCCTCACGTTCCACCTGTGGCCAGGAACGAAAATCATGTCCCGCAACTGCTGTTGGAAGTACGGGCGATGCTCAGGAAAGGCGCCATCGAGCTTGTCCCGAAGAGGCTCCGGGACTCCGGGGTATACTCAAGGTACTTCCTCGTCAGGAAGAATACGGGCGGCTGGCGCCCCATCCTGGACCTTCGTCGTTTGAACAAATACATCAGATCACAGAAGTTCAGGATGGTCACCCTCCAGCACGTACTGGGACAGCTGGAGGAAGGCGACTTTTTATCGTCGTTGGACCTGGAGGATGCATACTTCCACGTTCCCATCCTCAAAAGTCACCGAAAGTTCCTCAGGTTCGTCGTCCCCGGACGCCACTACCAATTCAGAGCACTGCCTTTCGGATTGAAGTCGGCCCCCAGGGTCTTTACCAAGTGCCTAGCACCAGTGGCGGCGCGGCTGTGCCTGCAGGGGATTCACGTCTACCCCAACCTGGACGACTGGCTCATCCGCTCAAGGACGAGGGAACTTGCCGTCGAACACACTGCGAGGACCGTCCATCTACTCACAGACCTGGGATTCGCCATAAACTACCCAAAGTCCCACCTGGTGCCGTCGCAGGTGGCCCTGTTTCTGGGAGCGAAGCTCGATACAGTGAGGCGCCTGGCGGCCCCATCGGAAGAACGGACGAACGCCATTCTAGGCAAAGCCCAGCGCCTGCTTGCCACGGACGTGGCCAGGGTGAGGTCCATCAAGTCCCTCCTGGGGATGATGTCCTCTTGCATCTACCTGGTGCGCCTCTGCAGACTACGGATGCGCCCTCTTCAAGAATTTCTCGACGCCCGTTGGATGCAGGCGACGGGCACCTTCGAAGACAGGGTCCCCCTCAACGAGGTGTTCCGGCGGGCGATTCAGTGGTGGGGCGTTCGAGCGCACCTCTAGGCAGGCAAGGACTTTCAGACGCCGGCATACCAGGAGACGGTGACGACGGACGCCTCCCTGGAAGGATGGGGCGCCCACACCGGAGATCTCCACGCAAGAGGCCTCTGGCTCCCGGAGGAGAGGCTCCTGCACATCAACGTCCTGGAACTCCGAGCCGTGTTCTGGGCTCTCAAATCGTTCCTCCCGTCGCTCAAGGGCAAGGTGGTGCGGATCTTCACAGACAATACCACAACAATGTTTTACATACGGAAGCAGGGAGGCGCCAGATCCCCAGCCCTATGCAAGGAGGCACAGGATCTGTGGCACTGGGCGGTCGCCCAGGGGATGTTCCTGGTTCCCTTCCACCTGGCAGGAGAAAGAAACACCATCGCCGACTCGCTCAGCAGGGAGCTGCGCGCGTGTCACAAGTGGGAACTGTGCCAGGATCAGGTGGATCAACTCTTCCGACGATGGGGCAAACCCCAAATCGACCTGTTCGCGACGAACTCGAAGTGCAAGTGGTTCGCCAGCAGGTTTCCCCAGCCGAGAAGCATGGGCGATGCGTTCTCGTTCCCCTGGGACAGCCTATACCTGTATGCGTTCCCTCCGTTGCCGTTGCTGCTTCGACTCATCAGCCAGCTCAAGAGGTCCCGGTGCAGGATGATCCTCGGCGTGGCCGAGGCAGATCTGGTTCCCGGACCTTCTGGACTTGTCAACGTCCCCTCCCATCAAGCTGTCGGCGGACGCAGACCTTCTCTCCAGAGAAGGAGGCGCCATCCTCCATCACGACCCGGCGACGCTGAACCTGCAGGCTTGGCTCCTGCAGCGCTAGAGTTTGGAGGCTACGATATACCGGCCGATTGCAGAGAGGTTCTTGCAAAGGCCCGGGCGTCCTCGACTCTCAAATGCTACGGTCATAAGTGGAAGAGGTTCTCTATCTGGTGCCGAGCACAGAAGATCAACCCCCTACGGATTACGGCCCCTCAAGTGCTGCCGTACCTGCTATCGCTGGCAAAGGCTGGGCTGGCCCATGCCTCCATTAAGATTCATCTGGCGGCGATCTCCAGATATACCAGAACCACAGGACAGACGTCCCTGTGGTCCCATCGTCTGGTAAAAGAGTTTATGAAAGGACTGTTCCGGTCGTTCCCGCCGGTGAAGGCCCCGGCCCCGGCGTAGGAACTTAACATGGTGCTGACCAGGCTCATGGTGCACCCATTCGAGCCGATGCACTCCGCACCGATGAAGTTTGTGTCGTGGAAGACTGCGTTCCTGGTGGCCATTACCTCCGCACGACGAGTGGGAGAGATCCAGGCCCTCTCCTGCAAAGCACCGTACTTGACTTTCCATGCCTCGAGGGTGGTGCTTAGGACGCACCCCTCCTTTATGCCCAAGGTGCCGTCGGACTTCCATCTTAACGAGCCCTTGGTGTTACCTGTTTTCTTCCCGTCTCCTTCGTCGCCGGCCGAGAGGACTTTGCACTCGCTGGATGTGGCTAGACCGCTGAAGTTCTACGTGGACCGCACGAAGAGTTTCCGGAGGACATCACAGCTGTTCGTGAACTTTGGACCTGTGAATCAAGGGAAGGCTCTCTCGAAGTCTTCTATTTCCAGATGGCTCTCCGGCTGCATCATGCACTGTCACCGGTTGGCTAACCGACCGCTGCCAGGCCGTCTGAGAGCCCATTCGACCAGAGCGATCGCTGCTACTACGGCGTTCTTATCTGGTGTGCCCCTGCTGGACATCTGCAGGGCTGCTACGTGGAGGTCGACGCACACCTTCACGAGATTCTACTGCGACGATCGGGATTCCAGGGAGGAGTCCAGGGTCGGCCAAGCAGTGCTGCGCAACCTGTTCGCTTAAGGTGAGCCTGGTGAGGAGGTAAGAGATGGTTAATGTTGAGTTTTTTGTATTGCTTAATGTTGAGCCTTTTGCCACCCCCGGTGGTTGTGCATGTGTGTACTGCTATTTATTCTTATATTCATGAGCATGTGAATCCATGCCAGACCCCATGCTGGAGAAGGAACAAGTTACTTACCTGTAACTGTTGTTCTCCAGCATGGGTCTGGCATGGATTCACATGCGAACCCTCCTGCCTACCCCTCTTCGGCTCTTCACTTGGTCATACTGCCACTTCACGTGCTACCAAATCTGAAGATGGCTGCCAGAGGCGGGGCTTAGGTAGAGGGCAGTCATTGGCTGTGGTCAGTATGACGCAGAGATCAGTGATTGGTTACTACTACGAAAGACAGATCAGAAACGAAACTGATACTGATTTTTTCTTTACCGAGGATTCCCAGCCTGACGACGGGGAATATTCATGAGCATGTGTATCCATGCCAGACCCATGCTGGAGAACAACAGTTACAGGTAAGTAACCTGTTCCTTCCTTGTAATGAATGGAGGCCATTTATTATTTCCAGAGTTAAGTTTACAGGTGGCTCGTGTGCCCAATCAGTATTAACATGTTTTAAACCTACTAAGCCACTTCTTTCCTTTTTCAAAATGTTTATTCAAGAAGAAAACTGAAAATTCTGACAAAATAACACTTTTATAATCAGGCCACTGACCAGATAGACAAAAACTGGGATTGAGACTGAATGGGATGCTTGGTAAATTGATTGAGACGTCAGGGTGGATCCATGGAGCCGTGCAAACACCAGCACTCCACTAGATCTGAAAATGCATGCAGCCCTGGCAGCGGCCTGCTGAGTGTGCTGCTGGAAAGTATTGATGTCATTTGGTGGTCCCAAGGTCTCCCTTGCTACCCCTGAGGTCTCCCTTGCTACCCCTATGGTCTCCCTTGCTACCCCTAAAAAATGTATTTATTGTTTTTACTTTTTTTTTTTATTGAAGCTCCTGGTCTGAGGCCAGCGCCATGTGGCTCTTTGCTTATTTAGTGTGTTCTTAAACACCTTAAATTCACAATGTAGGCACACACTTCCAAAAAGCATTTAGAGTAGAGTAAGCATCTGTTTCGGACTGTGTATTTTGCTTTTTCGTAAGTTGCAGTTATAGCATGTTTTTTTGTGCCGTTGGGTCTGTTATGATCATCACAAGACATTCCATCCCTGTGTCCCCGCCACTTGACAAAATCCTTGTGCCTAAAAGCGTGCGTACAGTGTAGATGTGTGTGTGATCTGCAGGTTGCAGGTTCGAATCCCAGCAAGGCCAAATTAGCCTTTCATCCTTCTGAGGTTGATAAATGAGTACCAACACAGGTTGGGTGATATATGTATATTTGTTCTATATGAAACACTTAAGCATTAGTGCTATATAATAACACATCATTATCAATTGGCCTTAACGTCTGTTTGCATTCTAAGTAATTTGGTAATATGAGCCTATACACACTGATATTATCGATGCATATGGTGATCCATTCTTGTATGAAATGTGTATCACATTACAGTGATATCGTAACCATATTTTCCGTAGTGTACTTAGGAACAATGCCATGTGATGCCACTTCCTGTTTTGTCAAGGGGTGAAAGGTTGTGTTCCATCGCTTCTTTGGATGTCACTTCGGGGTGGAGTCAAATGGCATCACTTCCTGTGATGTCATCAGAGGTCAAGGGTCATGTGATGTCACTTCTGCTACCCCTGGCACTTTGGCGAAATGACAACCTCGAGCTATGAAGCCCCTGGATGTCCCTCCCCATGGGACACCTCACCAACATTCAGATTTGTAGAATGCCTTCAACAGCCTTAAAGCAGCAGTGAAAGCCATAATTCTGACCAGCGCGGTGCTTACGGATTGCTTTCAGGTGGAGAAAGAAAGACGTCACTGTTCATCCCATTCCTGCTTCTCTTTACTTTAGCTATGCTTTGGGGCAGTCGGGGAGGAATGCGAAGTTTGCCTTATGCAGAAGATATGATTTAACATTGATGTGAGACCTGTCAGCTGCAAGAGCACCGTTAATGACTGTCTCATTACGAGGTTGGCTCTAACTCACTGATGCCACCGGCGTGTTGCCGCCAACCCCATAACACTGTTTCCGCCGCCTGGGATCCTGGTGCCACCGTGACATTACAAGTTCCGGCGGCCTGGGATATCAGACGGCAGAAAATGTTGTGCCCCATTCCTGTGGAGTCCCATAGGACCATGGGAAAGGGTGCACGGAAGCACCGGCACCGTTGTCAGCGGTGCCTGTGCTTCCATGGCAACCCTCCCTACGGGATTCGATGTGCCCGGCAGGTCAGACCAGTCGGGCGCATCTGCTGCGGTTCCGGGCAGGTAGACTAAGATACAACATGGAAAATCAGATGCTCTTCCATTCTCCAAAACGTGCTTTAACTGGCATTTCAAGAGTTGGGGCCTCATTACGAGGTCAGCGGTAACCCGCCGGTGCCATCTCCGGTTTGCCACCGACCCCAAAACACTGTTTCCCGCACCTGACTTTGCGGTGCCACTGGGACATTACTAGTCCCGGCGGCACAGGAAGTCGGGCATCGGATTTGGTAAGTGGAAGCACAGTTGCTAACAGTGCCGGTGCTTCCCTGACATCTCTGCCTACCGGAGCTGTTGCGCCCAGCAGAGTCAGACCTACTGGGGGCGCAATGGCCCCTGCAGGCAGACTTGTAGTGTGGTGGTCCGGAACCAAGGGTGCTGGTAAGCTTACCGGCAGACTAAGATACACAGGGGGAAAATCAGATGCTTTTCCAATCTCCAAAACGTGCTTTAGGTGGCCTTTCAAGAGTTGTTCTCAAATTTCAGGGTGAATAGTTAAAAAGTAATGTCTGATAATGAGAAAAAATTGTTGGTGAACATGAGTCACCCTTCATAGGAACAGACCTGACCTAATAAGGTGGAGAGACTCATTTTGCCTCAGTGAGCTACGCGGTGAGTCCTTCAGCCCCCGCACCAGTGCAGCTTCTGATAAGGCCCACCAGTGCACATCACATGTGCTCGAGGGACAGCAGCGTGATAGGGTATTTTCGAATCCGTACCTTTTCAGAGATGACGGCTTTCCGGCCGTTGTGAGAACGGGCTACTTCACGCTGCATCTCACGTTCAAACCAATTAAAGCTGCACCCTAACAATTCAAAGTAGTTGCCTTTGCCTGTATGTTGCACACTGATCTCCGCCGTAGGCACTGGCCCGCTGAGCTTTCCTACTTAGCTGGGTGATGCTCGTCGAGGCTGGTACTGCTAGGACTGACCTGGGGCAGACCAGTCACACAGAAGTCTTAATTTACCTCCAGCCCTACATGCTCCTGGGCAGATACGCCTCTTACTGCCTCATAACTGACTGGCGCTGATGGTAGCGTCCCAGGGAGGTGGACGCTTTGCCTACCTGCATGCAGACCTGGGGCAGCGCCAGTCACACCGCTGGCAAGCGCCAAGGAGGCATGATGAAGGTGTTGCATGTTGGAAAGCATGCGGACCCCAAGCCTGGCACACACGTGTCTTGCAGCGTTGCAACCTATGCTCTCGATCGCAAATAATGAACGCTCTTCAACGCCACAGTGACTATTTCTTGCATGCAAGCCTGCGGCCGAGCCACTGTTATCAGCTGTTTGCATGCGGCGTGAACCCTGATATTTCTCTGCAGTCCTATAATTATTATTCTTTATTTGTTTGTGATTCTAAAAACATCTTAACAATAAATTATAATACATTGCTTTAACAATGTAACATATCATTTATACATACGTTTAATACATAAGTGATTAGCCTGAGACTTGGCGAATACAAACTTAATAAAACTGTTTAAATAAATAAACAATGTAAGTCCTTAGGGTACAAACGAGTGCAGGTGGACTACAAATGTAAAATAGAATTTTAAGTCTGGCTAAATCTGTACATTAAAAGTTTAAAATCATCTCAATCAATATTTGTAATATTTAAAATTCATAAACTTCCTATTGCAATTATTTCAATTTCAAAATTAATTATTCAGGGAGTGCTTCTTCGGATGCAGAGTGACAGAGCTGTGATCAAGTGGAGTAGAGATACAGACCAGGCGACCAATGATTGCAGCCAGTCGAGGGCATTATGTCTGGTTGTCAACCCACAAGTAAACAAGGAAGCAGCATGCAGCATACAGGGAGTTTAGTTAACCCCTTAAGTGCCAGCCTATTATGCAAGTCTATGCAAAAAAGACGAGCATACTCGTCCTCAAATATGCGTATTGATGAGATGGAGTGCGCTGAACCTTGTGGATCTAGCAAACGTAAACTGCCTGTCATGCTCCTAAATGACTAAGATGAGTTATCACATGGCGGCCCCCCCAAAAGCTACAGTGACCTCGATTACGGAAATTGCCCCATGTACGTTGAATGTTTTCCGCTCTGCAATTTAGCTGACTGATTTGTGCACATTGCACGATGGGAAGTCCTGGCTCGCCGCCGCACGTGCGTGTAAGGGTAGCCGCTTCCTTCCCGGGGTTCTAGCCTGTGGCCCTCACGATGGCCACTTCTGCGGGAGGCGTGCAACCCACCGCGCACTGCTGGGAAGACGAGGGATGTCGCAGAATCACTGCTACGGTTTAGTTTAAACAGGAATAGCTTCCCATAATTTGTATTGTATTACTGATCAACATGCTCTTTTACAATTTACATAGAAAATAAGTAACACAATTATAACACATCCTAAACTAATACGTTTTATTTAATGACTGGCATTCTACTATCAACTGATAATCATTGATAGTTGTACACAATAAGTGAGTTGTTGTCCCCATCATCGTAAGAGCGTACTCCTCCAAGTAGCCATTCCTCGCAGACTCCTTACCTTGACAGTATACTAATGGACACCTTATTGTTTCAACTGCGGTATTACGTAGTCGGCAAGTTCGCTGTTTGCGGGGTGGTTTCATCCAAACCCACATTGGTCCACTTTGGGCAGTAGATGAAATGTCATGATAGCACAGGGGCAACGCGCTGGTCTTGGGAGCAAGACAGCGCAGAGCAACAGAGGTTCGCATCCCGGATCCGTGCTTAGAAAACGAACTCAGGTATGGTATAAGGCGCGTTATAAAAAAATAAAAAGTAGGTGGGTTGCTCTGATAGGAATTCGTCTTCGATATCTCCATATTGGCCCCTAAAAAAAAAGTAGCAAAAAATTTGGTGGGGTACATGTGTCCCGACATTTGAAAGTCTCGTTTCCTGCTGGTCTGCCAGACACTGGCAAGCGTTACAAGGGGCCCGCGCATGAGTAGCTCCAAGGGGAAAGAGGGTCGCAGTTGTCACAGCCTCAGAGTTAGTTTGCAACATTGATGGCACATGCACATGAAAATGATTAAATCGGGAAGAATCGCAAGCACGTGCACTTCCGCACCAGGGATGGATCCATCATCCAAGGTCAAAAAAGTTTTATTATCATAAGCATCAAGCTCGCTGTTATTGGTGTGTGTTGCTGCTACAATCTGAATAATTATATGATATGATGTGGCATTTATAACACACCTATACACAAGTGTTTCAAGGCACGACGAGGCAAGGGAGGGGGAACAGAGGGAAGACAGAGACAACGATTTTACTAGGCAAAGTGTCATTCAAATCGCGCAAGTGCAAGGGAAGGGGGAAGAAGAAAAGTGCAAGGGGGAAGGGAAAGTGCAGTTTTTGATTGATATTTTATTTCTATCGCGCTCGTACACAAGTGTTTCAGAGCGCGACAAGGCAAGGGAGGGGAACAGGAGAGAACAAAACAGCGATCTTACTAGGCCCAGTGACATTGAGAACGTGCAAGTGCATGGGAGAGGGGGGAGGGGAAAAGTGCATGGAAGGGGGAGAGGTAGAAAGTGCGAAGCAGAGGAGAAACAGATAAATAACAATAAATAAATAATAAAGGCAACAAACAGTGGTAATGCAGCCAGCAATTTGCAAGTGCTAGGTTTAAGGCAGCAGACAGGGTAGGTCTGATAAGTGCAGGAAGAAAAAGGGGGGGCTGTATGGGTACAGATACAGACCCCAGTGCAAGGGGTGGCCCGGAGGCAGTGCGGGAGGGTGGCAGGATGAGCAGGTACCTGGGCCCAAAGGACAGAGGGTGGCCAGGTGCATGGTGCCAAGAGAGAACAGATCAGCAGAGGAGAGGGGGAGCGAAGGCAGAAGAAAAGAGGAAGGTCTTGAGGCGCTTCTGGAACTGGAGATGGTTCTCCTCAAGTTTTAGAGTGGCAGGGAGGCTGTTCCAGAGGGAGGCCCCAGCCGAAGACCGAGATCTACCCCAGCTCGTTTCTTAGAAAAACGACTAACCCTGAGGGAATTGGAGGTAGAGGAGCGAAGAGCTCGAGAGAGGAGGTATTTGCGGAGGGATAGCTGAAGGTATTTTGGACCCAGACACCAGAAAGCCTTGTGGACAATGCAGAGGGTTTTAAATTTAATCCGTGCATCCACTGGGAGCCAGTGGAGAGATTTCAGAGCTGGAGAGATACGATCCCAGGGCTCGAGGCCAAGGACAAATCTCGCAGTCCTGTTCTGGATTAGTTGCAGAGGGCAGAGAGTAGAGGCAGGTAGATTTAGAAAGAGGCTGTTACAATAGTCCAAGCTAGAGAGAACCAGAGCTTGGGATACCATGAGCTTCTGGGGGAAGGAGAGGAAAGGCAGAGTACCTCTGAGGAGGTGCAGTCGGAAATTTGACTTTTTAGAGACCTCAGAGATGTGGGCGGAGAAGGAAAGGGAGGAGTCAAAGATGACCCCGAGGTTCTTAGCCTCGCAGGTGGGGTTAGGAGGAGGGCCAAGGGAGGCCGGCCAGAGAGTGAGGGGAAAGGATGGTGAAGGTGTGCCGATGAGGAGGATCTCCGTCTTGCTGGCATTCAGACAAAGATCATTGGCAGCACACCAATCTTGAATGGCAGTTAGGCAATCAGAGATGAGAGAGCGAGAGCAGGTGGCAGAGGGCAGCCTGAAAATGAGTTAGTGTCGTCCGCGTAGCACTGGAAATTTGAGCAGAAAATGGCAATGCAGTGGGCGAGAGTTGCCAGGTATTGGTTCAAAAGCCAGGGCGAGAGGTTAGACCCCTGGGGAACGCCACAGGTAGAGAGGAAGATAGATGAAAGGAAGGACCCAAGTTGTACCTGGGAGGGTCGTCGATCTGAGAGGAAAGAGGTCAGCCAGGCCAGAGCCTGATCAGTGATACCCAGGTTTTCACGGAGACGGTTGAGCAGGGTGGTATGGTTGACCGTGTCGAAGGCAGAAGAGAGACCGAGGAGGATGAGGACAGAGGGAATGTTAGAGTCAAGGTTGGAGAGCAGATCTTCACGGATGTTCAGGAGAGCAGTTTCCGTGCTTCTGGCAGCTCTGAAGCCAGACTGCTGGTCATGGAGACGGCCAACAGAATTGGAATGAAGGTTAAGCTGAGAGATGGCCAACTTTTCCAGGAGTTTGCCAAGAAAGGGAGTAATGGAAATTGGGCGATAGTTAGCTGGACAAGAATGATCAGCTGTGGGTTTCTTGAGAAGAGGATGCACAAAGGAGTGCTTCAGAGGGGAGGGGAAGGATCCAGAGGCAAAGGAGTGGTTGCAAAAATCAGCAAGGGCCGGAGCGAGGGTGTCAATGTGGTCCTTGATGGTTTTAGAGGAACAGGGATGAACCTATTTTGAAGGACGAGAAGGATGATGGGAGGGTGGCTAAAGGAGGGTCAGCAAGCACAGGTGGAGAGGGAAGAGGAGGGGTGTGGGTGGAGAGGGTGGACAGGATGTCCTTGGTTTTTTAAATGAAGTGAGAGGCAAGGGTATTGCAAAGAGCCTGGGAGGCAACAGGAGGGGGTAGAGACTGCAGCAGGGTTGGCCAGCTCCTTGCAGATTTTAAAGAGTTTGGGCGAGTTGTTAGATGCGGCAGAGACGAGCTTGAATGTGGACTCTCTTCTTGGTGAGGACAGAGATTCGGTATTGCCTTTGTAGCAGGCGACAGGCCAATTTGTCAGAGGATGAACAGGAAGACCTCCATTTCCTCTCAGCTGCCCTACACTTACGTTTAAGTGTAGCTAGGTCAGAGTCATACCAGGAATTGCACTTGGCTTTGGACTTCAAACAGATTCTCATGACAGGGGCAAGAACATCAAGCGTATCAGAAATTGAAGAGTAGAGCAGAGACATGGCTGTGTCAGGATGTGAGACAGCAAAAGGTGGAGGGGGGGAGAGGAAGTGGTGGCAAAAGCCTCAACTGACACACGCTTCATGGGCCGGATGTCCGAGAAGGTAGGCGGCAGTGTTGGGGTAGGCTTGGCTTGGGGGGAAGAGAGGGGGAGATGAGATAAGATGAGAGGAGGGAGTGATCGCTCCAGGAGAGAGGAGTGGTCAGAGGAATGGAGAGGGGGAGGTCAGAGGAGATCAAGACATCCAGTGTGTGCCCTGCAGAGTGAGTCGGGCCAGAGGGGAGGATGGACAGGGAGTCGCAAAGGTCACGGAAGAGTACAGAGGAGGAGCAAGGAGAGTCTAAATGTATATTTAGGTCACGGAGGAGGAGGAGGAGGAGGAGTTGAGTGGTAGAGGCCAGGAGGGAGGAGGAGAGGTCTGCCCACTCAGAGAGAAATGACGTGATTTGACCAGGAGGCCGGTAGATGGTAACCACAGTAAGAGAATAGGTAGGCGAGAGAGAAAGCCTACAGACAAGGCATTCAAAAGAGGAGTAGGTCTGAGTGGGAATGATAGAGGCAGGAATCCACTCTGGAAATATCAGGGCTAACCCCCCCAACGGACCGGGAGGATCTGGGTGCTGAGAGGATCTTGTAGCCATCAGGGAGGAGAGTGTCAAAGCTTGTGACAGAGCTGGCCGTGAACCATGTCTCAGTAAGACCAAGGACATCAAGGTCTTCTTCAAGGAGGTGGCAGATGTCAGAGGAGTGTTTGACGGCAGAGCGAGAGTTGAGAGTGGCAATATGAAGAAGGGTGCCAGCCTTAAAGACCTTCCGGGGAGGGGTACAAATCAGAGGTATGCCCTGCGGAGGAGAAAGAGCCCTAGGAGGGGCAGAGGAGGAGGAGGAGGAGGAGGAGGAGAGAGAGGGCAAGGTAGCCAAGGGGGGGAGAGGAGGGGACAGCAGGAGATGAGAGGAAATTGATGAGGCTAGGGAAGCGCCTATCAAAGAGGAGGAGATTGGCCTGAGGGCCTTGGACCATGACAGTGCCATTTAGGTAGACATTAATGATGACTTTAGAGGAGTCGAAGGAAGCCATGAGAACTTCCCAGCGAGTGCCACCATTAATGAGAGAGGAGGAGATAGGGCAGAGCACAGAGACCATATGAGGAGTCCATAGATCTGGCGATGGAACGACAAAGAGGATGTCGGTAAGAGTCTGTCTGGCGGAAGCATTGGAGTAGGTGTCGGCGATAGGACGACCAGGATTAGAGGCCAAGATATCCTTTTTGAACTTCTTCCTACCAGACTTAGTGAGAAGGGAAGGATAGTCAATGGAGAAGCAGTTGGAGAAAATAGGAGAAACAGAAAGCGCCATTGAAGTGGAAGTAAGGAGAGGATGGAAATACTGGGGGGCTAAGGCAGGTAGGTGTGAGACAAAAGAGAGTGGCGAGGTCACCGGGCTGGCAAGTTACAGAGAAGAAACAGTATACAAGCAAAATACAGAGAATTTCGCAATGGGCAGCAAGATTTGACTTTTTAGCACAAAGCAAAAACAGCAAGATTTGACTTTTTCAATCTTGGAATCGGATGTTAGCAAAGGGTTTTAGGAAGCACTTCGCAGCAGGATGACAACATGGGAGTAACAAGCCGAAAGAACAGTGATAGTCAAAGGCAGTAGAAGTGAGTCCATAAGGAGGGAATTCACCCATAGTTCTGGAGGTGGCAAAGTCAAGGCAGTCCGGATTTCTTAGAGGAGTGAGGTGGCAACATCATTGTGGTTAAGGTGCAGGGAGGACTCCAATTAGAGTTCCGGAAGAGGACAGGGAGCAGACAGGGGCCTTAGGAGTGGGCCTTTGCTGAGAGGGCCGGCTGAAGCCTGCCGGTCCCTGATTGGATGGAAGAAAACACTCAGCAACCAATGGGAGTGCAGCACAGGGAGAGGTGATTCAGCACAGCCTGCCTACACAACAAAGAAAACCACGGCGGCTAAAAACAGTCAAATAAGCAGCAATAGTAGGAAAACAAAATAGCAACGCAGTTCCAGGTATTAAAAAGCTCAAAAAATGGCTGCACGATGAAAATGCCAAATAAAACAGTCGTTTCCAACAATATTATGTAAAGTTCCGATATTTTTCTTTTTCTTCTTTTTTTTCAAATTTCGATTTTTCAGGTTCAATAATTCCCCTGGAGGTGCAGTAATGCACAGAAAGTGCACCTACCTAATGGAATGGTCAGCAGCCAGGCACAAACTCCACACGTGCAGGAGAACAACAGATGGCCAGGAGGGTGTAAACAGGACCTCACTCCCAGTGAGAAGCAGAGGAAAGAGTGCATGGAATAATAGAATAACAAGATAAATAAAAGAGCAGCCAGCAGGTGGCAAGTGCAGGGTGAGTGCAGACATAACTGCTGGTGGGGGGACTTTAGGGATACAGAAAACAGTCCCCAGGTGCAGGGGTTGCCAGGGATGCAGCTCAGGCGTGCATCTGGCAAGCCTAGGGTCCGAGATCAGATGGGTGGCCAGGTAACCAGTGCAGTCTCAGTAACAGCCAGGCCTTTAGCAGGGGAGGGGGGGAGAGAAAGCAGAAGCAAAGAGGAGGGTTTTCAGGTGCTTCCGGAACTGAAGATGGTTCTCCTCAAATTTCAGGGAGGCTGTTCCAGAGGGAGGCCCCAGCCGAAGAGAGATATCTACCACCAACTCGTTGCTTGGAAACGCGACTGACCCTGAGGGAGTTGGAGGCGGATAAGTGAAGAGCTTGAGAGGGAAAATATCTAGGAAGAGAGAGTTGAAGGTATTGAGGCCCCAGACCCCAGAAGGCCTGACGATGCAGAGGGTTTTGAACTTAATCCTCGCAGCCACTGGAGCCAGTGCAGAGATTTCAGTCCTGGAGAGATAGGATCCCTGGGCTGGAGGCCAAGGACAAGTCTCGCAGTCCTGTTCTGGATGAGTTGCAGAGGGCGTAGAGTAGAAGCAGGCAGATTTTGAAAGAGGCTGTTGCAATAGTCCAGCCTAGAGAGAACCAGAGCTCTAGAGACAGTGAGGTTCTAGTGGAAGGAGAGGAAAGGAAGAATACCTCTGAGGAGGTGCAGCTGGTAGTGTGACTTCTTAGAGACGTCAGATATGTGAGGCGAGAAAGAGAGTGTGGAGTCGAAGATGACCCTGAGGTTTTTAGCCTTGCAGGTGGGAGCAGGAAGAGGGCCAAGAGAGGCCGGCCAGAGAGCTACAGGAAAGGAGGGAGTGGGTGTGCCGATGAGGAGAATCTGCCTTGCTGGCATTAAGGCAGAGGTCATTGGCGGCACACCACTCCTGGATAGAGAACAGACAGTCAGAGATGAGGGACGGTGAAGAGGTGGCCGAAGGTAGCCTAAAAATGAGCTGAGTGTCATCCGCATAGCACTGAAAGTAGGGGCAGAGAGCGGCAATGCGGTGGGCAAGGAGTGCCAGGTATTGGTTGAACAGCCAGGGAGAGAGGTTAGACCCCTGGGGGACACCACAGGTAGAGAAGAAGATAGCAGAGATGAAGGATCAAGTTGGACCTGGGAGGGTCGGTCAGAGAGGAAGGAAGTCGGCCATGCCAGGGCCTGACCGGTGATACCTAGGTTATCATGGAGACAATTAAGCAGGATGGCATGGTTGACGGTGTCAAAGGCAGAAGAGAGATCAAGCAAGATGAGGACACGGGGTGTTGGAGTCAAGGTTGGAGAGCAGGTCTTCACGGATGTTGAGGAGAGCAGTTTCGGTGTGTCTGGCAGCTCTGAAGCCAGACTGATGTTCATGAAGACAACCAACAGATTCAGTGAGGAGATTAAGCTGGGAGATGGGCAGTTTCTCCAGGAGCTTGCCCAGGAAGGGAGTGATGGAGATTGGGCGATAGTTAACCGGGCAGGAGGGGTCAGCAGAGGATTTCTTAAGAAGAGGGTGCACAAGGGAGTGCTTCAGGGGGGATGGGAAGACTCCAGTGGCAAAGGAGTGGTTGCAGAAGTCAGCCAGGGCAGGGGCAAGGGTGTCAATGTGGCCCTTGATGGTTTTGGAGGAACAGGGGTGAACCTGTTTTGACAAGACTTTCATAGATCGGACTTGTCTAGAAACCTTGTCTGCAGAGAAAAGGGGAAAGGCAGAGAAGGAGGGAGGGGGGGTGGCTGCAGAAGGGCCAGAAGAAGAGCATGAATAGAGGGAGGGAGGGGAGAGGAGGAGAGTGAGGCCAGGATGTCTTGAGTTTTAGAGATGAAGTGAGACGCCAGTGCCGTGCAGGGGGCCTGGGAAGGGACAGGAGAGGTAGAGACTGCGGCAGGATTGGCCAGTTCCTTGCAGAGTTCAGCCGAGTTGTTAGATGGCGCAGAGATGCGGGCTTGGATATGAGCTCTCTTCTTGGTGAGGACAGAGAGCCGGTATTGCCTTTGGAGCAGGCAGCAGGCCAGTTTGTCAGAGGATGTACAAGAAGCACGCAGTTTCCTCTCGGCCACCCTGCACTTGCGTTTAAGGGTGACGTGGTCCGAGTCGTACCAGGAGTTGCACTTGTCTTTGGGCTTCAGGCGGATCCTCATGACAGGGGCAAGGATATCAAGAGTATCCGATATAGCAGAGTGGATCGTGAAGAGGGCTGTGTCAGGGTGAGAGTCAGCCAAAGGGCAAGCGGGGGGTGAGAAAGTGGCGGCGAAAGCCTAAACTAATACGCGCTTCATGGGTTGGATGACCAAGAAGGTGGGTGGCAGTGATGTAAGTGGCTTGGCCTGTGAGGTAGAGAGGGTGAGATGGGAGGAAAGGAGAAAGTGATCACTCCAGGAGAGGGGAGTGGTGAGAGGGACAGAAAGGGGAAGGTCTGAGGAGATCAGAACATCCAGAGTGTGCCTTGTAGAGTGAGTTGGGCCAGAGGGGAGAAAAGTGAGGGAGAGAGAGTCGCAGAGGTCGCGAAAGAGTCCAGAGGAAGGACAGGAAACATCCAGGTGGATGTTGAAGTCTCCAAGAAGGAGGAGTTGAGTGGTCGAGGCCAGGAGTGAAGAGGAGAGGTCCGCCCACTCAGAGAGGAAGGAGGAAATCTGACCAGGTGGCCGATAGATAGTAGCCACAATAAGGGAATGGCTAGGAGAGAGAGAGCCTACAGACGAGGCATTCAAAAGAGGAGTAGGCCTGCGTAGGAATGACAGAGGCAGGAATCCACTCTGGGAAGATCAGGGCTACACCCCATCCGTAGCGGATGGACCTGGACGCAGAGAGGATCTTTTAGCTGTCTGGGAGGAGTGTGTCAAAGCTTGTGACAGAGCTATATAATAATAATAATGACAATACAACTTTGAATTGCACACATAATACATGCCGTTTTAATGGTAATACGATTACCAATAACACAGTAATGATAATGCTGCTGTTAATAATTGTGCTACGAATAGGTGTGTATGCATTGCAATGCGGTTTGTCTTGTTGCACTGAATAGCTGGTGTTAATGCTCTTTTTAACTTGACTTGAAACTATTCTAAAGAGCTATGTGGTATGCACATTGAGCCACTGAGCTATCTAAGTGTCTGGCCCTGTTCGCTTGTTGTATACAGATGTATACAGATGTCTGCAGCTGTCGATCCACTTGTTAATCCAACCTATTAAAGGAACAGTGGTGTGTTCTGCACAGCGACAACGGATGGAAACCACTAAGCGAACAGACTTGGCTACCCTCCATTTGCAGAGAAATGGATGCGACGACAGAGCCATCTCTCTGGTTAAAGTACTGTCAGTAACATAGATAGCAAGTGGATTTCCCCCTGTCTCAAACAACCCTCAGTAATGTCTCGGGTTCAATTAATTCTCACTATTGACACCGATATAAAAAACACTGGCCCTTAGGATTAAATATCCAATGTCAATAAATACAGCTGTGCTATTCCGTGCTGTCCACTTCAGACGAAGCAGGCAAAATGTTTGTTTGAAATACGTGCCCAGATTGATTGGCTTGGCCAGTGTCTGTGGCTAGCTAGATATCATTCTAATTCGAGGGGAAGTAGTTAATCTCGGAGAAGCTTTTCTGGAAAGTAGTGTTACATTTTGAGCACGAGTTTGCTTTAATATTTGATCAATCCAGAGGCTTATCCTCGGTTGTCAGATTCACCCTGCACTGTTTCCCCATCACTGTGCGCTAACCAATTGTTGAGAATTGTTTTAAGGGAGGAGTGTATGTAAAATGTGTCTGCCCTCACCCCACGGCATCCCTCATGAATTCTGCCCCACTTGCATTACTGCCTACTAACTAGAAACATATCTGTGTGGTTTGTTCCTGTGCTGGCCAGGTTGTTATGTGCAGAACTGTTCACATATTTTTTGTGTTAAACTCTCATGAAACAATATTAACGTATCTGTGAAATGGCCGTATAACTCTAGTTGAGCAATGCATGTATTGTATCAAGAGTACTGAAGGTAATTATGGTTTTATGTTCCCTCTGACCCCCCCCAGGGCTTCAAGATCGACGTGAACTGTAAGCAGTTGACCGTAGACTTTGTGAACCAGTCCGTGCTACAGATCAGCAGTCAGGATGTGGAGAGCAAGCGCAGCGACAAGACAGACTTTGCAGAGCAACTCGGCGCCATGAACCGCCGCTGGCAGATCCTGCAGAGCCTGATCACTGAGAAGGTGGGCCACATGTTTAATTCTCTATGGTAGGGTGTCTGCAACATTTGGCTCTCCAGATGTTTTAGACTAAAACTCCCACACACCATAAGAAAGCCTACTCAATGGTGAGCGATCATGGCTATCGTAGCCCATAACGGCTGTAGACCCACAGGTTGCAGACATTTGTACTATGGGGAACGCCAAAGCTTGAGCCAGCCTGGAAAAGGGTTGCGTCTAAGGGAAGTAGCGGATCCTAGCACTGTGCAGCCCAAGTCCTCAGGTCTCTGCTGAGGTCCTTTAAAATGTGACACAAGGCACTGTTTCTCAGTTAATTCCGGAGCAGCTTGTATGCAGGCTCATTCTGGTCTTTATTGTCCTCATTGTCCTGCAGATGTATCAGTCGCCAAGGGCGAGTGATCAGATGGATTCCCATGCTTGCCTGCCAATTGGTAGGTTTCATTATAAGGTCCCAGCTTACCTGGCCTCCGGAGATTGAAGATGTATCCACTAACCCTTACTGGACTGCACAGACTGAGGATTTAAAAATGTACTTCAGGCTGGACACCCCTGTGGAGAAAGGCGAATTGCACAAGGCGTTGGGTCTACCCTTGGAATCTGCTCTCTGGCATCTTTCATCCGGTGTCTGCTGATCTGTGGAAACACAAACACACCTTTAGTGTCCGCTCAGTTCTTTTTCTAGAAACCAAACTTTTTCCCACTTCCTGAATCTTCCTTTAACTGGATGCCTTTGTTAAGCGACTGAAGGCTGGTTAACTTCAGTTGTGTCTTCTCAGATTACAGTCCAAGGAGTATCAAGTTATTCTGCTTTCTGATGCTCTTGGAGGTTTCTTTTTTTGAGCATCGCTTCTTTATTTATTCACAAAAACCTGTCTTAAAATAGCATCTGCGCATTTATGGTCACTTTGCTAAACAATAGACACATAGCAACAATGTTGGTTCCTAGCTGCTTTGCATACAATCAAAGATGCATTTGGGAACATAAGAATGATCAGAGAGTTTTATTCACAAATATGTTTCTGATAGGGATTCAAACATGATGCACACTGGGCTTGGTGCTCTTTTAATTTGTCACAACATTCATTCTAACAGTAAAATGGCTGCAGACCTCAAGCAATATATACTCCTTTTGAACAGCCTCATCTCTAAGGTGTGAGGCTTTGGCCTTCCTGCTTGTGGAGAAGGCAACTTCTCATTTCCCTAAATGCATCCTTTTACAGCTTGTTACTCTTATGTTCCGTCCCCATTTCCCTATAGCCTTTGGATGTCCTGTTGATCCAAAGAAGCATTTCATAGAACTTTCTTGTAAGCACCAGTGCAGGCATGCCCTAGCCACGCCGCTGCGCAAACACCTCCCTTGCACGCTCTGCTTAACCGTACGACACATTCTCAGAACCAGACAAGATGGAGCTTGGCACTACAGCTGTTACTTGTTGCGCCCAAATTTAATCTCAACCTCCGTTCCTCACGCCCAATGGTTCATACTCTGTGTTGGGTGTCCAAAGAGTCTTTACTCTCCAGACCCGCATAGATGTTGCCTGTTCTGCTTGGGACAATCATAAACATGGCACACCCTTGTTACATTTGTCTCCTTCTCGTGATGCTCTCTTCGCAATCTCTCACGGGAAAAAGAAGGCCTTTGGAAAACATCTGCCCCAGGACATTGAGATGATTGTGGTGTTATAAGGCACACAGTCGTCACCTCATGCTGTGGACTCCCTCCGGGGGCCTCCCTGCACAAGAGGAATTGAACAGACACTCTCCCCACCCACTCAGGCAGGCATTAGACCCATCCGAAGTACCTCAGAGCACTTGCACCCCACCTAACTACGATGCACCCATGAGACAGTCGAATCACTAACACTGCCCTATCCTGACGGTGGGCAGTGGTATGCTGTTTGGGAGTTTCTCCCTGGGGACCTCTCAGTGTATAGGAATTGGGAGTGATACCAATTTCTTTATGAAACCAATTTTATACAAAAATGTGCTTTTAACGTCTAAAGAATGTAGCTGTTGGCTTTACCCAAGTTTTGTTCAAGGTGCAGTTTGACTTTCTAAACCCCTATCCAGGCATTCACCTGTGAACTGATCCTTTAGAACACTGGGATTTTAGGCAACTGGCTAGGGAAAACTGCTAAAGTTTTAAAGTAACTGCCTTAGAATTAAAAGGCATGTTGTTTTTACTTGTTTAACCCCTCTTCCTTCCTCCACTGTATTTAAAATAGTCGCTGTATTGCTTTGCAATATTACTTATAACTGCAGCTAACGGGGGGTGTGTGTGTGTGTGTGTGTGTGTGTGTGTGTGTGTGTGTGTACGTGTGTGTGTACGTGTACGTACACACGAGAACACTAAAGCCCAAGCTGTACTGCACAGCCTACACTACCCTGAGAGAGTTTGGTTAGACCAAGTGTGGGGAAAAAACAATGCTTATCCACTCAGTTGGCTGTTCAAAACCACAAACCAGTGCTAGTTCTGAGACCTTTTACTTGGAGGTTTTAGAGCTATTCTGGGAAAAATGTCCAGTCATTGATGCCTAACTACAAAGAGATCATTGGGGGATGCTGGCATGCCATTGCCAGAGCCAACGTCTGTAAGGTGAAGCTTTGCCTCTCTCGACTGGGACAAGTTTTCCAATGTCTTCCTCCCTTGAACCAGTGGCCACAACTGGTTCTCTATTTGACATCTTCCTTTCCACCCCCCTGAGGTTCATGGGAATTGCAGATCTGCTCCAGTCCAAAACGTCTGTACTTCCAGGGTGTGTGACACCTCCTTTATCTGGAAACTGAATTCACCTCTAGTGCTGCTCCCTGGCTGGCTGTATTATCACGGGACACCAGGCTTGTCATTATGCTCCTGTTTGTTGTCAGCAAGCTGAGTTATCTTGCTGGAACAGAGCCCCACCTTCCTTTATTGCTGCCCAAAGGTCTGAAGGACCGATCGCCTTGGGACTGCTCGCTGCCACTTGCACCTGCAGTCCTTCTCCAGCATAGTGGGACTCCCAGCAGAGGCCTTCCTTTCTTGGCATCTTCCTTGAAAGTGAGTCTTCAAGCAGAGACGGGAAACGCCACAGCCGGATCCATTCCCGACACTGAAACTCGCCTCCTCTGCAATTCCTGGTCCTTCTTCATTTCAACCATATGGGGGTGAGTAGACTTCCCCAAGTCTTCTGACGTGCTTGCGGTACTGGTCCTCCTCGTAGGTGCACCTGGGACTTGCACCCTTTTTGCATGACCCCTTAGGGCATATAGTGCCCAACTGGATCCGTTCTGTGCCTCATCTTTGGTGGTGGAATCTGGATATACGAACCTTGTGTTGGGTCCCTCTGACTCCCCATATCTAGGTGGCATTCCTCCCTCCTTTGCAGGAACATGTAAGCACGAATTTGCCTGTTTTTGTCACCACATATTCTGACAATTGACTTTGTCCCACCTGAATCCTGTGGGAACACGTTTTTGTAATACTCCTTAAGTAACTTTGACCATTACCTATCAGACCACAGTTGTGAAGACTTATTCATGATCTAGAGCTGGGCTTCCCAAGCAATATTCAGATTCCTAAGTGTGAGCTTCATATTTATTATTATTAAGGTGTAACCACTGTTTTCCTTTCCCCACTTCAAACTCGTGCAGTATTCTTGTGTGTTGCAAAGCATGCATTTGTATCTAGTTTAAAGTGCTCTAAGAATCCACTTGGGACCCCATTACTGTTTTGTGTATCCCTATTTTTGTATTGCTTATCCTGCAGTTACTCTTGGCTTAATGCACGTTGTAAAGACAGAATTTCGTTTTTGGGAATTCCATAGGTTTTTTTTAGGGGCCCCTTAACTTTTTGCTTTTTCCATTCCTCTTTTCTGCATCACTGACCTATTTTTGGTGGTCACAGGGACTTTTACTGAAGCCCCTGCCATTGCAACCCTGCTTGACTCATTAACAATACATGATCCTGTTTTACCCATAAGGCTCCCAGGCCAGCAGTACATTTTAAGCAGTCCATTTGTGCCCTAAATTGACTATATCCTACTCCTCACCAACAACACCGAACACACAGACATACAGACGTGGCTATGAACCATGAACTCTGAGGGCTTCACACCCGAGCTCACCTCCTGCGCCAAGTCCCTCGATTTCCACATCGACAAACACCTCTCCTTCAAGACACATATACCTAAGGAAATTCAGACAGCTTGGTATCGGCTCTCTCTCGTGCGGAAAGTCAAGCCCTTCCTCCCTCCGGATAGCTTTAGATTCACTGTTCAAACACTGGTCCTATTCCACCTGGATGGGGGCAATCCACTCCTCGAAGGCTTCCCGTCGTCCTCTCTTGTGCCCCTTAGAAGTGTTCTACATGTGTCTGCATGCCTCATCAAGGGTCTACGCAGACACAACCACATTACCCTGGCCCTCATCGACCTTCACTGGCTCCCACTGCACACACAAATCACCTTCAAGTCTTGCTGCATCATCTAGAAGGCAATCACACTCAAGAAACCTAGCTACCTCGCAGAGAAACTCAGCATCTCCAGTGGACAGCGCACCACCAGAAGCCAAGACACATGCAGACTTTTAGGGGATTTCTTTATTTAGGGAAACCATGAGGCAGGCCTAAAATAGCTATTTTGAACATATGCAGTCTTTGTTAGTCCAACAATTCTTGCTCTATAGTGGTTTGCACATGTGTATATCAGTTCCTGGCCCTGGGCAGACCATATCCCATCTGGCGGGGGTGTCTTGGTTGAATGTCTGATGTAGGGGTCTATCAGAGTGTCTGGCCTCCTAACCCTTTCTCTTTATACTCCTAGTGTGATTGGTGGGTTGGCTTAAGCCAGGTGTGTGTGTGTGTGGTGTACTTGCTTGCTGGAGGGTTTCCTATTGTTTTTTAGGTGATTTCTGCCGTTGCAGAATTTTTAGGACCATATCTGCCCATACTGGCATAGTAATTGTAGCTGCCTGTCTTTCTCATCCACCTGCCCTCTCCCCCTCCCCACCCCTCCCCTCCTCTTGTTAAATTCCGACACTACCTCAATTGCCGTCAGGCATAGTAATTGTAGCCGCCTGTCTTTCTCACCACCTGCCCTCGCCTCCTCCCCTCTTCTTGTTAAATTCCGGCACTACCTCAATTGCTGTCAGGCATAGTAATTGTAGCTGCCTGTCTTTCTCATTTACCTGCTTTCTTCTCTATTTCCTATCACTGTTCATTATCAGTTACTCTATCATGGTCTCATGACCTTTGTGATAGCAGCTTGTTTGTCTTCTCCCCCCTTCCCTCCTTGTCTTCTCCTTACACTTCCCCCTCCAGCACTTTTCTGAATAGTCATCAGACCTAGTATGTTAGTCGCTTGTTTTGTTACTCTCCTTATCCCTCACTCTATAATTCCCCCCCCCCACACCCCCATTTGCTTGTTAATATTCCGGCACTACATCAATTGTCCTCAGGCATAGTAATGTAGCCGCCTGTTTTGTCTCATTTCCCCCGCCCCCTCTCCCAGCCTCCTTTATTGTGCCATGCACTTGCACTATCTGAAATGTTATCAGGCTGATTAAGATAGGTTTTTTTCACATTCTGAATGTTTCAATGACTTTTAAGAATGTAACTGTATTTTCCCATGTTCCCTCCCTCCTTGAAGCACTTTGAAACACACTGTGTATAGGCGCTATACAAATAAACAATCAATTCAATATACTGGCTGGATCCTCAGCTGTTCCCTGGTTGGGATTTGTACTTGCTGGTCGACTTTCATGGGCCTCCTCGAGGTGACTCCCCTTGTTGGTTGGGCCATGCCTTCCATGTTTGCACTCAGCCCAGGCTGTTTTCCCATCAGCTTCCGACTTTACCAGCATAGTCATCCGTCTTTGGTGCTGGTCTCTGCCATCAGCTACAAGGGTTGTGAGACCCCTACAGCCCACCTTATCTGCTCTTCAGGACCATCCTGTGTTGACCCCATGATAGTGTTAGCTGTGAGACAATTTTCTGTTACTCAAGTGCCTCTCTTTGTTGCTAGAGCCACCAGAACTTGCTTCCGATCCTGCATTTTCAGAGTCTTCCTTGCCTCTTTTATTTTGCTTCCAGCTTGATGGCCCTACTCCTAGGAAGGCACTTTGTTCTCTTTTTTCATTGGTGGGTTCATGGATGACCTGGACATCAAGTCCATGGGAGTTTACATCTTGTAAATCACACCTGTAAAAGAAGCCTTGCACTCACTAGGTTATTCCACCTTTCTGGAACTGCCTTTTCAGGCGCTGACACCGTAAGTACGTATCTCCGGCCCATCGGAGCGGGTTATTCATGATACTTACCCTCTGGTGTCCCCATGGTCGAGGCTACTCAGCTCATCCTGCTGTGCTGCATCCCCTTCTGGGGCTGCTGGTACTCAAACCCATGTCTGCAGCTATCCTTTTGGGTCTCTTCTGTCATCCCACGGGGTTGGTTGCCACCGAATCCACACATGTGTTTTAAAACTGTGACTTATATGCTTTCTCCCCTTAAACTCAGATGGCCTATTGACTTTGTCCCGTTTACTACTATAAAGAACATTTTACTCACCAGATACTCTGCAAATTGACTTTGTAGTTATTTACCTGCACCTGTCTGTATCTTGTTTGGGTCCAGTGATTTTAGGCCAAAGAATAGATTTGTAGCTTGCATGTTTTTTATGTTATATATTTTTAAATCTTGTCTTCCTCCTGTGTTTATGTGAATGCCTGATTTTAATGTAACTTTTGTAGGGCAACTCAAAGCGATCAGACCAAGAAAATGCAACCCGCAAGGGGAAAAGGCTAGATGCACCCTTTTTCAAGAAAGACAAGAGTTTTATTTTGTATACAAAAGAAAAAGGCGACGGGGTATTGCAAATCCTCTGCCAAAGAGTTCTCTGATGTCTTTCGTACAAAATTCAGGTTATAAACACACAAATCCTCACTCATGACTCACTCGATATACAGTGTTAACCCCCTACCCTCATTGGCTGCTGCCTATATACATGCTAATAATTACATATAGCCCATCCTATTGGTTCCGCTGTCTTCTCGCTCCTCTTCACCGCACGGGCGTAATGGCCTTGTCCATCATGGAATGCTAAAAAGCAATTGGTTAACATCAATTAGCGCCACCCTACCGCCCATGCTAACCATGTGACATGCACCTGGTTATCAGCGTGAACTCAGTGGGCAACTTCAAGGTCAGCACGGTCCTTGAGAATAAAGCAGCCCTTTTCTCATCCCAGGCATGTTGGCGCCCCCATCATGCCCAACTCCACTGTATGGGCATGATTCCTAGCTCTCCTTGGCACAAAACATAGATCATGTTGTTCTCCGCTTTCACAGTTATAAATTCCCCTCCCCAAGGGTGAACCTAGTGTCCCACTAATCAATCCAGTTCACGAAGGAATTAGAGCCAGTTTCCCTGCACATCTGGTAGTTCAAATAGGGAAACCAACGTACCTTGGTACTAGTCCGCAGCCCTTCATTTCCTCGGCTGCACACATTCCTCTCTAATTAGTTCAAAGCCCTAACTGATGTGCGGGCATATGCGTGTTCCTTTGCCGCGTCTGGGAATCAGGATGCAATGGTGGGGCGAGGGATAAGGCCTTATTTTTCTGTGTTTCTGTGAAAACACGGCCTGCAAGGATTCAGGCCTACTCATAAACGCTGTGTTAGTTCATATTGTCACTGTCATATATATATATGTGTATAATATATCCTACGTAATTCAATCGCAACACTACTGGATAACTTTACCCTGTATGATTTCCCACTCCCGCCAATTATTCCCACCCATAACACACACCTTCCCACCTACACCGTCCTGTGCCCTTGTCCATATGTTAATATATTTTTCGCAATCTAAACCGTTTAAGAGCGGCGTTGGTCTGAACGTGCATCCCAACACTTTTCCAAGTGACACTGTATCTATTTTTCTCTTGAAGTGTAAGAATAGTGCAGTGCGTTTTAAAAGGTATTTAATCTTTTGATGGAACCTGTCTGTGTTTTAGGTATGTTTCCCCCCTTTCCCTGTAGACCATACGTTGACTGTGAGATGCACATTTGTATTTCCCAAATACTATGTCCTAATGGTCTAGAAATATTTTGACTTAATTGGGTTTGTGTTTGGGATTCTCTTTGTCTATTTCAATGCGTGTTATAACTCCTGATTCCATTCTCCTCCCACCACCTGTCTCTATATCTAATGTGCCTTCAACAGATGGTGGACCTACACGATAGTATGGGGATGTTTCATTTATTACAATTCACTGTTTTTATAACATGACTAGGTATTTCTACTGGGTGGTATGTGTTGGGGAGATTTAACATGTTTATGCTTCATCCCATCTCCTAGTGAGACCCCAAGCACTTGTTGCTGGACTTCCGGACTTTTTTTCTGCAATCCTGAATGAGTAGAGCCTTTTTCCACTCATTCCTTCTATGGGCTCTGCCTTTCTGGAACTCTATTCTTTGTATTCTACCTGTCCTATGGAGTCTATTTTCCTCTGTAACTCTTAAAGTCATCTGTATTTTGCTTTTGCAGCACACAGATCCGCATGAGCAGTGATGCTGGGGCCCCTTAGGGTCCTCCTTTGAAATTATTTTCCTTATCCTGGAGTGACTACAGTTCTCAAGGATAGAGAGATACTTGGTATCTCTCCTAAAACTTTATAGTCTGAGAGATTGGCATACAGCACCTTATGTGGAGTGCCAAAGGGATACATAGTAACCCCTGTCTCTCTGCTCCAGTAACTTTTTAGTCACATAGACAAACTCCTAGTTATGACTGGTGGTAGTAGATGCGTCCTACCTACTATTGTGTTCCTTGTCTACCACAGGCTATGTCCGTAGCCCCGGTAGTGCTCAATAGGGGTCCCCAGGTGCTAACCTGGGACCTTTCTTCTTTTTCTGCCATTACTGGCATGGCTGTTCTTTGTCAGCCCTTCTACCATCCTGGGAGGGGAGGCCTGTGTGTGTGTGTGTGTGTGTGTGTGTGTGTTTTGCCTTTGGCGGGAACCCTTGGGTGTCCCGCCTATGCTCCAGAGTGTCTGGGCAGGCAAGAAGTGGGGGAGGAGTTTTCTACCCCCCCCCCCGTCCTTTGTCTGCCAGAGTGCCTGAATAGGACCAGTGCCCACGGGGGTCTGGCTGTCCTGATTGGACAGCCAAACGCACATTTATGTAAAATGCTGAGGAAGATTGCAGAGGTCTGCGTGCTGGAACTGTATAAAAGACGAGGCTCCTGGAGTGAAAAGCAAGTAACCGAAGAAGAAGACGACCAGAGACGCCTGAAGACCCTTTGCAGTACCGTGAAGCGACCACATCTGTGCTGACCCTGTATTCTGTGCGACAGAGTAACTCCGAAGAGTACGACTCCTTCCCTTTGACTGGTGGGAACAAGCAGTCCCAAGCCTTACTTTGATTTGAACCGCCTCCCGGGGTCCTCTGAGTTTCCAGAGCTCCAGAATGCCAATACCATTCCGAGTGCATCGTTGTGGAAAGGCTGAATCCATCCAAGTCTTTGGTGAGCCCTTAAGGACACTCCAGAGACACAATCCAATTTGTACAGACCCCCGCATCAGAGTGTGGGACTGCAGGAACCGAAGATTGACCGGGGGAATTGCATCCTTTGTTGGTGCTGCAGAAAAAGAGGCTAATATCCGCAGAGTGGCGAAAGGTGATGAAAGCCATGCCAGAGGTCCTCCCTCGAGACTGCTGCTGAGAGATCCCGTCCATTGTCCTGTCTTTCGTGAGCAGATCAAGGAAAATGGAGGTCGGGCCCATAGCTGCAACATCGCGGAGCATCCACCACAAACGTTTTCTTCAGAACTAAGGTACTGTGGGGAAAAGGGTATTGCTTACCTTATTCCAGAAAGTCGCTCCAGAGCTTTGGAGTGCACATAGGGGCAACCCCCTTACCTCTGACTTAAGCCGCTGCTTGTGTCCCTTTAGGAAGCCCTTTAACATGGTCTCCACCATTGGTTAAGCCTTCTTGTATCTTCTTTCCTAGAGACTAGAAAGTATCCACAAGAACATTTCGCTTCTGCTGCTTTTCAAGAAGTTAAGCCCTCCAAACTGCCTTTTAGCTAGGGTTGCATTTTGGACTTTTAAAGAAATGCTGTGCAGGGAAACTGCCTCTAGAACTTTAAGCTTGGCTAGGATAACACTAACCAACTGTTTTCCTTCCGAAAAATTACTATCTTATATGTGTATGCTGACTAAATACAATTACTGTATTACTTTGTGGGTGCGCGTTCTTACTGATAGTACAGAAGACCTGCCAAACTCCTGTAACAATTGTGGGCGTTTAGCAACTAAGAAGTGGCCTTTTGACAGTATTGTAAAGTATACATGTGTGTGTTGGTTTATTTATTCTAATTATTTAACAGTGAATCTTGTGTAAATATAATAAATCTAGATTTTAATATAAATGTATGCGTAAGAGTTTCTTGGATGTGCATTACTAACTGGGTTCAGTGTACTTACCTTCAGCTCACATCTTCCTCTTAAGGTAACCCTGATTGCTCTGCCACTCTACCAAGGTCTCTGAGTAGTAAAGACTGACACTAATAATTGGGGATCTACAAACCACTGAGATAGCGTACTAAAGTCTTACCTCCAAATGGGACTTTAGGAAAACTCCCCTAACAGTATGTTTACTTATAGTGTACCTATTTAGCTAAGAGAGGTGTGCATGTGTTGTCTGTCTGTCCCTCTCTCTGGATGCAGGTGTTTATTTGTCAATATACCTGTGCGTTGTTTTTTCTATGGATACGTTTGTGGGCTTTAGTGTACATTCGTACCAGCCTTCTTTCCTTCCCTTGAGTTAAGCCTGGCTGTGCTGTTACGTTACCTACCTTAAGCAAGGTTTGGCTTCCCTTTGGGGCAGGGTGCCCAACATAAGGTTCTTGATTGTACAGCCCTCAAAATAGGGCTGTGCAAAATAAGCCTTAACGCATTATTATTGTTAAACAAAGGCTATATATATTTTAAATGTGCAGTATATACTTTTGTGGACAATACTTTACGCTTGTGTTTGTGTGTGTGAGAGCTGTACTTTACATCAGTCGCCAATTCTCTCCAAGGTAAAGCCTTGCTGCGCCATTGCTCTTACTTGTGAGAGTTTGGCTTAACTAGTGGGTATAGCATAAATTCCTAAACAGAATGTCTCTCTGAATCCCACACCAATGCTATTGAGATACACCCTCTGAACATCAATGTTTAAAGAAATAACACACATGAGATGGTCCCCTGGCAGTGTCTCCAGAGGTAGGGAAAAGTGAATTTAAGTGAAGGGTAGTCATTATCATTTCACATGTGGGCATTAACACGCTGTGAAACAGACGGATCCTGTTAGAATCTGATAGCATGGAGAGTCGGAACGTAGGTTGCTAATCCAATAATTTTTCATTGACAATTCGTTTTCTTTTGCCAGTAAGTACTCATGTTGCTGCTGCCGAGACTTACAGTGCAGATTGAGTGCATTGCCCCAATCTACAAATTCACCCCAGAGGTCGTGGTAATCTGTGTTGAGTTCCTAAGTGTTGGAGTCCTCAAGTTGACGCTCCTTAAACATATAAAGGGCACATTTGTCTGTATAACGTACTTGTGTGAAGGTGATAAACATTACATACATGTCTGTTTGTGACCCTACTTCTCTACTGTAATGGAGACCATGCAAATGACGGTGGTACTCGGTATAAATCCTAATAACATGACATACTCTGACATAACATATAGCAAACATCTTTCAGTTGTATTTTGACATAACAGTGCCTGCATCTGGAGCTAGCAGAGAGCTTAAAAGTATTTGCCTACACAGCAGCTGCCACTTCATCACCCAATTTAAAACGTTTTCTATCCCAGGACCTCTTCCTGTGACACAGACGGGTCAGTCATTAATGATTGGATATTTTCTTGTTATTTAGTGCAATGCTAGAGTTCAGGAGAGCAGGAATGTATCTTTCCCTTATACCAAATATTGTGGCAGGCAACCATCTGGCTCTGAGCGCGACTGATTTAAGCTGTTGTCTGTCTGTTCCAGGTTGTCTGTTAGTTTATTTTATTTCCCCATTTATGAATGCCAAATGTTGTCTGCATATCTACACCTGGATGATCTCTTGTACCTGGGGCTTACTATTTAGGTGGCAGGGAACCTGAAAGTCATGTTTATTATATTTAATAAAGTACACCCTCCTGAACGATGTGAGGCTATTGCAAGTCTTCTAAGAGCTTTCATCTTATAGACCTGGACTACACCCTCATTGTGCTCTACTGAGACTTGCAACAGACATATAACATTTGGTAGTGGGAACTCTACCCCACATGAACTACCTTTCTGTCCTCACACTACCTTATGATATGTGTGATAACAGTTTTTGCCTAGTCATTTCCCAACTATAATTATTATTCTTAGGCTTTGTATTTAGCGTGGACCTGGCTACAGGAAGCAACAGAGCTCCTTGCATTCATAGGAGGAAGAACATGGTTAGGGAAGCAGAGAAGCAAAGGAGTGGGGAGCTAACAGGGGAGGGCGGGCAACTGTCAGTAATGCATCCTTAAGCAACCCGGGATGAAGCAGTGGGGATCAGGTATGCCTTATTGTTTTGTATGCACAATTGTTCAATCCTCAACAACATAAATACATGTGCAAGGTGTCTCAGTTAATAAACACTTGCCACATTATGTGCATGCAGATCCAGCTACTGGAAGGCTTACTGGAATCCTGGACAGACTATGAAAGCAATGTCAAGGGCTTGAAAACCTGGTTTGATGCACAGGAAAAGAGGCTGAAGAAACAGCACAGCATCGGTGACCAAGCTGCCGTTCAAAACAGCCTAAAGGAATGCCAGGTAAGCTTACCTTCACAATAAAGAATACATAAAAAACATTTTGTATGCCATCACGCTTGCTTTGTTTTTTATGTACCTCATGAAATAAATATTGCTTGCAAAACCAACTCGTAATTTGGTGATATTTTAAAAATAGGAAGTCTTTGATACCACTTGCATTTTTAATGTGACCACCATACTCGTCAGGCACAGCATGTTTTAAATTATGATGATGGTGAAGTTGAATGATCTAAAACTGCAACTCTGGTAAGAGGTTCTTGTGATTTTTTTTTTTCTTTTTCGCTGATAGTTTACTCAACCTTTTTCTGACGAGTCCTAAACTTAGGCCTCATCGGGAACATGAACGTTCTTGATGTGCCCCATAGCTTCTAAAGTTCAGGGATCATCAGGTACCCTGTTTTGTCCTGTGTGAGTGTTAAGATTTTCAGAACCAGCACTGTGGGATAGTTCTGAGTACCTAACCTAGTTGGCGAACACAATTATTGACACATTGTGTAGCCAAATTCAATCAAGGTAATTTGAGCAGAATAGTAAGTGTTAGAAACTATTTTCTTTTTGCTGCTTTCCACCCATAGACATCCTTGGGAAACCCTTTATTTTTACCTTGTTTTGTCTCCTGAACTGACTTTTAAAAGGTGAGGAAAGCCTTATGCTTTACTTCTCTAGTTTTTATGCTCATTCTTATGGGGAAACTGATCAGTCTATAAGGCTATCAGTACTGAGAGACAATGTCTCTCTTTATGGATTTCTTGTATTGTTGCAACTGCAACTACACACCTCACCCTAAAGTGAAGTGTGGTTAGGATATTTAGTAATGTTATAACTTCATGTAATGGCTTTTTAGATACATTTACAATGTGCCTAGGATGGCAAGGGATATAGTTCCGTTTTATTCTTTTTACTTGTGCATTGTTGCATCCCACTCTTTGGATATCCTCTTTCTGGGCTTCTTCACTTGGTGTTCTTCCTACCAGTGTCCAAGATGAGGAATCTCGGAGTAATTCTTTCATCCTCTCTATGAATGACCAGGTGTCTGCCGTCTGTACAGCGGGTCATTTTCATCTGATAATTCTTAGAAAGGTCCTCCCGCTGATCCCTGCAATGCTCCATCCACCGGTGATAGCTGCCTTGGTATTGAGCAGACTCGACTATTGTAATGCTCTTTATCTTGCTCAGCCCAAAGGCACCATCCAGCGATTGCAGTCTACAGAACTTTGCTGCCAGGTGGCCATGGGCCCCTCGTTTGGGCCTCACATCTCCCCTGTGCTTTGCACCCTTCACTGGCTCCCTGTGATGCAGCTGATTAGGTTTAAAGCTTTGTGCACAGAGCATTGCACGGGCATGGGGCTGAATACCTTCAAGCGAAATTCATTCGCTATTTTCCTGCCCGACACCTCTGCTCTGCTTAGGCTGGCCTTTTGGTCATCCCTAAGTTCCACAGATCTCGCTTAGGAGGTCGTGCATTTTCGGTTGCTGCCGCCCAGCTGTGGAATGACCTTCCTGGGACAGTAAAAACCCTGTCTAACCATCTACAGTTTAGGAAAGCACTCAAAACCATTTTGTTCTAGTGCCTGCCTTTCTGCCTGATCTATTTTTCAGTCTCTACCCTCTCTAGCGCCAAGATACCTTTGGGTGAACGTCGTGCTTTACTAGTTACCATAACATAACAAAACATAACATTTGCTGCAATTGGCTACTAAGAGTGGATAGCACTCTAAGATGGTTATGCCACAAGGTCTTTGCCTGTTCTTTGGCCCGATTGTTCTTTGGCCTTCTTCCTGCCCTCGCAGTTCCGGAATTACCATATAAGGAAATCCCATTCCTAGGCAAAGGCTCTGCTTTCCTTGGCAAATAAGCAGTTTGAGTGTGAGCCCATGTGTGGGGGCTGCGACTTTCTGTTGCTGAGAATATGTTGTGGATAGAGGCTATCCATGATTGGACAGCCACCACCAGTTTGAAGGGTGCATATTCTTACCATTGGTGGACCTTGGTGAGCTTCCAGTCCAGATTTTGGATAAAAGGGGGACTCCTTCAGCCATTTGACAGATCATCATTGGAACCAAGACCCATACGAATGTCAGGCTGAGAGGTCCTGTGTCCGCGGAAGCTGCTGAACCCCCGACAATCCTCCTGAAATGTAATTCCCAGAACTAGATATTAATTCAGCTTTGCAAACTACACCCCAAAGGGAAAGGGGGAAGTGGATAACATAACAACACCAGGCTGACTGCGTCAAGGCTAACCAAAGCTGAACCTGCAGAGGATATAAGAAAAGCAGATACAAATCCTTTTATTACTTACTTAACCTTTAGAGTTGGAAAGACTTTAAATCCTTAAGAAATAAGTAAGAATCATACCTGGTTCTTCTCTTGAAATTTCTTAGAGAAGCTTGTAAAGAAGCTGAAAATCTCTCTTACTTGAGTCTCTTGAAATTCACAGCAACTTCTTATTTTGGGCAAACCTGGAAAGTTCAGCTCTTTGCCTTTTTTCCAAAATTCACTAATTGTCCAGTTAAATTGTCTTTAATATTTTCTTTTTTTCTTTCAAACTTTTCTTTAGTTTCCAAAACCTTTTTACAATTCAATAGAGTTCGTGAATTCTTGAAGAAACACGTGCTAAGCACACACGCAGATGATCTCAATGCTGAAGATTCGCAAGTTGAAAACTTCCCGCGCTGATGAACACGCGCACTGTAAGAAAAGTCCACGCGCAGAAAACACACGCGTTTGTAAACACACGTGAAGCAGAATTCACGCGCAAACGGATTCTCGCGTAGAAAACACACGCGCTTGTAAACACACGCGCTGTTGAACTCCCGCGCCTATTCACACGCGGATGGGTTCACGCGTTAAAAAGCACACGCGCTGGTAATCACACGCGCAATTGAGTTCCCGCGCAGAAGCACATGCGCTTGAAAACACACGCGCAATAGAGTTCTCACGCGGAAGCACACGCGTTTGGAAACATACGCGCAATAGAGTTCTCACGCGGCGAACAGATTCTCGCGCTAGGAAGCACACGCGCTGGAAAACACACGCGCAATAGAGTTCTCACGCGGCAAACAGATTCTCGCGCAAGGAGGCGCACGCGCTGGAAAACACACGCGCAATAGAGTTCTCACGCGACAAACGGATTCTCGCGCTAGGAAACTCACGCGCTGGTAAACACACGCGCAGTTGAATTTTCTCGCCTGGAAGTACACGCGCTGGAAAACACACACGCAATATTCACTCGCACGCGCATAGGTTCAACAGTTAGTTTCAGATTACACGTGGTACGTGTTTAACAAATAGCGTTCACCCGTAAACCTCGCGCTAAATTTCAAGCGCACTCAAACAGTTCAAAATATAAATTCAAAGAAAACCTTTTACGAGTTCTCACTTAAATGTCTTTAAGATAGACAGGCGCGGCAGTCTTACAATCTCTAAACAAAGTCACTTATCTCCAGAACTTCAGAGTTTCCTGTCTTCAAATCGCATTCCTGACAGCTGAGAACTTCTCCTGAAACCCCCAAGAAAGTAGCCGCTCAACTGCTAGCGCCTGAAGGATAAAATCCACCAGGCCCAAGTCCTAACCAGGAGCAGCCACTACACACGTCCTCTCAGCTGGGGCCTAGATGATGAAAGGCAAAGAGTGACAGTTTAGAATGTTCATTGTTGTTCTGCAGTGTTTTCTAACCAATCGGAGCTGTCACTGTGAAACTCCATTTTGCCTTGGGTCAGAACCAGGATTCTGAATCAGGAAGTTAAGGCCAAACCAACTACAATAGAAAACTTCCCACCCACACAAGACTAATCTAAAAAGGATAATAAAAGAGAAATAATGGGAAAGAAACTTGAATAAGGGAAAATAGCCTGAATAGGGGAAGGAAACCTGACAACGAAGAAGTGCAGCACTCTGATGACCCTAGGACGAATCCTGCAGCTGACCAGCACCAACTCCAGAGAACACACAGTAAAACCCTGCTCCTCTGTCTTGATCTCAAAAGGTTCAACGACCAAAGGTAAGTACAGAGGGAGTTAGGGGACATGGGGCGTTGCACCCATGTTACCCTACCAACCCTACCCTCATTTCAGAAAAAGTTACATCGCCTTTCTCAACCAACAGACTACTGCATAACCATCTGTAACTGTTCACTCTACATGCCTGCCTATGTAAATATGTTATTTTATTTTCTCTCTAGCTAAAACTGACTGTAAACCATTGTATCTACTTTGCAAAGTACCTACCTGTATGCCTTCTGTATCTACTATTATGTCAATGTGATTCATTCACATTATGTAACTTGTAAGCTTTGCACATTGTTTTTGCTGCGCCCTGCTACCTCTGGGTCTGGTGTGCATTAGAAATTCAATAAACAAACAAACAAACAAACTATGAAGGACATGAGAGGACAGGAACCATTCTGCTTACTTGCCTAGGTGGCTCCTGATATTTGCAGATCACACTGTGGCTCTTCCAAGAATCACTGGGTACATGTGTCAGGGTCCGGCTTGACTGAATTCCACAGGAGCTGATGCTGGCCCCACAGACCCTCACTAGGAGTTCACCTCTCAACCCTTAATTATAAGCTGAGCTGAAAACCCCAAGAAAGGGAAAGGGGAATTTGGATAAAATAACAACGGAGACACTGCAGCCCTGCAACCGTCTGGTAGGCTCTGGTATCTGTGGTAAACAAATACACCTGGTTATTTATGTAATAAGAAAATTATGTTTTCTAAAAGTATTCTAAATAAACTCTAAACTCATTACCTCTTAACCTCAGTAAAAGACTTAGAGGCTATTAATCTGTGTGTGATATCTTGTAAATGTCTCTTGTGTTGTGCATACAGTTCAAACCACTTAGTCTCTCTAGAATTCTAAAGTGATGGTTTTTTGCAAACACTATTTCTGGATTAAACTTTCCTCTTGCTTCAGAGTTTTCTTTAACCTTATGTAATTTTCAATGCTTTCATAGTGGCAGTCTTTCTCTGAAATATTGAAGTCCATTTGCATAAATTACATTAAGAAAATAAGCATTCTTCAACTTCCTGGAATATTGCTTCCTTATGCGTGTGAATAGTTTTCTTTATTTACATAAGAACGTATAGTTTCTTCCTTAAATAGCGTGTGCGATAAACACGTAAAAATCAGAAGACGTGAAGAATTGTCCTCGCGTTAAAAATACACACGCGATACCTAGCAACACACGCGCTCGCGTTTAAAAATCCACACGCGATTTTTAGCAAACACACGCGCACGCTTTTAAAATCCACACGCGATTCTTAACAAACACACGCGCATGAAAAAATACGTACACGCGATAAAAATCACACGCGCTGGTTAAAAATGGACTCGCGCTCTATCGCTACCGAACTCACGCGGAGAGACGAAATGGATTTCACGTAAAACAGTTCACGCGCTTAAAACCACTCGCGCTTCACCAAAATGGACTCGCGCTCTATCGCAAACCCACACGCGCTTTTCCATGAGACGTCATTTACGTTAAAATGGACACGCGCTAAAATTCACTCGCGCAATCTTTTGGACACGCGCTCTATTGCTCCGAATACCCGCGCGTCTTCAAAAAACACGTAAACAACAACTTGCGAGCTCGCGCACACATTTAACAGTCTTTAAGAGCATTACACGCAATTAATTTCATTTAAACTCCTACGCATATCTTCAAACTTGTCTTCCTTAATAATAACTTCAACTGTAAATGTCTCTTTTCTCAAAATGACTTTGAAATTTGGTTAACTTTTTAAATGTTCCTAAAAAAATGAAAGTTCACTGTGACAATTTTAAATCTTTAAAGAAACGATCCCACCTGATGACTTCTTGTTTCAAATGGATCAGCAGACGAAATTCTTACTTCTTTAGTTGATCTTCTGAGCTCTGAAAAGGCCTTACTTAAGGAGCTTAACTAAAACACAACCAGCCACTGAATTACTCTGGATGAAAGGCAGTTTAGAATCTTGCTCACCTCCCAAGAATCAAACCCATTGTTCTCTCCACCAATCAGGCAAACCAAACATATCATTGTTCCTTTAACCAATCAGATTGAGTTTCTTTCGCTCCATCTTGACTTGGGCAAGCACAATGTTAATCCTATGAACAAACTCTTCCTGTTCCTAACCCAGCCAGTCCTGACAGTACCCCCCTCTTCAAAGCCCTGTCCCAGGGCCTGGCTTAGTAGGGAACCTCCTGTGAAACTTTTTTATCAATTGAGGGGCATGTACATCTACTTGATCCTCCCAAGATCTTTCCTCCGGACCGTATCCCTTCCAGTCAATAAGATACTGCAAGGTACCTCTAACAATCCTGGAATCTAAGATTTTCTTAACTTCAAACTCTTCTTCATTTTCTTCTGTGTATACTGCTGGTGGTGGTTTCCCCAATCTAGTTCCTGACACACAAGGTTTCACTAAGCTGACATGAAATGTAGGATGACTTTTGACACTTGCGGGTCATTTTAATTTGATTGCTACGGGATTTATTATTCTTTCTATTTCAAATGGACCAATAAATCTCGGACTAAATTTAGTTCTTCCCTTTAAACGTAGGTTTTTTGTGGACAGCCAAACTTTTTGACCCACCTGATAATGTGGTGCTTTACGACGTTTCTTATCAGCAAATGTCTTGAATCTTAACTTGCTTTTTTCTAAAGTTTCTTTAGCTTTTACTAAACCATCTCTAATACAAGTCAATCGCTGCTCAACCTCTGGATTAGAATACTCAGATGGCAACACTTCTTTCAAAAATCGTGGGTGAAAACCATAATTGCTAAAAAATGGAGAATACTTAGTAGAATCCTTGACAGAATTATTATAACTAAACTCTGCTAGCCAAAGAAGATCTACCCAACTTCCTCTTTCTTGCCAAAAAGCTCTAATATATTTTTCCAATTCCTGATTTACTCGCTCTGTTTGGCCGTTGGTCTGTGGGTGATAACCTGAAGAAAGTTTTACCTCAATTCCCAACTCTGTACAGAAAGCTCGCCAAAACTTAGAAATGAACTGAGACCCTCGATCTGATACAATTTGTGTTGGTAGACCATGTAATCGTACCACTTCTTGCAAAAAACTTTTTGCCAGATTCCTTGCAGAAGCCTCTCCTTTCATGGGAATGAAATGCCCAGCTTTAGTGAGTAAATCCACAACTACTAATACTGTAGTGTAACCTTGATCTTTGGGAAGATCTACAATATAATCCATAGAGATTGTAAACCAAGGACTAGGGGGTACTGGTAATGGATTTAATAACCCAGATGGTTTTCCTCCTCCTGACTTTACTCGAGCACAGACTTCACATGTTTTCACATAGTCTTCAATATCTTTTTTCATTTCTTTCCACCAAAATTTTCTCTCAACCAGTTCAATAGTCTTACGAATTCCAGGATGACCTACCAACTTGGATTCATGACATTCTTGTATAATTTCCTTTTGCAGTTCCTTGCTTGGAAGGTAAATTTTAGAATGGACACATGGAAATCCTTCAATTAAATGTCTTCCAGAATCCTCCGCTAACCAAGATTGAATTTCATCTTCTGGTAATTCCTTTAGAATCTTTTTAAGAAGCTGATTCTCTTCCTTTGTAGTACTTAGGATACATTTTTCTTCTGCAATCACTGGTTCGGGTAATAATTGATTTTCAACTTCTCCGGAAGATCCTTGTCGTGATAAAGCATCCGCTTTACCGTTTAACCGCCCAGGCTTGAATGTTATCACAAAATCGTATTCTGAAAAGAAAAGTGACCACCTAAGTTGTCGAGGTGATAGTGTTCGAGCAGATTTCAAAAACAGAAGATTTCTATGATCGGTTAAAACGGTTACTGTGAATCTTGCTCCCAACAGATAATGTCTCCATTCCTGAAATGCCTTCTTGATTGCCAAGAGTTCTCTGTCTGTAATTGTGTAGTTCACTTCTGCTGGAAGCAATTTCTTAGATAGATAGGCCACAGGATGCAACTGTCCAGTTTCAGGTGCCTTTGAGAAAGCACTGCTCCAATTGCAACATTAGAAGCATCTGCCTCCACAAAAAATGGTTGTGAAGGATCTGGGTGTAATAAGATCGGTCCAGATGTAAAACAGTTCTTCAATGTTTTGAAAGCTTGATCCGCCTCATCTTTCCACTCAAATTTCATTCCTTTCTTCAATAATTTGGTGATAGGAGCAACAGTTTGAGAGAAATTTTTAATGAATCTCCTGTAAAAATTTGCAAAGCCCAGGAAGCTTTGGATATCTTTAACACAAGTTGGAGTTGGCCACTGTTCAACTGCCTTAATTTTCTTCATATCCATTTCCAAACCTTTGGGAGAAATCATAAAACCTAAAAATTCCACTTCCTTGGTGTTAAATTGGCTCTTTTCTAACTTAGCAAATAGTTTATTCTCCCTTAGTCGTTGTAACACTTTCTTTACATGTTCTTCATGTTGCATTATATCCTTAGAATAAATGAGAATGTCATCTATGTACACTACTACAAAGATGTCAATAAAGTCTCTTAATACCTCATTTATAAAAAATTGAAAAGCCGCAGGAGCGTTACACAATCCGAATGGCATTACTTGATATTCAAAAAGACCAAATTTTGTTCTAAATGCTGTTTTCCATTCATCACCTTGACGTACTCGCACCAAATGATATGCTCCACGAAGATCTAGTTTGGTAAATACTGAGGCTCCTTGAATTTGGTCTAACATTACTGAGATTAAAGGTAGCGGATATCTGTTTTTAATTGTTATCTTGTTTAATGCCCTATAATCTATGCATGTTCGTAAGGTGCCTTCTTTTTTAGGAACAAAAAATAATGGAGAAGCTGCTGGCGACTGAGAGTGCCTGATGAACCCCTTATTCAAATTTTCTTGGATGTAATCTTTCAAATGTTGATTTTCTTTTTCTGTTAAGGCATAGATGCGACTGCAAGGAATGTGGGCCCCTGGTTCTAAGTCAATTTTACAATCATACTCTCTATGAGGAGGTAATTCATTAGCTTCCTTTTCACTAAATACATCATTGAAATCATGGTAACATTTTGGTAATTCTCCCATTACAGCCCCTATAGAATGTACTATAGTTCCCAAATTCACCAAACCTTCCACTACTTCTGAACAATTACCACTAGAAACATTTTCCTGAATTATTTCTCTACAACAATTTGTAACACAAAAAGTAGAATCCAATTTCACCACTCTTTTTCCCCAATCAATCTGAGGGTTATGATACGTCAACCAAGGCATTCCCAAAATGATTTTCAACTGTGGAGTGTCAATCAATTCAAACACAATTTCCTCCCAGTGTCCTCCAATTTCCATTTCCAATGGGATTGTTTCGTGTGTAATTAAACCTGATGTCAGTTGAGACCCATCCACCGCTCTCACATACTCTGGTATACTTTTTACCACATAAGGCACATTCATATCTTTAACCACATTACAATCCATGAAGTTACCAGTGGCTCCTGAATCTATTACTACTGGACCACTTCCCTTTAATTCCTCTTTAATATATAAGGATACATTCAAAGTAATATGTGGTACCGCTGCCTGAATAGTATTTGCCACTTGTTGATTTCTGGAACTGTTAGGAGAAGCGGAAGTCTTTGGACACCAAGGGCAATTTCCAACAAAGTGTCCTGATTTCCCACAATATAAACATAAATTATTCTGTCTTCGTCTATCCTTCTCCTCCTTAGTTAAAGGACCTCTCACCTTATTTACTCTCTCTACATTCCCAGTTCTCAATTCTTTATTTACAAATTCTAATCTTCCTTTATCAATTCTAGGGAAAACTCTGGGTTGCTCAACTCCTCCTCTTCTACGCTCAGCCTTACGTTCCCCTAATCTATAGTCAATTTGTATGACAAGATTAATTAAATCCTCACATGAAGTAGGTCTATTAACAATTGTAGATAATGCATCTTTCAATTCCTCCTTCAAGCCTCTATAGAATAAAGAAGATCGCTTCTCTTCTGGCCAATTGCTCTCTAATACTAAAGATCTGAACTGTGTAATGTAAGACACCAAATCTTTGGTTCCCTGTTTTAACTCTAATAATTCTCCATCTACTTCTTGAGATAATTGGCGTCTATCAAACATCTTTTTAAATTCTAACTTGAAGGCTAACAAGTTCTTTAGTATAGGATTCTCTTGACCAACTAATAATACTGACCAAGTTGCCGCCTCACCAGTAAGGTAAGACAGTATAAAAGCTATTTTAGAAGCGTCTGTATTAAAAGCTTCAGGTCTACAAAGGAAATGAAGTTCACACTGGGTAAGGAAAATCTGGCATTTCTTGACATCTCCCCCAAAACGCTCTGGAGGTGCTAAGGGGACTGGACCTATAGGTACATTCAAACTTCCCCTACTTCTTCCCTGAGAACTCGTTCCTTCACCCAAATCCTCTCTGATTAACACTGGTAATTCCCTACTAGTATTTTCTGAATCTCTTGACTCCAAAGAAATTTCTTCACCCTTACGGGTAACCTTGGAGTTTATCTCTTCAAACTTAACTGTTAATTCCTGGTTTTCTTTTCGCACAGCCCTCATTTCCTCTGAAAACATGTCCCTTATGGAACTTGCTAGTGCCTCTGTGGGATCCATATCAGCTCAGGTGGAAAATATTATCGTGGGCCTTTCATCCTGTCAGGGTCCGGCTTGACTGAATTCCACAGGAGCTGATGCTGGCCCCACAGACCCTCACTAGGAGTTCACCTCTCAACCCTTAATTATAAGCTGAGCTGAAAACCCCAAGAAAGGGAAAGGGGAATTTGGATAAAATAACAACGGAGACACTGCAGCCCTGCAACCGTCTGGTAGGCTCTGGTATCTGTCGTAAACAAATACACCTGGTTATTTATGTAATAAGAAAATTCTGTTTTCTAAAAGTATTCTAAATAAACTCTAAACTCATTACCTCTTAACCTCAGTAAAAGACTTAGAGGCTATTAATCTGTGTGTGATATCTTGTAAATGTCTCTTGTGTTGTGCATACAGTTCAAACCACTTAGTCTCTCTAGAATTCTAAAGTGATGGTTTTTTGCAAACACTATTTCTGGATTAAACTTTCCTCTTGCTTCAGAGTTTTCTTTAACCTTATGTAATTTTCAATGCTTTCATAGTGGCAGTCTTTCTCTGAAATATTGAAGTCCATTTGCATAAATTACATTAAGAAAATAAGCATTCTTCAACTTCCTGGAATATTGCTTCCTTATGCGTGTGAATAGTTTTCTTTATTTACATAAGAACGTATAGTTTCTTCCTTAAATAGCGTGTGCGATAAACACGTAAAAATCAGAAGACGTGAAGAATTGTCCTCGCTTTAAAAATACACACGCGATACCTAGCAACACACGCGCTCGCGTTTAAAAATCCACACGCGATTTTTAGCAAACACACGCGCACGCTTTTAAAATCCACACGCGATTCTTAACAAACACACGCGCATGAAAAAATACGTACACGCGATAAAAATCACACGCGCTGGTTAAAAATGGACTCGCGCTCTATCGCTACCGAACTCACGCGGAGAGACGAAATGGATTTCACGTAAAACAGTTCACGCGCTTAAAACCACTCGCGCTTCACCAAAATGGACTCGCGCTCTATCGCAAACCCACACGCGCTTTTCCATGAGACGTCATTTACGTTAAAATGGACACGCGCTAAAATTCACTCGCGCAATCTTTTGGACACGCGCTCTATCGCTCCGAATACCCGCGCGTCTTCAAAAAACACGTAAACAACAACTTGCGAGCTCGCGCACACATTTAACAGTCTTTAAGAGCATTACACGCAATTAATTTCATTTAAACTCCTACGCATATCTTCAAACTTGTCTTCCTTAATAATAACTTCAACTGTAAATGTCTCTTTTCTCAAAATGACTTTGAAATTTGGTTAACTTTTTAAATGTTCTTAAAAAAATGAAAGTTCACTGTGACAATTTTAAATCTTTAAAGAAACGATCCCACCTGATGACTTCTTGTTTCAAATGGATCAGCAAACGAAATTCTTACTTCTTTAGTTGATCTTCTGAGCTCTGAAAAGGCCTTACTTAAGGAGCTTAACTAAAACACAACCAGCCACTGAATTACTCTGGATGAAAGGCAGTTTAGAATCTTGCTCACCTCCCAAGAATCAAACCCATTGTTCTCTCCACCAATCAGGCAAACCAAACATATCATTGTTCCTTTAACCAATCAGATTGAGTTTCTTTCGCTCCATCTTGACTTGGGCAAGCACAATGTTAATCCTATGAACAAACTCTTCCTGTTCCTAACCCAGCCAGTCCTGACAACATGATCTTCCATCCTTTAACTGGGTGAGGGCTGTACAGGGGTTGCATGTTCGATTGCTTCATCCGGTTGGGTTCAGCTTCAAGATGTTAGCCCAAAACGATGAAGAATACAGTCTGTCGTAGTGTGGACCCCTTCAGGACACTTCAGGATGGAGGAAGACGAATTCCAGCAACGGTCACTACTTGTAGATGGTGACAAGTAATTTTCGAGATGCAGTCACACAAGGAGCTCCATCACATCGTTCTTTGATGATAGGAATCTAAAACGTCGGGAGAAAGTGACTTATGCCATAAGCTGGCGACCACCAAAGTGCTGAGGCTTAACACAGAACTGCAACGGCAGCAGCAAGGTAGCCCAGAGGGCAACTGGTTAGTCCACCGGGAAGTCCAGGGACACAGGGAGACTTGCAAAAGCTCTGGGGGCATGCAACCTCAAGCAGGTGTTGAGAATAATTGGTCCCACTAGTCCAATGATCGAAGAACCAACGAGGGTCTTTGGAGATCAGGCAGATGAGCAGGGCTTTACCGGGCCAATCACTGGAGAGACTGCTAGTCAGCTGCAGAAGTCGTCCTCTGGTCGTCAGTGGGCTGCCCTTCTTCATAGGACTCTTTGCTCTGATGTGGATCTGAAGGATGGCTGCAAGAGTCCTGCTCTTATCCAAAACTGGAGCGGGAAGCAAGTTTAAGACCACCAATGTTAAGTATCTACACCATTGAAACAGCCAGTAGTTACCTAATCCGGGACAACTACTGGTTTCTCATCTGCCCAATAGCAGCCTTTCTGGCACTAGGGGATGTGCACTGGGATATGGCAGTCCCTGCCACATCCCCGTAGCTCACACACAAAGGCTCAATAGCCCAAGAAAGCAGCAGCTTTCCCAGGCAAGTGCATGACCTTATGTGGTATTTCCAGGACTGAGAGGGCAGGAGAAAGGCCAATCTATAATATGGCAAAAGGAAAAGCTGAAAACCTTTGTAGCACAGCCATCTTTTGGTGCTAGCCAACTTAGTAGCAATTTTTGGTAAACGTGAAAGTGCTCACGTAAAAGAATACAAATACAGTAAAAATATCACTGCTGCTGGGAGCTTGCCTTAGGCACATATAAAAAGTAACCAAAGATCAAAAGTTATGAGGATACAAAGTAACACCATTGCACTACACGGTAAGGTGATGTGTGCAATTGGCAAAATAATACAGGAATTCCAAAAGAGAGACATAGGGCCTCATTACATGTTTGCCGGTATCCCGCTGGTAATACCGGCGGGATACCGGCATACTGTAATACTGTTTCCGGCACTTGGTCTGCCTGAATTACCAGCAGATTCCAAGGGACGCAAGCGCAGGTAAAACCCCATTCCATGAAGTCGCATAGGACTCCATGGGGGGGATTTGCCGGTATTATCGGCACCGGTATAACCAGGCTGGTAATACCTGCAGTTTTATGCAGGTAGGGTGGCAGATATATAAATCCACAACCCTACTTGCAAACTTATTAACATGATATCAGGACAGTGTAAAACACTGGCAGGGGAGCCATAAGTTGTAACACGTTGCTGGATGATGGCGTAGGTAGTTGACTCCTTCCAATGAGCGTCTACTCTATCATCTCAACCGAGATCTGTAATGTTGTACATACCTGCTAAACGTACATCCAGCATTTTTACTTGCACGCAACATTAAAGTGCATATAGAACTATGACCTTGTGCGGACATTCCTTCATTTAGAATAAGTATCTTGTACTCCTATATTCCTATTAGCCTTCATCCACTCTGTGTAAGTTCGCCTTGGTGACTCGGCCACTGTTACCCTAGGTGGGACACTTGGAAGATACTACAAACTTGCTTAGATTAGAGTGATGACCTGGGGGCTAGAGCATAAGCCTCAGGAGATTATGTTCAACAGGATAGATTTCTCTGTACAAAGTGTTTCACTCTCCATAGGCTTGTAGATGTTTCTCTGTCCAGAGAGCAATATGAGCTTCTGCGTTGCCAGTTTCCCGTATCCATCAGCCTTGAACTTTGCTCAATACTAGAAATGGTAATGTGAAGAGTAGAACAGTAGAAGAGTAGAACCTTTAATACTTTTTAGATTCTCATAAAATGATACATATTTAAAAGCCAAGTGTAAACAGGTGTGTTTTAATTGATCCTTTCTTGCAGCTATGTTTTCATCCTGACACTCATCTGGGCAATGCCAGCAATGTCTACTGCACAATGTTTGGTCATGAACAAACGCACAACATACCTGGAGTAGAAATCACATTTTCTGTTTTGTCTAACGTTATTTGCATTTTTCAGGAGTTAGATGAGATGATAAAAGCCAAAGAAAAAGAACTGGAGAAGGTGGAGCAGAGTGGTATTTGTTTGATTCAGAATAAGAAAGAGAAAGCCTCGGCCAGTGTCCTCGGCACCCTTCGAGAACTCAACCACAGCTGGGCAAACCTGGATCACATGGTGAGACACTGCAGTTCTTCACAGTCTAACAACAACACATCTGTTGATAAATCTGACATATGTGTAATAATATGATGGAACAGTAGCACATTTAATATTTATTTTAATGGTTTATTGTTGGTGCATTCTTTGAGTGAACGCAATGGCCATTTGGGCAACTGGAATGTGTAACACAGTTTTAAGCAGAGAGCTCCTGAATATGAAGAAATATTGCATTACATGAGACATGAACAGTTGTAGAATAGCTGAAGTGCATGCTTTTCAGTCCATTTTCACAATGCAGCAGTACATACATAGTTATAAAATGTATCCTATTACCATGTAGCTTTTATAAGATATTGTTATAAAACTATGATAGCAAAACTTCTCCGACAAAAGAACAGCATTTTGCACCTGAATCAGACAACGGTTGCGCTTTTCTCACAAAAAACACAGGCTTCTTGAATCCATCCCCAATAACCCCTGGAAGAATCTCAGAAGGACAGCCATTGCTCTTTTCCCCTGCAAGAAGTATGTTGTCTTCAAGACTTCCCTAACATCTCTTGTGGCTTAGCATATACTCCAGACATCTAAACATGGAATGCTAGATTGATTAGAAAGAAGGACAATTTTGGCTTATCTTTGCGTCACCCATTGCACCTGCTCTAGCAGCACTGTCTGTTCGCCGCCAAAATGAGGATGACGTCCAAGTAAACTATGACTCTCATTCCTCTCTCCTTCATGGCCGCTGCCATCGGTTTCACAACCTTCATGAACGCCCAGGGATCTGAGGTCCGCACGAAAGGTAGGCACTCTTAGAATAAGTCTGTACTACCCAACGAATCTGGTAAAATGGCAGAGCAGCCAGGCTTATTTTAGGAGGAGGATGTGAGCCGTAGGTAAGTACACTGAAGCTAGTCAATACAATAGTCCGAAGAAACACTTATACACTTATCAAAATATATATATTTTATATCCACAGGCAGGTAACTAAATACTCTTTTTAGATAAGCAAAACACATAGGAAATAACAACAATACTTTTCAATGGTGACTGCTTCAATTGTAGTTGCTTGCAGTTACAATTGTTACAGAGAATGACACTAATGACTGTTCTACCGTATTACTAGTAAAGTCGTGCACTTGCATAGATTATAGATGAGCGGTAATGGCATTCAGATCATCAAGTCACAGCAGACAAAGTCTGTGGGAAGGAAAGGGATGGTTATACACACTTGAATAGTTTTAGACATTATAGTAACACTTTTTAAGGTTTCTAATGCTTTGTTAGCCCAATCCCTAACTAGCAAAAACGTCAGTGTAGGAGTGAATAAAAAGTCTCATGTAGCAGCTGGAAAGGCAAACTTTAGTCACTAGAATCAAAATGCTTAGCAAGATAACACAAGTGATAGGGACCCTGCAAGGGACACCATAAAGGACACAAGCTGTAAAGCCTGGGCCAGAGGTATGGGTGGGCACCCAAACACCTTGTAAATCACTCCAGTCGCACTGGAGTGACTCTTCGGCTGAAGGTAAGGTCTAAATTTAGCCCCACAGTACCTTGGGTTAGAAGAAACAAACGTAGCTGGATTTTCTTCTGTGCAACAGCAAGGGACCCGGTCTCCCGATTCCTCTGTCTTTTGATGAAAGGAAGGACTCAGAATGGGATGTCACGGCAGCAGTCGCGAGAGAGGACCCTTGGCATGGATCTCTTCATTCTCCTTGGTCGCTCTGCAGTTTTGGCGCCTTTTTTATCCGCTCCAACAAAGGACGGTTATCGCCCGGTCGTTCGTCTTAGATTCTATAGTCCTGCACTCTAGTGAGGGGTTTAGATGAGTGGGATCGTACCTCTGGAGGACCAACGAGAGCTCAACAAAGTTCTCAACAAATTCAGCCACACAAAGACGTTACACTGCAAATGGGTCAGATTGTTGTCATGTTATTTTATTAACACGTATAGCGTGCATGTTCTCCCGAGAGCATCTTGGCGCAAAGTATTCCAAGGTAGTAGCTTAACCACAAATGATTCAAACAGAAGTTTTCAGAGCACGCCTGAATTGAAGGTGGTTGTCAATACCTGTGGGGTCAGAGGTAAGACCATTGCACAACTTCCCTGCAGCAAAAGAGAAGGCACGTCCTCCAACTCAGCATCGCTGAATTTTGGGGATTGCCACCTGATTAGCACTTCCAGAACGGAGTGCTCGCCCTGGGATGTAAGGCTAACATGTGTGTTGCAGATAGTCAGCCCCTTGGCCGTAGAAAGCTTGATGAACCAGGTACAAAGATTTGAGCTTTATCCTTTGAGCCACAGGAAGCCAGTGAACAGCCTGATGCACCGGACTAATATGTGCTCCATAAGGAGAGTTTGTGCCCTGTAAGGAACTCATGGTGGCAACAGTAAAGACAGACACAAGTGAACACAGTTCAAGGGTGTTTATTAAACTGTATAAATGGGTGAGAAAAATGAAATGCCTAATCTAAACCTAAATGTAAGATGGGAGCAAGCTACGACCATGAAATAATAATAAGGCAGTCTTAGTGGCGTCTTGTCAAATAAAAAGGGCCTATACCAAAAAACCTATTGTCAATCCTTACCTTTAAGTTATAAAATAGTGTGGGATAATGTTCACCAGAAAAGAAAGAAGTATTTACAAAATGACAAGTCAGGATGGTATAACTGGGTCTCCCTTCCCTTAGAGATTTTTGAGGCCTGCGAGTCCGACAAGTGTGCCATTGTCCCTCATATTCTGCGCTCCTGGGGGTGGGGGTAGGAGGCGAGGCATGTGCGATCTTTGTTAGTAAGCGTCTTTCAGCTTATCAAAAGCATCAACAGCCTCTGGAGCCTTTCTTTTGCGCTCCTTCTCATGACCCAGGGGAGTAGAAGAGGTTAGAGGTTTTCCTCTTCCGGGTCTGAACTCTCCCTTCTACTCCTCCTCTTCTTGAGGCTGGCACGAGGGCATGCTGGTGTCATCGCTGGAGTCTCATATATCCCGTCCCCTGTCCTCCATCCTTGTGGGTGCCCCCCAACATGGGGACGGTACCAGAACATTTGGCAGTGAAAAATGGAGCTTCCCCTTTAAATTTAGTACAGCGTGTGGGGGCATGGCCTCAGGCATGGGAACGCCCCACCGAGACCCTGCCCTCTGGCGCTTCACCTCAGTCCCTTTTTCCGCAAGGACGGTGTCGGACCTGGCAGCCAGACAGACTTTTTTAACTTTCCACTTGCTCCCTTTCTTTGTTTTTCAATCTTATTTAACCTCCCTTCGGTGCCTCGCCACCCCCGGCTCATGTTGGCTGCAGGAGGATTCACGAGATGTGCTTCGTGCGACCGCTCATTCCCGGCCTTGGATCCTCATGCACTCTGTCTTGAGTGCCTAGAGTCCGACCACCGCTGGGACGCGTGCGCGGCTTGCAGCGCTCTCGGTCACAGGGCATTGAAGAATCGATTGTCGCGTTGGAGGGAGATATTCCACACTTCTCCTCCCGCGCACCTTAAGGACTTCGTCTCCAGGACCTCTTATCAAGACAAGGTAGGCCCTCTGGTCAACACGGTACCCCAGCGTGGTGACTCCTTTCCGGGGGCTCCCACAGACAAGGGTTCCTCGGATTCAGGTTCTGGCAGGCCCGAGGCCTCTAAGGCTACCGGCTCCCAAGCCGAGGGCCTCCGGGTATCTAGCGGGCTGTTCTCGCAAGGGCGATCAAGTTCGTCCTCTTGTTTGACCTCAAGGCGTAAAGGATTGTCGGGTGCCACCACCAAGGGTCAGTCCTTGGCACAATCCAGCACGACTACTGGCAGTGCTGAGGGTGCCCAGCCTACCACAGCTCGCTCCGAGGTGGTGAGTCAGGGCGTTACGACTACCGGCCATCCGGCCGAGGACTCAGCGCCTACTGAAGTGATCTCTGAGGTCTGAGGAAAGGGGACTATGGACTATGAGTACTCTAGTCACTACAGTGAGTAACTTTAATTTCTTACTCCAACCATCCCCAAAGAAGCTCTCTAGAGCGTCTAACCTTTCTTGTAATGGTCTCGCCCCTTGCACAACTGCCTCAACTAGGGAGTCGCCCATTACCTTTTTAAAACTTAGGTCTGCTTCCTCTTCGGGAAATATTTGTTCTTGGCTGTCCTCACTCCAGTCACCTGACTCTATCCTGTGAGTCTTCTTGTCAGTTTTGAGTGCCTGTGTACCTGTAGTAGGTTTAATGGCACGCGCTCTGGACTAGTAGATTAGCTTCCAGGCAGGTATGGCTTTCTTCCTTCAATGTAAGCGCCTTCTTTTACAGATTTCAGAACCGGTCTTGCTTCTCTCCAGAACCTGCTGAGTAAGAAGCCCCCAACTGCAGGGCAAAGCACACCAACATGCTAAAACAGCTGCACCATGTGTACAGTTTATAAGCTTCTCTGCGCTCATCCACAAAACTCTGCTATTAGTTGCTCAGTGGAGCGGCAACTGTAATGTTTTCTCTCTCTGCGCTAGCCAGAAACTGCCGTACTAGCCGAAAACTCACTGCACATGCCGTGGCACGCCCGATATGCGTCGGATGCATCTAGGCGACGTGCTGCCACGGCTCTCTGCTGCTCAGAAATGCGTGCCTACTGAAAACTCTCCCTTGTACTGGGCGAACGATCGCAGCGATCCGAGCAGATTACATAATTAAAATTATAAACGGAGGCATGAGCTGGGGGCCCTAGAGTGACTTCAGTACTCACATGTCTGGCTTGCGACCTCCCCCGAAGCCGCACTCTAGCCCAATAAGTAAGCACCTCATGTCTAATGCTCAATACTATACACTGTGCCCTCCCATTAGAATACTCTTCAAAACATGAAGCAAGTAAACAGGGCACTTAATTCTGCGTAGAGCAGAGAAAGAAGGGGCATGGGCAGTAAGTGACTCACAGACCCCAGAGCAAGGAAGTGGACTAAGGGACTACAATTTTCACAGAACTGTTGGGATGTGTAGTTCAGTTTTTGCTATTAACTTTTAAGAAAAAAAAGGGGAAAAATGGTTTTAAAAGATATGTTCTGAATCTGCTGTGAGGAGTAGAATTATAGAAGTTTAGCATAATGCTCACCTCCGGTCTTGACATATAATCTGTCCTTGTCTTCCCTTCACTGTGGATTTGGATAGTCATGTTGAATGTTGTGTGGGAAGTTAATGCAATTGGTGTAAATACACACTGCAACTTGGTTGGAGGACTGAGAAAATTATGCGTAATGTAAAGTGACCCTCCTTCTTTGCTAAACTTTTCAAACTAAATTGCCACAAAGACAAAGAGCAAAAGTAGTGCTATGCGTTCCTTATCTTGTATGTGTGTTTGCGTTTCAGGCTGGCCAATTAAAGATATTGTTGCATTCAGTGCTTGATCAGTGGAGTACCTACAAGGAGTCCTATGAAGAACTGAATAGTTATCTGATGGAAGCCAGGTACTCCCTCTCTCGGTACCGTCTTCTCACCGGTTCCCTGGAGGCAGTAAAAGTCCAGGTGGATAATTTACAGGTGAGGAATGGAAATATGTTTGCCATTAAAAATTGTTTCTTAAAGCACAAAGGAGATTATAGAAACATTGAAAGTACTACAGTTTTGCTTTCCTGCAGCCAGCATCATTTTAGTAGCATGCCTTCCACATTTACATCATTCTACAGTGCACTAAAACACATTGCATATCTAAACCCCCTTTCATGGGTATTTGGCACTGCCTATCATTAACAGAACATCTCGGGGTCATCAGTCATTTGCCTCTCTCACCTTTCAAGGTTGACATTAGCAGCATATATATGTGGAATTGCATCTAAACAGTGTCTTCACCAATCATATCCAGGCTATAGGATCCGGACATCAAACTGACACATTTCACAGACTCCATTTAAGCACACTGCTCCATGCACAATCCACATTGTGGTTGGTGTTTATTATATAACAAATATGAAATACATCAAGGAACAATTCATGTAACTGTTCTGGCAATAAGTATATGTACAAGGTGTTGTCAGGGAGATTTATCATGTTTATGCTTCATCTCCTCTCCTAGTGAGACCCGCAGCACTTTCTGCTGGACTTCTGGACCTTTTTTTTCTATCCTGAATGAGGGGAGCCTTTTTCCACCTCATTCATTCTTATTTGCTCTGACCTTTAGAACTCTGTTCTCTGTTTTTGATCTTTACTATGGAGTCCGCCTTCCTCCACATCTCTTTGAAGGCATCTGTGTTTAACATTTTAGCAGCACACAGCACCTTATGTGCAGTGCTACTGGGATCCCTTTGGGCTCTCCTTTGAGATTCCTTCCTTATCCTTAGTAACTACAGCTCTTAAGGATAGAGGGATACTTGTATACTTCCTTAATCTTTTTACTATGAGAGATTAGCACACACCACCTTATGTGAAGTGTTAAGGGGATACCTAGTATCCCCCTTCTCTCTGCTCCTGTGACTTTTATAGTCACAGTGACAACCCTACAGTTATGGTGGTAGCAGTGGACGTGTTCTATCAAAAATTGTGCTATTTCTTTCCGCAACTGCATCCACAGTCTCAGTTGTGCACAATAGGGTCACCTACGTTCTAACATGGTGGCTCCTTTCGTCATTTCTTGTGTGGTTGTCTTTTGTTAGCCCTTCTTCTACCATTCTGGGAGGGGGAAGTCTGTGTGTGTCTTTTGCCTTTGGCGGGAACCCTTTGGTGCCCCTGCCTAGGCTCCATTGTGTCTGGGCAGCCAGGAAATGGGGTTATTCACTCCCTTGCCCTTTGTCTGCCAGAGTGCCTGAATGGAACAAGTTCCCACTGGGGGGGCTGGCTGTCCTGATTGGACAGCCACCCGCCCCTTTCTGTAAAATGCTGAGAGAGTTTGCAAAGGAGTGTGTGGGGAAACCGAAGAACAGGTGAGGTTCCTGAGCTGAAAGGAAAGTCGACCACTGGAACAGAAGATCCAAAGCTGAAGACAACCAGAGAGGTCTGCAGACCCTTCCAATCACATTGAAGCGACCACTGTTGTCCTGACCCCGTTTTGTAATCGATAAAGGAGCTCCGAAGAGCTCCTGAGGTGCTGTACCTTTCCAGAGCTGCAGACCGCGAATACCATGAGACCGCTGACCCATTTGCAGTACAATGTCTTTGCGAGGCTGAATCCGTCCAGAACTTTGGTGAGCTCCAGTTGGATCTCCAGAGGCATGATTTCGAGCCCAGATCCTTGCCCACCCAGCCGCAAACCCGCAGTGCCTCCTAGCATTAATGTCAAACTCTGTAACAATTGTAACCGCAAGCAACTTCTATTGAAGTGACCACCTTTGAAAAGTATTATTAAGAATTCCTATGTGTTTTGGTTACTGAAAAAAGTATGCATCTACCTTCCTTATGTACATAATAATGTATGTATATGTGTAATATACCATTTAAAGTCTTGTTTCTTTGTACTATTGTACTTTCTGGGTTCAGTATACTTACCTACAGCTCACATCTTCCTCCTTTGATAATCGTGGCTGCTCTGCCATTCACAGTGCCCATGACTGGGAATTTGCCCAAGCTACTTATCCCTCTGGGGCCTATTAATGCCATATCCCTCTGGGGCCTATTAATGCCATGTGGAAGCCCTGGCTAACCTCTCGCTGACCTGTTGACAAAGACATTCGTGGGCCAGTTTTTGGATTGCCAAGCCACTCTTTTACCTTTTTTTCACTGCTCATCACTCTGGAACCTATAATTGTATCCAGGCACCTTCTCCCCCTTCTCGACCCCCGTCATGCACGGCGCAGTGGCTGATCCTGCAACCTAATCCTGACCGGCTAACTGCTCTCCTGTGTGCATATAGTTATACTTCGAAGGGATTGTGTCCTCCGACGTATTTCTTATCTTTGATAATACGTTTCCAGCTTGCTGGCCTGGGAATTTTTTTCTGTAGAGGGCGCTGCGCGTCGACGTCCGCCGAGTCGATGTCCCTCCACGGCCACCGTATCGGCGCCGACGTCACCATGCCCATAAATAGACACGCGCTGCGTCCGTTGCTCAGTTCCATTTTTCCACGCTTCGTGGGGCCTCGGAACGTTGTTGCTCAGTTCAGTCAGGATAACCCTCTATATCTACTCGTATAAATATCAACTTGTTCTCAATGGCATCTTCATCGGAACCGACGACGCCGCGATCCGGCTTCAAGAAATGTCGAGACTGCGGTAAAACAATGTCGATAACAGATCCACACAGGATCTGCTTGTGGTGCTTGCGAGCCGAGCATCATTGTTCGGAGTGTGAGGACTGCATGTCCATGACGGCGAAAGCCTTGAAGGAGCGCAAGGGGAAGCTCAAGAGAGTTAAGTCAGTCAAAACCTCCTCGAAGGTTTCTTCGGCTGAGTCGAGGCATTCGTCTCCTCGCCGTCGAAAACATTCCCATTCTAGATCTCGAAGTAGCTCCCACCATTCATCGAGATCAAGACACTCAAAGAAGAGACGTCGAAGATCCCCTTCCTCGTCGTCTTCTGTTTCCCCAGAAAAGGTCTCCTGTCCCACAAAACACAGCTCTCAGGCTGAGTGGGAGGAATTCAGAAAGAAAATGTTAAGCGTCCTCGAGAAAGCAGCCTCGACCCCCTCGAAGACAGCTGAGGGTGATACCCTGGGTGAAAAACCCAAAAAATCAAAACGCTGCGAGTCGCAGCACCCAGCAAAACATTCCACCCGAGAGCGCCACGGGCCATCGGGTAAGAAGGCACCGTCTTCGCCGTCGTCGAAGATTCCTTCGACGCATGGATCGGCGCCATCGACGCCGTTGTCAAAGGATTTTTCGACGCATCGGTCGATCGACTCGACGCCATCGTCGAAGCCGAAATCGACGCAGATGAAAGAAAAGACCAAGGCTACGCCAACGGTCATTCCAAGGGCCTCCGGCATGACACTGAGACCGTCGTTGACATCCTCGAGTAGGATCCCGATCCTCTCGAGTTCTTCGAGACCTCTTCCAGTTTTCTCGACGCCGTTCTCGGCGCCTTCGAAGCCTGTCACATCAGCGTTGACGACATCGACGGTTTCTCGCCCAATAATGACGAGTTTGGCTCCTTCTGCCTTAGAGATGGGTTTTGCACAATTTCAGAGGTCAGAGTACCCTGGACTATCTTCAATTTATGAAGAGGGGGAAGATTCTGACCAGGAAAGCTTTGGGTTGCAGAGGACCACACTACCTGTTTCAGAGGATTTCACCTCTGAGGAAAGAAGGTTGAAGGACCTACAGGAGTCACTACATGAGGCAAGTGGGCTGAACACTTCCCCAGAAGTGGAATTTGTTAAGCCAGACCCAGGAGAACATGCCGAAACACCCTATAGGACCCTTATGGCAAGAATTATTGAATTTATGGGTTGGTCTGCGCTTTCCCCTGTTTTTCAACAGGATGACCTGACAGACATATTAGACAAAGGTCCACAGGAGGATCCTGTGGTCCCCTTCCATGCAGCTTTACAAAGGAAAATTACATCTAATTGGGAAACTCCTGAAGTTATCCCTGTGGTCAATAAAAGATTGTCAGCCAAGTATAGGGTAGCGGCTGCTGACCCTGAATACTTATCAAAACACCCGACTCCAGAGAGCCTGGTGGTCCAAGCGGCAACTTCATCTAGCAGTAGGACCGCTTACCCTACTGTCCCACAGGATAGAGATGACAAGAGGTACGATTCTATGGCGAAGAAAGTCTTCTCTGCTTGTAGTATGGCGTTGAAGTCCATCAACGCCACATGTACGCTCGCCAGGTTCAGTCACACACTGTGGGAGTGTACGTCATCAGCGGCTGACAGCATACCCGAAGGAGAGGAAAAGGAAGCCTTCCTTAACATTATTAAAGATGGCAAGGATGCCATGTGCGAGTCACTTCAAACTGGCATCGATTCCGCTGACAGTATCAGCAGGGCCATGGCGGCAAGTACAACAATCCGCAGGCATGCGTGGTTGCGAAAGTCTGGCTTTGCTCCAGATGTACAGGCCAGACTTTTGAATATGCCCTTTGACGGCTCTTCATTATTCGGAAAGAAGGCTGATGACAGTCTGGAAAAGTTGCAAACATCTAAAGCAGAGGCAAAATCGTTAGGAGCTGCAATCCGCCAAACTCCTTTTTGCCCCTCAGGAACTTCTGGAAGAGGAAAGTCCTTTCGCTATTATTCTGCATTCGGGAAAGGCAGAGGACAGCCGGCTCAAAGAGGCCAAAGCAGATCCACCCGAGGTGGACGGGTCAAAGATACTAAGGCCGCAGCAGCAGCAGGTGCCTCTTTACCCTCGGCATCTGCATCAGCTTCCCCCAAACCACTCTGAGGTCTTTCCACACAAGACACCTGTAGGGGGCAGGTTAACTCACCATCTGACGGAATGGCAGGCTATTACGTCAGATGCTTGGGCATTGGAGACAGTTGCCCAGGGTTACTGCCTACCCTTTCTACATGTCCCTCAGAGTCATCCACCGGGGCACAGCTCTCTAAAAGTTCCAGATCTGCTCCTCTTGCAGGAAATTATAGACCTGCTAGAGAAAGGTGCCATAGAACCGGTACCTGTAGCGGACAGGAACAAGGGCTGGTACTCCCCCTACTTTCTTATACCAAAGAAGGACGGAGGACTGAGACCCATCCTGGACTTACGAGAATTGAACAAGTTCCTCAGGAAGGACAAGTTCAAGATGGTAACTCTCTCTCAGATCCTTCAGGCCCTCCAGCTCCAGGACTGGCTGGTATACCTGGACCTTCAGGATGCTTATTTCCATGTGCCTATCCATCTGAAACACAGGAAATACCTGAGGTTCGCAATTGGCGACTCTCATTATCAATTTTGAGTTCTGCCATTTGGGCTGACCTCCGCCCCGAGGGTCTTCACCAAGCTAATGTCGGTAGTGGCTGTGAGTCTAAGGAGGGAAGGGATCCACGTCTACCCCTACCTGTACGATTGGCTGATCAGAGCTGTATCTTCGGAACAAGCTCAGATCCAGCTAGACTATGTCTGCCATTATCTTCACAAACTGGGCTTCTCCCTCAATTTAAAGAAGTCACAGATGATACCATCACAGAGACTCCAATTCATTGGAGCGGTCCTGGACACTTCCCTGGGAAAAGCCTCGCCACCAGAGGTGAGGGCTCAAGATATTCTGCAGATGGTCAACAAGTTTCAAAATGCCCAACGTCTCCCAGCCTTTGACTTTTTGAGGTTGCTAGGCCTCATGGCATCCTACATCTTCCTTTTGCCAGAGGCTCGCCTGAGAATGAGATCCCTTCAGTGGGCACTGAGAACTCAGTGGTCGCAATTCTCAGGGAGAATGACAGATCTCCTCCGGATTCCGGACAAAGTAGCCCGCGACCTTCAATGGTGGGCCTATCCAGAGAACATCTTGAAAGGAGAACTGTTTTGGCAACTATGGCCGGAGATAACAGTAGTCACAGACGCCTCACTCACCGGGTGGGGAGCCCATGCCAACGACTTGACCATCAGCGGTCGTTGGTCTCCATCGGAGTCCAGACTACACATCAACCTATTGGAGCTGAGAGCGATCAGACTAGCGCTGAAAGCTTTCCTGCCATCAGTACAGGGGAGAAATGTCCTGATAATGACGGACAACACGGTGGCCATGCGCTACCTCAACAAAAGAGGAGGCGTAGAATCACTGCCACTGTGCAGAGAGACAATGCAGCTATGGTTTTGGGCAATTCGGGAAGGAATCCCTCTATCGGCAGTCCACCTAGCCGGAGAGAAGAACTTGACAGCGGACGCTCTGAGCAGGCAGAGCACAGTCTCCCACGAGTGGGAGCTAGTTCAGGAAGTCCTTCAAGAGATCTTTGCCCTTTGGGGAACCCCTCAGGTGGATCTGTTCGCCACAAGCACCAACAGGAAGTGCGATCTGTTCTGTTCAAGGGAATTTCCCCCGAGAGGAGCTCTAGGAGACGCGTTCGTAGTGGACTGGGAGTTTTCACTCCTTTATGCGTTCCCACCAGTCCCTGTTATTCCTCAAATGATCAGGAGGTTGAGAAGATTCCGGAAAACCATGATCCTAATTGCCCCGGACTGGGCCAGGAGAACGTGGTACCCGGACCTTCTAGATATGTCCATCTGCCCTCCAATCCGTCTTCCACTCAAAGAGAATCTTCTCTCGCAGAAGGGAGGTCAGGTTCTCCATCCAGACACCAGAACCCTCAACCTTCACGCTTGGCTTCTGAAAGGGTGAGGTACAAGGATTCTTCAAGCATACTGTGGAGGAACCATCGTATTTCAAACTACCTCTAGTGATAAAATTTCTCAAGGGATTAACTAATGTTTATCCTCCAAAACCATTCCAGGTTCCCTTATGGGACTTAAATTTAGTCTTCAACTTCCTAATGGGCACTCCATTCGAACCACTTCACTCTTGTTCGCTGAGATTTCTCACGCTTAAAACTGTCCTATTGGTAGCACTAACATCTGCTAGGAGGGTGAGCGAGCTACAAGCTCTCTGCTCTAAACCCCCACATACAATTTTCCACAAGGACAAAGTTGTCCTACAGGTGAAGCCTAATTTCCTCCCAAAGGTGGTTTCTGAATTTCATATTACTCAGAAAATTACCTTACCTTCGTTCTACCCTCCTCCCCATCCGGAGAAAGAGGAAGAAAGGCTACATAGGCTGGAACCAAGGCGAGCTCTCAGCTTTTACATCAGCAGAATGGCTAGGATCAGGCAAGCAGACCAACTGTTTGTAGGATACTCAGGTCACAAGTTGGGACTACCCATAACAAAACAAACCATTTCCAGGAGGATTATTTTGGCCATTCTGGAATGTTACAAACTGGCAGGGAAAGAGCCACCCCAGAATCTTAGGGCTCATTCAACCTGGGGTATCTCAGCCTCTTCGGCTCTCCAAAGAGGGGTACCGGTCAGAGACATATGTGCGGCTGCCACACGGTCGTCCACACATACATTCACAAAATTTTACAACCTGGATTCCTCCACTAGTCAAGAGACCAGATTTGGCAAGGCCGTATTACATTCGGTCCATCCCTAAAGGGATACATAACATTCTTACTCTCACCTCCAATTACATGCCACTGCTATGGGAGTCTATCAAAGATAAGGAATACGTCGGAGGACACAATCCCTTTGAAGAACAAGTTACTTCTTACCTTGTAACGTTCTTTCGACGGGATGTTCGTCCGACGTATTCCTTATCGCCCCTCCCATCCATCCCCACAGTAATACTTCGCTTGTGGTTGCAGCTTACGCTCCTTCAAGGTCAATAACCAATTCAGGCATGACTTTTCTTATGCTACAAAACGGAACTGAGCAACGGACGCAGCGCATGGCTTTTTATGGGCATTGTGACGTCGGTGCTGATATGGTGGCCATTGAGGGACATCGACTCGGCGGACGTCGACGCGCAGCGCCGTCTACAGAAAAAATTTCCGAGGCCAGCAAGCTGGAAACAGATTATCAAAGATAAGGAATACGTCGGAGGAACATCCCGTCGAAAGAACGTTACAAGGTAAGAAGTAACTTGTTCTTTTCTTTCTTTCCTGTAGAAGAATGGGGGCTATAGAAGAGAAACGAAATAATCTCTCCAGGTGATGCCTTATGGGTAACTTTCTGTTAAAATAATCATGTGGGTACCAGTAAAAGTGTTCTCTAACCGAAAAGCTCACAGCCATCATTCGTATCACTTTCCATGACACACAACATCCACTCAGAATTATAAGTTGAGGAGCAGCAGCAGTTTCCTCGGGTTAGATATTTAATATTTATGCAAAATCTTCCTCACCTGTGAGAGCCCCAGCACTTTTTGCTGGACTTGTGAATAATTTTTCTATGCCCCGGAGTGAGTGGGAACCTTTTTCCCCACTCACCCTTTCTTTTACTCTTTTCATGGTAGTCATTTTTGTGACTCTCCATTCTTTGTTTTGGGAATTATACTTTCCTATAACTTTCTGGGCATTTGCATTTTATTATTGCAGCACACAGCACTTTCTGTGCAGTGTAGCTGGGGAGTCCTTTGGGCTTTCTTTTTTATTTTCTCTTGGGTTTCTTGTGTGAACAAATGTTCCCAAGGGTAGAAGGATACTTTTTATCCTTTTTACAATCCCCATTGCTGCTGTGTTACATAGTATCCCCTTTCTCACTGCTCTTGCCACATTTCTGTTACATTTCCTTAATTACCTTGCAGAACACGTGTTCTCCAGGGTAGAGAGAGATATGTTTATCCACTTTACATTTTATATTGTGAGATCAGCACACCCCACTTCATGTGCAGTGCTGAGGGGATCCACTGTATCCCCTTTCTCACTGCTCGTCTAACATTTCTGTTACAGTGACAAGCATAAAAGTATGGCTGGTGGCAGTGGACGTGTTCTACTGACTTTAGTGTGATTTTTACTTGCAGGCTGTCAACCCAGCCGCATGAATGCACCGAAGGGTCACCATTCATCTAGAATGGTGGCTTCTTTCTTTTTTCACCATTTTTAGTGTGCTTATCCTTCCTCTGCCATCCTGGGAGTGGGAGGTCCTGGTTTGATTTTTGTCTTCAGCTGGAACCCTTTGTGTAGCCCGCCGAGTCTCCAGAATGTCTGTGAATACAGGATACAAGGGCAAAGTCCACAACTCTGCAGCACTTTATCTTCAGGCATGTCTGCCTGGATCCAGTCCTAACTGGGAGGCTGGCTGTCCTAAAAGGACCTAAAGGACAGCCACCCCCCAAAGTTTGAATGTAGCATGTTTGCTGATTGGCTGGGTTCGTGGATAAATGGGCTGGATCTGGAAGCTGAAGATAAGTCGACCACTGGAGCTGAATCCGATGAGGAAGAAGAGAAGACACCTGTATCAGATTCCAGCGACCGGAGATGCCTGCTGTGTAACCGCTGCCTGTGCTGACCCCTTCTTCCATGCGACAGAGGAGTCCTGAAGATGACGACTCTGACCCTTACACTGGTGGGACCTATCAGACTTAAGAACACCTACAATTTGAGCCATCCCATGACAAGCTGTGACCTTCCTGAGCTGCAAACCGCCAATACCCTGGGACCTCAAGGCTGAGTGCTGTGCAATGTCTTTCCAAGAAAGAATCCTGCTGAAACTTTGAACTCCTGCTGGACCTCCAGAAGCAAGATTCCACTCCTTGGAAGTCCCCTCACCAGAGTGCTTGGCCGAGCAAGCGAGACAAATGCGTTCTGCAATGCCCGCTCTTCATCTGGTACGTTGAAAAAAGCATCAAATCCACAGAGGCGCGAGAAGAACCAAAGAATCCTCTGTTGGGAAACTTTTCTGTCAACTGCTGCTACAATTTCCCATCCAGTATCCTCTATTTGACACCACGGCCAATAATCCAGAGACCAGATCCTGTGCTGCTGGCTGCATCGTGAAGGCTTCTCACAGCTGGGGTACTGTGTGACTGAGGGAAATACTTGCCTAAAGTCTTGTGTTGCTCCTGTTTGACTAGGGTGGTGATTGATGTTTTTGGGAGTTTGCCCATACCATTTGCCCAGTCCTAACGCTGGAGCGTATCTAGGGAGCCTTCTATGAAGTCCCTGAACACTTCCACTAACTCTAAAGTATGTTCCATGAGAAGAACATTACAGAGAGGTAACTAATTCATTCTTCGTACTTGTCTGTATATCTGGAATTGTTGGAGTGCTCTGTTTGCGTCTCATTGTAGCCCTAGACTATTCTTACAGCCCTCCTGAGTCTAAGCAGTGCCACACTGCAAGAACCCTTGATTGGGTTTGGTAAGACTTTAGTGTCTTTCCTGTTCACTTTAGTAGGCTGGCCCTCACAATCCACTATGTGTTGATTTTGAAAATCCATCTTAAGAATCAGCATATATGATTCATGGTTCCAAATACTCTAATGTTAGGGGGAGTGTTCTGTAAAGTTAAATGAGAACCAAGCCAAATGTGTATTATGTAGTTATTCAAGCATAGAACCATGTTATCACAAGGCCATTTATCAAATATATGGTTTATGGTCATACTTATGTTCCTTAAATGCTCTTTACGTTAGGCAAAGCAGTAAGCCAGGAACCATGGGGATGCGGTTTGTCCACTTTCACTTTTACATAGGAGTATTTCATAATAGAACAACATGAGTGTACCAGACTGTTCTTCTTGGAATGAGTACTTATCAGAAAATTATTTCTAATGAATATCCTCTAGATTAAGTTTCTTTAAATGTGCAGCCTGCATGAAAATACTCAGAGTTGTTGGAGAGGTTACATCGTTGTGTGTTTCCTCGTTGCCCATTTTTTTAATTCCACTAAGCAAGACCCACAGTGAATGGTTCAAACTGCTGTTTGCATTAGCCTCGTACTTGCAATATTAGGTTCTGTCTGAATTGATTGCATGAGCTTGTTTGAGAGTCATAACAAGTCTCCTGACAGAACATTCATTCCGTAGTGAAAGAAAGTGGATCTGATTATTTTTCTTTTTACATTTTTTATTAATTTTATTCAAACCAAGAAAGTGGATCTGATTAATGAGAAAAGTGTCCTTGGATAGAAGAATGTATTTGCTATGTGGCAAGATAAAGGCTTCTTATCTAGCAGTGAATTGGCAGTTTTGAAGTTTTTAAACAGGAAAGCTCAGTATTTTAAAAAAAAAATGTATTCTAATAATGCATTTTGGACCTTCTAATGTTGGAAATGTTTTTTTTCTTTATATGCAACTATAGTGATTTTGCAAATTGTGTTAATCTGACATCATTGTTGTTTATGCCTGCTGAGAAGTGTAGCTGATGAGGTCAGGGATGCTGTGGAATGTTGAGTGAATAATGTGTGCATGCTAGAAATGTATGTTCCAAGAATGACGGATGAAGAGATGGCTGGGTGAAGGAAGCATGTGACGGTGGTTTAATGCAGATATGTTTACAACTACTAATGATGCTTACCTGTAACTGATGAATGAAGGTCATCTTGTCTACATGTGGCTGTAGAGTTGTTCTTGGACTCAGCATCCTTTAATCATTACAAAAAGTCAAATTGAAATATAAGGGCTGAGATCCATGTGCCAATGGTTTAGAAGGGAATACTTGGTATAGAGCACACATTGGCTAATTAATGTGTATGGAAACCTCAAGAGCAACCGCTAAGTCAGTGCCCAGGGGGTTTTAAATTATGATTTAGTTTGTACCTGTCACCACAAGAGATGAAATTTGGGTGAATCCCAGGTTTAAGGATTTCCTGTTTTCTTACGTCTTTCTTCAGAGTCTGCATGATGAGCTTGAAAAACAGGAGAGTGGGCTGCAGAAGTTTGGAAGAATGACAAATCACTTGTTAAAAGACTGCCACCCTCCGGTGACCGAAACTCTCACCAATACATTAAAGGAGGTTAATATACGGTAAGGAACGATGGTGCACTTGGGATTTTTTATTTATTTCCATATGTGTTCTTGTTCTTTGCTCTGACCGGCGCGCAAAAGCCCTGTGTACACACAATCTGTTTCTATGTGTGACATAATGCCCAGCATCTACAGTAAGGCAGTTATTTAAAGTATTTACTTAGCAAAGAAATTGTTTTGGTACTTTAGGAAGGTCGAGCAATGACACAATGTACATCACAAGATGAGGTTTCACATCCCTTTATTAACTTAAATCTTACAAGTTATTGGGTTGGATAATCTCCTTTAGGAACTAAGGAAATTATCTAGAAGCAATCACTTTGTCAATTAGTGTGAATGATTGGATAACTCAAAGTGGGCTTTTTCGGGTACCCCCATCACTTCAGGGGGTAGTGCCTTCTTTCAACACAAATTCTTAAACCTAATCTTACAAGTCCTGGTCTATCCATGAATGCCCTAATCTAGTAACAAAGATGATGGCCAACATATACATTCAAATGTACTCTTGGACGTTCCTTTAGCCTCCCGCCTAATCCTATGCTACAATAAAGTGTTCTCCAAGTTTGGCCAATACAAATGTTTCTGAACATATGCTATCAATGTCCAGCCCTATTCTGTAAAAAAAATAAACATAACATATACGATCCTTTCTCATATGGGCCTTGCTAGGGAGTGCTCATAATTCTAATCTCTCCTGGGCTTGTCTATTTATTAGCATTTCCTTCTTTTGAGGCCTCCCCCCGGCCTCTGACACCCATTTCGCTCAAGACAGAAGACTATCATATCCCTCCTGGTCCTTTCTTCTTTATATTTCTGTCTTTCTGATCTCTGTAACACCCTCTTGTTCTCAGATCATATTTCCTGTAGATCTTTCCAAGAGCCTTCTTCCCAGTTTATGGTGGGGAAATTATGGAAGGTAAATTATAAAGGGCAAATACCAGTAAAACAAATGGGATGCTGTTGTTAAGTGGAGAGAGACAGTGTTACACTTAAGTCAATAACATGAGCATTTAAAACAAATTCAGGAGGGATGCATTCATCCCAGTTTTAATAGTGGTCATTGGCGGATTACAAAGCTAATCCATCTCCACCTAAGTGGATAAAAGGCTTGACACCCTAAGTGTTGAAGGATCTGTGCCCTTGTGTGTCATGCTTGCATCCTGATCCTTGCCGATGCTGGAGAGTTCAACAAGCAGCCAAGTGAAACAGCACCCAAAAGAGGATTTGCTTATGGTGTGCCTTATTTTCGGGCAGTACTTTGCTACAGTCTGCCACCACTGAATTTGCAAAGTGGCTTACAATGACTACAGAGCCAGGTAGACGGGTGGCTGAGGTTTATGTATTTTTATTGGCCACAAGCCCCAGGAACTTTGCTATGTCCCACGACAGAGCTAAGTTTAAGAAACACTTGGGATGAAATGGGCAGTAACTTTGCTTACCATCAGGTGAAGGCTACAGTCCATCTATATATTATGGACAGTATATTTTATTCTATCTTCTTCTTGGGTTATTTCCTTTTTAAAATTGTATCTATAGGTTGTTGAAAGAGATTGTTTAATGAATGTGGGGCTACCAGGTCAGAGGAAGTGCATCCCCACCCCAGGCAACATTGCTTTTTAGTATTCAAATATTCCGATATTGAATGCTGGCTAAAAACTGCTAGTTCATCAGTACATGTGTGAAAAGCTGAAACCCAAAACACAATGTAATTGTATGAGCTATGACAATTGCCAGCACCGAAGGTATGTGCAACTACAGCACTATCAGCTGTAAATTATGGTAGCTGACATAAACTACTCTATATGTGATATTTTGTTGAAAGGCAATGTTTTGATTTAATGCTAGGCAATTGAGTTTACATCTTCCCTTACTCTACTTAACCATCTTCCCAATTACCATTGCTAGGTGGAATAACTTGCTAGAGGAAATTGCAGAGCAGCTCCATGCCAGCAAGGCCATGCTCCAGCTATGGAAGAGGTATAAAGACTATTGCAGCCAGTGCACCTCCACAGTACAGCAGCACGAGGAGAGAACAAACGATCTGCTTAAGACAGCCACAAACAAGGACATTGCAGATGATGAGGTTACTGTTTGGATACAAGACAGCAATGTGAGTGCAAAACATACTCACTTTCATGTGGTGAATGTACAAATTAAAGTGTGGTTCGAGGATGGGAAAGACCACACACAAATCAATCTTTATTTTCTCATTTCCTGATGTTATGGAAGTTAGATTTATTTTTTGGAATAGGAATTCAATATTTAGACTTCTAACCAAAACAATGGGAGCAGACATACATAACACATTCCCTTTTTGTGACGCTGGAAGTCTCTGCACCTCCCCTTAATTTTAGTATGCTGCTAAAGGATTAATCTAATGAAGTTCTCACATTCATGAATGTGGCCAGTATGTAGCATAACTCTCAGTGTTATTTTGAAAGACAAGAGGGAAAAATAGGAGAATTCTGGTTGTTTGTACCCATATTGCTCACTACTGCCATGAATAACCCCATCTCCGCCGGACTGATCCTGTCCTCTCTTAAACACTCCCTTGTGATCCCTCTTTTAAAAAAAAACCACACTGGATGCCCATCTCCCTTCTTTTCTTTCTTATGAAACTTCTGGAAACTCTAGCTAGTCGACTCCTTAGTTCTTTTCCTGAAAACTGTACCTTTTTTCACTCATCCCAATCTGGTTTCTGCCCTCAGCGGGGCACAGAAAGTGTGTTGGTCTCGGTGGTCGATGATCGTACTCTGCTTTATGATCAAGGCGAGGTCAGAGCATTGCTTCTCCTTGAGCTTTCCGCTGCTTTCGACACCGTCAACCACACGGTTCTACTTGATCGCATCACCATGGCAGGCATATCGGGTGCTGTTCTCTCTTAGTTATTCTCCTTTCTTTGCCCCCTTTCTGTTCTGAACCTGCCTCACTTCTATGTGGGGTTCCTCAGGGCTCTGCCCTCTCCCCTGTTCTGTTTAATACCTATATCCAAACGCGGACTGAGCTTCAGTTGTTACTCTTATGCCGACGACACCCAAATATTGGTCCATTTATATCCCACTGTCCACGATACCGCCACCAGATTTCAGAGTTTTCTTGAAGCTATGGGGGTATGGATGTCAGCCAATTGACTTAAGATGAACAGGGAGAAAACTGAGGTGTTGGTGGTGGGGCCCCCTTCTGCTAAAGCCTTCTGGACGCTAGCCTTCTGGCCGCCCAGTCATTGCTCCTGCCCTATCCCTGTCTCCTCTGAGAAGAATTTGGGCGTTAAAATAACCTCTTTATCCTCTGACCTTCATATCGGTGCTATCTGCCAAAGAGGATTTTTTCAGCTTAAAGCTGTGTGCAAAATGTTGCCCTATCTACCCTCTCACTGTCACGCTTAAGTTGTATCCTCTCTCATCTTATCTACCATGCATTATTGCAACCCCCTATTATTGGCACACCCTGCATACCTTTTGCAGTGCCTGCAGGCGCTGAAAAATGCGGCAGCCAGAGTTGCGACTTGTACACCTAGGCACCCTTCAGTGGATGTCCCTGATTTCACAGAATCCACTTCACCTAAAGGTGAAATCTTCCAAAAATGTTTTCTTCAAATTTCTATTTTTATAATACATGGGGAGACCCATCACTTCCATGTACCTCATCCTATCCCCGTACCCCACGCCCCATCTATGTTTTAAAATGTACCCACTTACCTAAACAATTAGAAGACTTTTCGAAGATTTCAGATTAGGTGAGATTGGATTCAGTGAAATGTACAGTACCCCCCTTTAGCTAGACAGTTGTTTCTAAGATCTTTTTTGCACTGCGTGCTGATGTCCGTCAGCTGCTGTTGTATCTTGTCATACGCAACAAGTTAAGAGCTTCTGGTCCTGCCGACCCCATGAGTTTCTAGTATGCAACAGTAAAAACTACAAAATTTCTGTTTATATTGTACTGGTTGCCATACTGTCAGATATTTTTCTATTTGTAACTTTACTTTCTTTGACAACAATGGAACAACCAGCTACTTGCTATGCCCTGAATCCTTTCCTGTCTTTATCGGTAAGCAAAGCTTTTTTAGCTACACTTACCTTTGGGGGCACTGGTCATCCAAATAGGTTACTTGTGCAAAGGGGGGGGTGTAGTCCGAAAAGCGTTTTTCCCACCTGCCTGCCCTCTCGGGTTGGAAAACACTGTATAAGGGCATACATTTCCCAGAGACCCACTCAGGTTTCTTGAGCTAGTACATTGGTTACCTTGTCTGGTGGAAACAGAGGTTTAGACTGTCTGATCCCAATCACCATCTCAGCCAGACAATGGTCCTCATTACAAGTATGGCAGTGCAGGTAAAAACGGCAGGAATGCGTAGGTAATTCCATCACCGCCTGTTAGGTGGTTTTTCTAAAGTCCACTGTGAGGGGGGTCAGTAGTTCGAGGCAGATAACTGCATGTAGGTTTTTCAGAATTAAATGTTTTATTAAAGAAAAAAAGGTTGAAACAATTCCTCGCTAATCCAGCTCTATCAGGGAATTCTGTACCTAGTCTAAAGGCTAAGGGAATATCTCCTAACATATACAAACTGGCCCCCACACTAAATAACATAGCATTCAAAGTAATTCATAAACAGCATAAAAGAATAAACAACAATTAACCCGTATTTGGATGACCTTCACCTATCCTGGGTAAATCTCTCACCCAGGATTGCCAAAAGTCTTGAACCAGTTCTTGTAAGGTCCAACTAAAACAGAAGGTCATCAAACAAAAATCCACTGGTAACAGCTCTTCAGCTTTCATTTGAAAAGATACCTTTCCAATTCTAGCCAAGAAAATAGCACCAATGGTAATCCTGGATTACCTCTTTCCAAGATTGTTTTGCCACATTGCAAAGAATAGATTAACAACCTTTCCTTCTACAATTTCACAAGTGATTATGACCCCTGTAGTGTATTTGGTATAATTGTCAGGGTGCTTCTTCTTGGGTTGTTGCTTTCTCGTGATAGCCACCCTTCTGCTACTGTTACCATGGGAAAATACTCCTTTGTCTCACAGTATGCCACTGCTTCAAGCAACCTCATAAAACATCCACTGACAGTAGTATACACAACCACAGTTCTGATATTTCTTCTTCAACTTTGTACGTCAGGATTGTTAGACATTTAAAGACAGGAAGGCAAGGCCCTCTTCTTTCCTATACTCTGAGAAAAGGGCAGCCGCTTTGCCTCTTATGTCTGCTTTACTTCCATATGTGTAACCTGCTTCTGCTTCAAGACTGGCTTTCTTTCAACTTGTGCAGTCTCAGCATTACAGATTATTTGCTCAATCTTCTTACAAGCACCCTGCTCCCTTCCCCAGCTGTATTCATAGCTTACTGGTTCCAGTAGCTTCCCTGAAGCTGTATTGCCACACTTCCAACTTCGGGTAACAATGCCACACTTGTATCAGAGGACACTGGACTTTTAACAAATTTGCAAATCAGTTGGATAGATTTAAACAGAGCCTGCTTCACTATAGAAAGGGTTTGCCTCTTGGCTTGGCTAATGCTTGTTCTTTTTAGTACAACCATTTCTAGGTTTAAAGAATGATTATTCCTAATGTTATAATGTTCAGTCTTCAAAGGAGAAACAGATGTAGGTAACCATGACCACTCTTGCAGGTAGATCTTTATCCTTAAATAGCTGCAAATGCTTGTATTCCCACGTATTATCACAGATGCGTTCTAACTCCTGACGGGATTCACAATTGGCCACACACGACCTTCTTTTGATGTTGTAAATGCTTCTAACAATTGTGAAAGTCAACCTTAGGGTTTTTGGAATGTTTCAGCAAGCGTTCCCTCTTTTATTAGGGACATGCGACCCCTCCGGAAATGTTAATAGTTTAACAATGGAAAATTAGATGCTTTTCTTCTTATACGAGCACTGTGACTTTTACTAGAAGTTTGCGTGATATATTTGCATTGTCAGAAATACTTTTCACAACAACAAACAGGTTATACTCGCTTCTACTCTTGAGAGAGCGACTTTAGAGCTAGTAACATTTACCGGCAAGGTTTTTGGAGTGAACCTGAACACCAAGCTTCACTCGCCGGCTTCAGGAACACTGCGGTTGTGGGCTTCTTCACCTTCCCGATTTCTACTTCTACTACGGCTTTGGCACACTTGGTACCCCCACACTTCTGCAGCATGGGTGCCTCAGGTCCGGCCATGCCAACGGGGAGTCTTCTTTGCACCTCTTCCCTTGGCTTGCTTTCTGCTGCGGGCCTTGGGCTTCAGCACAGTTACAGCGCTGCAATTACAGCCACTAGGCGCACCTAATAAAACCTCCACTCTGAGCACATCTTTCTCAGTGCAGCCACAGCAGGGCAGGGTTTGTGAACACAGGACCCTCTCAGAACTTGCAGGTGAAATCTGCTGTCTTTACGTCCCGGCGTCCTTTAAGTGATCAAACTTCCTTAAGAACTGCCAGCCTCGTGCTCTTTTACTTCTGCCACTACTGCCAGCCTTCAAACTCCTGCTCCAGCCCCTTCTCCAGCTGCCTCCTTCTTCACCTACTGCTGCAGCCTGTTATGCTTCTTGGGGCAATTGGTTTCAGGTGCAAAACATTAATGTCAATGGCCTGATCCTTGCAAAGGCATTAGGCTTAATTGCCTGTCTTCTACATCTACATGCCTCTTCAACCCTCTTCTTCGTCTCAGTGTCTATGGGATTCTGGGACATGTAGTTTACGTTCTCAAAGTCAGATGTTGCCACTTGTGTATTTTTAAGGGTAGATTGAATTCCCTTAGTAATTTTAAGGGGCTGCAGGTTTTAACATTATTAGAGGAAGATGGCAAAAAAAAGGAAACACTTTCTCTATTCCTTGTAGTGTATCCTTGGTATTGAGGAAGACATTTGCTTTTAGGGACCAAAATGATGATAATTTATTTTATTATAATAGGTTTGGGTGTTGCAATCTTATGTTTTACCACCTTAGATTTAACAGGGGGTTGAGAGTTATTAAAATGACAATAAGCCATGACCTCTCCTGACATAGTGGTAAGAATCTCCTTGTCAGAGGAAAAATACAGCGTCTCATCCCACGGAATCTCCTCACTACCCTGGGCCCTGTCTCCACCCAGGTGATCCTCCCACAGGACACCACCCCCAGGGTTGCAATCACAAAGTGGACGCCCTCCCCTGGACTCCTGGGAGGAGACTTTAGGCAGAGTTTCAGTGAGGGATCTGCAGGATTCTTCACACCACCAACCTGGGACTTACAAGACACTCTCCTTAGGCATACAGTGCTCCAATGTCTAGTATAGGGCTGTACTACTCAAGGTAGTGGTAGCTATGACAGAGCAGCCAGGCTTATCTTAGGAGGGAGAGAGGGCTGTAGGAAGGTACATAGAAATTGTAGCATGCATATGGCTCAAAGAAACACTTACACACTCTGGAAGTTATATAACAATAATGGTTTATTTTATATATACACACAGGCAAAGAGAATTCTTCAGAAGGGTAAGTACTATTCATAAGCAGTATATGCAATAGAACACCAATGAAATGTTTCTGGTAAGTAAACCAGAGTGTGAAACACTTATAGAATGGCAGTATGCAATTCAAGGTAACTAAAAACCACTTTATAGTAAACCCGGTAGACTATTCTGTTTCAGGAATTAACTATAGTTACAAGACCAAAATAAGCAGGTAAGCACTTTTCAACACATGTAATATTTTCACAGTGAGCCTTAAGCTTTAACAGTCCTTCCCTATCTAGGTAAGAGATTGTCTCAGAATCAGAAAGGGACAATGGGCATCAGTGGCCTGCTGTAGGCAGGCAGGATAAGGTGCAAGCTATAGAGTTCCAGAGGACTTCTTCTGTTACAAGCTTTTGTAGGTAAATTGGGTTCAGGGAAGCTGACAGCTTGTCCTTCAATGCACACATGTGTTAGGCCTGGGCGAACGTGTATGGGTGAATTCCCAAACTTGAGAATCACCACCCCTGCAATACAGTAGTGACAGAAAAACTCTAAGTAAGAATTTCCCTGAGTCTTACCTCAGCAGTGAAGAAGATGATGCAGGTGGGCTCCCTCACAATGCTTTTGGGTTTAAGAAGGTTTAAGGAACTTGCCTATAACTCCTGTTCTGGCATGGATTCATGTGCGACCCCTCCCTCCTTCCGTCCTGTGGATTTTCTTGGTTTACAATGACTTTTTACGTGCTTACCAAATCTGAAGATGGTCACCAGGGGTGGAGTTTAGGGAGATGACTGTCATTGGATAGGGGTAGTAAGACCCAAAGTACAGTTATTGCTTTAGAGGAGAATCCATGCCAGACCCATGCTGGAGAAAAGGAGTTACAGGTAAGTAACTCAAACCTTCTATATTACTTGGTTGATATTCAAAACAAGTTGCCAGTATTCTAAAGGGTAACAAAAGACAGTGATGGGCAGAGTAGATTGAGACGCTAGTGCTTATCTACCTTTCTAAGTAAAAATGGGTGAACGTTACCGAGGAGTTGGTAATTGATGGTCTTGAGTTGCAAGCAGGAGTTTCCATTGACAACCATTTGCCTTTTAAAAATGACACCCAGGTCAAAACAAACAGTAAACCTTTCAAAGAAACCATTGAATATTATATTATGGAATGACATTGAGCGAACTATGACCAACACATGCCACTGTTTTGCTGCAGGATCTGCGTAAAGGCCTAGCTGCAGTGAAAGATTCTCTCTTTGTCCTCCATGAACTGGGGGAGCAGCTGAAGCAACAGGTGGACGCATCTGCAGGTGCAGCTATTCAATCTGACCATCTCTCTCTGAGCCAGCGCCTGTCTGTCATGGAGCAAGCTCTTGGCCGGCAACAGATGCTGCTTCAGGTACCGGAATTCTTCTCTTTTTTTCTGATTGCAAGAATTTTGATAGGTAGATTTAGTCCAAATAAAATATGAACGATGTGCTTGTCTATATGTGTTAAATGCACACTTGTGAGTTACTTGTTGTACCACACACTGGTATGTTTCCATCATTCATACAATTTTTAGTGATCATGATCACATCAGCATTTTTCTGAACATTGCACTAAGCTGCCATACTTTAGAATAAAATGTGATTTTCCTGAGGCAAATAAAAAGAATACTGTTGATGACTAAAAGGTTGAGTGGCACTGAATGAATCTGGGAGCTGGTGGATTACTGGAAAGTGAATCATTTTATTTGATAGATGGGAACTGCATTAAGTATTTTCTTCCTGCCTCAGGCTGGAGTTTTGGATTATGAGACATTTGCGAAGAGCCTTGAAGGTTTGGAGTTATGGATTGTGGACGCAGAAGTAGTTCTGAAAGAACAGGACCCCAGCCATTCATCAGACCTCTTAAAAATTCAGGACCGGATGGAAGAGCTTAAAGTAAGGAATGGAGTGAATTGAACAATGGATTTGGCTTGACTTGTGCGTTGTTTACTTGACAAATCACGTTGCTCAATCTCGCTCTCTCAAACTATCTGTCTATTTAGCTATGTAGCTCTTTCTTTATATTATATGTCACAGGTGCAGCACTATTTTAAGGTTACCTCACACTTTGCATAGGAAAATGGAAACACCTTTTCCTCTGTAACATTTGACTTCATCCATCAAAGTTCACCAAATTCGATAGGCAACTAATTTGGCTGGATCCAGACAACCCATGACAAATGTGGTAACATTTAATTACAACACAAATGCTGAAAACGTTGCTGAAAAGGATGTTTGAATAAAGTGGATTTTTTCCCAGAGCTGCAAAAAAAATCCACCAGGGTGCATATCTCTGAATTGTCAGTTTCAATTTTGAACATTTTCAAAAACCCTTTTCAACAATCCATTACCTTGAATGTGTGCATACTACAAAAGTTTGAAAAATCGAATCACCCAAAATAAATATATAAATGTATTGATGGTTTGCAGCAAAGGGCTGGGGGTCTCGAAGTTTAAAGGGAATTAGCAAAGAAACCGAAAATTCTCCCTAACACACCAATATGCTCCAATGACACAAAACTCTAAAGTGGGCAATAAAAAGATTTAGAAAATCCTCAAGTCTAGAGTGACACCAATAAGTGTCAATCAAACAAAACACAGAATTGTGGAATGAAGAAATAAAAACACCACAAAGACATGGAGGCGTTTGGTGGATGCATGTTAGGGCGAATTTTCAGAAATGTGCTAAATCCCTTCTACCTTAGAGACCCTCAGCTCTTTTGCTTGACTTTAGGACTTTTAATTTTTATCCTGGAGAGAGTGAGACCTTTTCCCACTCTCTCATGTATTTTTCTTTGATTTGAACACTGTGTTTCTTTTGGTTTTGGAGTCTGACAAACTCCATAGGCATCATCTTTTACAATGTGACACACAGCACCTTCAGTGCACTGGCACCGGGAAGTCTTTCAGATTTCCCAAAGGTTTAAATACCTTCTCTTGGCTAAACTACTGTTTCCAAGAGCAGTAAAGTGAAATTGACTTTACTTACCTTTTGTAACTTTGTAGACCCAGCACACACTATCTTCAATAAAGTGCTGGAGGGGTTACTTTCTCATGTAACATTTTTATGTTGCCCTTTCTACAATTAATGGCTGGTGGCAGTGGTTTACTTTTTCCTACCATTGTGTGTTTTTACCACAGGCTGCAATTGAAGCTGCAGTATTGCACCCATGGGTGCCTATTTTGTCAAAATGGCCCGGTCTTCTTTTTTCGCCATTTCTTGTTGTAACAATCCTTCTTGAGATTTACTCTGCCTGCCAAACCAGGTTTGGTCCCTTTGTTCGTTTTGTCTTTTGCGGGGTTCACTGCTGAAGTCCGCCTCTGGCTCCAGCGTGTCTGGCAGGGCAGGAAGCGAGGGAGGTGCCTGAAACTCCCTGTGCGTAGTCTCCTTGGTTACAGGAATGCACCTAAAGGTGATTGGCTGGCTGGCTGTCCTTGGAGGACAGCCACCCTGCTGTGTAAGTGACAGCTAGGCTGCGAATTAATGGGAGACACTTGCATAAAAGGCGATGTCTTTTGCAAGGAGGGCAGAGTCAAACACTGGATGAAGGAATCCGTAGAAGAACTTGGAAGAGAAGCTTTCTGCAACTCCTGGACCGTTGGTTTGCCTGGTGAAGCCCTGCTGCAGTGCCGAAGCTCCGAATTTGCCTCGACTAGAGAAGCCCTGCAAAGGACGACTTCTCCACTTGGGTTGGTGGGACCAATCGACCACAAGACAAAATCATCTGGAAAGCCTCTTTTGGCACTCTCCCAGGCGCTCGATTTTGGCACTCTCCTGCTGCAGGATCCTAGTGCCTGGGAGAGGAACACCAGAATCAAGTGCATCCTTTTTAAGCTGCACCCGAGCTCCAGGAAGATCCTCCGGTCTCCCGTGAAGCAGGCCTGACCAAGTCTGAGCCTCCTGAACAGAGTGCTGGACCCCAGAAGCAAGGAAAATCCACAAGGTGTCCAAGAACCACGGTGGTGCTATTTGCGAGAAGCTGGAACCACAAAGTGCTGCTGATCTGAACTTTGCCCATTGCTGCTGCCGACCTTCGAATCGTAGTGCAGGAGTCCCCAGACGTCCTCCCTCTTGTCCCCACAACTGAGGCCCAGGAACAACAGGCTCTGCCATGAATAGAAGCCAGCTGGAACCAATTTCTTCAAACTTAAGGTACTGTAAACTAAGGGGTACTTACCTCTTGTTGTGTAGCATTGCTAGCTCTCAGTTGAGACTTGTATTGGTTGCCCTTTGCAGAGTTGCTTGTAGCTTTGCCCATCACAAGCCTCCCAGCCTGCGGTCCAACAGTGATTTCATTTTCTACAAAACTCTCTAACATTGTGCAAGACTTTTTACTTACCTACAAGAAGTGCCTCAGCTCTCCTAGACTTTGTTCAATTAACATTGGCTGTCCTGGCTCCCTGAAGACTCTTCTAACCTCTGGCTTTGTGTTTTAACTATCCCTCCAAAAACTCATGCATTCTTTACTTCTGTAGCTGGGAAAGGGTTAATCTACATTGCATTGTGGGGTTCAAAAGTGCTTAACTGTTTGAGAAACTTGTTCACAATTTTTTCCTTCCCTAACCTTTTCCTTTTGACACCAAACCCAGTATTACTCTAAGTTTACCAGTGATATATTAATGTCCACAGTGTCCTAGTTATTGAAATGACCTCATGGTTTAGGAAGTGTCTGTGTGTCATCCCAAAAGGGTATCTACTGATTTATTGAAACCGAGAGTGTGAATTTATGAAGTATATTTAAGTGTTACATATTTGCTCCCTTCTAAGGAAAGCTTATTCAAACTGACTGTTAAATTAATAAATAATTGTTTAATCAAGAAACCTTGAGTATAAGTGTTATTTGGATACTTGTCACTTTGAAAGCCTGTTACAACCCTACAGCTCACATTGACCCCTCTTGAGATAAGCCTGGCTGCCAGTCACTCTACTAACTAGTGTAGTACATGCTTATACCAAAGGTTGAGTTAACTATTGCCAAGATGACAAGGCTGATGCAGTCTCCCACAGGGTACTGCATACAATCTTGCCTAATACTGGAGCAGAGCAAAACATAAAAGTGTGTAACAAGTGTGTTGGGTAGTATTTAATGTATGTGCTTAATTCTCCCCACTTGTAAAAACCCCAGCCCTTTTTGCTGGACTCTTGGATATTTTTTGCAGTTTTCCTGAGTGAGTGGGATCCTTTTTCCAAGCTCACTCAGTCATTCACTTTATCTTTCGGAACCTTTTTCAACCCTTTTGATTGTATCTTTTTGGAGTCAAGCTTTCCTCCACCTTTTTACGGCATCTGCAATTTACTAATGCAGCACACAGCACTTTTTGTGCAGTGTGGCTGGGAGCTCTTTGAGCTGCCCTTTTTTATTTTTCCTTGTGATAACTGCTGTTTCCAAGGAAAGGGCAATATTTTTTTATCCTACCTAACTTTTGTTTTGTGGAATCAGCACACCCCACCTTATGTGGACTGCTGAGGGAACACAATGTATCCCCTTTTCCACTTCTCCCGTAACTTTCTAGTTACAGTGAAAAGTTAATCTGAGTGGCTGGGGGCAGTGGATGTTTTCTACCAATTTTTATGAAACTTACACGCAGGCTGCTATTGCAGGTGGGGTTTGGGACACATGGGTCGCCATTCTACTAAAATGGTGCCTGTCTTCTTTGTTCCCCAACTCTTGATGGCTTGTCCTTTCTTGCTCCCTCTTCTACTTAGCTGCGTGGGGAGGTATTGATAGTTCTCTTGTCTTTGGCGGAGAGGGCGCTAGAGGGCCAACCAAGATGGCCACCTTGGTCTAGGCTCCCGCTCAGCCCCGCATCAATCCTGAACAATCCTTGCTGTTCCCGGTGATATTGCAAACCCTGTCCCCATACCTGAATATCTGCTCGCTCCAGCTACCATCCAACGAAATCTGGGGCAAAATCGGCCTTTTTGTAACGACAAACGGCCCACGCGGCCTGGCGGCCAAGCTGCGTGTAACAGGCCTGCCCAGAGTGTTGGGAAAGAGGCGTCCGCCAGCAGGCCGGCGGAGGATCCTGCCCCCCTTTGTCCATCTGGGGCCGGGAGACGACACGAGGCCTCGGCGACACAGCCGCCTGAGGGACGGGGACGCCGGCGGCCGAGGCGACTGGGCGAGAGGCAGGTTGCTGCTCCCTCCTCCTTTCCCCCCAGCAACCATCCAGCCTGCTCCGAACTCCGGCTCACCATCAGCGGGTTCGAAGGCGGGGGAACATCGAGGGACCCAAGAGCACCGAGACACCTGAGGAGAGCCCGGCCGCATTGGGGGTGTGAGGACTGCCGCGTGCGGAGGTAAGGAGAGGGGCGGAGGTCGCGTTGCTCCTTGAACAAAGCTGGCACGAACGCGCCCCCCCTCGCGCGCAAATAAACACATGGGGCTCGGCACACACGTCCTTCTTTGCTGCCGTTCTCTTGGCTGCGGCCCCGAGCTGGTGGCGCTTCGCCAGCCCCTGGGCGGCCGGATTGCTCCGGTCAACCTAGAGGATAACAACGCCATAGAAAAGTGAAGCTAGCCATACCACAAGAGGATTAGATCCCACCCTTCTCATCACACTTGCAACAGCTGAAAGCCGATAATCTTCCTCCTGTATAAAAAGCAACCAGCGGTCGTCTTCACAAAGCAGTTTTTTACCAAACACCTGCCCCATAGCCTTTCGCTGCATCGCCCCCCCTCCCCTCTGAAGGAAGAGAAAGCCGTAAAAGCTTTGTTCGCACCGATCGTGCTCTATCAGCCATTCCAAATAAAGTAAGAACAGAACTTGACAAGAGTCCACCCTTCACAATAGCGGCGGACCTCCGCCCTACAAGTCTACACGTCCACCGATCACAACGAACAACGAACAGTCCTGACCAGAGAAAGGTCCACGCTCCATCCGCCAGACCCAACTGACATACCCAGATCCGCAGTCACGATGGGGAAAAATGACAAATCCCAGAGGAAGCTGAACTTTGAAAGTGGCTCAACCCCAAAAGCGCCCCTCCATCAGGAGGACCAGGCCTCATCGTCAGTTTGTCCACACCAGGAAGAAACATTTGATAACCCATTCGAGATCAAAGAAATCCTCCTAGACTTGAAAGTTGGCATTGGCAGCCTGAACAATAAAATGGATGGTTTGGCCTCTAAAGTCGACCTCCTGCAGCATCATATGGACTCCCACGCTGAACGCATGAACGATGTTGAGCAGAGAGTATTTAATCTTGATGATAACTCAACAACCCTAGCCAATAAAGTCTCACAACTGGAATCTCAAATGAAATCAAAAATTTCCAAGTGCGAGGATCTAGAAGGTTGTTCAAGAAGGAATAACCTACGGATAGTTGGGGTAAGAGAGCACCAAACGCAGGAGAAAATGGAAGACTACGTGGAGTCCCTTTGCATAGCCTCTTCGGCCGAGAGGCACTATCTCAACTTTTCATAATAGAGAGGGTACATAGGGTACCTTCGACCAGACCTGCTCCAGGCTCGCCACCCAGGCCAATCATAGCGAGGCTACTTAACTGTAGAGATCGGGATGCCATCCTCCGGCTGGCCAGAGAGAAAGGTGAACTACTCCATGAGGGGGACAAAATACATTTCTAACCCGACTTCTCCCCAACCGTGCAGTCACAGCGGAAAACATTTGCCAGCGTCAAGCAGAGACTCAAAAACAGTCAAATGGCTTACTCAATGCTCTTCCCTGCGTGACTTAGAGTACAGCACGATGGGAAAGTCCACATCTTTCAAACTCCGGACGAAGCGAACGTATTTTTAGACCAATTGGGCTGCCCAGAACAGAACCAAGCTCTCCCAAGACCACAAAGAGATAGAAACCACAAGAATCCACCATAAACGGAAGGGACAGGTGGCACGCTACAAGTCTATCCACATCACTGAGAACGCCGGAACATCCACAATGAGCGTAAAACGGGGCTAGGATACTTGGGAGGCCCCAGGTGCCCCTAGCACAGCAACAGTTTGGTTCACAAGTTGAGTTTTTTCGGGGAGGAGTACACCCGTCGGCATGGTAACTCCATGGTCCGCCATTTGTTCTTGTTGGTTGACGAGGGACCTCTCTGTGGGCCAGTTGGGGGTTGCCCACCCTAAAGAGAGAAACGTTACGGGCCTGTTGGGATTTGCTCGTGGACTGTGCTCTCAGAGTACATCAGGAAAGTTCAGCGCTGCCCATTCCCCGCCGCCCCCTTGCCCCTCTTTCCTCATCCCACTATCATTACCGCCACACCACTCAGGCACCCTACCTCCAGGCATCGACCCCAACACTGGGCTAAACTTAGCCGCATCAATGTTGATCATTGAAAACGAAAAGTGGTCCAACATAATGATTAACTCGACCCATTCAATGTCTTGACTTGGAACATAAGAGGAGGCAATATCCCATCCAAAACCAGGAAAATCCTCCAATACCTCAGACGACATGAGGTGGACGTGGCCATGATTCAAGAAACTCGCCTACTCCCAGGGAAAGGGTGGGCTAAGAGCTGGGGCTGCCACAGATACTTCTCCTCATACTCCTCCTATTCTAGAGGAGTCGCCATCCTCGGATCAGCTTCCGACTGGTCCGCACGGTGAAAGACACAGAGGGGAGAGCGGTCCTAGTAAGCAGCATCATAGCAGGCCAGAAAATAACTCATCAACTCCTATGCACCAAACGTGGATGGCCCTGGCAGTTTTGGATGGGTGTTAACTCAGCTCTCCACTCAAGACCCGGCAACCATAATCTGGGGAGGTGATATGAACACGGTATTAGATCCAATAAGAGACAGATCGAAAGCCACTCCACAGCCTCTTTCCAAAGCTTGCATCCAAATAAAGGAAATCTGCATAGCATTCGATCTGCAAGACACCTGGAGAGTCTCTAATGGGGAACTACGAGAATTCACTTTCCACTCTGCGGTACACAACACGAGCTCCCGAATCGACTACCTCTTCACCTCAGCGAATGGCTCCTTGTCAAGCGGCCGGTGCTGCATCCATCCAAGAACGCTCTCCGACCACTCCCCACTATTCCTCAGTCTTAAGCCTTCCAACCCTACATCGCCACTACAGCGGTGGCGCTTTAAGACAGGCTCGATGCCTGATGAAGTATTCGCCTCCGAACTAAGGGAGGAGATCAATGTGTTTCTCGAAGCCAACATAGGATCGGTCCCCTCTTCTGGCACAATCTGGGAGTCTCTAAAATGCTTTATTAGAGGAGTTTGCCGCGCCAAAGAAAAGGACATCCTCAAACTCATCAGGCGCGAGCTGGCAACCAGCAAAGAGAAATTAAAACACCTTGAGCTCCAGAATGCAAGCATGGTTGACCCAAGAATAGCAGTGGCTCTGAAAAAGGAACTGCAAAAATTCAATTCCACAGCAGACCGTGAGATCAAATTTCTAAACCGCAGCAGTCAAGTCCGACAGTATGGTGAGGGCCAAAAACCCGGCGCTCCTCTAGCGAACCTAATCAGAGCCAACAACAAACAGTCTCAAATCAAATGCATTTGAACCAAACAGGGCGAGGCGATCCACACCGACGAAAGGATAGCAGAGGAATTCAGACTCTTCTACCAAGATCTCTACAGCGCCAAACTTAACAAAGACTCAAACGCCCCGCTAGAATATCTGGAAAACACAGAGCTGTACTGGGTCGATCAACCCCTGCGTGAACCTCTGAATGAGATGATCTCACAAGAAGAGATTATAGAGGCCATAAAGACCCTCCCTTGCTCCAAAGCGCCGGGCCCAGACAGCCTAACGGGAGAATTCTATAAAGCATTTGCAAGCACCCTAGCTCCCCTCCTGGCGGCGGTATATGAGGAAGCACTGGAAAAGGGGAACCATCCACACTCCTCCTGTGAGGTCAATGTCATCCTATTACACAAACCTGGCAAGCCACCAGAAGACTGCGCATCCTATCGTCCTATTTCCCTGCTTAACCTCGACAATAAAATACTTGCTAAGGTGCTTACTAATAGGTTGATGCCACTGATGCCCGCCCTTGTGCTAGCAGACCAAGCCGGCTTCGTACCAGGCCGCAATACGACCTTCGGAATCAGGAGAATGTTCGGTATCATCGAGGCACTGGACCCTCAAAGCAGGCAATTGCACTTCCTCTCGATGCCGAAAAAGCATTCGATTCGGTGGAATGGCCGTTTCTGTTCACTGTACTCACCAGGATCAAACTTGTTTCTCTATTATACACCAAGACACGAGCTAATATTATTGTAGGCACAGCCAAATCAGCCCCTATGGAACTTCAGCGAGGCACGAGACAGGGCTGCCTACTATCGGCATTCATCTTCACCTTGGTAATGGAACCATTAACCTCCAACCTTCGAGAACAACGTCGGCCAAGGGGACTCATCATAGGGCCACACAAGCTCATCATATCCCTCTACGCCGACGACGTGGCACTGTTCATACGCGACCCCGAGGACAATCTGAAGCCTGTCATGAGGGAAGTCATTAAATTTGGAGCGGCCTCCGGATTAAAAATCAACTAATCAAAATCCATCGTATTCCCACTGACCCCAGCCACCAAGCCGTTTGCAGACGACTTCCAATTCACATGGAAAACTTCCAAGGTCCGATACCTGGGGATACATATGTCATTGAATCACCATGAAGTGTTTCGAGATAATTACGAAGAGGTGGTCAAGTCCCTTCAAGAAAGAGTGTCGCGTTGGAAGACTCTTCCATTAACCCTTTGGGGAAGGGCCTCCCTGGTCAAGATGGTGATCCTGCCAAAACTACTATACCTATTCACCAATATCCCTTTGCTGCTATCGCAAACCTTTCTGAAAAAACTGAAAAGCTTGGTCCTTGAACTACTTTGGGCGGGCAAGCCAGCCAGAGTGGCGCACGCAACACTGACACTCCCGGTTTCGAGTGGGGGGCTGGCCCTTCCAGATCTGGAGAAATACTTCGGGGCAGCGCAAGCCCAATACCTCAGTCACTGGTAGGCCACTCAAGTAATCCGACCTCATGTACAAGTGGAACGAGCCTTGGCAACGCCTAACCTTCTGACTGCTGTCATCTTTGGCCAGATTCCCGTCCCCGGCAACACAATGAATGTAACGCTCCCGACGTACAAAGTTTGGAAGACACTAGCCCAAAAGCTCTGGGTACAAAAACAATACTCTCCTCTTTTGCCCCTTACCAGGTGTTCCACTGACCTCAGAGAAAGTTTTTCACCAATGGGTCGAAGAACTGCACATAAAAACCCTAGGGGACCTCTTGACAGAGGATGGCTTTCTAACCCCTGATCAAGCAAAACTGAAAGGGGGCAACACTGCACTAGACGTATTCCTTTACTTCAGGACTCGTTACACCCTGCAGACCCTCCTGCCCGACTTCCCGTGTCAACCACCAACCTGGCAGCTGTTACATAACGTTATTCAGGCACAAGGCGAAGGTATGCTGGTGTCGCAGATCTACACATCCATTATCTCCAGCACGCCCCCCGTCATCACACGCGCAAAATTCAGGTGGGAAAATTCACTGCATATATCCATTTCAGAAGAAGATTGGATCTACATACTGAAACAGACGCAAAAAGTCGCTCTCTTGTCTTTGGCGGGCTTCCTTGTGAAAGACTGCCAAGGCCTCATGGGTGCCTGAAAGGACAGGAACTGAGGGAGGTGACCGAAACTACCATGGTCTTTGCCCTGCAGTGCCTGGATCCAGTTTGAACTGGGAGTCTGGTTGTGCTTTTGGACAAGCCAGCTCCCAAATCTGCATGTAAGGCTTTTATGGTGATTTAATGTTCCAGCCGTTATTCCTGCATAAAGGCGATGATTCAGGAGCAGCAAGAGAGAGAGTCGCCCTCTAGAACAAAGAATCCAAAGAAGAAGAAGTAGTAGAAGAAGGACGTCTGCAGCCACCGCCAGCAGCCGCCAAGGACTGCTGAGTAACCTCTACAGCTCCAGCGTCCTCTTCTGATAGACAGGGAAGATCCAGAATGGTTGACTCCCTCCCCCCCCATGGACTGGTGTGACCAAACACTCTCGAGACAATATGCATTTTGAGCTGTCTCTCGAAGAGCTGCGACCCTTGTGTGCTGCAATTCTCGAATAGCAGTGCATCCTCTCCTGAAGCACGGTTTCGGCTGGAACTTTGTGGGCATCCTGCTGGACATACAGCAACTCTTTCCCGCTCTGAGACATCTTCCCTTCCAAGTCGAGGACTTAGACACGGAGAGAAGCCTGATGCGTGACAACCGTCACTGAACTGAAGCCTGTGCCGAGTCCCAACAAGCCAGTATCGTGAGGATCGTATGCTTGGCGTCCCACTGAAAGAAGCTGACTGTCTGCTCCTGCCAAAAGTTCCTTCTTCAGCCTCCAGGTCAAGAATCCAAACAGGAGCTGCTGTTGCCTCGCATGGGCACCCGCCGGTGACACCGTCTTCTTTCTTCATGAAGAGGTTCTGTCCTGCTCCTAGGTACTTACCTGGGTGCTTGCTTTGTTGAATCGGACTCCTCCTGAGCTTTCCTTTCTGAGGCACATTGAGGTGTACAACCCAACTGTGTCATCCCAGTCCTAAGGACACTGACAATTTGGTCTACAATCCTTCAAAGGGTCTACCTGAACCATCTTTTAACTAAAGCTGCACAGAAGAAACCTGCTCATTTTGACAACGTTGACAGTGTATGCCTTCCTGTTTTCTGCCGTCCAGGGGGCCCTGGTTCCCCAGTGCCTCCTCTGACTCTGAGACTCAGATAGGGTTGGTCCTCTTAATGTATAAGCTGCCAAAAAGTACTTGCCAGTATCTCTGTTGGGTTATTTAATGTTGGTTAACAGAACTGAATGCTATCTTGAATACTTGCCTGTATAACTTCTAAGAGTTTACTAATGAACTGACTAATGCTTATCAAAAGTCTTACTCTATATATATGTGAGTAGTGTAATTCTAATACTGTTAGTTACCTTAGTGCTTATAATAAGAATATTGTTATAAAATGACTGTTTTTAAGTGTATTCTTGACTATAGGTGTACTCTGAGGTCTTTGTACTTACCTGCAACACTTCTGCCTCCTAGACTAAGCCTTGCTGCTCATCCATTACTACCAAACCTTTTGGGTAGTTCAGGCCAAACCTAAGAATTAAGAGGGAGTCTTCTGAAATCCTACCACAGGTGGACTTTAGTAAAACTCCCTAACAAAGTGGTGCAAAAGATCACACACACATATACCCATAAGCAAAAGAGGGCTCCCCCCACCCCAAAACAGACAGCATCACCAGTATAAATCTGCGCGGGAAACAAATGTATGCACCCGCAATAGATACAGAATACCAAGGAGTAATACACTATAAGAACAACCGTGAAATGAACCAAAAAGCACAGGTTACGTTTACGACTAACAAAAATGTCTAGAAATGCTGGGGATGCCAATGTTGAGGAACACTCACTAACTCCAAATGTAAAAAAAATTGTAATTCCTCAACAGTTGTACGCAAACACTTTATTGTACACCAGAGTACCTTTGCTCCCCGATACAACCATGCACGCTTCCTAAGCAACAGCTCCTGTTTTCCCACCTGACGGTTGCATCAGTGGACTGCTCTCGCTTTCAGGTTTTTTAGGTGCATTTTCTTATTCTCTTTTTGTTCCCTTTGCAGTACATTTTGTGTCGTTTTCAGCAAACAGGGGTGCAATTTGTTCCCTAGCTCAGCACAGGAGGCTCTGACTTTCTATAATTCAGACCTGCACATTATCTCTGGACACCAGAAAGTATGTGGTGTTGTGGTTTACACCTAAGCATTTAGTTGACTGCCAACCAGATTAATCCGAACCTAGCTACAGATAAGAACACAGTTACAGAATACAGAATATGTTCCATTCATGTCTTTTAGTGCCCGAAGAGGAGCATACAGACAGCTGTGTTTGTTATTTCATCCCCAATCTCCCCTAAATCCTCCCCGACCCGCTCCAGGTATCATGAATGTCAGGCCGATCTCTTGATTCTTCGGAACCAAAATCGTCGTTATGCAGAACCCACTCCTCCTCACCTGATTCTTCAGTTGACTCCTCGCGTCTTCGCCCCTTTTTTCTTGTTGATTTCTTTTTTGAGAAGAGATATGGTCTTCCGCGGTTAGAAGCCACCCTGTTCCCACTAGTAAACCAGGGAAGCAAGGGACCCCCTTTCCGCAGGAGCCGTAGGAGAGGAAAAAAGCGTTAGCTAAAAAAAACCTCTCTTGAATCTCGATCCTGATGAGGAGCCAGGTAACCCAGACAAGCTGTTTCTTCCAGAGGAGATCCGGATTCGAGGGATAATAGAGACCGCGGGTTGGCTAGTTGGAAGGGAAAAAGGAAAGGAAAACAGGTAAGTACGGGGGAAGGATAGCAAAATATAGAAAAGGAGGGCAGAGTACCGGGGAGGAGCAAGGCAACAAAGGAGGGTAGGAAGGGACGATAACCGGCAAAAACACCGGTCAGGAAGCAGACAAGGAACTGGAGAGAGCGCTAGCGAAACGGAGCGTGAAAGCTTCAGTTGCAAAGCGCTGGGCAAAACAAAGAGGCGTGGTTAAGAGCAAAACCAGGAAGAGGTCGGAAAAAGACTAGAGCGTAGCAACAGGAAAAGGGGGAAAAAATATGGAACGATCAATGGCGGCGGAGTTGCCATCGGTTTCTCAGACTCCAAGGGAATCTCCTTGCAAACGGCATGACAGTATGCCCCCTTCCATGGGGCACCCCCCCTGGCTTGTCGGGGTGAAGTCTGTGAAACAACCGCACCAGACGAGGCGAATGGATGTGGGAGATAGGTTCCCAAGAATCATCCGAATGTGGGTAGCCCTTCCAATGAATAAGATATTCCAGTCTGCCTCCCTTATATCTGGAGTCCTGGATGGCTGCCACTTCATATTCGTCTGGTGGTAAGTCTATGGGTTTTTGGCCTTTTGGTATTCTTCGTTTGTAGGGGTCTTCCCGATATTCTTTCAAAAGAGAGGAATGAAAGACCGGATGAATACGTTTCATGTAGTCGGGCAACAGAAGCCGGTATGCCACCGGGTCTATCCTTTCCGAGATGGCATAGGGACCCAGATAGCGCGGTGTTAGTTTGGAAGAATGCAACCAGCGCGGAAGGTACTTTGTACATAACCAAACTTGGGTCCCTTTTTTCCAATGGGGAGAAGGAAGGCGCAGTGGATTGCTGGAGGTGTTATAGCGGATCTTGCTGGCTCGCAGACTAGTATATGCAGCCTTATGCGCCTCAGAAATACTGGCAAGCAAGGCATCCACGGAAGGTATATCCCCAGGAGGAAAGGGTCTGATTGGCAAGAAACGGGGATGAAAGCCATAGGTACAAAAAAAAGGACTTAGTTTGGTGGCACTATGGGCGGAGTTGTTGTAAGCAAACTCGGCTGTAGGTAGAAGACCCACCCAATCATCTTGCTGAGAATTAGTAAAACAACGAAGATACTGCTCTAACAGAGCGTTTAACCGTTCTGTCTGGCCGTTTGTTTGCGGATGGAACCCTGAGGACATAGCTCTTTCAATCCCAAGTCTCTTACAGAGCTCTTTCCAAAAGCGGGAGGTATACTGGGTGCCTCTATCGGATATAATCTTGTCTGGAATTCCGTGTAACCGGAATATATCCTTGGAAAAGATAGAAGCCATTTCGGCTGCTGTTGGTAGTCCTGCCAAGGGAGAAAAATGTGCCATCTTAGAAAAACAGTCCACGGTCACCATGATGCAGGAGCAACCATCCGAAGGAGGTAAGTCGACTACGAAATCGGTGGAAATTACTCTCCATGGACTCCTAGGCGGTTCTTCTAGTTGTAGATATCCAACCGGTTTCTGAGTGCTGTACTTAGATCTGGAGCAGATGGGGCAGGTTGATACATACTTCTCTACTAACTTTCCCATTCCTGGCCACCAGAAATGACGTCTGAGTAGTTCCAGAGTGTTCTTAATTCCTCGATGTCCAGCTACTTGGTCATCGTGACACCATTTTAAAACCTGTAGACGGGAGGTGGAGTCTGGTAGAAAAAGACGTCCTTTGCAAAGATATACGCCATCCTGAAGGAGGAGATCCTCTGAAGCCCTTACCAAAGGGGTTTCGTCCAGGTTGGCAGTGGCCATGCGTACCCCTTCTAGAAAGGCATTAACCGTACATATCACCCTTTTCTGGGGCAACATGAGGTTTAGATGTTGATCTGGTAAACATTCGGAAGAGGGTTTTCTGGATAATGCGTCGGCAAGCACATTTTGGGTTCCGGGTAAGTAAGTAAGGACGAAGTCATATTGGGAAAAGAAATGGGCCCATCGGGCTTGTCGTGAATTTATACACTCCATACTTTGTATGACCTTTAGATTTTTATGGTCCGTGCGCAGTTCGAAGGGAAAAACAGCCCCTTGTAAGAGATGTCGCCACTCTTCACATGCCACCTTCATCGCGAGTAGCTCCTTCTCTATCACAGAATAATTCCGTTGGCTAGGGGTTAGAGTCTTTGACACATAGGCTACTGGAAATTCAATGCCATCATGTTCTTGTAGCAATGCTGCTCCCAAAGCTGCGGACGAGGCGTCAGTTTCTATTATGAATGGGAGGTCTTGATCAGGTTGACGTAGAACTGGAGCCGAACAAAAGGCAGTTTTAAGTTGGAGAAAGGCGTCCCCTCCTTCATCGGACCAAAGAAAGGGAGAAGTAGACTTCTTCAACAAACAGGTAATGGGCAATACCTTATCGGAGAAATCAGAAATGAACTTGCGATAGAAATTTGCTAGTCCGAGGAATCTTTGGATTTCCTTTACAGAAATCGGACTTGGCCACTGTAAGACGGCTTCTACCTTCCGAGGGTCCATCTGAATCCCCTCGGCAGACAAAATAAACCCAAGATACGGAACCTTAGCTACCTGGAAAACACACTTGTCTGGATTAGCCTTTAAATGGGCTTCCTTAAGTCTTTGGACGACTTGATGAAGATGTTGCGCATGTAATTCAGGGGATTTGGAAAACACTAGAATGTCGTCCAAGTAGATGATGGTACAGTTATACAACAAGTCAGAAAAGGTGCGGTCCATAAACCGCTGGAAAACCGATGGGGCGTTGACCAGACCAAATAGCATCACCCTATACTCAAAATGGCCGAAGGGGGTCCTAAAAGCAGTCTTCCATTCATCGCCGGACCGAATGCGTAGCAAATGGTAGGCTCTACGAAGGTCGATCTTGGAGAACACAGTGGCACCTTGTACGGCTTCTAATATATCCTTAATCAAAGGCATCGGGTACCGATCTCTAATGGTGATTCTGTTCAGTCCTCGGTAGTCGATGCAAGGTCTTAGTTCCACCGAATCTTTTTTGGGCACAAAAAACAAAGATGCCCCAGCAGGAGAACGTGAGGGTTGAATGAGACCATTTTGGAGATTGGAGTCAAGGTATTTCTTGAGGACTTCTTTTTCCCTCAGAGAAAGGGAGAACATTCGCCCAAACGGAACTAGGGCCTCTGGGACCAGGTCGATACCGCAATCCTCTGGTCTATGTGGAGGTAATTCTTGGACTTCTTGGTCTTGGAAAACTTCACTAAACTTAGCCAGGTCGATGGGAATGGTATGTATTCCCACGGTATCAGTTGTTGGACAGAATTCGGACATGACTTGGACGGTGGCATGTTTGGTCTCCGGAAGACATTTCTTCAGACAATGATCAGAAGAAAAAGACATCTGATTGGTTCTCCAGTTTATGGTAGGGTTGTGTTTGCGCAACCATGATACCCCGAGTATGACCGGGAAATGGGCAGCTCTTATTAGGTCAAACTGGATAGTCTCTGTATGCTGAAGCAGCTTCATCGTCATGGGCGGAGTGGTATGAGTAATCAGACCAGAACTTAAGGGCTTGCCATCAACTCCTTCCACCTTCTGGTCTTCATCTTTTTCTAGTCGTTCTATGCCGGATTGGTTAGCCCACATGATGTCCATGAAACATCCTGCTGCTCCACAGTCCAGTAAGGCTAGGACTTCATAAGATCTTTGATGAAGGGTGAGCTGTACTGCCAGAACCATAAGACGGGTGTCTTCTGTGGATGAGATGGATGTTATGGACATTGAGACGTAGGGACCTGGGAATCCCCCTCGGTAACTTGTCCCCACTAGTTCCGAGGTGGGCCGTTTCCCGACCGTCGTGGAGGTACTTCTGGACAGTCGCGTAACAGGTGTTGCTTAGAACCACAATACAGGCACAAATTATTGTCCTTTCTTCTCCTTCGTTCATCAGACGAAAGGGGCCCTCGGGTAGTACCTATCTGCATGGGTTCATCCTTGGTCTGATGGGTGGAGGAGGTAGTGGGTAGACAAGGCTCGGAGAGTATAGGCGTGAATCGGCCTCTTCGTTTCTCTGTACGCCTTTCGGAAAGGCGGAAATCCAATTGGAGAACGGTAGACCATAGTTCCGACAAGGTTGCAGGTCTGGGCATACGTGCCAATTCATCTTTTAGTTCTTCTCTGAGGCCTCGACGGAAAACGGTGTATTGAGCCGCCTCTTGCCACCCGGATTCGGCGGCAACCCTCTTAAAATGGGAAATGTAGGACAGTAAATCCGAACTACCCTGACGGATGTCAAGCAACTGTTCACTGGCTATCAGGGCTGTTTCTTGTCTCTCAAAGGCTTCCTTGAATTGTGCCGTAAAACCACTATAGTCTTGCAGCAGTGGGCTAGCACTGGTTACTAATGGGGTGGCCCATGCCAGTGCGTTTCCAGTAAGATTGGATATGAGAAACCCTATGCGGGCATTATCGGAGGCATAAGTCTGGGGTCTGAAAGTAAAATGTATTATACATGCCTCCATGAACTCTTTGAATTTCTGTGGAGAGCCGTCATATTTACCCGTTGCCAAGGGCATAGGGGGTAATTCTGCACGAGCTCTTTCTTGATTATCAATACGTTGCTTTAGGGCCGTATTCTCTACCTTGACAGTTTGCAATTCCTGTGTGAGGTTATGTACCGCAGCAAGCAACTCCTGTATCTGTTCAGCCGTAGCCATGGTTGATTCATTTAGGCTTTGCAATCTATCATGAATGTCAGGCCGATCTCTTGATTCTTCGGAACCAAAATCGTCGTTATGCAGAACCCACTCCTCACCTGATTCTTCAGTTGACTCCTCGCGTCTTCGCCCCTTTTTTCTTGTTGATTTCTTTTTTGAGAAGAGATATGGTCTTCCGCAGTTAGAAGCCACCCTGTTCCCACTAGTAAACCAGGGAAGCAAGGGACCCCCTTTCCGCAGGAGCCGTAGGAGAGGAAAAAAGCGTTAGCTAAAAAAAACCTCTCTTGAATCTCGATCCTGATGAGGAGCCAGGTAACCCAGACAAGCTGTTTCTTCCAGAGGAGATCCGGATTCGAGGGATAATAGAGACCGCGGGTTGGCTAGTTGGAAGGGAAAAAGGAAAGGAAAACAGGTAAGTACGGGGGAAGGATAGCAAAATATAGAAAAGGAGGGCAGAGTACCGGGGAGGAGCAAGGCAACAAAGGAGGGTAGGAAGGGACGATAACCGGCAAAAACACCGGTCAGGAAGCAGACAAGGAACTGGAGAGAGCGCTAGCGAAACGGAGCGTGAAAGCTTCAGTTGCAAAGCGCCGGGCAAAACAAAGAGGCGTGGTTAAGAGCAAAACCAGGAAGAGGTCGGAAAAAGACTAGAGCGTAGCAACAGGAAAAGGGGGAAAAAATATGGAACGATCAATGGCGGCGGAGTTGCCATCGGTTTCTCAGACTCCAAGGGAATCTCCTTGCAAACGGCATGACACCAGGTCTAAGGTCTTTAGCAGTGTTTAGCTAAAAGTGCTGGGGTTCTTGAGCTCGATAGTTCTGTAGGATAGACGGCTTATGTGGAAACCTGGAAGAATATTTGAACCTTACAATTTGAAAGGCCCATGATTTTAAAAACTACACAGCTGTCATGAAAGCCAGAGAGGTAATGGGTACTAGTTAGGGTAATCGTACGTTTGGGCATCTGGTTAAATGTTTGTTTGTATAGGAACACAAGCTTTCTACAAGTGACCCATATCCTATTTCCTAGGAGAGCTCCCTTTCCTTCTGTGTTAGAAATGGCTTCAGAGTCAAGCACTCAGACAGGGCCTATTCGGAAGAAGAACCAGAGGTCTCAACCAATTCTGGAGAAGGGATGTTGTTCTTTGCTATCCCGTATTTCCATTCCCTTGGCACCAACGCAACAATTTGCAAATGTCTGATATTTATGCAAGTGTCCACCAGACGGGAGGCTTTTCCCACATCGGAGGCCAAAGTGGCTTTCATGTTGTTGTATCTCACCGGAGTGTGTGTCTTGGTCTATACCGTTGGTAATCCAAGATAGTCTAATGCTGAGTGATTTAGATTTATTAACATTGAAATTAAGAAGGTGGTCAACCTCGAGCGTTTCCTTACTGTAGACAGTGAACTGTGTAATTGAGCCGTAGTGGCGTATATAGCCCAAGTTCACTCTTGTTCCTGAAAGCGAGGGGCAAGAGGAGAAAAGAGCTTGCTTGTTTGACAAGTGTCTGAAGGATGCTTTGGTATTCATAGTCAAATGTTGACTCATTGCAACGCCTTATTTGAATTACTTTGTTTGATTTTAGGGTAAGGGAATAAAAGTGTGATAGAAAGAGCGATGTAGTGGATTCTTTGCCAAGTCTCAGCGTTCCCTTTTTGTAAGGGTGTGGCCTTCAGCAGTCTTACCAGCTGGCAGGCGTAGTGCACTCCTTTTGTTAGTGGACCGTTGGACTTTGTCACTGGGGCTATGTTTACCAGTTTTACCAACTTGAGGCTACCATCAAATCCTTACAAGTTCTGATACCTAATTTACCAGGGCAGTCCTTCATAATCTGTTTGTTAGATATATCATCAACTCCAGTTCCAAAAATCATGTATGTGCACTGAATGGATTGCATTCAATTCAGCATGTTGACAACTGGCAATAATATGTGATTGGGATGCATAAAGGACTCTTGTCTGTACTGTTCTATCCCTATATTCCATGTCCCTGGTGGTCCTTATTAGACCCTCTAATAACCCTGTTTTTGCCTTATCACATTCATTAAAACCACACCAATGCTTATCAACTGTTATATGTGGCCGGACTGGCCGGACCAGAAAGGTAGCAGTTTTATAACAATAGATAGCGATCACAAGGGGCAAGATTTTCCACTTTGAAAAGATTTCTGAACACTTAACTGATGTATAAAAAAAATGAAAAATGCAGCAAGTCGTCAGCTGCACGGAACTTAAGGACAGAGCAGGTGATTGTAACGTACCTTTATCTCCCTTTACCGCTGTGTAATTTATCAGTGTTCTCTCCTCAAATCGAATTCTGCAATGATGTGATTCAAAGTTGACACACTGCGCGCATTTTCTTTGGCAGAGGCAGATGCTGAAGTTCAGCAGCATGGTTCCTGACCTGGATCGTCTTAATGAGCTTGGTTACAGGCTACCCCTCAATGACAAGGAAATAAAACGAATGCAGAACCTCAATAGGTGCTGGTCGATGATCTCCTCCCAGACTACAGAAAGGTTCAGGTAGGTCTTTCAAGTTTGAAAATGAGATGGTATATTTGTATTTTCCGCACTGTTAATGGTATTAGCTTATATTTCTCACATGGTAAGGAGGACAAACTCAACCTTATTAATGCGTTCCAAACGTAGGACATGAGGAGAATCCATTTGGCAGCTGTTCCTTATACTGTTACACTTTTCTGTAGCAACCATTTTGTCTGGAACAGGCAGTAACATTGGCAATATCTTGCTGTATTGTGTTATTTTTAAACTATGCCAAAACTATTAATGTTGTGAAACCTTGTGGGAGTAAGGACCTATGAGCATAAAGGGTCTATAACAATCCATTAACAGAAATATTGGACTGCTTTTAGTGTTTTTGGTCTAATGTCGTTTGTGTGCTCCTTGATTTACCATTGGGAATACAAACACACAGCAGACACACACTTTCTTTTGGATACGATTTCCTTTGCAGATTCCTTAACTTTAAAATGTCAATGGTTGTCTTGTATTCTCACAGCAAGCTACAGGCTTTTCTTCTGCAGCACCAGACCTTTCTGGAGAAGTGTGAAGCCTGGATGGAGCTACTGGTTCAGACTGAGCAGAAGTTGGCCGTGGAGATCTCGGGAAACTATCAGAGCCTTCTTGAACAGCAGAGGGCCCACGAGGCAAGTTAACATTATTAAACCCATTTGTAATTAATTGTAATTAATTTAAATCAATTAATTGTTCACTGTGTACTTATGAGTAGATATGAAAACTTGAAACCTGATTGTTATTTTTTTTATCAAACCAGTAGCATTTCTGAGTATTTTATATTATTCTGAGAATGCTTGTTGTGAGTGGTTGTATGGTGTGATGAAGTCCCATGCTTGAGGTTAAAGGATGTAACTGGGGTGGCCCTGCAGGTGGGGGACAGACGGCCCCAATGTGGGGTATATGACGGATCTGCAAAGGCTCCCCACTCCAACGCTAGCCTTATATGTTTACCCAGCCCTATTCTCCCTGACAATCCTTGGTGGTCTTGGAATGTGTTGTCCCGGGGTGAACCTGCAGCATATCACACAGTACAGGTGAGAGAGACTTGTTTAGTGAAAGGCAACAATTTGCGAGTTAGGCTCCCACATAAAATTGCAGACCCCCACTCATTTTCCCTTTCTGGGTCCTGCATGTGTCAAGAACCCAAATTCTTATGGCGTTGTGAATTGAATGAGATTCCAGTGTGTGAAATAAATCCATGATGGTTGTCATGGGTAATGTTGGCAAGCAGAGCTGTAATGCGGTCCACTGGCTAAGTGATTGATCTTAAAAAGCTTATATCCACACAAGTGGTGTAACACTAAATGTGTGAGTTGCTCCAAGCCCTACTGAGGGATCCAGCAAGCTCCTCATAGAAGCATAGGGTGCGACAAAGTCACGGGCTGGCCTGGACCACCCTGCATGCAAAAAGCGCATTATGATCCTATTGCCGCTGGGGCACATCACACTGGGTGAAAGATGCAAGTACATTTTTTAATCAAACCGTAAATCTCTCACCTAGCATTGAAGCAAGGGGGCACTGAGGGGGCACTTCATGCCCAAACGTACTACCCCCCCACTATTCGTGGCCGGTAAAAATATTATATGCATACCAGTATCTGAGACTGCTTTTGGTGTCATGGAGAGCAAGTAGCTCCTGAGTGAGTAAGAGTTGTGGCAGATGAACGCTTTTAATGGAAGAGATAAATATCTTCCACAAATTGATACGAGTGACCGAGAGTAGCGACGGAGACCTAACTTATGTAGAGGGAGGGCCAGGACGCCCTACCCTGAGAACATTTTTTAAGTAATGTATTGAAATGCTGCATCTTACAGTGCATTTTTTTAAAATGTGGTAAAAAGCCATGCAATTTATAACTGCTGCTCTTGGGTAACTGATGGGGAGTTTATTTGCAAAAGTCCACCTGTGGTATGACTTCAGAAGACTCACTCTTGGATGTACAAGGCTCCAACTCTTACGTTGGCCCTGAACTACCCAAAAGGTTTGGTAGCTCTGGTCAAGCAGCCATGCTTAGTTTAGGAGGGACGAGGACTGTAGGTAAGTACCAAGACCTCAGAGCACACTTTGAGTCAAGGAAACATTTAAATACTGTAAATATATTAAAATATGGTTATTTATTATATATATTAAGGCAACACTCAACACAATAATAGGCTTTAGGTAAGTAAAGCAATTTACACATATGTACAGTTGGATATTTGCTTTGCAGTACTCAGTTCAATAGTATACCTTAGATGAAACACAGGTAAGTAATCGGAGTAGATTTAAGTTAGAAAATCATTTCATCAACCAGCATTGAATGCTTTAACAACACTGACACTATTAATAACTTTTAGCAGCAGCCTAGGCTTAGGAAGTCCAACCCTATCTGTGGATGAGAGTCTCAGAGTCAGATGAGGCACTGGGGGGGACCAGGGGCCGTGGGCGAAAGAACAAAGGAAGGCAGATGCTGTCAAAGTTAAAATGTTTAGAAGATTCTTCTACGTTGTGAATAAGTAAAGTTGTTGGTAAAGGAAGGTTTCAGGGAGGGTAGGTAGACCCCCTGAAGGATTGTATCCAAGGACAGATGTCCTAAGGCCAGGGAGAACACGATTGGCTTGTTCACTTCAACGTGTCTCAAGAAGCTCAGGAGGAGCACTGAACAAACACCCAGGTAGGTACCTAGGAGTGGGACAGTACCTTTTGTGATGAAGACAGCAATGCCAAGACAGCAATGCCACTGGCAGGTGCCCAAGGTGAGACGACAGCATGCTCCGGTTTGGATTTCTTGGCCTGGTGGCTGAAGAAGGAACTTTGGCAGCAGCAGACAGTCGCTCCCTTGCGATGGCACACCCCGCAGATGATCTTCACCACACTGGCTCGTTGGCACTCGAACACACCTAGGGCTTACTAGATATGGGCTTGTGGTCCTAGATACTTTCCAACCGTTAAGGTTACTAACTGTAGCACGGTAGAACGGTACTGGAGAACACATGTGCAAGACTCATCAGTCATCGCTTACCCATACTTTTTCCACATTCATACTGTCCCTACTCAGAAGAACACCCTGTCCCTGTATTACACAAAGCTGTTCCTAGGCATCGGATGTTGGGCCACCTATCTAACAGGGATAGATGAGAAGCTGTCCCTGGTTCGCCTTCATTCATGCACAAAAAACGGTAGAAATACAGATTAAGGTCAGCAGAAAAACATAATAGCTCTTAAAGGACAACAATGTTGCTAAATATTGTGTCACTAACCAAGTGGCAATGGCCTGATCTCACTCCTGGATTTGCAATCTATGGTTTAATCTCCAGTTAGTGAGAGAAAGTGCCAATGACTTCCGACCTTATTCTGATGGAGAATATAAAAAATGGGCTCTGCTGTCAGAGCACCACACACTAAAAGGTAGATCACCAATTATGATCTTAGGAAACTTTTGTTGTTTGTGGGTGTCCTCATATATTGTTGGTGGACATTGTCTTCAGCATGAGATTCCTCATGCCTTGTAGGGGCGACCGGTTTCGACAATCGGGAAACTGTGATCGTCATCTTCAGGACCAGATGTATTACAAATTAAATTAATTCTGTCTGGAGACCAATTGATTTATAGGTCCCCACTGGATAGTCATTTCCGCTTCCTAATAGGAAACAAAAGGGTGGGTGAGAACGTCTGGGTGTTCATTCATAAAGAAAGGAGCAAACTCCTACCTGCGTGTGTGTCTGCTGTATGTAGCTGGTCAATGGCTTCTATGGGGAAAAGCGCTGTTAAAAGGACTGGCTTCTTGGTGTCGGTAATATGCCTGCAGATAAGAAATACACTGTACCTTTAGCCTAGTTATCGAGCAGCGTCCGTGCGTCTGTGTTGTCAGCGTGTAGATCTGCCTCTCTGTGGTAAAGTGGCCAGAGCGCCGCGCTCTATGTCGGGCGCCCAGTGCGTTGCGCCATATTGGATTGGGCTGATAAGTTCCGAAGTACTGAGGACGGAGCTCGCTTGATATTATTTATAAAACGAAAACCGCGTATCGGTTTGTCCAGGCATGCACATCATGAGCTTGTGTTTCAATAAAAAGTTTTTGGGGAAAAAAAATATATTTATGTGAGAAACGCTTAATGTATCTGTTGTATACACGGCTACATGGGAGTGCCCTCTGTCGATGTACTAGTGCAAGGAGGGGCCTGCAACGCCCCCTGTGTCACACGATAGCTCTTGACTGTTCAAAGGGTGCCATCCGTTAGTAAAGTCTCCCCCACCCGGGGGGCAAAAAAGCTTAGATCAGTTGTAACAGTGGCTGGGGTATAATGGTTAACAGCTCTGAATGGCTAATAGATGTAATACTCTATGGAACATACATTATGCTCTCATATGCAATGTGATGCTTACCACTACTGGATAGTTTCCAGTATCCTCTCAGAAAAAGTAAATAAAGCTGTTAGTTTCACATATTATGGGCGGTGTACGTTATTGCTGCATAACAGTAAAGTGAATCCACTGAATTTGTTCATTCAGTCTGTTCTTATCGGTGCTCAATCTGAAAATCCAATTCTGTTCTCTTCTCAGAAGGAGGTTATGGAAGTTACCTCCAGGTCTGGGAGGATATATTTTTTCAATTATCGTCCATCTGAAATCGTCAGGTCCACGTCCTTTTTGCAATGTGTGACTAAGGGGGCATTCCGTTTTTTTTATCCGTAGGCATGATTTATGTTCTATCATGCATGTCTTTGCGTTGGGCATAGTCAAACCCACATATCTTAGGGTCCAGGATGTTCTCAGGTCTATGTCGATGGAAGTACTGCGCTGCGTTTGTGAACACATGGAACAATTTCTACACTCTTCATGCCTCTTCATGTTGGTTCCGCTGGGTACTCTGCATTGCTCCACACATCTTCTTCGTCCCAGTACTGATCTTGAGGACTGCCAGTGAGTCATAGGTGTTCTTCTTCATCAGTCTTGTGGTGTAATTTACATGGGTAGTCCATACTCGGAACATGGAAGTCTAGAGACTATGGGATCCGGTATATGGTAAGCGGGTGAGGGAGGTTGTGAAGGGGCAGAGGTATACCGCCTTTGCCCCAAAATGTCATCCCTTGTCCCATAAGGGTTTACGTCCCCATGTGATCCTCCCTTGGTACACCACCCCCAGGGGGGCTATTGAACTGTGGCCGTTCGGCCCTTGCCACAGGGGGAAGGATCCCCCCTATGGGAAAAGGGACGACATCCAAGGATTTGTCACAGTGGGTAGTGCCCTAAAATGGCCATGCCATTAGATCTTCGCTTGTTCTTTGGCCAAATTGTAGTTTGGCCTTCTTCCTGCCCTCTCAGGTCAGGAAAGTCCTTATAAAGTCATGCCCTTGCCTGGGATCGCTGATACTTTTGTGGGCTTGTGAGCCTGTGTGTGTGTGTGCCCCATGAAGGGGGCTGGGACTATCTAGTCCCAGTTTTCATCTTTTGTGCCACAAAGTGTGCTTGTGGTGTGGATGTGAAACCAGCAGTTGTCCCTGATTGGGTAATTACTGGCTGTTTGAATGGTGCAGATCCTTACCATTGGTGGGGTTGCTTCCAGCTCGAATTTTGGATAAAAGGAGGACCTCTGCAGGTATTCTTGAGATCTGTGTTGGAGTCAAGAATTCCTCAAAGAAGAGCAGACCGCTTAAGATGCGAACACCATTCCTGAAGTTGCCCAGCATCCCTTCCGGTAACTGGCCCGGAGAAGCTCTGCTCCTCTGCTTGATCTCAGAAGAAACTGAGCAGTGCTTCAGCCCTTGATCTAGTGGGACCAACTAGTCTTGATGCCTTCTCGACAATCCAGCCCTTCAGATCCTTCGGAAGTGTCCATGGACTGCCCGGTTGACTGACCAATTCCGGAATTTGGATGGTTGCCAGCTTGTGCCACAAGTTTCGTCTTCCCTGAATTCCAGCTTCCTGTCTTCAAGGGAATCTATCCTAGAGCAACTGCTGTGACCGTTACTGGAAGGACGCCTGTTGTCGCCTGCAAACGGTGATCGTCACTGGAACTTGCCTTCCTCCATCCAGTGAAATGTCCTAAGGAAGCCTGCATGGTTGGATTCTGCGTTTCTTCACCTACAGGGGTTGCATCTAAATACTACTCAACTGAAAGAATACTCAAAGCTACAACTCCTGGGCACCTCTCACGGGAACAAAGGGCAGAAGATCCTTACCCCAGCAACCCTTATATGATCCAAAAAGATATCTGGGAAAATCGGGGTTGTGGGGTAAGTAAGCATCAGTGTGCCTGTACCCTCCCTGTCCTCAAAGGATAACATTGGGAACAAGTACCTTTTGTCTCCTATATCCTTTCCACTCACTGTTGGTTTTCGAACCTGGGTCGGGTATCCTTTCCTGGGGTTAAGCTTGGGCCTCGAAGAAAGGAGAACACTTAAATTTCCTATGGTAAATTGTTATAGAACTTTTAAATAGTTTGAAACTTATCACTGACTCAAGCCCATTGCATCCCTTTCCCAAGAAGATCTCTTACCTGTGACATTTGGGCAGAATGCCTCATTCATGAGGGTTTACACTACTAAAGCTAGGATATTGAACTGAAGAAAGCCTCTGCAATAAGCCAAGAAAGTACTGAGCACTATAATCCAAGAGACCTCTAGTCAAGCAGGAAGAGCTTTTTTGGAGAGGGTACAAAGTGAAGGAGTATGAACCTGAGGAGGGCAGGAGAAGCCACAGTTTCTGATGTACCCTAAACCCATGGGCCCTCATTACGACCCTTGCGGAATTCGGAAAACGATGGCGGAAATGCAATACCGCCATCGAATAGCGCTCGGTGCGACTATGACCCGTCACCGCAAAGTACGAAGCCATTAGCGACACCGTAGTGAACGCCAACGCTAACTGCACCAAGCACGCGCGCGCGCGCCATGCCAAACCGTAAATACCACCATGGCGCAAGGGTACGCTAATTCCGACCCTAGCGGACATGTACCTAACGCCATCAAGCATGGCGGAATGTACCATTCCGCCATGGTGAGAAGTACGGCATCGCGAATCAACCGTAAACGGCCCCACTGAGTCCCTGTACACCGCTCCCTGGCCACAAAGTACAACTCCCCGTAGGTGCAATGAAGTCACAATGCAACCATTGAAATGTACAAGTCACCCATGCATGCCAACGAACAAAAGAAACACAACAGGGGCCAATGGGAGCAGCAGGGCACAGATGGCACGAATACAGAAGCCATCCCAATGGACATGACCACAGTCCCCCACCAAGAAACGCACGCAAACACAGGCACCTGTGACCAGCAATATTCCGAAAATCACATCATTCCACCAGTCCACCTGGCTGACCGGCATCTGTTACACAAAACCCAATCCCCCGCCCCTGAGCATGACAACATTCAAACTGTCATATTGACAGCCCCCATCCCTGACCTCACGGGCTTCGTAGGCAAACGCGCCCAGTACAGTACCACGCAACTAAACTCCGAAGCTGGAACCCAATGCAGATCTCCTCACAATACATCGCCCCCCAAATAGGCATATGCCACATCACTTGCAAAGAAGAACGCTACACGGGCCAAATCAGAATAGAAATTTAATGCACATCAAAATCACCAAGCCCATACAGCCATCAGGCCATGAACTCCAAAACACTTTTCACCATTGTGGGCTGCATCCGCAAGAAATGACCAGCCACTACTTGTGTGACGCCCTGTTCCCTCATGGTACACAGAGCCACATTCACGTACGAAAAGGCAACATGGAAGCGCACAGAACCGCAGGGCCGTCCCAATGGGGAGGCACTAGTCCAGCTGAAAGGCCGAAATGTTGCTCCGAGCCACCAGTACTGCGTAAGGGCATGTGGCCCATTGGCGATCGTCCCATAAGATCGTAATGCTGCTCCACTGATTAACACGAAGCAGCAGGTGTCGGGAGTAAAAGCCATCTGCAGGAGTGGCATACAGATGGCAGTGGCAAAAGGGGAGGAGATACCTGTCAACCAAAAGAAAAGAAAAAGAACAGAATGGCCATCAGAACTACATTCGAACAACTCACTTCAATGATCACACTAAATCCACAGCCATATGCATGCTAGCCCACTCCAAAGGATCATCACCACCCCAAAACCACTTGCGACTCATAACTACCTATATCGAGGTGTAAACACCATCACAAACGAGTGTACCTGTGCATGCGTCTGTCAAAACAGAATCCATCAGATGGGAATGTTAACGTGCATGGACGCAAGTGTCTGAGGGCGCGTCGAGACAGGGAGGGCTCAACAAGGCCAGATAGACGATGGTCCCACTATGGCAGCCCTGCATCACATAGCGTAGGGGAGGCGGATAGATCCCAAGAAGCCCTGTACATGGCAAACTCTGTATCAAATCACCTGCCCATGCATCCATTCATCATTCCCTCATCCCGGGATTAAAACGCCTGAATATTTACTCACATAACATTAGAAATATCCATTGAGTCTGTGCGTTATGCAGCCTGCAAAATCCACAGTGCCCCAGCCCGTAATTCCAGTGTAGTGAAGTAACATGTATTTGGGAACGTCCGGCCTCATCGCCCACGTCGCTATTGCGCATCCCAAACTATTCATATCAATCATTGCATCCTCGCCATGGCCCCTGTCTCAAGGACATAGTACGTTATATTTGCAGTCAGACCTGTGGGCATTTCCTCGCCGCTAGCTGAAAACCGAAAGCGCCGCCCTTCGAATTCCTCATTTGCAACATCACGTCGAAGAGGCATCTGTGGCCGTTTGAAATCACTAATCATTCCATCGAGTGCCGCTGTGTGTGAAAATGGCAACTGCCTTCACCCACAAATGGGACGCCCCGCCCGTCGTTGCAACTCGGTACAGTGATGCATGAGGGCCCACCGTTACTCGAGTACTACGTTCCACTGACCCTTCACAAGTCTGTTCGCGACTGCACAGATAGTATGTGAAACAATGGGACCACAGCAGAATGAACATATCAACCAATCTTACACGGCCATCGGGTACAAATACATGATTGCAATAGCAAGATGCCATTCCCCGAATTGCAGCGTTGTGCGCGGGACGTGCTCGGCCAAAGGGGAGAGCAGTTTGCACAGGTGGAATTAATCACCACAGGTGGAGGCCATACAGCCTGAAAACACACAAATTGCACAGCCAGTCTCCTCCCACAACCACACCGAAATGCTACCGGCAGGACTCGCGATGTTGGCCCTGGGGGACCTGATAGCACTGCAAGTACTCCAACTCCAAGAAGAAGACGAACACCAACTACAACCGGCCGCACGGAGGAGACGCAGGAGGAGGAGGAGGCCAAGGCAGGGCCAGCAAGGGCCGCCAGCACAGCCACTACCACCACGCAGGCAGCCCGCAATCCCACGCCTCCGAGCACATCCGTTCAACCTCACTGATGAGCAGATCCACACCCTCTACCGCCTGGACCGGGACACCATAGCCGCCATTGTGGACATGACACAGGCTGACCTTGTCAGCATGATAGATAGCCCAACCGCCATCCCACCCCTACTGAAGGTGGTGTCTGTACTCCACTTCCTGGCCACAGGCACCTACCAGCACACAGTCGGACAGTTGCATGGCATTTCTCAGCCACTGTTCTCACGGACACTATTGCAAGTGCTCGATGCCCTCCTGCAGCACGCAGACGACTACATCTCTCTACCACGCTCGGAGCAGGAAATTACCAACACAAAAGTGGGATTCCATGCACTTGCCGGCATACCGGGTTGCATTGGTGCCATCGACTGCACCCATGTGGAATTGGTCGTCCCACATGCCATGGAGGCCCAGTACCGCAACCGAAAACAATTTCATTCTCTGAATGTACAAATGGTGTGTGACTCCAACAGGATCATTACACATTGTTGTGCCAGATTCCCTGGATCAACCCATGATTCTATGGTCTTGAGGAACTCTACAATACCACGCTACATGGAGCGACACGCAGGGAACAGATCCTGGCTACTCGGTGAGTCTCATTACATGCATGATAATGTGGGGTATGTGATTCGGCAATGACCTGGCAGGAAGGGGGGGGGGGTGTGCGTACGTAGCAATGGCATTCCACATCATACGTTTCTCGTCCACATACAGGTGATGCTGGATATCCACTGAAGAGATGGCTCCTCACACCAGTCCGGAACCCACGGGACCAGCATGAGGAGGACTACAACCATGCCCACTCACGTACCCGTGTAGTCATTGAACAGGCATTCGGCCTACTGAAGGGTCGTTT